>NC_083350.1:74969523-75594523 GCF_030254825.1 Meriones unguiculatus | reverse complement strand
TTCGGGGCGCCCTGACCTGGAGGGTCACAGCGGCGCAGCCAGCTCCTCCCGGCCTGCTTCCCTCCCCCTTCTGCCGAGTGTGCGTCTGTGTGTGCTTGTGTGTGTATGTGTTGTGTGTGATGTGTGTATGGCGTGGTGTATGTGTGGTATCTGTGATGTGGTGTGTGTATATGTGATATGTGTGTGTGGTGTGTGTATGTGTAATTTGTGTGGTGTGTGTATGTGTGATGTGTGTGGTGTGTGTATGTGTGATGTGTGTGTTGTGTGTATGTGTGTGATGTGTTGTGTGTGATCTGGTGTGTTGTGTGTGTGTTGTGTGTATATGTTTGTGTGTGGTGTGGTGTGGTGTGTGTGTATGTGTGTGAAGTGTGTGTATATGTGGGGTGTGCGCCTGTGTGTGTATCCAGGCACCCGAGGGGGGATGTGCCCCACCTACGTGCCGGTGGTCTGGCGAGGCCGCACCCCGGGGTCCCGGAGCGGGGCGCCCCCTGGGCCGACTCTCGCCGGCGCTGGGGACCGGGCAGGCTGCCCACGCCCGCGGGCCTCCCGGGCGCTCCCCTCCCCCGCCCCTCCCTCCCCCCGCCCCTCCGGCCTCTCCCCTCCTCCTCGGCCCCTCCCCCTTCCCTTCACCTCGGCACCGGCCGCGGCGGCGGCAGTCCCGACCCACAGCCTGGCACTCCGGCGGGCGCCGTGCGCCGCGCCCGAGTCCAATCAGCAGCGCGGGCCGCGGCTTTCCGGCCGCCAGGCGCCTCCTCCGCTCTTATTCCCGGCCGCGCCGCGCCGCCCGGACTCCCCGCGCCCGGCTCCTCCGCCCGCGCCGCGCTCCCAGCCCGAGCCGCGCGCCCAGCTGGAGCCGCCGAGGTTCGCTCTCCGCCCGGATCCCCGCCCGCGCCGCGCTCCTCCGCCCGGATCGCCGCCGCCGAGGTTCGCCCTCCGCCTTTGTTCGCCTCCCTCTCCCGCCGGCCGCCCCCTCCGGGGACCCCGCGCTCCGGGACCCCGGGCCGGCCCCCGCCCCCTCCCCAGGGCGTCTCTGCCGCGGCCTTATCTTGGGCGATCTGGGCGCCCAGGGCCGGAGGCCGCGGGCACACACCTCTGCGCCCGCCGCGCGTGGGCATCCCTCTCCGCGTAAAGCCGGCGCCGGCGCCGGCCGGGGGGCCCTGTCAGCCCCCGCTGGCCCCGAGGGCGTCCTGCCCCTGCCCGGCTCTGCGCGCCTCTCCACCCCGCGGGGTCCGGGACGCTCCGGCCTGTCCGCACGCGCTGGGGGGACTGTGGGGAGGATAGTGGGGGGGGGGGACGGTGGCGGGGACGGTGGGGGACCGTGGGTGGGCCGGGGCTGGCCGCTCGGCGTGTAAGGTGCGCTCGGCCGGCCGCGGCGGGGCGCGTGGCCCAGGCCCCGGTGGCTGTCCCGGCGCCCGCCAGCCCCGTCCCGGTGGCCTTCCCTCCGCGGCGCGCGGCGGGTCTGGCCCAGAGGGCCGGGAGGGCCGGCAGAGGCGGCGCTTTCGTTTTCGGGGACAGGTTGCTGGCTTCTGTTTTTGTTCTGTTTTATCCACGGGCGGGAGTCGCCCTCGCGGGGTCGTCCCCACCGAGGGGCGGGAGGCGGCGGCCCCGACACGCGTTCCTAAGTCCTCCGGTGTCCGGGGCGCGCAGCCTGGCCAAGCAGGGACGGGAGGGCCCCGGCCGGCCCCGCGCCCTCTCCCGCTCCCCGGAGGAAGGATGCTCGGGAGGGGTGGGGCGGGAGGGCCCGGGGTCACGCGTCCCGAGGGGCAGGGGGGGCGGGGTCCTTCCAGGGGGCCCTGGCCGAGGCGGGGTCCCCGAGGGGTGCCAGCCGGGGCGGGGAGGGGGGGGGGGTGAGCGGGGCGCGCCGCGGCTGGCCGGCCTGATCCTGACGTGTCTCCCTGTCTCGCCCCGCAGCCTCGAACCCGGACCCGAGCGAGCCAGGCCGCAGCCGCGCCGGACGGTGGATGGCCCTGACTGAAGGCGGCTGGTGCCCGGCCAAGCGTTTCGGGGCCTCCTCCGCCGCGGACGCCGGAGACCCCGGGGCCTTCCCCGCGTCGGCGGCGCGGGAGCCATCCTCGCCGCCCTCCCCCAGCTCGCCGCCGTCGCCGTCGTCCTCCTGCTCCCGGGGCGGAGGGGAGCGCGCCGCGGACGCCGCCCCCGAGGCGGTGGCGGGGCCCCCGGGCCGCCCGCTCCTGCTGGGCGCCTACGCCTCCCCGCACCCGTTCCCGCCGGCGCCCGGGGTGGCCGGGCCGGGGGCCGCCCTGCCGGCCTGGGACGACCTGCTGCTGTTCGCCGACCTGGACCAGGCGGCCGCCACGGCGGGCAAGCTGCTGTGGTCCGGCCGCGGCGCCAAGCTCGGCCCGTTCGCGCCCGAGCAGCCCGAGGACATGTACCCGACGCTGGCGGCGCTGGCCAGCCCGGGCCCCCCGGCCGCCTACGACGGCGCGCCCGGTGGCTTCGTGCCCTCGCCGCCCGTCTACGTGCCCACGACGCGCGTGGGCTCCGTGCTGCCCGGCCTGCCTTACCTGCAGGGGGCGGCCGGCGGCCCCGGCGGGCACGCGGGGGGCGCGGCCGCCCACCACCCCGGCTGGCCCCAGGCCCCCGCCGACAGCCCCCCGTACGGCGGCGGCGGCGGGGGCGGCGGGGGCGGCTCGGCGGCCGGGGCGGCGGGCTCGGCGGCGGCGGCGCACGGCCCCGCGCGCTTCCCCTACTCGGCCAGCCCGCCGGTGGGCGGCGGCGGCGCGCGGGACCCCGGGGGCTACGCGACCGCGGGCGGCGCGGGCGGCGTGGGCGGCGGCGGCGGCGGCGGCGCGGGTCTGGCCGCCGTGGGCGCCCGCGAGCACCACCAGTACGGCTCGCTGGCGGCGGCGCGGCCGCTCAACGGGACGTACCACCACCACCACCACCACCACCACCACCCCAGCTACTCGCCCTACGTGGGCGCTCCGCTCACGCCCGCCTGGCCCGCCGGGCCCTTCGAGACGCCGGTGCTCCACGGCCTGCAGAGCCGCGCCGGGGGACCGCTCCCCGTGCCGCGGGGACCCAGCGCAGGTGAGGGGCGCGGGGGTGCGGGATGGGCTGTGCGGGGGGATGGGGGGCGCCGGGGCGCAGGCCCGGGTGGATAGGCTGTTTGCTAGCGTTGTAAGTCAGTGGCAGGAGAATCAGGGGTTTAGCAGAGTGGCTGTGGGGACACTCTTGTCCCGGAGAGAGCGGGGAAGGACTCACTCTGTCACCTCAGGGTTTTGGGGAGGAGGATGAGGACGGTGGGCGGGAGGCCCTCGGGAGTAGTTGAAAGGAAGGGGCAGTTGAGCAAAGGTCTGTTCTAGGGGAGGGACGCGTGGGCCCTGGAGCTCCGCGTGTCCCCTGTTTTGGATGGGTGGTGAGTGCAGCTCCAGAATTGCGTGCGTAGAGAACGTGGGGGCTCGATCAGATAGACACGTGGGCACACTCAGCCTCCTAAGTCAGTCAGCCAAGGTGAGGAGCTTCATCCCTTTCTTTGGACAAGAGAGCTAATTAATGAAGACAAAGGAAAGAGGAGGAGAGACCTCGCTTGCGGGGCTGTGGCTCCATCCCTAGGGAGGGCTAGTGGACAGGCCTTGAGGCCAGGTATCTGCTGGGCGAAACCTCGGGAGTTCAGTCCACCGAGGAGTTATGGTCCTCCTCTCCAGTGCCAGGGGCTAGTTAAGCGGGCAGTGGGAAAGAAAATCTGGTTGCTCTGCTGTTAGGGGAAGGTCTGAGCCCGTCTTGTTGTCCCTCCTCGGCCCTCTGTGTTCATCCCTGGGCTCACCCGTCGGTCTCTCTTCCCGTTTGACAACTGTTCCTATAAGGAAAAAATGTAACTTGTTTGTTTGAGGGCAGCTAGGCGCACTAGTCCAAACTGCCCTTCCCATGAATCCTTGGGCCTCGTTCTGGGAGCCCCTCCTCCTCCCTTCGGTTTAGGGACAGTCCTTTCGCGGCCAAGGCTCGTTAAGTTACACTAAGTGGGAATGTTGCTCAGTTCATGTTGGGAAAACCCAGTGAAGAACCTGATTTGAAAGCTAGTAACATTGGGAGAGATGTCAGGAGACTTGGTAAGGAAGTCTGTTTTCACGGAGGCTCTCTCTCTCTCTCTCTCTCTCTCACACACACACACACACACACACACACACACACACACACACGGGGCAGCTTGACTGTCAAACACGGGAAGGACCCCATTGAGATGTGTCTTGGTAGCTTGGGACTGGAGGAGGAGGCTGTGACCCTTCCTGTCACTTAAAGACTGTGCTTGGCTCCCAAGGGTCGAGACTGAGAGAATACACATCTTCAGAGGGTGAGGAGGGGTGGTGGCCGGGGTGCTGAGCTTATACCCCAGAGCCTGCCCCATGGCCTGCCCCATGGCTTTGCCTGTTTCTTGACACACCTTAGCATCCCGATTAAGTTTCTTTTCTCTAGGCTTGGACCATCTGACTGGGAGACAGCTTGTGCAGGGGCAGAATTCCATCTTTAGGTGTTGACAGTAATGGGTTCCCGTGAGAAATGCAGTTACAGGCACCGTAGAAGATTCTTTTGGTTTTGAACTTAGCCTATACTTTCCTTGATTTCCCCCTCCCCCCCCCATCCCCGGCACTGGCATTGCAAAGTCGGACAAATCTTCTGTGGCATCAAGCAGGTTTTCTGTTTGTTTGTTTGTTAAGGTTTCTAGAGAAGGGATTTTGGAACATCCAGGTTTTGCAGTCTGTTAAGAAAAGGAGTGACTAAGGCAGTTTGGGTTAGGAGCATGGACCCAACTCGGTCACACAGGCATTCCCGCATCTTTACCTTGATCTCCCCCTCCCTCACCTCTGCCAAGGTCTGGTCTTGGTCTCCCTGTGTAGCTCTTGCTGGCCTTGAGTTTGCAGCCATCTTCCTGCCCCTCAAGTTAATACTATGATTTAAAACCACATTTGGGGGTGGACTGTAAAGGCCAACACTGGAGTGCTCGACTTGGTCGCCCTGCACAGCGAGAAGCCAGCTCCCTGCCCTGTCCCTGACTGCCGGAGAGATTTGAAGTTCACGCCGCAGGGAGAGGAGCCTGAGTCCTCTTAGACCCTGATCCCTTTGCTTCCCCTGAGCCCTGTGTCTTGGTTGGGGGAGGGGTGTGGGGACAGGACTCACACCTGACTGGGGTCTATCACTTCCTAGGAGCACCCCAAGGATCCATTTAGGACGGAGGTGCAAACCACCACGCCACATCCTTCACAACCAGAGTTTATAATTACAGTCTGTTTCCTTTTGTCGTTTTAGAATTAGTGCTGTTTGGCCCTTGCAGGGAGGCAGGAGAATTTCTATTTAGTTAAAACAAAAAAAAACAAAAAACAAAAACACTTTCTAGAACTTCTCATTTTGTCTCCTGGCTCTGGGGCTCGAAGGCTCTGTTCTCCCTGGGAGCATTCTCAGCCTTCTCCAGGGAGCCTTTTATTGTTCCTAGCTGAGTGAAGGAGGCCAGACCCAGGGCCAGGGTTTCCAGGGAATGCCCCACTCTGGTGGAGGGACTCTCTGATAGGTAACATTTTAAAGTCAACAACAAAGGCAAAAGCCTTGTTTAACTTCAGTGTCCTTGAAGTCCTGAGCATTTCACTGATTACTGTGGTCAATAGTGGCTTTTAGGGCAGAGAAGAATAAATCTTTGTGATGTGTTGTAAGTTCCAGTGTCCCCAGGATAACTTTGAACTCACTTGTGTGGGGTGTTAGTTTCCTTTAAATCTAAGACATAACTCTAGAAACGAAGGACACTTGTTTTTTTGTTTTTGTTTTTTTTTTTTTAAACCAATTTTAAAACATCTTTACCAGATTACTGACAGACGCAAACTGTGGACATCAGGGGCTAGGGGTGCAGAGGTCTGCGGGCAGGGCCATCTTCAAATGAAATGCTAACGGGAGTGTTTATTCACTTATAAGCAACTCAAATATTTCTTGAAGAATGTTCAATTAGAACATTCAGACTGTAACAGAAAGGCATCCTCTTTTTACCAAGTCTATGTGTGCTAGCATTTACTCTCAGTTGAGAGAATCTATGTTCTTTTATATTTAACCTTCTTGCAGAAAAATGGCAAATGTTATCATTTTTGTTAATTAAGATTATCTTAGATATTTTTTAAAATTAGCTTTAGGTTAATTTCAAATTGCAAAAGCTAGCCACCTAATCTGAAAGATGGGAACACATATTTAAGATATTTAAAATAGATTTTAGATAGAAATCAGAATATTTCAGTGTTAGATCCTCAGGGCACGAAAACAGAATGTCGTCTCCATGCTTCATAATGTGCCTTTCCGTTCCCCCCAAAAAGCCTTCATTTTCTTATTTATAGCTAACTGATAGTGTTAAGAGCAGTGTTTTTGGTATGGTTTGTCTTTTTTAGTTGAAAAACAGGCGGGCAAGAAGGAAATGTGACGAGGACAGAAAATACTTTCTCTTACTGAGATGACAGTGGCCGGGCAGTGGGTCCTGGGTGTTTGCGGGTCGCGGGGGAGGGCAGCAGTCAGCGGATATTACGAATAGCACGCGGCTCCCTTCCGTTCGTAAAAGCTGCGTTTTATGGTTAGGATGGACCTCGGTCGTCAAAACCTTTAGCGGTGCGGGAGGAGCAGAGAGAGGACCGAGCTGATCTCCCCCAGATCGCGTCCCCCGGGCGTCCTGAGGTTTCCGCAGGTCCCGGGAGACCCCGCCATGGGGGACAGCGGCCCGGGACCGGGGTGCGCGGGGCGGCGAGCTCACCGGCCCGGCCTTGCTGTCCCCGCAGAGCTGCTGGAGGACCTCTCGGAGAGCCGCGAGTGTGTCAACTGCGGCTCCATCCAGACGCCGCTGTGGAGGCGGGACGGCACCGGCCATTACCTCTGCAACGCCTGCGGCCTCTACAGCAAGATGAACGGCCTCAGCAGGCCCCTCATCAAGCCGCAGAAGCGCGTGGTGAGTGCCCCGCCGGGTCCCGCAGACCCGTCCCAGCCCGAGTCCCCGCGCCGCGCGCCCCGCTCGGCCCCTGACCGCGCCCTCGGCCCCCGCGCCGCCGCCGCGGCCTGTAAAGCACACGCACGCAGTTACTTTTTTTTTTTTTTTTCTTGGGATGTTCTTGGCCGGGGTACAGAATGAATGCCCAAGAAACGGGGGCTGCAGGTGACCTCCGCAGAGCAAAAAGAGACAAAAGGGAGCCGAGCTTTGCCCGTTTAGAGAGAGCAGGTCCCTCCTCTCTACCTGCCCATCCCGAGGAGTGGACAGACTCCCCTCCCCGCCAGCACCCTTCAGGTCAGCGCGGCCTGCCCCGCTCGGCTCCTGTCCTTTACCCCACCCCTCTGGGACGTTTGCCCTTCCCTGGGGAGCCGGGGTTAGCTCCCCCATTTAGTCCCCTTCCTTTCGACCTGCCCTGAGCACGGTGAAAATTTATTTGCAGAAACAGTAGTTATTTTGAAATCTGGCTGTTGGCAGAAAATGGGGCAGAACACGAGAACATGGAGTCCTCTCTAACTGTTACCTTCTTCACAAAGTCAGACACTTGCCATCTTTTCCATACTTATGGTAAATTCTTAATTTTTCCCGTGATTGAGCTAATATGGTAATTCAAAGCTGAAATTAGAAGAAAGAAAGCGGCCATGAACTGCACCTTAAGACTGACATTTGTCTAGCCCCAACCGAGAGTATTTTAAATGTCATTTTAAGTGGATGCTTTGCAATTAGATGCCAGACATCTTAAGCACCCGGATAATTTATTTAATTGTTATGCTCCAATTAGCAGAACAAATGCTATACATGCTGTTTGTGTTAAATAGATTAGAGTGAAATTGCATCACAGCCTAAGTCTGACACCTTAAGGAGAGGCAATTAGTTTTATGATTGTTTTGTTTTTAACGCATTTAAAATAAAGTAGCTGAGGTTAATTTGAGTGGAATGTGCTTTAAGCTTGTTACAACCTTCCCCAGTTTAGGGCTTTCTTTAAAGGTGATTCTTAAATTCAGGATGTGACCAACTGGCTTTCGCGGTCCTCAGGCACTTTATTAAAAATAAAAAGAAAGTAGCCAGAAAATATTCCAAGGAAGCTCTTGCTTTCGTTTACCAGACAAAGCATAAACAAGGAAACCTTACTTTCTAGAGGGAAAGGTATGTTCATGCAGAGTCCTAGCTGAGCTCTGAAAGGTAACTTTTTTTTCCCAAAACCGAGCAAAAGCTTGATGTATATGTGATAGTTTTTAGATTCTTGTTGAATTACAAATTTGCTTGACTAAAGACGTATATAGAGAGCACCATTTATTTCATGCACTGACCAGTAAAAAATAGCTGTTGCCCATAAGAAAACCAACTTAAACATTTGTAAATCAGTTAGCTTTCTTTCTGTGTGGCAGGTGTCCCGTCCTCCACCCTTTATAATTCTTTCTAAAATAGTTACCTTTCTAAAATGAATTGAAAGTGTTAGCTTTTGCAATTTTGTTACTTAAATTTTGCTTTGATTCCCAAGTTTTTAGTACATCACACACACGCACACACACGGTACACATATGATGTGTACCAAGGTCAGCCAATATGCTTTGTGAAAGAGTTATAAATGAGAGCAATTGTGCGTCACTATCAATTAGTTCTCTTTGTGGGCTTATGGTTTTGGTGGATCTGGCTTAGTTCTCAGAAACCGAATATTGAACCCCAGCTTGTTTAGCAAGCAGAACAGAACCAATTACCGTGGATTTGAACTTGTAATACGTTGCAAAATAAGAGATTTATGGTGTAACTCGAATTCCTTGTCAGTGAGGAATATAACTGAGGTGCCTGTTACGAGGAACTTTATTTCACATGTTTATGGAGACTGCCTTCACTTACAATCTGCACTTGACAGCCATAAAGCTCTTTGTTATAACGGCGAACTCTGATAACAATTTTGCCCCACATTGGCTCCAGATTCCACTTTAAACTGTCATAAATGGCTCATTTATAAAAACGGATTATTTTGTCCCTCCTTTACTAATTTCACATTTATGGAGAGAAAGAAGTGCTCACCTGGAAACTTATTTATTTTCTCTCAGCCCCAAAGAGGGGGAAGAGAGAAGCCGGTGGTGTGTAAGGTTTTGCTAATATTTTGTTGTTGTTTTAGCAAAGCAATTTCTCAAGTGGTTCTATCAGCCAAGTATGTGCATTTTCACCAAATTCTGAGAATTATTAGCCTGAGTTCTTAGAAATGTTGCAGGGTTAAAGGGCTCATGGAAGTGTCTCTGTTTTCACAACTTGATTGTAAAGAAGGATGCTAACTCAATAGAACAGGTGTGAATTGTAAATGCAAAATCCTTTTTAATCAATTTATATTTGTCTGCAAAGAACTTGGAAACCTTATTCTTTGAGCCTTGATTATCCAATATATACCCAACATATCTTCCTCCACCCTTTATAATTCTTTCTAAAATAGTTACCTTTCTAAAATGAATTGAAAGTGTTAGCTTTTGCAATTTTGTTACTTAAATTTTGCTTTGATTCCCAAGTTTTTAGTACATCACACACACGCACACACACGGTACACATATGATCTGTTCATGACACAACTTGTTTTTGGTAATTTTAAACGATTTATATTTATTAATCTAAAAATAAATCATATTTTGTCTTCCTTGGAAAGGATTATAGTGTCTTAAATCCCCCCCGCCCCACCTCTCCTGTAGGGATTTGGAAGAAATATATTCCTTTAAGAATGTTAGGGTTATAAAGGGCAGCATTCGACTTAGTGATACCAGTTAACCATGTGACGAAAAATTGGGACAAATAAAAGTACGTGGACACCGTCGTATGCAAGGCAGTGGCAACATGAAAAGAATGTCGTCAGATGGCAACATGAAAAGAATGTCATCAGATCTTGAATTTTTTGTAAAACAGATAAAACAGAATTTAGGCACCAGGGCGGCAATTATAGGCACATTTCTTTGCTCAGATCCCGACTTTCCTTTCTCATTCACCTCTCCTCCTCCTCCCCTTCTCTCTCTCTCATTTTTTTCTAGACAGGGTTTCTCTGTGTAGCCTACGCCAGCCTAGAACTGGGATCTGCTTTCCCAGTGCATGGGTTAAAGGCGTGTGGCACCACTGGCCCCCGGCTCATTCATTTTTCTGTGGTTTCTGGTTGCCTTAAAATAGACTATCTCCATGTGGCTCTCTCTCACTCTCAGATGACCCAGAGCCATTTAGCACATTGGTAGCTCTGATTGTGACAACTGAGCAGGCTGCCTGGTGGAGTGCTTGGCTGTATTTTCGTGATGTTGTAGACTTCAAATGTGTTTGGGGAAACTTTGAGAAAATCTAATTCCCCAACAGCGATATGTGGGACCCTGACTTCCTGGAGGCGCAGCTGGTGGATGCAGGCGTGGTGCTGGGCGAGCTCTGCTTGGCCAGTGTAGGGTGGCTTCCGGTTACCACAGAGCACACTGTGACAGGCTGCGGGAGAGAGCCTTACTTAGGGATTAAACACCCCGCAGACCTCAAGGTCTCTGCTCTGCGAAGCTCTGCCGGATTACACTCGACAGATTTTTTTTCCTGGCAGAACATTTCATGTAAAATTAACCGGAAACTTTTTTTTTTTTTGAGACAAGAACTTGATGTACATCTAGGCGTCATAAAAACATATAAGGTCACGTTTCTCTCCTTACTGTCTTGTGTGCTGTTTCCTAGCCATCCTCACGGCGGCTTGGATTGTCCTGTGCCAACTGCCACACCACAACCACTACCTTATGGCGTAGGAACGCCGAGGGTGAACCCGTGTGCAATGCTTGCGGACTCTACATGAAGCTCCATGGGGTATGCCGTTTCTTCTGCTTATCTGGTATCCGAAGTGTAGAATTCTAGCTGTAAGACAGTCAGCAAACGTACAAAAGGTATACAAGTGAAAAACTGAGTGTATATTGTGCATCCACCGTATAGAATCCACGCTGCTTTTCACGGTAGTGTGAGCTCGCCATTTCAGCCGTGAAGGAGGAGACAAGTAAAACCCGTGACCAACCAAACTGACACTGACATTTGTAACACATCTCAATTTTAGAAATGTGAAAATGAGCCAGGTGTGGCAGTTCAAGGCAGCCAGGGCTACACAGAGAAACCCTGTATATATAGTTTAAAGAAAGAAAAGAGAAAAATATAAAAATGTAAAATGTACACTTCAGAATTGATGACAAAATAATGATTACTGTAAATCTTAGGTTTTAAAAAAATTGGCATTTGGTAGCTTCTGTTAAAGTTTATACTTCATTAAAGGATTGTCTAAGTTATTATAAATCTCAATCTTTCTCTGGTTTTTGAGACAAGGTCTTATTCTATAGCCTAGGCTGACCTCACTAGCCCAGGGTGCTGCCTTAGTCTTCTGAGTGCTGGGATTTTGGGCATGAGCCACCAGCCTGGCTGATAATGCCTCGGTCTTTCAAAGTAAATAACTTGTGCGTTAGGGAGAAGGTACCTGATCCCTTTTAAATAAGGATATTAAAAGTAAAGCTTCATGCAAGAAATATTTATTCTAATTATAATTAATATTATCTATAATTATTATTTCATATTATAAACATTGAGTTGAAAATATTAACTTGTACATGATAAACGACATTTTGTTCCTGAAAGAATACTTGTTGGAAAAAGGGGAAACCTATGCATTTAGAATCCCTTCATAACATATATACTATTTACGTGTTTTAATAAATATCAACATACATATGGATGAAAAATTTGCCAAAGTCTTTAATTACTTCGTTTAAAGTTGGAGATGTAGCTCAGTAGTGCTTCCTTAGCACACCTGAGTCCTTAGTACTGAGAAAAATGAGTACCTATTTCTTGTGGTACTGGAAATTGAACCCGAAGTCCTGTAAACCAAGGACACATTCTGCCCGGGTAGTTTCAAATGAGGGCTTTCAGTAATAAGAACCTCTCTTTCCTATGAGTTCAATTTAATATACCTAAGACCAATGTGGACATTTTTTTAGGTGCCTCGACCACTTGCTATGAAAAAAGAAGGAATTCAAACCAGGAAACGAAAACCTAAAAACATAAATAAGTCAAAGTCTTGCTCCGGTAAGTATGACGAAATGCCATTTTATCTGTAAAGTGCCAGCTTTGACAGTAGAGGTAGGCAGACTCACTCGCAGCTCATCTCTTGCAGGCAACAGCAGTAGCTCTGTTTCTATGACTCCAACTTCCTCTTCTTCTAATTCAGATGACTGCGCCAAAAATACGTCTCCTTCCACACAGCCGACTGCCGCAGGGGTGAGTGTGAAAACAACCCGGGACTCCTGAGTGGGTTGTTCTGCATTAAATTATCTTAAATTTTTATCTTATCAGCGGTATAATAATCTGAACCAACAGCTTAGTGAATTGGTACCCAAGAATAGTTTTTAGAGGAAATTATACTTGGATGTCAACAAAAATGACAAAACCTAAGTACTTTTACAAACCTCTTAATTAAGATCCAGCTTTTTTAGTGGTTTTCATTAGCCCAAAGAAAAGAAAGAAGTGTTGAAAAGCTTCAGACTGATCGGATTTACTTTTCTTTCATTCTTTTTTTTTCATTTTGATTTTCAAGACAGGGTTTTTCCAGTTCTCTGTCCTGAGCCCTGTAGACTAGGCTGGCCTTGAACTCAGATATACTTTCCTCTGCCTCCGGAGTGCTGGATTAAAGAGGCCTGCACCACCACCTCCTGGCTACATTCTCTCTTAAAAGCCAGGCTCACTATGCATTTCTAATGTCGATTAGAAAATTTACTAGGTACCTGAAGGTGTCTATTAACTCCAGTTTTATTTCCTCAGATCTGAGGAAAGGTCTTGGGCTGTTTTTCCCACTCCTCTTCCTGGAACTGGTGCCCTCTTGTTGGGAGACCTTGCTGCCTTCCCGTGGTCATTCATTCCATAGGGTCATTTCAGCAACTTGAAAAGTGTCACCTGCCAGTTTCCCTCACGCTGTGATGGGAACTCCGTTTTACCCAGAGTATTTTCTCACTTTAATGTCTCTCCAGTTCACCCGGCCGCCTTCAGCCTTCAGCCTTCTCCACAGAAATTCTTTCAGGCAGGACACTAGGCCATTGGGATTGAATTTACCTGAGATATGCCCAGCCCTCAAGCAGGACTCTACTAGTGTGTACAGCCAAATTCTTCCCTTTCAGCTACGACTAGCCTCGGAATAAAACCCTTCTGTAGCGAGAAGCTACATATTCAGTTTGGCCCTGGATGATTGTTTAGGAAACTTCAAAATACTGTAGGTTTCTAAGCTCCACCCTTGATTTTTTTGAGTCAACATTTCTGGGTGTGGAGCCTAGGAATTTGTGTTTCCATCCAGTAGCCACCTGTGAAACTGGAGCTGTTTGGGAACTGTATATGGGCTTTCTGTCTTGGTCTTACCACAGTCACATACCCAAATGAGCATACTGAAGGCAGTACTCTGTATTTGAAAGGATTTAATGTTTCTTGGTGAACCAAATTGCTTAGATGGAAAAAGGTTGAAACAGTTAAGCATTATTCTATACATGTATTAAATTGTCAAAGAATTAAAAACATTGTAGCTGGTATATAATACATTTCTGTAAATACTTGTTGAATGGACACAGTGAAAGAACAATGCTAAGATGCAAAAGGCTTTTTCATTATTTTTTTTGAGACAGGGTCTTTTCTATGCCCAACTGGCATAGAGCTCTCTAGACCAGGCTTCCTCAAAGACATTCACCTGCCTCGGCCAACGTTGGATTAAAGGCGTGTACCACGGTGCCCTAGCCTTTCTGGTTCTGGTTGTTGCAAATGTTAGGTTAAAGAGCATTTAAGAAACGTGACTGGTTGGTGTGCATGTGTGAAATGTGTGGACGTGTGTGATATATATGTGGGATGTTTGTATGGCACACACACGTGGGGTTATGTGTGCCATCGTGTGCACGTGGAGATCAGAAGACAGCTTTGTGGAGCCTATTTGTTTCTACCTTCAGGTGGATTTTGGTAGAACTCAGACAGCCATGCTCTGAGCAGGCCCCTTTCCCTGCTGGTCCTCCTGCCGACTGCACTAGTTAAATTAGAGCATTGCGTGCAACTCCAGCCGCCTGAAGGGACAGAAAGATTAAGAATTATTTAATTTCTCCTCCTCCCAGTCCTCAGATTATGTAGGTAAATGAAGCAATGGTTCGGGTTTTGTTTTTTGTTGTTGTTGTTTTTGTTTGCTTGTTTGGTGTGTAAAGGAACAGCCAGGCGTGGGACTGCTGTGTCTCCTTGTCCCTGGTCAGCCCCAAGATACTGTGGTTCAGGCAGTGTCCAGTGTGTGTGGCCAATGCTTAGCTGGAACGTTAGTGCCAGAGGCTTCATGTGTTTGCTGGGCAGTGGTAGCATTGTGACTGTAGTTGGGTTTGCTCTTGTGGTCTTGTGATGTAAAACTTCAGAACTGCTCTCAATAAACCCAGTGTGTTGGATAGGGAATGAGAAAACTGGAAAAGGACCCTAATCTGACTGGATGAGGGTCCCAGGAACTGCATGCTGGTTCCAGGCTTGCTCGTTAGTGGCTTGGGCCCTTCAGAGAGAGACCAGCAAACTGCAAAAGAACAGGAGGCAGAACGATAAGGGCTTGAAGTGGGGGCTCCGGAGAGGCCCTTCCCAAGGCTGCAGACCTACAAGCTCCTGCTCTGAAGCCCCACAGGCACCTGGAGAGCCTGTGGCAGCAACTGGTGTGACCTGGGTGCCAGCATCTCCCATCTGCCCTGGGTGGGGTCGATCCTTCACTTTACTCCTGGCCACGCCCCCCCACAGACATTACCAGTCTGCCACTGAGGCGAGCCTGGGAAGACCATAGATATCCCCATTAGCTGTGATGAGGCTGTGAGGAACCACTTGGAGGGTCATTGTAGGAGGCTGGGGTGCCAAGGAGGGCCCTTGCGTGCCTCTTGCTCCCTTATCACTTTCCAGTGCCTTCTCTGGCTGCTCTGAATGTCTGTGCTTCTGTACTGCGGTCAGGGTGGCTGTGGAGAGCATTCCGGAGGGGTCACCTGGGAGCAGCTGCTTGTTTTTTGTTTTTGTGTTTGAGACAAGTGTTTCTTTTTGTAGCCTTGGCTGTCCTGGACTCCCTTTGTAGACCAGGCTGGCCTCGAACTCACAGAGATCCGCCTGCCCCTGCCTCCCGAGTGCTGGGATCACAGGTGTGCACCACCATGCCCGGCAGAAGCACTTTTGAAAGGTGACCATGGTGCCAAAAGTGTGTGCCCCCCCACCTCGTGAAGAAAAAGAGTGTGTGATACGCCGCCGGCTCACAATAGATTTTATGAACTACTGTAGTAGAAGAAAGCATGAGATTCCCATGTGAGGTTGGATCTGTTCCATACAGCGTCTTCTCTGGCTCAGGACACAAATCTCAAAAGAACGGACCATCCCCACTGTTTGCCATCGCTACCTGTGATGAGTGGTGTATAAGAAATTCACAGTGTGGGGGCAGGGGTGCGTAGTGAGACCACCGGGCCACAAAATGAAAGGCCGTGTCAGGCATCGAAGACAAGGCTGGAGCAGTCTGTCTCTCTACTGAGAGGTGGGCAGGGCAACGGGGCTGGCTTTCCTCAGTGGTTCTGCATTACAGGGCACTCAAAAACGCCGTCCCCCAGGGCTACGACAGCCCCCGAGTTCTCTCAGACCGCCTGGTGGCATCGCTAGCCGGCTTCTTGCCTGTGGACCATTTGCGTGGGCACTGGGTTGTTGGGTTCTCTTGGCCAAAAGGACCCTGGGAGCTGAGATCCTTCAGTGAGAATGTCTTGTCTATACCGCCGTAAGCCTGAGCCAGGCTCCGGGGCCCTTCCCAGCAGCAATGGAGTGTGGGAAGGAGTCCTCTGTCTCTTTCTGGGATTAATTTATTGTTATGGTGCATTTTACATTGTATATGTGTGTATGTGCGCATGTGCTGGTCAGAGTGGGCTCCTGCTATGTCAGGTAGCCAGGCCTGTGTAACGGTTTTCCTGCTGGGGAGCGCACTGCCCCACCTTTAAGTTTTCCTTTTATTTTGAAGTACTAGAGAGAGGGTCTGTCTAGGTCCTTGTGGGTGCTAGGCAAGTGTTATACACTGAGTGATGTTCCCAGCCCAGCCCTTTAAGAATGTGCCTAGCAATGCAGCTTCATTGTTTATTTGTTTATAAATTGAGGCAGGGCCTTATTATGTAGCACTGGCTGTTCTGGAACTTCCTGTGTAGACCAGGCTGGCTTTGAACTTACAAAGATCCACCTGCTTCTACCTCCCAAGTGCTGGGATTAAGGGTGTGGGCCACCATGACTGGTCTTTAAAATGTAGTTAAGTTTTGACATCTTACTAAGTTGTGAGGCGGGCCTTGAACTCTCTGTGTATCCCTGATCATCCTCCTGAAAGCCACCATTCCTGGTTAGATCAAATTGTTCTTCCATCTAAGCATAGTGCCTGGAAAGCCATTCCCGCCCTTCTCCAAAGCTTTATTCTTTTTTTTTTTTAAGTCTTATGTACCCGCTCTGATTTGAGGTTTAGCGAGCCCTTTGTCTTAGAGAATAAGAAAGCCTCTGGTAGTTATCCAGTAATAATTCGGTCACTATGACTTAGTTTCTCCTTGTGGGAATCTGTGCTGGTGTTGATGCTCATGGACTGAAGGGGGAAGGGAGGCAGTATTTTCCCACTTCCTGCCACGAAGCCTGGTATTAATTTTAAAAATGCATTTTGTTACTTTGGTACATATAGTACCAAATATGCTAGATTTAACTTTTGAAAGATGATTAATTTTCATGACAATAGTGTCTTTATGGCTAATTTTTTTCTTATTTGTAATAGTATTGAAAAAAACCATTTAATTGACTTAAATTGACACCAGATTTTTGCATTTATTCTCCATGGAATATAAAAAAAACTAAGATCTGCTGGACATGGTGGTACTGGACTTTAACCTCAGCGTTCAGGCTGATCTCACCCTACATGGAGAGTTCCGGGTCTGCTGGGGCTGCACGGGGGAGAGTGGGCAGGGAATGGTGGCGCACGCCTTTAATCTCAACGCTTGGGAGACAGAGGCAGGTGGAGCTCTGTGAGTTGGAGGCCAGCCTGATCTAGAATGAGTTTCAGGACAGCCAGGGCCACACAAAGAAAGAAACCCTGTCTCAAAAAAAAAAAAAAAAATCATAACAACTAACCGAACAAACAAACAAGCAAAACAAACAACAGAAGATCCACAATTTTTTATCTTTATTTTTTTTTAGTTTCAGTTGTTGACCAAATTATGGACTTTTTGTTGTTCATTGTTATTTGGGGGTAAAATGTTAACATGTTCATGTTCAGATATACATCCCATAGTCTCCCCTGTGACTTGAAATGCTAACGCTAGAAAAGACTGTGTGTGTGTGTGTGTATGTATGTATATGGTGTGTGTGTGTTTTTGTACACTTGTGACACTCATCTGTCTGGAGTGGCAGGCCATACCTGTAATCTTCACTCTTCAGGACGAGGCCAGCCTGGGCTATGTAGAGAGAATTAATGTGTAAACAGAAAGAATCAATGAGCATATTTTGCCTGCCTGAAAATGGCAGCAATTCCTTAGAAACCTGAGATCATAGTGAAATGATACCAGCCGTCATTAAACTTGCACCACGGCACTGTGGCACTGACAAAGACCTATCTAGTCCGATTCTGCTTGGCTGCGTGTTGTTGAGAAGCACCGCTGAATGGAAGGTGCCTGTTGTGGAGGAGGACAGCAGGGTTTCACCCCTGGAGTTCACGATGAGGTGGTGCTGGAGCGGCAGGCACACACACTCACGGCTTCTCTCTGCAGTCGGATTTGAGGGTGGCATGCCTAGCAGGGCAGTAGAGGGGGCCGAGGGGAGAGCATTCTGCTCTGGTTACAGAGTTGGGAAATTCCTTATAGTGACCCTGAAGTCACTGATGGTTTTTAGTTAGTTTTAAAGTGATTTTATTTCATGGGTACGGGTGGGTGTTTTGCCTGTATGTGTGCCTGGTGCCCAAGGAGGCCTGGTGGGAGGGGGCCCAGAAGAGGGTGGGGTCCCTTGGAAGTGGGGTGTATTGTGATTGACCATGAGAGTCCTCTGGACCCTCAGACAGTACCAGTAAGTGCTCAGCCATCTCTTTAGCCCCTAGGTTGTTTTTCTTTCTTTCTTTCCTGGCACACATATGTATGTGCAAGGGAGTGGGACCCACTGGAGCCCGAGTTACAGACCAGACAGGAGCTTCCACGTGGGGGCTGGGAATTAAACCAGGATCCTCTGGAAGAACAGCCAGTGCTCTTAACCACTGAGCATCTCTCCAGCCCCTTAGCCGCTAGTTTTTTTTTTTTTAAAGACAGGGTCTCATGTCTTAAATGTGTGTAGCCAAGGAGGACCTTGAACTCCCGATCGCCTGCCTCTATCCCTAAATGCTGGGGTTACAGGCATGTGCCACCATGCCTCGCTAGTTGGGCGGGATTCTTTTTTCATTAAAAAAAGAAAATTTAGACATTGGAGAGCTTTGCGTAACGTGTTTTGTTCATATATCCCCTTCCTCAATTGGGATTTGTGAAAGGGAAAAGTAGGGATAGGGAGCCGGTGAGATGGGTTATTTGGTAAAGGTGCTCATAGCCTACGCTGATGGACTTGAACTGAGTCTCAGGGCTTACGTGGTGCAAGTAAGAGAAAAACTCCCCGAAGTTGTCTCCGACTTCCACGTTCACATGCAAGCACCCCTCCCCCATTAATAAAGTAACAAATAAAGAAATGTCGGTAGAAGCCTCCGGGAAGGAGGAGTAGCAATCCGTGGTAGCAAAGGGTGATTGTTTGCCTCTGATGTGGCTAGAATGCTGGGTCGGATGTTTAGGAACCGGAGGCAGGGATGAGGCTTCAGAAACAAAGGGAGGCTAAAAGGAGATTAAAAAAATGTTCTAACTCCCCGTCAAGTCAGCAGTAAGGAGAGCCCAAACTGTGTTCATTTGTAGATAATGAACTTTAGCTAACCCTGGCTTCCATGACAGGTGTGTTTTCCGTCTGCCTGTTGGAATCCAACAACGATCATATTTTTGATTGGGAGTATTTTGATAATTGAAATAAACAATGCCGGCATGCTCCTGCTTGCCTGCTTCACAGGCATGTTTTCCTTCTCTCCTGGGATCACACCGTGTGCCCTGAACTCACACCCTTACACTGTAATTTGTCAACCTCAGGCTTGGAGGGTGGGAAGGGCTTGGGGCCTGCTCTGCTGTTCTCCCAACAGGAACAGGAGTTGTGGTGCGTGTGGGGGGAAGCAGGTTTCCTCACCGTGCTTCTTGTTGATGACACAAGAGGAGAGGGAGAAGAGCCTGAATCCCGTACCCAATGCTGTCTGGGTCTTGATGGCCTCAACCCTGCTTGGATCGGTTTCAGAATATTAATAGGTGCCGTCCCTGTCTCGCTGGTAGTTCTAGGGTGCTCTGTTTGTCATGGCCCGCCTTCCCTGCTCCAGGCACCCCTGCGCCGTGTGGCGATTTGAAAGAGTTTACGCATATTTTTAGAAGTTTGTCATCACCATCAGCAGCAGGGACAGGACCCTTTGTGAGACAGACTAAAATAAGCTTTGTGAAGCCTTCAGAAGAGAGTGTAAATGCTTGGGCAGGTTAATAGTTGAGGCTCTTCTCACACATTTTTTAAAAGGTTATTTTATTTTTGTGTGTGAGTATTTTGCCCGTATGTGTGTGTGTGTGTGTGTGTACCTGGTGCCTTCAGAAGTCAGGAGGGCATTGGATCGCCGTGAACTACAGTCACAGATGGTTGTGAACTATTATGTGGCTACTGGGAGTTGAATCCCAGGTCCTTTGCAAGGGCAACGAGTGCTCCTATCCACTGAACCATCTCTCTAGTCCCTGGCATTTTCTTGCATTTTTGTGACATGGTCTCATGTAGTACAGGTTGGCCTCAAAGTCGTCTACATATCTGACACTGGCCTTGAACTTCTGATCCTCCTGTCTGATTTTTAGCTCCCTGGCGCTAGGATTCTGTAGGACATTTGCAACCTGAAATGAGAAAGCATTGCTTCCACCCATCCTTAGCTCACCCAAGTTTGTTAGTTTCTGTCTTTTGAGATAGGGTTTTTCTGTGTAGCCCTGGCTGTCCTGGAACTCACTCTGTAGACCAGGCTGGCCTTGACCTCACAGAGATTCATCTGCCTCTGTTTCCTGACTGCTGGGCTTAGCGACGTGAAGTTTTCTGTTGGAAGATTTTCCTCTGCTGGGTTAGAACCAGTTTGGGGTTACCGGGGTGTCTTGCAGGACACAGACTGCTGTCCTTCCTTGCCCATGAACCGGAAGGCACATCTGTGAAGAGCGCAGCCTGTGCAGACTGAGCTGCTTCTGCTGACCCTGGGGCAGAAGGTTACCCCTCTACCCGCCTCTCCCACCCTCTCCCCTGCCGTCAGGGACACAGTCAGAGCATGGAGTGTGGTAGGCAAGCACTTACAGCTAGAGCTCCAACCCGGACCGGCTAGACTTTTTGTTTTAGGGTTTTTGGGTTTTGGTTTTTCGAGACGCAGCTTCTCTGTGTAGCCCTGACTGTCCTGAACTTGCTTTGCAGCCTCCCCGGTGCTGGGATTACAGGCGTGCACCACTGCGCCTGGTGCTAAATTTTATTTATGTGTATGTATGGTTGTAAGTTTATTACACACAATACATGTGTGTTTGTTTGTGTGTGTGCATGTGTGTGTGTGTGCACACACACTCCAATGGAGGCCAGAATAGGGTATCAGATTCTCCAGAGTTACAGGTGGTTCTGAGCCAACTGATGTGGGTGCTGGCAACCGTATTAGATGGTGGAAAAGTAGTAAGTATTCATAACCACTGAGCCATTTCTCCAACACGCCTCCTGTCTGTCTGTCTGTCTGTCCGTCCGTCCGTCCGTCCATCCATCCATACATCTATCCAGATAGAACAGGCTTTCCCTGTGTTGGTCAAGCTGGCCTTGAACTCCTGAGTACCTCAGCTCACCGACAACACCATTAGATGGAAAACAGCACCCTACCTCTTCCTTCTCTCTCACTCCACAAGAGCCTCAGAGAGTGCTTGAAAACTAAACCCTTACATTAGTCTTGAAGTTAATTTTTTTTAAAAATTGTTTTATGTGTATGAGAGTTTTGCTTGTATGTATGTATGTATGTATGTATAGATGTATGTGTGTGTGATAGGCTGAAAACCACAGAAATTTTGCTTTAGCCTTCCTACTGTTAGGATTACAGGCTTGAACCACCTTCCTCAGCTTGGGCCCCTGAAATCTCTATTGGGAAGTAATCTGTTGGTTGTTTTTTTTTCCTTTTTATGTATATGACTGTTTTGCCTACATGCATGTCTGCTTACCACACATGTGCCTGGTACCCACAGAGCACAGAAGGCATGTGACTCCCAGAACTGCTTGTGAACCACCATATGTGTGGGAATAAAACCAGGAAAAAGCACCAGGAGCTCTTAATTGATCTCCATCTTTCCAGCCCCTGCCTTGTATTTTATCATTGACTTTCTCACTTCTAAGTTAGTGGGTACAGGGGCAGGAATGTAGTTTCCATCAAGCATCTTTACCTCAAGTATCTTTAATGTATCAGCCATATAAGTGGGACACAAAGATAAGGAAGAGGTCCAAGATCATGTGGTATGTTTAACGGTTGTGGCCTTGATCTGAGACCAGGTCTGGTTTGGGCAATCTTGGTGTAATTACTACAGGATAACAATGCTGATTTCTTTAAAATCTTTAGACAAAAAAAAGGCAATGTTTTCTTGTGTGATTGGTCTTAATCACACTATGATTAATCCCTGCACACAGCTATGGATGACTGTGAGCTGGTTTTAAGCTCACAGACTTCTGTCTGCCTCTCCCTCCCCTGGGGTATGCCCTTGGCCTTAGGCGTTCGTGCATGTTTGTGCTGGGTGTGTGTGGGGGGATGTCTGCACATGAGTTCAGGAGTCCCTGGAAGTCAGGAGAAAGCACCATCTCCCCTGCAGCAGGGTCAAACATTGGTGAGCAGCCCCCTCGAGGTGCTGGGACCCAAACTTGGCTCCTTCTTCTTTCTGAGCAGTCAGTATGTGCTTTTACCCGCTGAGCCATCTCTCTGGTTCTAGTTGAAAGTTTTATCACATGTACAGGTGTGACGGCTTGTATGTATGTACTGGTACGTATGTGCTAGCACAGGCATCCGTGGATATCCTGGACGTGGAGTTACAGGTGTTAGGGAGCTATCTAATGTGTTTTCTGGGATGGTAACCCTGATTGCAACACCACAGCCAGCAAGACTCTCTTTTCTTTCTTTCTTTCTTTTTTTTTTATTAGTTAGTTTGTTCACCTTGTACCCCAGCTGTAGCATCTCCCCCATCCCCTCCCAATCCCACCCTTCCGCCCTCATCTCCTCCTATGTCCCTCCTGCAGTTCAATGATAGGGGTGATCCTCCTCCCCTTCCATCTGACCATAGTCTATCAGGTCTCATCAGGACTGCCTTCTTTGTCTTCCTCTGTGGCCTGGTAAGGCTGCTCCCCACTCAGGGGGAGGTGATCAAAGAGCCAGCCATGAGTTCATGTCAGAGACAGTTCCTGCTAGCAAGACTCTTAATGAGCCATCTCTCCAGCCCATGGCCTTGTGCTCTTAATCTTCCTGACTCTACCTCTCAAACGCTAGAGTCGCAGACATGCATTCATAGCATTTATTATTATTATTAGTTTTGTACTAGGGGTTGATCCCAAGGCTGTGTGTACGCCAAGCAAGGGCTTTACCAATGAACAAATCCTCTTAACCTAAATTTAAATCAACATAGAAAATACAGTGCATTATAGTACTAAGAGTATATAGTATGGCAGGGAGACATTAGGTAGAAATTATTATTTTGTTATTTGTAAAAGTAAAATGAATAGTGTTATTCAAACAGTGAATTGCTCTTTATAATAGTTACTGTTTCATATTTTTGTGACAAAGCTTGCATGAGCCTGTGCATCCGACCATGGCTTATATAGAGAAGTCAAAGGACAACTTGTGGGAGTCCATTCTCGCCTTCCAACCACTGTGCCGATTCCATGGGTTAAACTCAGGTCACCAGGCTTGGTAGCAAGTGCCTTTCCCCACTGAGCAGCTCGCCATCCCTCAGTCTTATGAAATCGTTAAGCAGACACTTCAGTGGACTAATGCCCATTTTTAGTTTCAGCAGTTCTGCTCCCAAACACTCTTGTCTAAAGAATAAAAAAAAAAAAAAGGTAAGAAAAAAGAAAAGAAAAGAATAAAAGAGTTAAGAAGCAGTTAATCTCTTACAGTTGTAGCGAGCTTTGGGGTTGGGCATTATTATTACTCCATTTATAAACCAGGACACTGAATGACTCCCTAAGGTCACAGAAGAAGCCGGTGTTGAAGCGGGGACTGGAACCAACGTCTCCTAGCTGTTAAGTCTGGGCTGTTCCCCCTCCCAGGGAGCTGGCCAATCAACTTAGTTATTAATGTCCCGCTTGCCACACGCCGCAAACTGTGAACATAAATATTTTGTTGGCGTTTTATCTTCACATTCCCTGTGTACCAGGCACCTCTCTCTCTTTGTTCACAGCCTTTCTAGTAACTTATAATCCTATCTGAACACACTGGCCTTCACAGAGAATGTTTCAGCAAGGAATTCAAATACTTTCATTTTCTAAACCTCTCTTTCTCTCTCTCCCTCTCCCTGCCTCCCCCCCCCCCGTGTGTGTGTGTGTGTGTGTGTGTGTGTGTGTGTGTGTGTGTGTGTAATGGCAGGCAGTAGTAAGAAAACCCACTATCTCCTTAGTATCCCATGGCTTTGAAATATATATTAGAAAACAGTACAATGTCTGTGCCCACCTTCGTTATCACAGGCCCGAGGCTAACTTAATAAGTGACTCATTGCTACTCACAGCTCCGAGAGTTAGAGTCAGGCAGAGAGCAAGTGCAGACAGAGGTTACTTGCTTTTCATGTGGCCCAAATAAAAGATTCTTTACCTGTCTTTTGGTTGTTTTTTTGTTTTGTTTTGTTTTGTTTTTTTAAATCCTGCCTCTATAAAAATACACAAAATTGTCACAAAACATGAAATAATGTTATGGGAAAACAAGACTGAATACAAGAAATCTGGCTTAGGATGATCTGACATGTTATTGCTAAATGAATCTTTGAAGAAAATTAATTCCCTTACTGGAATTGAAGTAATTTGTTATGTATTTCATGGGTGTCTGCCAAAAGGGTTCCTAGCAAAATGAAGACTTAATGGGTCCAAATTAAATACAGTCCGATAGCCCTGCTCTTGTTTAGGGTCACCTGTGGGTTTTCTCTGACATGCCAATACTTTTCAAAGACAGGTGTTGTCAGGCTTAACAGCTTATAATTCGGCTGCAGTCATACCCAGCTTTAGGATGGCCCGGCACTCAGTTTCTGAGTCTGTTTGGGACAGAATCTTATATAGCCCAGGCTGGCCTCAGACTTGCTACGTAGCTGAGGCTGGTCAGCAGCTCTTGGTTTTTCCTGTTTCCACCTCCTAAGAGTGGTGACAGGAATCTGCCACTCTGCCCTCGTCACTACCCAAGACGCTATCTGCTGTTTCAAGGCGGGTCAACTCCACAGCCTGCTGCCTGTCTGGTTTGGTGGCCTGGCCAGCTTGCACCAGAGCCACTAGAGTTTTGCCAAAGTTACAAGCTGCATTTTACTGTATCAAGCACCAAGACCTTATGTTTAATGTTGTCATTAAATTTAGTGCCTGATTCGTAGGGAAGCCTGAATATAATCTGCAGTTTCTTCGGGGGTTCATGGATTAGCAACTGGGAGGGAAGGGACAGATTCAGGCAGCCAAGAGCTAGCTGCAGCTTCCTGTGACTCTAGAGAGCTGGCAAGACTTGTCCTCCCACGAGGCAAGAATGATTCCCCCCATCTGGTCCTCAGGAATAATGTGTAGCGTAAATGAGAGATGCCCACAGGCTGCTTTGAAACCCAAGGAGAAAAGCACCACTTAAATAGAAGCTCGCTCGCGTGTTGATAGCAGAATGTTTTATTTTCATGGCAGTCCGACCCACCCACCTCCAAAAGGAAAAAGGACCTGAAGTAAATCTTTATCTTCTAAGAGAGAAATGTAACGATGTGGGGCTCTCGAGTTGTACGAGGTGGCTGTATTTTCCAGGCTTTTATTTCTCCGATAGCACTTTTGCAGTCCGCCTTTCCCTCGTTCCCGCCGCGGTGGCTGATAGCTGCTCTTCTGACCTCAGCTGTGTTTTCACACTGCAGCCCAGCGTTTACGATCCTCACCCCATGTCTTGAGAAGCCCGTGAAAACGGTGACTCACAGGGTTTAAAAAATTTGCCTCAGGGTCCCGTACGGCTTCGTTTGACTACTAAAATAGAACAATCCATCCTGATTTCACAAGCGTTCTTTTAGGCTGTTTCCGGATTGACTTCGAGACAGACCCTGGCAGTCTGTATTTGCCGATCAGCATATCTTGAACTGGCTGCCTTCCCTGCTTCATGCCCTGCTTTAGGGCAGGGACAAAGCAACTTGCTCCAGGATGGATGTCGGCTACACAATCATTCCCTTTAGGAAGGGGCAGCAGCCCACAGCATGGATGTAGCCAGGACCCCAGGGGCAGGCAGCAGGATTCCAGGAAGGCGTCTGAAGCACCGGGTTAGGCTGTCAGTTAAGGGGACTGGCACGGTGTTAGGGGGCATTCAGAAGCTCTGCTGTGGGGCACAGTTCATGTCCTCATGGAATCTGGGTTCTTGTACCTTTTACGTGGACACTTAACTGAGTCACTTTCTATTTTGCCTCCATCTGAATCAAAGTGAGCCTTGCTTTTCAGGCGGCAGTGAAGGTTTCCATGCAAGTGTTTCCCCTCTGCTGGGATTCATATGTATGTCTCTTCCTTTGCAGAAGGGAGCTAGAGTCTAGCCTAGAGGTTACAAAAGCAGAGCTTTTGCCCTCATGACCTCTGACTCACCCAGATGCCTGGAGGAGGCAGATGGGGTCTTGAAGTGTAGGAGTGTGCCCTCCATTAGAGCCACACCCCAGAGTATGACCACGTGCCTTACAGATTGCCTGGGCACAGAGGTTCCTTTCTCCAGTGAGGAACTGTCAGAAGAAATGGACCAGAGGCAGTCTAGCAGGAGTTCCTTGGTGCTGTTTGTTGGGTTCAGGGCGCCCTGTAGCCCATTCGTGCTCATGCTGGCTGCTGCTTGGGACGTAGCTGAGCTGATGACACTGGTCCTTCTGACCTTGCCTCTTCCAGGTGCTCGGTGACGGGCAGCAGCGCCATGCTGGTGTGTGATGCTAGGGACTGAATCAGGGTTCCTTGCAGCCTGACAGGACTCTTCCAAACCGGGCCATCTCTTCAACATCTGCATTGGCGTTCTCTACAAAACTAAATGCTTTGTACGGTAGCACGCATCTGTGATACCAGCCCTCGCGAAGTGGGAGACAGGAGGATGGTGAATGACATCAAGGCTAGTCTGGGCTCCTAGCACATTTGAAACCCCATTTCAAATGTGTGTGTGTTTGTACATATGTGCACATGTAATTTCATAAGCTAGAAAACTTTGTTTATCCGTTGTTTTTTTTTTGTTGTTGTTGTTTTGTTTGTTTGTTTTTCTTTTTCAGATAGGTTCTCACTATTAGCCCAGGTTGGCTTGGAACTCACAGATTCCTCTGCCTCTGCCTCTGCCTCTGCCTCCTCAAGGGAAGGTGTCACTAGATCCAGTATTCTGGACCATTTTTAAATGGGAGTGCATGCGTTTGTGCATCCCCTCCCCCGTGTGTGTGTGTGTGTGTGTGTGTGTGTGTGTGTGAGTGTGAGAGAGAGAGAGAGAGAGAGAGAGTCTATAAGCACACCTCCACACAATCTGTGGAGGACCCCTTTCAAAAGTTGTTTTTTCCGCATGGGTTTGGAAAGCGTCGGGCTAGCTCGCTGTGTTTTTACCTGCTGAACTGTCTTTGAGTTTCCTTTCTCTGGTGTGTTGCCTCCATTCTGTGGAGGCTCTCCCTAGTTTTCCACCCCGGGAAGATGTGAAGGCCAGGGCAAGGAGGAGGAGGAGCTGGGAGCTAGCTAGCTGCTCTTCTGAGCAATTGGCTGCTTGAGTATATCAGGTCCGAATCCTTTAATAACTTTTCCAGTCATGTCCAGAGACATTTATTCTCAAGGGAAACTACTGACTGATAGGGGAAGAGCTGTGCCTGCCTCGCAGGCAAACGGGCATTGTCCGGCCTGGCAGGGCTGCTCTCTCCCACCTACCGGTGGAGTGCATGCTTTGCTAAGCCCAGGCCGAGTCTGGTGCTGATAACACATTCTTTCAACAGGAAGTGCCTCCATTTTCAGCTGTCTGTGGGAGGGCGGAGGGCAGATAAGCTGTGAATGGAAACACAGAACAGATTTTCGACTCCACCCTCACTGCACTTTGATCTGGTAGTGAGGAGAGGGGATTTCTGCCTGGTTTGAGCTGCCTGTCTGTCTCGGGGAGGAAGGATGGTTAGGGAATGGGTATCCCAAGTGCTCTTCTGCCTTCCCTCGGAAAAGCCTTGGGCTATACTGAGAGGTCCGCCATTTGATAAAGTCCTTTGAATGACTTAATTAGACGTGAGAAAACGTTAACTCATAGAAATTCTTTGATTTGCTTGACTAGGGTCTCTCTGTGTAGCTCTGACTGGCCTGTAACTAAGGAACTAGACCAGGCCGGCGTCTCTAACTCAGAGAACCACCTACCTCTACCCCTTGAAAGTTGAGCTTAGAGGCGTGTACCACCACTGAAATGCTTACCAGATATTTTTTATTATTGTTGTTGCTTTTTTTGTGAGACAGTGTCTCATCATAGTCCAGACTGCAGTCCATACTCTAACCCAGTATGCCGTTGAGGAAAATGGCCTTGAACCCCTATCCTCCTTCCTCCAGAGTGCTGGAGTCCAGGTGTTCATGCTGTGCCCAGCAAAAAGCCCAGGCTGGTTTCTGCTTCAGCTTCTGGAGTAGTGTGTGTGGAGGTAACTGGCATGTCCCATGCTTGCTGAATGCTGTGTGCATACTGGTTCCAAGATTATAAATGCTTTCTGATTTAGTTTTTCTCCTTCGATGATCCGTGAATAACACCCACGAGGGGAAGGGATTTAAGATGAGAACCAGCGGTGAGCTAGGTTTCCTCAGGAGAGTTAGTGACTCTGCAGTGAGCACTGGCAGGCCTGTGAGAGTCAGACTCCAAGCAGGACACAGTGCTCTGTAACTAGAGTCAGTTTCTCCCAGGCTGGGGTGACACGCTTGGTTTATGCTTATAGGGATGGCTTGGGACCACTGTTCCCTCATTTCATCCGCTTTATGGTCCTGTTCAGTTGCCTGAGCTTTTAACTCGCACCTGTGACTTCTGAAGCTAGCAGCTTTTTTGTTTTGTTCAGCCTTCAAAGGAAAATACTCAGAGAGGAGTCGCTGGCAGATAGGCCGGGTCCTCTCAGATGTCCCCTCTCTTGCCCTGATACGCTGCTTACGCACGGGGCATAGAATTTGTGTCCTGCTGTTTTTCACTGACCATTGTATGATGGGGTTTTTTCCATCTTGCTACATGATCTTATTATTTTTAATAATTGCATAATAGTTCATGGAGCGGATGACCCAGCTTTTCCAGACGGCTCCATACTAGACTGTTCCCATGGTTGTGACTATTTAAAGTACCCCAGTAATGGATGGCTTCCGTTGTGGCACCTTTCCTTGCTTTTGGATTATTTCCTTATAATACATTGCCAGAAGTGAAATGACAGAGTTCAGCAGGGCATAAGCCTCTCAGTGGCCTTGGACACTAATGTTAATTGCCTTTTGTCAAAACCGAAATGTAGTCTCCTGGGCCACCGACAAAGGGACTGGCATGTTTGCCTGACTGACATGTTTAGCCTTTAGTGTTGTAAAGACTTTGAATTTTGTTTTTCTCTCTGTGGTGACCCAGGGTCTTAGTGCTACCTTGGGCACCTCTGCAGGCCCTAACACTCCTTGTGTTGTGCTTCGTGTTTAAATATCATGTTCTTAGGACCAGTGAGATGCCTCAGTGGGTAATAGTGCTTGAACTGCAAGCCTGGCATCCTGAGTTCAATCCTAGAAAGCATGTAAAGTTGGGGAGAGAGAGAGGTTCCGTGAAGTTACTGTCTGCCCACACACATGCTGTGGCACATGCAGTCCCCCAGTCTCACACCCCCATATCTGGCTTCCTCACACACACACAGATAGCTACACAATCTCTACACACACTCTCACACATTCTCGATCTCCAATAGACATACACTCTCACATATACACTCACACATTTTCTTTTCTGTCTCACACACACTCTTTCTCACACACACACACTCACACTCCCCTTTCTCATACACACAGTGTCTAACACACTGTTATACACAACCACACTCTCACACAATCTCTCACTCACACATACTCTTTTCTCTCTCACATACACTCTTTCTCATACAATCTTTCAGACATTCTCTCAAACACACATTCTCTCACACCCAAAACCCACCCCCACAGTGCCACTCTTCCTCCAACAAGGCCATGCTCACTCCAGGAAGGCCACGCCTCCCAATAGTGCCGCTCCCTATGGGCCAAGCATCAAACACGTGAGTCTATGGGGGCCATTCCTATTCCAACCACCACACTTGGGTTCTTGGGACAGAACTCTGGTGTGCCTTAATTTCTCTCCTTCCTTCCTTCTTTGAGAAAGGATCTCCTCATGTAACACAGGCTGGCTTGGACCTCACTAGGCAGCCCAAGCTGGTGTCTCCTCCAGCTTCAGCCTCCTGAGTGTTATGCTCAGCTCAAAAAATTTTCTTTTAAAAAACATTCTCAAAAAAGTCAGCTGCCAAGGGGCCTTTTGAATGGCCGTTGAATGTCTTGCATTTCCCTCTGTGAAGGGCTGTCTCTAAAATTAAAATGATTAGCCTTTGGGAGGCAGAGGTAGGCAGATGTTTATTAAGTCTGAGGCCAGCCTGATCTAAATAGTAAATTCCAAGCCGACTAGGGCTGTGTAGTAAGACCTCGTCTCAGACAGACAAACACAACACACAAATGCGTGACCCCTGGCGGTCACTCACATTGCTTTTGTTCCTGGACGCTTCTGTCCTGGGCTGAGGGATAGAGCAGGAGAGGATACACAGGTGACACGGTAACACTGTGACTTAATAACAGCACTTTCCATGTGTGTAATCCTCTCTAGGTTTGGCTACTTACTATGGATTTGATACAGCTATATTAGTTAATGACAATATTGTTCTGACATTGGTGCATGTAGATATTAATTTTATTTTATTTTCTCTGTAGCCCTGGCTGTCCTTGAACTTTCTGTAGAGCAGGCTGGCCTCAAACTCAGAAATCTCTCTGCCTCTGCCTCTGCCTCTCAAGCACTGGGGCCAAAGGCATGTGCCATTACTGCCCACACCCTCCCCCATTTTATTTTTGAGAGAGAGAGATACTTTTCATTTATTTTTATTTTATGTGCCATCGGTGGTGGCCTGCATGTATCGTGTGCACAGGGTTTTAGAGCCACTGGAACTGGGGTCACAGTTGTGAGCTGCCATGTGGGTTCCTGGACTTGAGCCCTGGTCCTCTGAAAGAGTAGCCAGTGCTCTAAACCATATCTGTTTCATAGATGAGAAAGCAGGCAGAAGGGGTTCAATGCCAGCCTTCCCAGTTTGCCCTCCAGCCACGGCTCTTCCCCGCCTTTCTCAGATCTTCCCAGCTCAGGGGGCTTCTCCTGACCTGGCCCTGGTGCCTCTTCTTGGAAAATCCTTTCCTCGCTAATAACAGGAGGAAAGGCCCAGGATGGTCTCAGAGAAGCTCCTCCTGTAAATTGTCCTTTGACCCCCACATGCATTTGCATACGTGTGCACATGTACACACACACACACATCCATAAGTAAGTGTTGTGTGTGCAGAGAGTAGCTTCCTCTTCAGAATGCTCACAGAGCAAGGCATCGTGCTGCCATGATTACAGAGATGATCTCCTGAGCCTGGTCTAAGCCGGGCGACCAGTCTGCAGAGGCCACTGCACCCTAGGGGACTCACCCAGAACTTTGGAATTCAGCCCATCCCCACCAGGCAGGCTGATCTAGGTCCTATCCCGGAAGCCTTTGGCCTCTGTGACTCCTCTTTTGCCCCCTCCTCCTACCACTTAAACTGTCCAGGCAGCTGAGTTGCTTGCTGGCTAGCCTTGTGTCCTGGCTCCTGGGAGCTACAGACCCCAGCCCTAGCAAGGGCTTTGTTAATGACTTTCCTTGCGGAGAGCCTTGGTGCAGCGAGCTCACTGCCGCCCCAGCTAGCTGTCCAGACAATCCAAGCACACTATGAATTTCTCAGAAGGAACGCTTGCTTCAGAGAAACAAGACACAGCCAGAAGCTAGCGTGGGATTGATGAAAAGTCAGATGTGACAGAAATTGCTCTACAGAAGCTGTTGTTTTTGTGTCACTCGGCCTTAAATGTGCTTGTAATGGAGTTTCTGGAATTAAGATCTGAAGTTACTCAGAGTTACAAGTGACATGCTATCTGTAGCCTCCAGCTGCTTGACACCATTATTACAGATTTCGCAAGAATCTGTGCAAAATTTTAAACATCTGGAGCAGGCATGTTGGTGCACGCCTTTAATCCCAGCACTGGGGAGGCAGAGGCATGGGGATCTCTGAGTTCAAGGCTAGCCTGGTCTACAAAGTGAGTTCCAGGACAACCAGGGCTACACAGAGAAATCCTGTCTCAAACAACAACAAAAAAACAGAAGCAAAACAAACACCACAAAACAAACAATTTGGCATCTCACTGACTTTGTGAAGCTTGCTCCCTTCGCCACCCCTGTTTTTTCCTGTCATGTATTACTATCAGCTTTAGTTGTTATGCTTGTCATAGTTAAATGAAATTTTGAGTAGAGGGATTTCCCTCCTTCTTTTCTTTTCTCATCCTTAGTTTTGAATTTGGGTGTTGCTAAGTTGCCAAGATTGGCCTTTCACTAACTGCATCTCTGTGTCTCCCTCTGTCCTTTCTCTTCAGGGTCTTATTTTGTAGTCCGGGCTGGCCTATAGAGTGCTTTGTTGCCCAGCCGTGCCTTGGACATACAGTCAAGTTCCTGCTTAGTTCTGGGGTTGCAAGAATTCACGTCTAATGCTGACTCCTCGGTCCCCTGCTCAGCTTCCTGAGTAACTCAGAGCACAGACTGTGCCCCCAGCCAGCTGCTCCTGGGCTTTTGTCATGTTGAATTTTTTGCTGGAAAAGAGAGAGGGGGACCAGTGGACGGTTGGGTTTGGTCACATGACCCGGCCAGTGAGAGCACTGCCTCCCACTCCACACAGGTGTGGGAAGGCTGGAGAGCAGCGCAGGTCCTGCTTGAGAAAGGACTCCATTGGACCGCCGCTGTGTTCTAGCCACACAGCATCCCAACAACCCCCGTCTGACATAGCTGCAGCCGGTGCCCAGAGTTTGTTTGGAAATGGTCAGGACATCAGTGTGGCTGCTGGAAGAACTTAAGGGTGGTGTTCCCAAAAATACTTGAAGTTCTAAGGAATCATAACCTGCTTCAAACAAGTAGCCGGTATGGAACAGAGCCCTGAGAGCTTGGGAGAACTTAGATTTGTGAAGAAAAAGGTGTGACGATAGGGTACATGGCTGGGGTTTTGAGGAAATCTTTCAAATGTGATTGGTCCCCTACTATAGTTTGAGCAGACTCTGGTTATTTGATCTTTTTGGTGTGTGCGTAGACGCTCTGGAAGCATTTAATCTGGTCCCACGGGGCTTTACCTCTCCAGCATGGTTTGTTTTTGCTGCCAGCTCTTAACTTTGACCCAGTGGAGTCGTTCAGGACCCCCTTCCTCCGTCTGCGTTTGCATCTTGCTGGGTGCTCCCTGAGTTCTGAAGATTCTTCTAAGAGCGCAGCCAGGAACAGGTGGATGGCTCTGCTGACACAGGGGATGCCCCTTGCTTTGGGCAAGGAAGAGCGAGGCTGGCTCTATTTCTTCCTCCTGATTTTGTTCTCAGACAACGATGGCCCTAGCTTTGCCGACTACGTATCTTTTGTTCCCGGATGTTGAGGCAGAAGGATCGGATCAGCTAACCACCTCCTTTTCTGTTCCCTTCTAACAGGGGGGACCTTCAGTGATGTCTGCAGTGGGCGAAAGCACCAACCCCGAGAACAGTGACCTCAAGTATTCAGGTCAAGATGGCCTCTACATAGGCGTCAGTCTGTCCTCCCCCGCCGAAGTCACATCCTCTGTGCGACAGGATTCATCTTGGTGTGCCCTGGCCTTGGCCTGAGCTGGTGCTGCCAAGAGGCCAGGGGCTCTGCGGGCCTCAGACCACACTTGTATCTGATTCTGTCCAGCAGTCCAGATGGCAGCAAAAACGCAGACATGACATTCCTTCGATGCGTGATTCTGTGCCTTTGTTCTGAAAGAGATATATATCCCAAGAAGCTTTACTGAAGTAAGAAGAGATGGGCTTTTTGCAGGCAGTTGGCCTGTTCCCGCCAGCCTGGGCCCTTTCCCACCAGCCTGCTTGAGGATCTGCCCACCAGTGGGAGAAACTGGCAGTGACTGGGGCCTTGTCTGCCAAGGAAGACTGAGAGATTTAAAAAAAATGTTTTATGCATTTTGACCCAAATCATGGGCTTCTTGTGATCAACCTTGGTTATCCCAGAGTTTCTTCAAACCTGGTGGATCTTTGTGCACATTTCACAAGCATCCGTGGAGAGGCTCATTGGAAGCCATTTGGACCATCGTGGAGGTCGCGTGCGTTGCTGGGGTCTCGACAAAAATATATTAGTCTGCAAGATCGCATTATGACAGACACTGACTTTTCTCAGCGTTCATTGTGGCTGATCTGAGGTCACTCGGAATTTGTAAACAGGGTAGCAAACAAGATATTTTTCTTCCATGTACACAATAATTTTTTTAAGTGCAATTTGCGTTGCAGCAATCAGTGTTAAATCATTTGCATAAGATTTAACAGCATTTTTATAATGAATGTAAACATTTTAACTTAATGGTACTTAAAATAATTTAAAAAAATGTTAACTTAGACATATGCTTCTTATACCCACAAGCCCATTTCTGTATTTCCAATTGTTTAAAAAAAAAAAAAAGATTTCAAGAACAAATCTTCTCTCAGGAAAATTGCCTTTTGTCCATTTATGAATTTTTATACAAGAACACCAACACAGCCCCCTTTCTTTTACTGAGGAAAAAGTGCTGGAAATTGCAACAAACCTTTACTACCTAAAGAATAGCATTTGTAAATATTCTGGGCATGTGTAAACACTCTTGAGGTCTGTACCGTGTGACTAACCCACAGGTTGGTTTACATTATTATTTTTTTTAATGGGGTGTCGTATGGAAACCTATTTCACCAGAGTTTTAAAAAATAAAAGGGTATTGTTTTGTGTTCTGTACAATGAGCTCCTTTCCTTTTTTATCTTATTTTGCTCTGTGCATGACCATACATTGTTACACAAAACAAGTTCACGTGGTGTCTGCGACCTGCGTGGAGACCTTTATTGGAAAGACTTGTCCTTTGGGAGCTACGGTGCACCTTGGTTTATTTGCAATTGGCAGGTGGTGTGGGTTGGCACTTCCCGTTTGGGTTAACGGCTTGTCTGAGCTGATGAGCATTCCTTCTGTTTGGAATCACTGCTTGAAAACATCCGCGTCTGTTCAGAAGCTCCTTGTGCGTGAATATACTCTAGAGCTCAAGATCAGGATGCTCTCTAGTCCTCCCTTCTCAGAGGGCCGCAAAGTCTCAGAGCACATTTGAGGCTGCAGGTGTGTGACACCCACCAGACAATCTTCCGGGTGAACTTTAGGAAGTTAGGAGGCTGTCAGACAACTTGAAATGGTGGCATTTAACTTTGGCTCTTTCAATCTCTGGCATTTTGAACTTCTTAAACTTACGGCAGATATTCTATAGCAGTTAGTTGACCCTTTAAGAAAGAGTAGTCCTTGGTGGTGCTGGATGGACTTACAGCAGAAAACAGTATCTAGGGAGTGCTGCTAAGGACTCAGGTTGGTCCCTGTATCTGGGAAATGCCCAGAAGCGGCCTGGCCCCAGAGACTAGTCTATACCGGGTATAAGACAGATCACTAGGCTCCAAGTCTCTGCTCAGCCAGAGACTAGTTCTGTGATAAATTATCCAGCTGCCACTTCCCTTAGTTTGTGAGATGAGCAGTGTAGAATTCATGGGATTGCTGTGAGAACACTCATGCCATGCACCCGCTGCAGGGCCTGCGCATGGCATGGAGTATCAACCGGACTTGGAAGAAGGCTGTCAAGAGCTTCAAGGTGTACGTGCCTTCGAGCCTAGCACTCCAGAGACACAAAAGTGGGCATATCTCTGCAAGGCCAGACTGCTCTACAGAGAGTTCCAGGACAGCCAGGGCTGAACAGTCAAACTGTCTTGAAAAACCCAAAAATTAAGCAAGCAAACGATAAAAAACCCAAAACAAAACAAAAGAAAGAGAAGGTGTGTGTGTGTGTGTGTGTGTGTGTGTGTGTGTGTGTACACGCACACTCCTCGCCCCTAGCCCAGGGTTGTGGTAGAGAAGAGTGTGAAGTCCAGCCTACCTTGGGCCAACTGCTTTCTAGAGAGGGCTGCTCTACTGAGCGACTATCCTCAGCACTGATCTATTCTCGCTCCTGGCACAAGTCTCATTACATACTGAGTGCCCTCTGGATGATTGGCAGTTCAAGTTAATAAGCTTCGGGGGGGGGGGGTCTCATGACCTTTTCCAATCCTAAAATGCAGTAGAATTGCTAGCCCCTCCCCTTCAGAAGGTGGAAAAAATTCTAGGTATCGTGAACCAAATGACCAGAGGAAAGGGACAGTGAGTGCTTCTTGGAGCCTGCTTTGGTAAACTTAAATAGTGCTAATCTGGACCTTTAAAAAAATGACGCTGTGACCCGACAGAGCAGAAGCCCCTCACTTCAAAGACTCAGTCTCTCCTAAAGCCTGACTTTGTTTTGTTTCGTTTTAAGACAGGGTCTACAATCTTCAGACTGGCCTTGAACCTGCTGTATAGCTCAGGCTGGCCTCTGAACTCTTCATCTTTGTATGTCTACCTCCAAGGGCTGGGATTACAGACAACCAAGCTCAGCTTGTTCTCGATAGGGAATTCATTCAATAGAGGTTGCTCCTTGGCTTAAACGGTCCCTAGGTCCATCGCCACAGGTTGTAGGATTGATGTCCTGTTACCCTTGGCTGACTGTAGATGGTCTTATACAAGCCGAGCCTCTGTCTGGATCTATCCTCAGGATAAATGCGTCCTGGTTGGGGGTTTCCCTCCCCAAGGATGGAATGTCACAGGTGAAGCTGGCTCTTCTGGTGCTCCCCAAATTCCCACAGGGCTCCCCACATCTGCAGGAAAGAGCTGCCTGCCTGTACTGTTTCTCCATGGCTGTCACAGGACTGATGGCATTAGTTTAGTTAAAGACATTTTTTATTTGGCTTGGGTTTTACTTTTTAAAAGTGTTGTAAAACTGGCTAAACTATAGCAGTTAAAGACAAACTATTTGATTACTAGAAGTGCACCCATTTCAGTTATGAATGGCTACCTCTCTTAGAATTATTTGGGCATCTTTCAGCTCTAGTTGCTTCCTCTGAGTGAAAATGGCAGCAGTCTCAGTGGCTCCTTACATCTGCGTTTGGGTTCTACAGTTCCAATGGTAGACTATATCTGAGGCAATAATGAACAGATAGCCTAGTTTCGGGTCCCCAAGTATGAGGGGCCCCCAAACTAGTGAGGCTGGTGGAATTGGACCATTACTGGTCCGATTTCATTCCCTTCTTGATGCCTCCCCACGCCAGGCACTGGTCCTCAGAGTAAGTCCAGGGAGAATGTTCCCTGTCACGATCAAGAACACGGATTGGCAAGACTTGCCACTGCCCCTCACCTTGAACCTGTTTTGTCTTGGGCTCTTCACAGAAAATTGACACATCCATATAGACCCAGACCGGAAAACGGAACAGTCGGCAGCCAGTGGGTCGGCACGACGAGGAAAAAACAGCTTTGCTTGGCTTGGCTCATCACTTCGGCATCTTTTTAACCTCTTAGAAACAGCCAGCTTTTCATTGTTTCTCTTCTGTGTCTTCTCCTTAGCCATTACAGTTTCCTCTGTCTCCTCACCTCTGTCTACAGGCTTCCTATTGTTCCTTCAATAAACTGAAGAAATGGAAGCATTTACTCAGACAATGCTAACTTTGTTCCATTTTCAAACAAAGTACTGCACCTTTTGTGCATTTTATATAATTAGTTACGAGATGGTCTCATGGCCCGAAATTGCCTGTGTAGTGGAGGCTTACCTTGAACTCTGGGTGCTTCTTTGTGCCTCTACGCTGGGATTAAGAGGTTTGTGCCATCAAACCTGGCTTGCGAATAGGCAAGCACTACCTCCTGAGAGACACCCCAGCCTATTTAGCTACATTTTTGTGAATTCTTTTCCTTTAACATTACAAGACCAACCTGAGAACACTGTAAATTTATGCGGCACCTTGGTAGTGATGATCTCTCTTTCTCTCTCTCTCTCTCTGTGGTAGTGCATGTGGGAAGGGTACAATGGCTGCTTTGTTCCATTGTGGAGGCTGGAGAGCAACCTTAGGCACCTTCCTTTCTTGTGAGGGAACAAGCCTATAAAACCACGGTAGCTTTGAGGCGGTATCTCTCAGCTAACCTAAAACTTACCAGACAGCATGCCTCTAGCAACCGTCTGTCGGCCTCATGCTAGGGTTACACGGAGCATCTGAGCTTTGTGCAGATGCTGAGGTCCTGCAATCAGGTCTTCATCTAGCTGGTACCTCACCAGCTCAACTGTCTCCCCTTCTGCGTGCTGTGCATAAGCCAAGCTGTCTCAGACTAAACAACCCAGGGACGGGGGTCCTGCTTTACAAATGTGCCTACTGAGGAATAGGTAAGCGAATCGGGGCACCCAGAGGTCTCCAGGCTGGCTCCAGGGTGCCTCCATTTAACCTGAACCCTGCATCTTTTCCTCTCCACTAGTAGGCACTTGGGAGGTGGAGGCAGGAGGATCAAAAATTTGAAGTCAGCCGGGCATGGTGGATCACACCTTTAATCCCAGCCCTCGTGAGGCAGAGGCAGGTGGATCTCCAGGCCAGTCTGTTTTACAGAGCAAGTCCCAAACCGGTTACACAAGGAAACCAAACAAAACAACAAAGCAATTCAAAGCCAACCATGTCAAGTTAGAGGACAATATGGGCTTTGTGAGATCCTGCCTCAAAAAGCACAAATCCACGGGGCGGGAGAGATGGCTCAGTGGTTAAGAGCACTGTCTGCCCTTCCAAAGGACCTGGGTTCAATTCCCAGAACCCACATGGCAATTCACAACTGTTTGTAACTCCAGTTCCAAGGGATCTGACCCCTTCATAATAAAATAAACAAAATAAATAAATAAAGCAAAAAAGCACAAACCCCACTAAGTAAAAACAACTCCTGGCCAACCCAAGATAACCAGCCCCTGAACCTAAACACCAGAGAGCATAAAGAACACCTCACTGGTATAAAGTCTTTCTGATCTTTGTTGTGTGAAAAAAAAAAATTTCTGAAACACTTGACTTTTTTGTTTCCTCCTTCCTTTCTTCTTTCCTTCTTCCCTTCTCTTTGCTCTTCCCCTTTCTTCTCTGACCCCTCAGCCCCTGCCCCTGCGTGTGTCTATGTGTTGAAGGGTTTCTCTACGCAGCCTACATTGGCTTCTGACTTGTGCCAAACCTGTGGCCTCCGCCTCCCAAGTGCTAGGATTATAGGCGTGAGCCACCGTGCTCATCCTACTTGGCACGTGCAGTAAGCGCATCGGCTAGTGATGATGCGTGTCAAAATATCCACCTCATAGTTTTACATATGTGGTAGCAGACTCCGAACATCGCTTTGCATTTTTCTTTTCTCACTTAGTGTGGTCGTTATTCAAGCAGTTCCCTATTCATTGGCTTGCGGGTAATTCCATTTTTGTCATTTCTCAATTTGCAAGAGGATGGTAAAATGCGCTTCTGGGAGTAGGGTTGCCGAGGCAAGGCTTTTGACTCTTTGTTTATTGAAGCAGGGTCTGGTGCATCCCACGCTGGCCTGTCCTCTAACCGCTGAGGATGCCCCTCCACCTCCTAAGAGCTGGCACAATCAGCGTGCGGAGCTGAGCTTCTTACTGCTCTGCTGGGGACAGAACCGGAGCCTCCTGCACATCGGCCAGGCACGGAGCCAGCAGAGCCATGTCCCGGGCAGACTTTCCTTTTCCCAGTTCTGCCAAGTTGCTCTTACAGAGATTAGCCTGGTTTAGACTCCCGCTGGCAGTGTGCAGGAATGTCTATTTTCTCTTAGTCAAATGAGCCTGTTATCAAACATCGTGATCTTTGTCTCTAGTATATCTGAGTTTTGTTTTGTATTTATCTTGTTGTGGATGAGGCTGAGTGCCTTTTCCTGTGATTAAGAGTGATTAAGGGGCCTTTCATAGCACTTTTATTGTTTTTTAGACGGAGACTCAATTTGTGGCTCTGACTGGCCTGGAACTTGAGCTTCCTTTGTAGACCAGGCGGGCCTCAGACATGTAGTGGCCTTTCTCTGTCTACCTTCTGAATGCATGGTTACAGACGTGCGCCCAGGGGTTACAGATGTGTGCCTGTATCCAGATACTCTTTCCTTTTTTCTACAGTGCTGGGGGTAAAATCTAGTCTCAGGGATGCTGGGCAGGTTCCTTACTGTGGAACCACACCCAGAGTCCACATCCTTCTTTTCCTTCTTTCCTCTTTTTCCTCCCCTCCTTCCCTTTCTTCCCTCCTTCCCCCTCTCACTCCCTAGCTCCAGCTCTCTTCTTTCTTTCTTTCTTTCTTTCTTTCTTTCTTTCTTTCTTTCTTTCTTTCTTTCTTTCTTTCTTTCTTTCTTTCTTTCTTTCTTTCTTTCTTTCTTTCTTTCTTTCTTTCTTGTTTTTCAAGACAAGGTTTCTCTGTGTAGCCTTGGATGGCCTGGAGTTTACCCTGTAGACCAGGCTGGTATCAGACTCACAGAGATCTGACTGCCTCTGCCTCCCAAGTGCTGGGACTAAAATCATGCCCAGGTCTTCTCTCTTTCTCTCTCTCTTTGAAGTAAGAGTTCACCTTATCTTACCTTGCTTTGCTTTACCTTAAGAGTCAAAGACAAGGAAGAAATTAACATGAAATTGAGAAGTATTGTACAACCAGAAAGAAACTTAACCATAAGCATACAGAAGACTTGTATAGAAAAATTTATGGATACCCTTAATTTCAGTATTAGCAGGAAGAAAGTAATGCTGGGCTATTGCCTTATACAGCCCAGGCTAGCCCACCACTTGTGATGTAACACAAATTCACTCTCTTCCTGCCTCACCTTTTTGTGTTCTGTGGTTACAAGTCATAGTGCTATGAATAGATTTGCTTTGCTCTTTTTAAAACACAGTTCATTTGATTGGTGTGTATGGCTTTAGAGCAGTGGTTCTCAGTGGGTTGAGACCCCCTTGGGGTTACATACTAGACATCCTGCATAACAAATATTTACATTATGATTCATAACGGTAGCACAATCACAGTTATGAAGAAGCAACAAAATAATGTTATGACTGGAGGTCATCATAGCACGAGGAACTGTGTTAAAGGGCCACAGCGTTGGCAAGGCTGAGGAACACTGCTCTGGAGGTGAGGACAGTGCTTATGAAGAACTTCCTTATGTTACGGTGATTTTTTAAGGGCTGTAGGTCGCTCGCTGGGTAAAGTTTCCTGTTGACAGCTCTAACACATGTGTACCACGGCACACACAAGCATAAATACACGTAAGGAAGATTTTTAAAGATTGGTTTTAAAACTTGTGTTTTTAGTTTTGGTATTTTTATCTTTACTTACTTTTAAACATTATTTAGTTACCTGTGTGCATGAGAGAGAGAGAGAGAGAGAGGGAGAAAGAGAGAGACGGAGAGGGAGAGAGTTTGTACGTGTGCCTCTGCAGGCCAGGACGATGTTTTGGCTGTTTCTCCCTTGCCTTGTTCTGAAGGCACTCTCTCTTCGGCTGCTTCTACCAGCTGACCAGTCTCCAATGCTCCTTATGGTTTCATTTTTGTGATTCGTGTTTTTCTCCTACGTGGAACTTTTGTTATACCGTGTAGAATATGTATCAATTCAACCGTATGCGTTCCCAAATGGCAGCCTCCTTGTCCCAGCATTCTTTTCTTCCCACTAATACTGAAATTAAGGGTATCCATCATTTATTTTTCATATAGGTCTTGTGTATGTCTCCAGTTAGGTTTCTTCCTGGTTGTACAAGACTACTCAATTTCACGTTAATTTCTTCCTTGTTTTTGCCTCTTAAAAACCTGTTTATTTTACGTGTATGAATGTTTTGTCTGTGTCCCATGTCCATGCCTGCAAAGGCCAGAAGAGGGCGCTGTATCCCCTGAAACTGGAGTTATAGGTGGTTGTGAGCCACCTTGAGGTGCTGGGAGTTGAACCTGGGTCCTGTGGAAGAGCAGACAGTGTTTCTGACTGCTGAGCTATCTCTCTAGCCCTCTCTCTCTCTCTCTCTTTTTGAAGCAGAGTCTTGCTTTGTAGCCCAGCACTTGAGCTCATCTTACATCCTCAGGTTCAGCCTGGGATTTCAGGCTTGTAGCAGTGTTCCCAGCTACCATCCTGCCATAACTTTTCTTTTCTTCTTCTTCTTCTTTTTCTTTTTCTTTTTCTTTTTCTTTTTTCTTTTTTCTTTTTTTCTTTTTCTTTTTCTTTTTCTTTTTCTTTTTCTTTTTCTTTTTCTCTTTTCCTCCTCCTCCTCCTCCTCCTCCTCCTCCTCCTCCTCCTCCTCCTCCTCCTCCTCCTCCTCCTCCAAGACATGGTTTCTCTGTGAAGCCTTGGCTGTCCTGGACTCACTTTGAAGACCAGGCTGGCTTCGAACTCACAGAGATCTGCCTGCTTCTGCCTCCCAGAGTGCTGGGATTATAGGCGTGCCCCACCGCACCCTGCTCCATAACCTCTAATTCATTGATATTCTTAATGAGATTGGATTTTTTTCTCCCAGAAACATTCTGAATTATTGTGTCTTTTTTCTAGTTTATCTTTGTTCTTTTTTTTTCTTGCGGGGGGTGTTGTTTGTTTTAAGATGGGATCTTTTTGTATTTTCTAAGGGCATATGCGGTGGGGCTGATTTTTTTTATTTATAGGGCTGGCGGTTTGTGTTAACGGGAGCAGTGGCATTGGTGTTATCTAAAAAGGAAGCATACACATCTCTGAATGTACTAAAGATGTGTGCCTCTTAATGTACTACATCCTTCAGGTCACGGATTCCTAGCACTTTAGGGAAGGAAGGGACCTTCTGAGAGGTACTGCTCAGGAAACCGTGTCCCACAGATGGGAGTACTGGCTGGTCTGAGTAGATCCTGGGTTTCTGGACTTGATTCTTAATGTCTGTGGCTATGGGCTTGACTGAGAGGCTGTGAGAAAAAGCTTGGGTTTGGATTTCGGCTGATGCCACTGGCATCTCACCATGCTAAACAGCATTTCATTAACCACTTTACCAGTTAATATGACGTTAAGACTCATGGGGAAAAATAACCTTTAGTGGGCACGGGCTCATGTGTGTGTGGGGGTGGGGGGATGCAGGTGTGTAGGTCAGAGAATAACTTTCTGGAATTGGTTGCCTTCTTCTACCATGAGTTTCCTGGGGTTAAATTCAGTCAGGCTTGTTAGCATGCACCTTTATTGCCTGAGCCATATCACGGTTCCCCTTCCCTCTTTTGAGGCAGGTTTTGTGTAGCCCAGGCTGGTCTCAAATCCCCTACATAGCCAAAAATACTCTTCAATGCCTGGTGCTTCTCTTTACCTCTGAAGAACTGGAGTTGGAGGCCTGCACCTCCACACTGGTTCACACAGTCCTGGGGTTTGAAGCCAGGGCTTTGTCACGTGGGGCCAGCCCTCTACCAACTACACATTTCCAGGAAGGATTGTCAAAGATCGTGTGCGTCTCCCAGCCTCTGAGTGTTCTCCAGGGAGCACTACAAATGATCCCTGGTCCCCGGTGGCTCATCAGACTATATTTGCAGGAGTAAGTGAAAGCCCAGAGGAACAGGAACCCGGGACACACAGCTACACTTACCAAACTGAACAGCTTCCCGCCCGAGTCCCTGGAGGTCAGTTTACACCAAATGGACAGACACATTAGGTGAAGGTTTCTTTTTTTTTTCTTCCTTTCAGGCTTCACAGCTTATAATTAAAAGCCTTAACTCTTCCCACTGTCCTCTTCTTGGATTTGGCAGTGAGGACCTCTGCCCCAATCAGCTGGATGGTGACTGGTAGCCAGTGCAATCAGCAGTGAGTGATGCCATTTGAATGACCTTTGTAAACCCACCATCCTTAACCCAGAAGACCCTGCGTGTCGAGAGCACATATTCACAGACACCATGTTGGAAGCACCTGAGCGTTACCTGCTGTTTGTAAGGCCATGCCAAATACAAGCTGTAGAGCACACTGGCATAGATCCTAGAGTACTATGGTTCTGTGTAGTACTGTTCTGTATGGAACAGTCATATAGTTTGCTATTCCATTTACTCTTTCTCGTACTTCTGTTTTCCTTTTCTTCTAGTAGGACCGGGGAGTGAACCCGGGTGTCATGCTTACGAGGCAGAGACTCTACCACCAAGCGATAATGCTCAAGCCTCTTTTCTTCTGTTATCCCTTTACTGTTTTATCTTTGTACGTTGCCAAGATCTTCCCGTCTGTGACCCGGGTTTTCTCTGTTCTTCCATTGACATTTTGCTGATTACTTGAGATTCTATCATGATTTCCTGACTCTTCAATGCCTCTCAATTCAGCGGTAGAATTTCTGCCTTGGTCCTTCCAGAAGTCCTAGCATTAGTGGGGTAGAGATACTTTTGTTCTGACCATGACTTGGGGAGCCTTTGTTGGTGTTTGTCTCTCAAACTGGATCCGCCTTCCTTCTTTGCTGTTGTCGAAGCGTTTGATGCTGAGGAGCACTCCACCTTTCTGAAGCCCTCTCTCGCTTGAACTTTCAGGACATCACAGATAGCTCGTGGGTGGAAGGAAATGGAGACACTGGTGGCTTAGGAGACATGATGGAAATGGGTGTTTGTAGCTTGGCTCCTCATACCAGCTCTGAGACTCACGAAAGTACTCCACTCCCGTTCCCATCCCTGGCTGCAGCGTCAGCATCTCCCAAAGGGAGGCAGTACCATTCACCTTGAATCCCTGTCTTTCACCTAGAAGCTCCACTTCACATTGGCTTGGTGAGCACTGGACAATGTTTGAACCTCTGGGCATAATGCACAGTGTGCTCTCCGTGCAAGGAAATGCTCACTAATATAACTGCTATCTGCTTCCCAAGTGTAACCTGTAATGACGTCGTGTATTAGGATTCTTTAGAAGAGAACACACACACACACACACACACATGCATATATACATATGGATAGAATTATTCAATGACTTGACCTGTGAGGTTGCGGGGCCTGCATGTCTGAAATCCCTAAGGCAGGCGAGAATGCTGGTGACACAGGTTAACTAACAGTCAGTGTTGGAGTCTTGTGTCCAGTTCTGCAGAGCAGCAGTCTGGTGGCTCAGGAAGAATTTCCATGTTGCAGCCTTGAGGACGTTCCAAGTCTACTTGGGCAACACAGAGATTTTGAGGTCAGCCTGTGTTACATGAGATCTTGTGTCAAAAATTAAAAACAAAACCAAAATTAGTCAAAGCTAGCAAGCCAGGCCACACATGCAACTGTCACCTCAGCGCTGTGGGGCAAAACAGGAGGATCAGGGGAACTTGCTGTTACCACTTACCTCCAGGCTCAGTGAGACACATGCACACTCACACACACACACACACACACACACACACACACACACGGCAGAGAAGGCAGAAGGGCAGTACAGCTGACTTCTTCCTCAGACTTAGCATTCACACATGTACACTTACATGCACACAAACTCTCTCTCTCTCTCTCTCTCTCTCTCTCTCTCTCTCTCTCTCTCTCACACAAAGGTGCAGGCACCCACAAAGTCCCCAGAAAGCATACCGATTTTAACATTCATACATTTAGAAAATAGCTTTATGGTGACATTTGGACAGGCCTTAAGCCAAACAACTGCACACAGACGTAAAGTTATCTGCCACGCTCTACAAGCTGGGTGTGGCCTCTGGGTGTCCGTCCAAAGAAAATGACTTCACTGGAGATGTTATTGTGTTGACAAACACACTCAAGATCAGAGTTCTGCGTTATTTATTCTGGGAGTCTCTCACAGAGTTCCTTCTTGGGAGAAGGGATGAGAAGGGGTGTGAGGGGTGTGAAGGGGTATGAGGGGTGGAGGGGTGTGAAGGGATGTGAGGGGTGCTTCCTGAAGTCTGGGAGCGCGTCCCTATCAGCTCAGGTCTGGGTTTGGTCCTGTTGTCTCTGGGTTCTGCTGGGCCTCAGCCAAAGGTCTACAACAGGGCACCTACGCTTCCTGCATCTTCTGTTTGCTCCTTTTTCATGCATTTGGTTCTTCCTTAGTATGAGATTTGAAGAGGCTTGTTAGGAATTCAGACCACAGCATTCACTTTTTGAGGGGGCCCTGTGCTGTCCAGCATTGTTAAAGATTAACACCTTTGTAATCTCCATCAATCGTGTGGTTGTTTGGGAATGAAAAGATTACTGTAGAAATTTACGTGTCCTTTAGAAGATCCGGGCAGAAGCTGGGGCAGCAGCTTGGCTGGTGCTGGCCCTGTGCCCTGGGTCTGAGCCCAGCACCGCAGGAAGCAGGGGTTGTGGTACCTGCTTCTAATCCCACTTACAAAGCAGGCCTGCGATCACAGAGTCATCTTTGCAACAGAGCGATCTTAAGGCCAGCCTAGGCCACATGAGACCCTGTTGAGGAAGAGAGAGAGACACAGGGAGAGAGCGAGAGAGGGATACACACACACACACACACACACACACACACACACACACAGAAACAGAGACAGAGAGAGAGCGCAGAGGGAGGGTCCTGGATAATGGTGGGTAGATTTAGTCTCTGTGCTCAAGGAATTATACCTATGTGTTAGTCTGCACTGGGTCACTGCAGCAAAATAAGTGAAGGAAAAAGTCCATTTTGACTTGTGTTTTCAGGGGACCCAGTCTCTACTCCCATGACCTGGGGCAGCACAGTCCATCATTAGGGGAACACGAGGAAACAGGGAGAGAAACAGGAGCAGTTACGGTTCTTGAAATCCCCTTCAAGAGCATAGCCCCCTGACCTTAACTTCCTCCCTGACACATTACCTCACCAGAATGGACCCCAGGTGTTGTATTTATTGTGTCCTCACAGCACTGAAGGTGGGGTTGGGCCTTCGGCACATGAGGTTTTTTTTTGGGGGGAGGGGATACTGAAGGCTAAAACTATAGCATTCAGAAAAACCAGAACTTTGCAGTAAACTAGATCTGTACTTAAATCTCGGCTTTTCCACTATCTCTGTGAACTTGCTCCCAGTTTTTAATGCTTTGAGCCTTAGTTTTCTCATTTGCAGAATGGGACCTGGGTTGTCTTAAAGAGCGCTACAGAAAGAAAAGACCGCAGTCTGTGAGCTGCCGTGCCAAAGGCCCTAGAGAGGGACCTAAAGGGAAAATGCGCCCATACCTCAGCTGCCCAGACTTTTCTGGATTTCTGTAGAAATTTGGAGCACTAGGCCTGAGGCAAGAGGTTCATTTTTCCAGATGTGAAGGAACTTCCTTTCCTACCCCACCCTTTTTTAAATTAAATTTTTATTTTTTATATTAATTATAGTTTATTCACTTTGTATCCCTGCTGTAGCCCCCTCCCTCATTCCTTCCTCATCTCCTCCCCTGCCCCTCTCCCCCACCCCACCTTTTAAACCAAAACCAACACCAAAAACCAGGCCAGACCAAACTAAACCAAACAAGTAAAGCACCAACCTTGGAGTGTGTCACACCTGAAGAAAGGGCCAGAGCACGGAGCGCCTCTCTTACCCTTCAAAACGGAATGTGCTCTAGATATCAGCAGCTCTTCTCTCTGTGGGGAAAATCTCCTCTGCCCCGGTGCCTCATCTACAGGGATCATTACAAATATAACCTGCAGCATGTGTGTGTGTGTGTGAGTGTGTGTGTGAAATGACAGAGGCTGGCACTTGCCCTCCAAAAATTTAATCCCCAGAACCACTATAGAGGTGGGAGAAGAGGGCCTACTCCACAAAAGTCCTTTGATAACCAGTTGGGGGTCAAGGCACATAGATCATAGCATGCTTGCATATGCATGAGTGAGAAAACACACACACACCAATAATAAAATAACAACTGTAGAAGAACAACCTTTGGCAGAATGGAGACAGACTTACCAGGGTGGACAACACCATCTTTGAGACTGTCAGTTCTGGGCCTAATTCCTCCCCTGCCTCCAAGGACAATGTGGTGCACTGAAGTAATTAAAATGTTCGTTTACTTTGCTTTTAATTGCATTTGTTTATTTATTTGGGAGAGATGCATGCCAGAGCACACATGTGGAGGTCAGGGGACAGCTTGGGGGAGTTGGTTCTCTGCTTCCATTATGTGAGTCCAGGGATCAGACTCCGGTTGCCAAGTTTGACAAGAGCAGCCATCTTGTTCCATAGCATGTAGGCGGCTCTGGGTTTGATTCCTGGTAACAGACACACACATACACGCTCACGGTCAGCTACTTTACATTAAAATCTTCAGTCTATAGCCAGGTACAGCGGCACACACACCTGTAGCCACAGCACTCACCAGACAGGCAGGAAGAGCTCAAGCTTGAGCTTAGCTTGACCTGTTAATGCATAGCAAGATCCTGTCTCGAAGAACAAAACCCGCAAGCAACACAACAGTGAAAAGAGGACGTTAATAATAGACATAATGATAAATAATTGAAAAATAGGATTACTGTGTATATGAGTTTGCATGTGTGCAGGTGCGGTGTGTGTGTGTGTAAGCGCATACGTGTGAGGGCACAGCATGCTGTGCACGTGTGGAGGCCAGAGGACAGCTTTCGAGAGTTGTTCTCGTGGTCCCTGTGAGTTCTGCGGTCCAGCCCAGGCCTTCAGGCTGGCGCCTGTACACACCAAGCCATCCTCGTCACCACGTCTCCCTTAAGAGCTACAGACATGGCGGGGTGCTGGAGACGGGCCCTTCTGTTCTCCAAGGACGGCGTGGAGGAGGTTGGCAGCGATGGACATGCCGGCTAACTTGATTGTGCCAATCCCAGCGTCTCTAGGGATCGCACTCTCATGCACACACCTTGCATAGATTCTGTCTTTTCCAGTTGATTATTTTAACAACAATGATAAAAATGAAGGCAGAGCAGGAGCCCTCCTGGGGGCTGGGGGCTGCCTAACCCGGCAGGACGGAGCGCCAGGAGCTGCGGAGCCTCTCTGTGGAGTTCTCAGGGTCTCCCCAGACTGCACTCGCCCTGTCTTCCTGCCAGGTTCCTTTCAAATCCCAGATAGCTGTTAACTACTACTAACTAGTTTTCCCAGGTGGCTGCTGATGACCACTAACACATTTCCTTCAAAAGATAGGCTGCAGCTTTTTCTCCCCTGTAAGTTACATTTTTATTTATTAATCTGTGTATGCCACGGCACAGGAGCGTGGAGGACAGAGGACAACCCTGTGGGAGTCAGGTCTTCCCTTCCACTAAGTAGGTCCCAGGGATCAACCTCAGGCCCTCAGGCTGGGTGGCAGGGGTCTCTACCCTCTGAGCTCCCTTGCCGCTCTGCCCGCTCTTTCCACAGTGTCTACAGTTTTCTTGGTTGGTTACTGCAAACAATAAGTGCTAATGTGGCCCTCCACCTACCTCCATTCTCACATAGAATGAGCATGGTGGCTCCAACAAAGTGGGTTTACCCCTGGGTCCAAAGGGCTGGGCTCTCTGATTCTCTCCAATCATGGCAGGCAGGAAAGCCAGCTGCATTGAATGCTTCCCTAACCTGGAGTCTTAAGCAGCTCTTCTAGGACTGACAGCTGCCATTAAAATGGCGAAGAAAGGAGGGTCAGACAGACAGATGAACAGGAGAGAAAACCTAACGAACAAGCTGACGCAACTATTTCTGCCCCCTACAACACCCTCAGCAGGTGCTGGGGCTTGAAGGGATCAGAGCTTGCGCCTCTCTGGACTCCTTACGCCGCGTGAAACTGTGCTTGCCTCTTAGTTTTCTAAAAGGCTCCTGCTTGTGATTGAGCTATTTTGATCATAAGCTCTGTACCTTCCTCGGGTAGTTTGGGGGAGGAGGTCCCCTGGCTGGCACGGTTTCCCAACATACAGAGGTTAAGCGGTGGGGCAGAGCTGGTTCACAAATTCTGTACTTGGAGACTTAACACTCACATTCCAGCAGGCTCAGGAAACAGGAAGCCAAACAAAGGAAAGGAAGACCGAGGAGGAAGAGAAGAGGCAGGGCAGGCTTTCCAGCCTCCCTCACACCCAGCGGGCTGCCCTTCTGTATTCGAGCAGAGACGGCCTGGGAAGCCAAGGAGCCTTGCTTGTTTGTCGTTCTAATTAAAGCTTTATTATGAAGAACTTACAAATGAAAATAGAATTAATTTTAATGACATATACAAACCAAACAGGGCAGATCTCTGCCGCGCATACACTTTAATAATAGTACTAATGAGAACAGGGCGTAAAGGAGGGTGCAGTACAGCCGCTTGAGGGGCGGCTTTCCTGTTTAACCCACTGCCAAATGTCTGAATTCACAGCACATTTCCATTTAAATCTGTCAAATTATCACCTTCTTTGGTCCTTTCTAGATAAGAAACGTTTTCATTTGAAGAATTCTCAGCTTCCCCCAAAGCCTCTCTTCTAACCACCCACCAGTAAGGACTTTCCCCAACTTTTATCTGGGAAAAAGACTTGGCAGTCTCCGCAGGGAGGCCTTTCCTGTTGCTGATGTCTGTTTAGCTGCCCCATTCTTTTCTAAATTCTGCTGATGTTAGAGCCAGAAGCATTAGCAGCTAAGGGAACAGCAAAGGCCTCCCTTTGCCACGTAGATTTTAAAGGGTGGCCTCGATGCTGTCAGGATGGGTTGGGTCCTTTAGAAGGCCCAGGGAGAGAAGCATCTTCTCTTTTTATGATCCAGGGCTTCACCACTGGGGACAGAGCCTTGTGGAGAAAACAGAAATAAAATAAACACCAAGGCTCCACAGAGCCGGGTGGGGTCAGGTCTGACAGAAGACCAGGGATAAAGCATCCTGTTGCCTTAGGATCCAGAGGCTTGCCACCAAGGAAGGATGGTGGCAAAAGGGTAGGTCAGTTGCATGTATGATTTTCCCCCAAAACACAGACAGACAGACATTGAAGTTTGCAGCAGGACTTTTCTTGTTTCTTACCTGGCTTTTTCCAGAAGTAAGTCCTTATGTTCTGTGGGGTCGGCCTTGAGTGCCACAAGCTGTCGCAGGTAGAAGAGGGCGGTCTGTGTTAAGCCAAACACTGCCTGCCCACACTGCCTGCCCACTGCCTGCCCACACTGCCTGCCCACACTGCCTGCCCACTGCCTGCCCACACTGCCTGCCCACACTGCCTGCCCACACTGCCTGCCCACACTGCCTGCCCACTGCCAGCCCACACTGCCTGCCCACTGCCAGCCCACACTGCCTGCCCACACTGCCTGCCCACACTGCCAGCCCACACTGCCTGCCCACACTGCCTGCCCACACTGCCTGCCCACTGCCTGCCCACACTGCCAGCCCACACTGCCTGCCCACACTGCCAGCCCACACTGCCTGCCCACACTGCCTGCCCACAGTGCCTGCCCACACTGCCTGCCCATTGCCAGCAGTGAAGGTAAGGCACATCATCTTGCCCTCGAACGCCACCCAAAAATGGGCTGTGACGGTGTCTCAGCTCCTTGTGCTGCTGTGATAAAATGTCCAGAGAGAGGCAGTTCAGGGGAGCAAGGGCTAATTTCTACTTACAGTTCAATGGAGGCCATTCCACCATGGCAGGCAGAGGCATGGCGTTGCCCTGGAGCAGGAGGCTGGCTGACCACGTTGCCTCTGCACTCAGGGAGGGTGGCTGAGCTAGGCCCACCAAGCCTTCCAACACAGGAAGCTGTAAGGCGCGTTTCACACACAGATCACAGCAATTTTAACAACCTACCGCGTCATGGGACGCCGCTCTTTGCCAACCCTCGTTCCTTGGGTGTTGCCAGTCTTGCCGGGATCACCATGTACTTGCTGCTTGAGCCTTGAGTTGGCTGCTCTACTAGTGTCTAGTTCTAGTTCGCTTTTCGTTGTCGTGAGACCAAAGCCTTGACCAAAACCAAGTTTGGGCAAAAAGGGGCTTACTGCACCTTACACTGGTCACAGTGCATCACTGAGGGAAGTCAGGGCAGGAAGTCAGGGCAGGAACTGAAGCAAAGACCACAGAGGAACTCTTCTCTCTTGCTCCCCTCCCCTGGCTTACTCGGCCTGCTTCCTTACACAACCCCAGACCACCTGCCCAGGGGTGGCACCACCCACAGTGGGCAGGGCCCTCCCACATCAATCATCAGCTAAGACAGTTCCTCACAGACACGGCGACAGGTCAACCTGATCTGGGCAATTCCCCAGCCGCTATTCCCTCCAACGACTATGGACCGCGTCACGCCGGCAGCCCAAGCTGACTGACTAGAACAGGTCTTTAGCGGGGCCTGGAGTGTGGCCGTGAGATCAAGATGGCCTCTTGCTCTATCCACTGCCAAAGAGCCCGCCTTCGTCTTCAGGATTCCCCCACTGTCACACCATGGAGCTGACATTTTCCACCTGCATCCAGCTCATCTCACAGCCCTGAGGCCCTTGGGCGGGAAATTCTTACTGTGTTTGGCAACATCATCAACAGTCAGGGTCCAGGGAGAGCGAGTTCTCTCAGTGGGCATGGGTGTTACTGCAGAGATGCTGGGTCCTGAGCATCTTAGGAGCTGGAGGTGGGGCCTGCTTCTGGGTCTCCTACAGCTGGCACAGTCCCCGGCTAAAAAGCATGGAGGTGAAATCACTGGCTAACAACAGGCTTGCCCCGCAAGCCCCTGGACTTACAGGCGGACTGCACTCATAACCAGGTGTGTGCACTTTTCTGAGGGAAACGCCCACTGCTTTCAGATATGCGAAAGGCCTTTCAAACCTTGGTGAGACAAGAACCATTGAACGTACTGGTGGCTGCTTTGTACAGGACAAACAAACGAACAAACAAACAAAAAAAAAGGTCTGATTGAGATTTATAAATAGACCTGAATCATATCCATGCTGTTATGCTGTTTATTCTGGTGATGTATTCAAAAGTTTTAATTTTGGGACATTAAAATAATCTTTTTTTTTTTTCTTATGGGCTAATGATGCTAGTGATCACTAGTTAAGACATCTTGTCAATGCCAGCAGCTGGCTAACACTACCAACAACGTCCCTCCCCGACCCCGGGCTATGAAATCCCAAACTCTGGAGAGCGTACATCAGGAAGGTGGCCTGTGCATCTATACCTGGCATGGAGCGCTTCCTGTCGCATTCCTTCCCCGACTCCCTCTTGCACCTGAATTTATCATGTGCAAAACCCTTTCAAAGAAGTTGTGGAAACTCAACGTCTGCTCTAAGAAAATGATAACTGTCCCTATGAGCAAATCCCATAAACTCGCTGGAATTATTTTCCTTATTAAAATGAAGACTTTGGGATGGGACCTGTCAAGGTTTTGCGGAAATCTAACGCAGGGCAACTAGAGTGAAGGCTGTGAGGCTGAGGCAGAAAGGCTGAACAGACGTGGGCACAGACAGACCACGAAGTAGGTCAAGGGTAGAGGAGGAGCAGAGCTTTTGCAACTGTTTCCAAGCCAGAGTGGAAGAGAAACTTCAGTAATGTTCACAACTCTGAGCTCTGTGATTCTTTTAACTCATAACCCATCTGTCTTTTGTGTTGTGTGATTGGCTTTCAAAATGTATGGCTTCTGTTTAAAAGTAGGGAATATACTCTCATTTCTCTTTTTCTCTTTTCCCCTTCATCCTGTGTCCCCCTCCTCTGTTTCTTTCTTTCTTTCTCTTTCTTTCTTTCTTTCTTTCTTTCTTTCTTTCTTTCTTTCTTTCTTTCTTTCTTTCTTTCTTTCTTTCTTTCTTTCTTTCTTTCTCTCTTTCTTTCTTTGTCTGCCATATAGCCCAGGCTGATCTCAAACTCTTCCTGCCTTGGCCTCCCAAGTGCTGAAATTGCAAGTGTGCACCATGGTAAGGTACCAACTGACTTGAACTTTGCTTTTATTATTCTGTGAATCTCATTTGCATAAATTTTCATCTCATTTGTATGAATGTGGCCACTGGCTGAGTACCCAACCCCACCTACCTGGCAGGAGCCCTGTCTTGTGGCTAGCCCTTGGAAGCACCTAGTTTCTCAAAGTGCTGCCTCCTGGCTGTGGCATGGTAGTCAGCTGGGGCATCTTGGATGCCATGATAGATGATAGACCCTTCAATGCCAAGTCTGGATGTAGTGTGACTTGCTGTTGAAAGACCTGGTCCGGATGACCCTAAAAGAGAATGTCCCGTGTGCTGCCTTCTTGTTTAAGAACCATCACCGCAAAGGTGGATTCGAATGAAGGTGTATCCACAAAGACTCCTGACTGAGATAAACACTCTAGTGAGGGCTGAGAGGATGGTGTTCATACAGGGGTTGTGCTGGTGAGGGCCGTGGGGTGGGGGGGACACTGCACTTTTAGCTCAGGCTTGCTAAGAAACTCCAAAAGCTCTTAAACCACTCAGGTCTGTTCCGCCCTGAACATGGGTGCTCCAGCCTTGCCGAAGACAGACAGTCCTGGACGACCAGTAGGATAATTCCCCGGGCATCCCCTTTCTAATCATCTGGATCAGAGGTGACTTTGAAAGAGTGTTTTGTGGAGAGGCATGAGCTCACCATCTGGCAGCAGCTGTGGGAGAGGCATCCAGGGAAGCCCATCGTGTTGATCCGTGGGTGACTCAGGTGCCATCCAGTGACAGACACTGCCTGCGCAGGGATGGGTGGGCAGGCTGGAGGAGTACTGCACCCTTCCTGGTGCCTGTGCCTGACTGGGGATCAGAGCTGGAAGCTGTGAGGCCTCCCATGCCTGTCTTGGGGTACCGCCACTGCCCGATGTTCTGTTTCTTTCTCTCCTTCCCTCCCTCCCTTCCTCTTCCTCCCTTCCTTTCTCTCTCTCTCTCTCTCTCTCTCTCTCTCTCTCTCTCTCTCTCTCTCTCTCTGTGTATGCCCCCCTTTTTTGGATACATGGTCTCATTCTCTGTTTAGCCCTATTTAGCTTCCATCTTGTGATCCTCCTGCTTCAGCCTCTTAAGTGCTGTCCCCTTGTCCCTGTTTATAACCTGTGGAGGTGTCTGATAGCAGCAGGTAGACCTGGACCTTGGTTTATAGAGGTTCTGCGTTTTTGCTCTCTGTTTTCAGGAAGCTGGCTCCCCTTGAGCCCCTCTGGCTGCTTCTTCCTTTATTCGACATCAGCTACCATATGTCATAGCATGTGATAGCATGTACTGTATGTTATAATCTTTCTATCAGGCAGGCACAGAGTCCTGAAGGCCAGTTTGGCTTCACACTCCCAATCCTCCTGTCCACCCCCGGTGCTCCCTTTTATTAGATTTAACTTCTGACATCTCATTTGGTTCTCAAAACAGTGCCTGTTAAACAGGTAAGCAAGAGCATTAGAAAGGCAAAGTTGGTTTCCATCGCCATTGAGATAAAAGAGGAACAGTTGAAGTGAGGGAGCCATTCAGCTTTGAGGTCACCAGGGCTGTGTGCAAGGCCGCTTTTCACTGGTTCCCAGGGTTTCCAGCCTCTGGATACTAAATAGGTCTGTAAAGTAGGTAGTGCTTTGCTTGTTTGCCAACTAGGAGGAGCCTTAACCTTGCCTCTACTTGCAATCATAAGAGGATCAACACTTTCCTTTTCACAGGGATTTTAGGGTCATGTCAGAAACCAATATGGCAAAGCAAATGTTCACAATGTTTTTTTTTTTTTTTTTTTTCTTACTGGGTTGTGCCATTGTTGCTAACTACTTAAAGGAATCATTTTTATTTGATTCAAAATGGGGTCTTCCTAGGTAGCCCTCACTAGCTGGAAACTTGGAGTGCAGACTAAGCTGGGCTTGAGCGTGCAGGTGTCCTCCGACCTCTGCCTCTCATGTGCTGAGATTGCAGGCGTGTGCTCCCGCACTTGGCTTCTTGCTCCTCTTTCTGGCCTTATTGAGACAGGCTCTCATTTTATATCCCAGGCTAGTCTTGAACTCGAGGTTCTCTAGCCTCAGCCTCTCAAAGTGCTGTCAAACAACTTCAGGTCTGTGCCACCACACCGCTGAGCCTTTCTTACTTTCACCCCTGGTTGCTAAGCTCTAAGAAACAAGCTTATGGGGAAAATAACAAAGAGAATGTTTAACCTTCTTCACCCAGCAGTGACCAGCTCAGATGTCATCTGAAGGAGGGGACCAAGGAAACTACAGTGTTCATAACCTTGATACTTGTGGCCTTTCTGACAAGCTGGGCATTTTGATTTCTGAGGCAAATGGTCTCAGGAACTGTTCAGTGTCCGTGGGTTTCACAGCTTCTGTCACAAGCCAGTAATTCACCGAAGGCCCCAGATGACAAGTCTCCATCAGTTTCCCGGAGGTGTGAAGTGACTAAGCAGCATCTGAATACTGTGTCAGAGCATCTGGGTTAATTACTCAGAAAGAAAACAGCTTCTCTTCGGAGATGCGTGGATTGATTTGAGAAAGATGTCTCTATTAATGAATCCATCAGAACACAAAAGACTTTGTCAGTGGAAAAGATGGATGTAAAAACGATGCTAAAAATCTTGAAAAAAAAAAAAGGAGAAATCATTCTACTACAATTAGAATTTTTTGATATTTTTTCCTGAGATGAGGTAGTCTGTAGGTCACTTGGCTTGGAACTTACTTTGCAGTCTAGGTTGACTCCTGTCCTCTACCTCCCAAGTACCAGAATTACAAATGTGTAATTATGAATGCATTCCAAACTATGATTGCCAGAGTTTTTGTTTTGTTATTTATTTTTCAAGGCAGGGTTTCTCTGTGTAGCCCTCGCTGTCCTGAAAGTCACTTTGTAGACCAGGCTGACTTTCAAGTCACAGAGCTCTATCTGCCTCTGCCTCTCAAGTGCTGGGATTAAAGGCTCAAGCCATCACACCTGGCTGATGGCAGCGTTTTTAGTAAATGTGTATCTTGCAGTCTTTGTTCGCAAATACAAAGTATGCCACATTTATTCCATAATGTGACAAGCCCATTGTAATGTATCCAATTAGTATCAACACCCCCTTTTAGCTGATACTGTGTTCTTCACATTTCTCTGTTTGTATATTGTCTTCATAAGGTCCATTTTCAGTGTCATACTGACACATTGGATGTACTCACTAATCTCTGTTTTTCTGTTTTATTTTAGATTTATTTATTTGATCTTATGTGTGTGAGTGTTTTGCCTGAATGTGTGTATGTGCATTAGCTGTGTCCAGGCCTGAGGGAGTCAGAAGTGGGCTTTCTAGATCCTAGAACTGAAGTTACAGTTGTGAGATGCCATGTGGGTGCTGGGAACTGAACCTGGGTAACTGGAAGAGCAGCCAGTGCTCATAACTACTGAGCCATCTCTCCAGAAAAAATAAATAAATAAAATTTAAAATTTTTAATTTTAAAAATTAAAAGCAGGAATTTAAGAGATGTGGCTCAGTGGTTAGAGCACTTGCTGAGGGTCTGAGTTCAGTTTCCAGACTCACGCTGGATAGCTCACACTCCAGGGGTCTGGTGCCTCTGTGGCTCCCGTGGACACCAAAGCTTTTGTGTGCGTGCGCGCGTGCGCACGCGCGTGCGCGCACACACACACACACACACTCACACACACACTTGGAGGGGAGGGGAGAGAGAGAGAGTTAACATAAACTAAGGGCTGGAGAAATGTTTCAGTGGTTATGAGCACTGGCTGCTTGTTCCGAGGACCCAGGTTTGATTCCCAGCACCCACACGGCAGCTCACAGCTGTTTGTAACTCCAGCTCCAGGGGATCCAGTGCCCTCTTCTGGCCTCCTGGGGCAGCAGGTCCACACGTGGTCCACACGTGGTGCTGGTACTGTATACACAGAACGTGTGTGTAGGTGTGTGTGCACGTGTGGGAAGTCAGAGAACACCTTCGGATGTCATTTCTCAGGGCTGTCGACCTTCTAGTATTTTTAAAGAGTTATTTTTTTAATTGTGAGTGTGAGTGATGAGAGCTAGATCTCCTGGTGCTGGAATTACAGGTGGCTGTGAGCTGTCTGACATTATTGTTGGTACCGAGCCCGGCCCTTTGCGAAAAAGCTGTCCAAGCTCTAAACCACCGAGCTACCTCTCACGCCTCCACCTTTATCACTTGCCTATCTATCTTATCTATCTGTCTGTCTATCTGTCTATCTTATCTGTCTGTCTATCCATCTATCTTATCTGTCTATCTGTCTATCTATCTATCTATCTATCTATCTATCTATCTATCTATCTATCTATCTATCATCTATCTATCTATCTGTCTGTCTGTCTGTCTGTCTGTCTGTCTATCTATCTTGTCTATCTATCTATCTATCTATCTATCTATCTATCTATCTAGATATCTATTTATCTATCTTTATCTCTCATCTACTGATACAGGCTCTCTCATTAGCCGGGAGCTAGCTGATTCAGTGCAGCTCCTCCACTTGCCTATCTATCTTATCTATCTATCTATCTATCTATCTATCTATCTATCTATCTATCTATCTATCATCTATCTATCTATCATCTATCTATCTACTATCTATCTATCTATCATCTGTCTGTCTGTCTGTCTATCTATCTATCTATATCTCTATCTCTCATCTACTGATACAGGCTCTCTCACTAGCCGGGAGCTAGCTCATTCAGTGAGGCGGGCCAGGCCGGCCAGTGAGTCCCAGGAATCGAAGCGTGTCTGCATGTCTGCCTCCTCTATGCTGGGACTCTGCTTACCACGCTGACACGGGAGCTGGGGACTGAACTCGGGCCCTCATGCTGTGTAGCCTGCTCTTTACTGACTGAGCCATCGCCTCACCCCTTCATGTAGAAGCTTTGAAACTGTGTTTTTAAGGAGCTTTCAGTAGTGACCACTGGAAAGGGTACTCAAGGAGATCACGCCTTTGCCCTGCCTACGCCTTCTCTAGGGGACACACAGTGTTTCCAAAACATCTCATGCCTCTGAAATAAACACACGTTTAAAATATAGCTTATTAGAGCCAGATGTTGTAGGATACCCTTGTGATCGCACCACAGCTGAGACAGAAGGGTCTCCACCTGAAGCTACTCTGGGTTTCAAGTGAGCTATGTCTACGCAGTGACACCATCTCCAAAAATCGCAGCATATGTCATGGAGCTAATGGAGTTCTGTATGTTTCCATGTTCAGCTTTCCATGCCTTCCCGGTGTCCCTGCTCCCGGCTGCCGGTCTTCCTCTCCGCCCTGGCTCCCAAAGGCGGCTCCAAGCAGCAGTCCCCAAAGACCCCTCCTCCCAGCTTGTCGGCCAAGTTCTGTCAGGGCTGCTCTTCCGGGCCCCGTCCATCGTGTCTGCCACCCCCTGTCTGGCTGAACTGGAGCCTATGGCATATGGATCTTCCTCAGGCCGCTCTTCTCTGCAGCGTGATGGCATCAGTGAGCACTGACTTGGTGGCCTTCGCCTCCGAGAACGTACAAGTTGTCCTCAAGCACAAGGTAGCACAGAAGAGGGAGGCTGCTGTTTCCGAAGAATCAGCTCGAAAACTCTCTGAAGCTGATGATAGAAAGCTGAGAGAATCGTGGGCAGAAGCTGCCGATCACGGAGCCACAGCATTCTCCATCTTCTACACAGTCTGTCCCTGGCTTTGGCCACTGCTGCTTCCTTCTTCACACCGACGAGCTTCAGCCCCACAGCGGGCTGCATTTTGTCGGTGAGTTGCTTCATCTGGACTCCTCGACTCCTGTCTAGGCTCCCGGTGGACCAAGGGGCCTGGCCCCAGCCTCTGGGTCCCGGGGAGGCCTGCGGCACACGGAGAAGCACCGGGGTGACCAGGCTGGAAGCCACAGAGGAGGTTTGCTCAGTTTGGAGGCTGAAGGTTTAAAAGTGAGGTGGAATGTGATTCAGGGCTTGCTCATGGGCTCTCTATGTCAGATGGTTGAAATTAAAGGAGTTGAAAGGGGGAAAAAAAAGGCATGGCGGGGCTGGAGAGATAGCCCAGTTCTTCCAAAGGACCTGGGTTCAATTCCCAGCACCCACATGGCAGCTCACAACTGTCAAAGAAAACGCTGAGTGTAGAACAGCAGGGACCTATGCCCACAGGTGCAGCTCTGTTCACTCTTCAGTTGAATTTAGGGATCTGGCCACGTGGTCTGGAATGGTGAGCTAATGCCATGTCTTACCATAGCACTATGGAGCACTTTTCGGAGGAAGTATGGGGTATCGCTGTCTCTTAGCCAGTGATGTCTTCCCGGTGATGAAAGCTTAGGTTTTACCGGTAGCTGACCTGGAACAATAACGCAGCAGCCAATAGCCTAGACAGTGAAATATTGTTGATATAGTTTTTCCTACATGGAGCAGGACACTGAGAGTGATGTCTGATCTAGCCTAAGTCTGTGAGCATAACGGAAGCTGGGGAAGACTCGTTCTGCTGTGGTTAGCCATGGTAGTGGTGGTGTGGCAGGGTGATGGTGTGGTGTGGTGTGATGGTGTGGTGTGATGGTGTGGTGTGATGGTGTGGTGTGATGGTGTGTGGTAGTATGGTGTGCTGGTGCTCTCCCTTGTGTGCTCTCACTGGTGTGATGGTGTGAGGTCACTGAAGCCCGTTTCTTTCTTTTTTTAAAATATTTATTTATTTTTTATGTGTATAATTTGTGAGCTGCCATGTGATGATGGGAACTGAACCCTCGTCCTCTGCAAGAGTAGAAAGTGGTATTAGCCACTGAGCCATCTCTCCAGCCCCTCCGTTTCTTATTTTAGTGTCCAGCTCCTTTTCTGATTACTAGAACATTGTTTATAATTTATAGATCACTAAAATGACCACTAAATGTTATTTTTTATAAAAAAGAAAGTGCCTCTCTGTCCTGTTGACTTGCACCCTCCTTTGTACTTCTTTTTCACTTCTTCCACTCTCTCCTTTAAAATTCTTTCTTTCTTTCTTTCTTTCTTTCTTTCTTTCTTTCTTTCTTTCTTCCTTTCTTTCTTTCTCCCCATGTGTATGCGCGTGTGTTGGATAGCCTCTGGTGATCAGGACAGCTTTGGTTGTGTATCTCCACCTTGTAGGCTCTTTGGACTTGGCAGTGAGCACTCATGCCCTGAGCCCTCTTGACAGCCCTTCCCTCCTGCCCTCCCTTTCCTCACCTGAAAGCTTGCCTTAGGGCTCCTGCTCAACTTCGCTCTCCCTGTGCCTGGATGGGTCTCACTGACTGACCTCTTTCCATTCTTGGCTCCTTTCAGATCAGTCCTTAAGGTGTATGAGTATGTGTGTGAGTGAGTGTGTGTGTGCGCGCACACATGTGACAGCGAACAGCACACAGCTGAGTTATCGGCTTCTTGATCAGTGACTTGTCTAAATATTATTTCTTGTCAAACTTACATCACAAGCCCTCAAGGCATGGGCTATGCCTTTACATGTGCCATGGACAACACACTTGCTGTTGGCACTTGGCAGCTGTGTAATGTTGTTGTTGTGAGCTGTGCGTTACAGAAAGATGTGAGCAGGCCAGGCTTTCTGGGGAAGCACGGGGGGTTGGAGGAAGCCGAGGCCTTCTGGGGAACACTAGCAGCAGGAGAACGTTGCCCAGGACGGGGAGGCTGGGAGTTGTCACTGTCTTCTGGGAAAGCACTCTGGCACAGGCATGAACTGATGCTCATTGGCACTGAAGCTTCGTGGAGCCTTAGTCCTGGGCCATGGACGTGGCAGGGATGTGCTCGTGCTTCTGGGGGGGGGGTTGTCCTTCAGTGATGTCAGTTGTTGGCACTGGAACGTCTTAACATCCACTCCTTAATGAGAGCTGTAGCCTGGGGATGTGACAGAAACGTAAGAGATGGTTTTTTCAAGCACAAAAGTGTCCTGTTAGGTAAAGCCCAGCCGTGGACCATGGCGTCAGGAAAGGGGGTGGAATCTGCCCCTTGTGCCGGCATCCTAAGGTGTTGGTGACACACGTGTAACCTGCCTTAATGACTTCCTCTTCTGTTAGGAGCTAGAAATCACGAGTGGAATGGAAGTTAAAATCCTGGCTGGTAAGGCCTTTTGACGTCAACTTTAAAACAATCTAGAGGAGGAAGAGGTTCTGATAAATCGATTATTCTCCCTCCCTCCTTCTCTTCCTCCCTCCCTCCTTCTTTCTTTCTCCCTCCCTCCTTTCTTCCTTTCTTTCATTTCTGTGCGGTAGCACACTGCCATGTAGTCCAGGCTGGCTTAGAACCTGCTTCGCAGCCAACTATGCATAGTTGAAGTTGGCCTCATGCCTGCAGCCTTCGTCCTCCAGAGGGCTGGGCCTGCCCGTTGCACCTGGCTTACACAGGCTCTCCCTTTTGCATCTAGAGTTAGTCCGTGTGTTTCAAATGCGGCGGGGCCTGCTGATCTTCTGCTTATGTTTATACAGGCTTCACAGAAAGGCTCTGTTCCTGCACACCTCCTCTTCTATAGTTTAAGGAGTCCTTAAACCCTCACAGCCATTTTTTTTCTTTACAGCTTCCTATGTGGCTGTATGTCTGATTCCACATTACAGACGAGAACACAAAGGCAAAGGGGTTGAGGCCATCTGCCAGGTGTCATTGAGTTAGACTGTAAGCTCAGTGGAGGATACTTATCCAAGGCCATAACTATCGTCTCTCCGATGTGGAAGATGACCCTATTTTAGGGTTTAAAAATGTATTCACTTCAGTTGCTCTGTTTTTCTGCCTGAACCTGTCCTGGTATCCCTCCACCACCCGGAGTTGACCAAGCTAGCGTCATGTGAGACGAGGGGATATCAACTAAGAAAATGCTCTCATCGGATTGGCCCTTGAGCAAGCCTGTGGGGCATTTTCTTGATTGATGATTGATGTGGGCGGGCCCAGCCCTCTGTGGGCGGTTCCACTCCCTGGCTGGTGATCCCTGGGTGCTATAAGAAAGCAGAATGTGCAAGCCAGGGAGAGCAAGCACTCCCGGAAGGTGTCTGTGTCGGTTCCTGTCTCTAGGTTTCCGTCTTAACTTCTTCAGGGATGATCATTGTCTGGAAGTGTAAGCTGAAAGCCCGCTCCTCCTCAAGCCACGGTGTCCTGCCACACCTTAACCAGGACAGGCCTGTAGGTATCATTTTTGGCCTGTTAAAACCTCACAGCAATGACTGGACTTTGAAATAGCCAATAAATGAGGCCAGGGGACAGCCGCTTTAGGCATTCTCGTGAAACACATCTTGAAGAGAGGAGAAAGAAGGAAGGGGGCCCAGCTAGTGGAAAGCATTCATCAGACAAGCTGGGAACCACCCCAGAGTGTGTGGGGAGGTTCTAGTGAGTGGGATGGGGAGACGGGGCTTCCAGGTGCTTTGAGAGCACTGTAATGGTTCTAGAAAGCACCGGAAAGGGGTTCGAATCCTGCCAATGAGTGCACAGACTGGGGAGGGATTGACACAGCCTTTTGGAGACTGACAGTTCAGTGTTTATTCAAGGTTATCTATTTGGAGGGTTTTTGAGATGAGATCTCAGGTAGCCCAGGCTGACCTCAAACTCACTCTGTAGCTGAGCATGACTTTGAACTCCTCGTACCCTTATGCTCACCCCTCAAGGGTTGAGATTACAGACATGCATCGCCATGCCTGGCAGGTGTTTCATTTTTTCAAATGGCTCATATAAATAGTTTCCCCCCTGTTTCAGGTATCTTGGTAGCCTTACTCTTAGGAATGTGTAGCTCTGTGACAAGGGGACTCATCTCCCTGTGTCTCATCAAGTCAATGGGGTTATCATTAGTATCTAGACCAAGCTCACCACAGATATTAAATGTGTTTAAGGGAGAACTGAGGGACGCATGTATGGACTGTTATAAAGCTGGCTTGATTTGGAATGTTTCACGGATGTTGTTTTTCCTCTTGACCTGTCAATCACAATGCTGCTTTTTTCATTTTCTTACTTTGGTAAAATATGCATTGTGTAGACCGCCCTATTTTAGGGCTGGGCATGGCGGCATGTGCCTGCAATCCCAAGTCTTTAGAGAACTAGGCAGGAGGGCTGAGTTGAGGCTCTCCTGGCTATGTATCAGCCAGGTTGAGGCTGGTGTAGTCTATATAGGCAGATTCTATAGAAAAGTGCGTACATTTAGCCATGTTTATTGCTTGTAGACGTACTATTTAGTGCCACCAGGCACATTCACTTTACTGTATGAAATACAGTATGGGCCAGTGAGATAGCTCAGCCTGTAAATGTGCACACCACCAAGCTAGGAGATCTGAGTTCAGTTCTAGGGACCACAAGGTGGAAGGAGAAAACCAACTCCAAGTCTTCCTCTGACTAACACACACATACACACACACACACACACACACACACACACACACACACCATGTTATATAAAAAACCCAGAAGCAGACAGCTTAGGAAGGGGTGGGTGTGGGAGGTGTGAGGACGGTGCTTGGGGTAGGATTAGAATGAGGGGCAGCCATGCAGAGGCCAACCTGGTCTCTGGCTGTTCCCTCTGCAACAGAGATCACTCACTCTCGCCTGGTTTTCCAGTCATGCCGTTGGCCTCTTTTATCTCCATGAGCTCTTTGTCCCTGAGAAGGAAAGGTCTGGGCCCTTCTCCATCTTGCTGACGTCACTCTTTCGCCGTGTAATCAGTCCTGTGACTGAAGCACCCAGAAGTTCTAGGTACAGTGATCGGGAGCTCGTGACTCACGTTTCTAGGAGGTCTAGATGACATTGGCACTGAAGTCAGCAAGTCTACTTAATTCACTGAGCCGGAGAAGGCCAAAGTGTCAAAGGGCGTCTTCTGAAAGTCATAAGGAAAAGGGAACAAATGGAGCTTAATCAAAATGAGACGTGTCCACCCCTTGCTCTCTGAGAGTGTCCTCAGGTACTTGTCGTTCATGGCACCACTGTCATGAAGCTGACGAACCAAAGAAGAGGAAGTGACTGACTCAAGGTAGGGCCCTGGTGTCTGCGGAGTCAGTCTTGGAGAAATGTTTCCAAATATATTTATTTATTTATTGAGTTACACCTTCAGCAAATGTTTGCTTAGTGTATCCCCGGAACTGTAGCGCTCACTGAAAGATGTTATCCTTTCAAAGAAGTTTTTAAAACTTGATTTTATTTATTTATTATCATTGTGTGTTTGTTACGTGTGCGTGGGCATGTACTCATGTCATTGCACTTGAACTTGTGAGTGTATGGACACCTCTGTGCAGTTAGCTGGTTAACTCTCTCCACTTTTACATGGGTTCCAAGAATGGAACTCTGGTTATCAGAACCGGAGCCATCTTTATCTGCAGAGCCATCCCAGGACTCTGAGGAAGGTTTCTAGCATGTAACTTTTCGAACAAATGCCTTTTCTTAATTCTGAGTTTAACATTTAACATTTTTCTTATTTATGTATATGAGTGTTTTGTCCTCTTCCTTGTGATGTTCAGAAAAAGGCCTTTGATACTTTGGCCTTATCCAGTTCAAGGAATTCAGTAAATTGCTGACGGCAGCACTGTCATTAAGGCCTCTTGTGTATACCTGTTGCCTGCTGAGGCCAGAAGAGGGGGTCAGAGCCCTGGAATCTGGAGTCACAGATGGTTGTAAGCTGCCGTGTGGGTGCTGAGAACCCAACCTGGGCCCTCTGGATGAACAGCCGGTACTCTTAACCACTGAGCTACCTCTATAGCCTTTAATACTGATTTTGTTTGTTTGTTTGTTTTTCGGTAGTCCTGGCTGTCCTGGAACTCACTCTGTGGACTAAGCTGGTCTTGAACTCACAGAGATCTACCTGCCTCTGCCTGCTGAGTGCTAGAGGTAAAGAGGTGTGTCACCATACCTAGCTGGTCTTTTTGTTGTTGTTGTTGTTGTTTGATTTTATTATTTACTTATATTAATTTTTTACTTAGAGATAGTTTATTCTGGAGCCTGACCATGGCCCAGGAATACAGATTTAGATTACCCCAAACTTCATGCTCCAATGTGGAAGCAGTTCCATGAAGTTTTATGGTTTTATAGAACACTGAAAAATCTTAAACCAAGGCAAGTTTAAAATATATCAGTGGGTACATCAGAGAGGCACTGCCAGGGACCGGTGCAGCGAAATGGGGAAGGCTTTCCAAAGGCCCTGGCTGTTGGAGGCATACATCTGCCATGTTAGTAGATACCAAAAGGTTCTCATGTGTTGGTCACAGGATGTTGGTTCCGACTCAGAGTGGGCAAGTGGCTGCTCCAACGGCTAAAGCTAGCCCAAGATAAGGCGATCAGCCTCCAGACCTGCAACATTCCAATCTCCACACCACTGTGGTTTAGTCAGTCAGTCAGTCTTCACAGACACAGCCTCTTCCAGGAATCCTCACTCAGCCCCCCATTGGCCAAGCGTCACAGCTGCGCGGGTGGGAGGGCACTCACGTTATTACAGACGTTCCAAGCTCCCTCCTAGCTAGGAAGCTCACTCCTAGGATGGGATGTAGATGAGGCTCAGGAGAGAGCAGGACAGCGGTCTTCAGAAGAGAATAGCTGGTACAGGCCATCAAGGAACCCCCTTCCCCCAAAAGAAAAACACAATCCTGGGTTATAAACAAACTGTTAGCTATTGCCATTTGGATGTGACATATGCTAGAAATCTACACCACAGCTTAGCACAACGAAGTGAAAACTATGTGTTTACAATAGCAAAATGGACTATTTTTAGATTAGATTCACTTTATACCTCCCTTCGTATTAAAGTTATTCGTACTCTATGAACTATCTTAAGCATATTTAAATGGTCAGATATGAAGCCCCTAAATTTTGGCTGTGAGCCTAGCCTTTAACTGCTGAGCTATCTCTCCAGCACAGGGGTCTAAACTTAATTAACGATCTTCTTTTGTTTAGCTGGCAGGTGTCAAATGACACAAACTTTTAAATATATCCCAAAGGTCTTAGACTGGCTATTAAATATCAAAGAGTATTAATATACTGTTTAAGGAAGCCACTTCACTTCCTCACAGAGAGCTCATAAAACAAACCTAGAGATTTCAGGTGAACACACCCACATGCAGCCAAGTAGAGGTCAGAGACTCCACCCATCCACTATCCATCCATGCATCCATCCACCCATCCATCCATGCATCCTCCCATCCATCCATCCATCCATCCATCCATCCATCCACCCATCCATCCATCCATCCATCCATCCATCCATGCATCCACCCATGCATCCTCCTACCCACCCATCCATCCACCTATCCATCCACCCGTCCACCCATCCATCCATCCATCCATGCATCCACCAATACATTCTCCTACCCACCCACCCATCCATGCATCTACTCATCCTCCCATTGATCCATCCATCTATTGATCATGATTAGAGGCATTTGGAATTTGTCTTTTTAAAGGCAGAGTCTCATGTAGCCAAAGATAACTTTGAACTTGTGCTCTCCCTGCCTCCATCTCCTGAGCTCTGGGGATGCAGGCGTGTGTCCCTCACTGGCCCTGTTCAGTGGTGGGGATTGGATGTAGGGCTGTGCATGTAACAGGCAAGAGCTCCGCTAACTGAGCCACATCCCCAGTGGGTACTGGAGACCTTTAGGAGGGGAAGTTGTCTGCTACATCTCTTCAGATAATTTGATCACAGAAAAAAGAGTTAGAAGCGCTCGAATGTGAACCGCCATGTTCTTTCATCTTCTGTTAGAACCCTGCTTATCAAAGCTCACCCTCCTAGCCTTGATAGCTCTTGAGGTGTTAGGAGAAGGCTGAGCTTTTGATAGGTAGCTGGAGTCTGCTATATCCTTCAGGTGAAAGTGAGGAGGGTTAGGGTAAGGGGTTTGCTGAACAGACAGGGGACCTGAGTTCAGTCCTAGCACTCCTGGGAAAGGCCCAGCGAGCTCCAGAGTCCGTGAGAGGTTTGTCAAAAAAAAAAAAAAAAAAAATAGAGAGTGATGGAGAAAGTTGATCTCTGTCCCCACCCCCATGTATGCACATGCATCCACACAGGGACATGTGTATACACACGTGCGTATGTATACACACACGCAAGACTAAGGGACAGGTCTTCTGAGAGTGTCCCCCCACCCCTGCATTTTCTCGACAAACAAAGACCGTCACCTTCCTTTCATGTGGAGCCACCTGGCTTCTGGCCTCACACCTGGGATGGTGTGTTTCATTCCAGGCGAGGGCTAAGTATCTGACTGACCTGCCTTTCCACTCTCTGCCTCCCACTCCCAACTGGCACCCAGCCGCTGTGTTTGGGGGAGGGCAGCAACTGGCTGCCACCTGGGGAGTTGGCAGGCACTCCCCTGAGGTGTCATGCGTGTGCATGCATGCGTGCTCGTGTGTGTGTGTGTGTGTGTGTGTGTGTGTGTGTTTGTGTTTGTGTGTGCGTGTGACGCTGTCCAGGTCCTGCCTGGAACCTCATCTCTTGGTCGGTGAAAGCAGTCACTCTTCCCTCCCTTGGTCCCAACTCCTTCCTGAAGTCAACTCTTTCCTCCCACCCCACGTGGAGCAATGAAGCTGTGGGGGAGGGGTGAGGAAGCACATGTCCTTTTATGAGTTCCCTGAGGGTCAAAGAGTCACAGAGGTCTCCTCTGCAGGGAGCCTGGCTTCCTGAAAAGCTGTCCATCTTGTCCTGCTGCTGGTGGCAGGAAGAAGCAACTGCCCCTCCCCTCCTACGGAAAAGTCTGACTGTGGGGACCTCACGGTGTGAAGCAACAGAGTGGGGCTGGTGGGGAGACCCCGGCTTCAGGTCCCCTTCCACCTGTCTAGAGGACCTGAGAACAGACACTTAGTTTCCCGGCATTGTTAGAAATTGCCTTAAAGATACAAATGACTTAAAAGTCATTGTGAACGTGGTGTGTGTGTGTGTGTGTGTGTGTGTGTGTGTGTGTCCGAGCGTGGGCATGTGTGTGAGTGTGGACAGCGTCTGAAGGCGGCTATCTTCCTCTGTCGGTTTTCAGGTTATCTCTTAGCCTGGACTTGCAGCTCATCAGCTGGGAATGCCGGATGGGCAGTGTGTTCCTGGAAACCTCTGGCTCCGTCCCTCCCAGCATGGGGTTACGGCTGTGCACTCTGGTAGTTTTTAATGTGTGTGCCGGGCATCTGAACTCATATCTGAACTCAAGTCCTGATGACCTTTCCCTGCCAAGCCGTCTCCCCAGACCTGTGTTTACTGTAGTTTTCCTGAACGTGTACACACCAGTGTCACGGTCAAAATCAGGCAACACATGTGAAGGGGTTCTGTAGACAGTAAAAGGAGGTGCAGGGTTGCTGCTCCTGCCTCTGATGCCCTAGAAGGTTCTGCCTTCTGAGAGATGCTCTGTGCTCTTTTCTAGGATCGCCTTGACATTCAAGTGCCCCCCACAGCCTGGGCAGTGAGACAGCTCTGAAGGGAAAGGTGTTCATTGCCAACCAGACAACCTGACCTGATCACACGTGACCGAAGAAGAGGCCTGACTCCCGAGTCAGCCCCTGACCTCCACACCTGCACTGTGGTAGGCATGCTAAATGAATAAATGTAAAAATCAATCAAACAAACAAACAAACCAACAAAAACAACAACACCCCCCTCCCCGGCAAAAAACCCAAACCAAAACCAACAAAACAAAAATGTGTTCTTGTGTCAGAATTCTCGGTTCAAAGGTCAAATCTTGTCATGGTACCTACACGGTACTACCACCCCATCCTGGTTCTGTGTCAGCTGGGTAGAGGAAGACATGACAGGTACGAAGTGGTTTATTTGAAGATGTAGTAGACGCAGAGATTTAAGGTAGGAGGGCAGAGCTGGGATGTGTTTTGAAATAGGGAATGGGAAAGGGAAAGCAGATGCTCAAAGTACAGTGAACAGACCCACAGCCCTAGGCTGTCCTTAGAGCAGCACACCAAAATTAGGGTAAGGTGACAATAATGTCCCCCACTTTGTGTGTGTGGTGTGGTGCTGTGTGTGTGTGAGTGTGTCCTGGAATTCACCCTGTAGCCCGGGATAACCTTCAGCTCCTGACAATCCTGCTTCTGCCTCCTGAGTGCAGGAATTACAGGCATGAGCCATCTGTTGTTCAACTAAAATGACTTGATCCATGACCTCACGAAGTCTGATCAATGGCACAACAAATACAGAGATAAACCTGTTGGAGCCTCTAACAAATTCCTTTGTGGAGTAAAATATTTACACTGTGGCAAATGCCATGTGTGGGCTGCTCCGTGCTGGGGAGCCCTTCAGTTTGTTTTCAGACAGGGAGCCTGCAGGTCCCTGTGTTTCCCAAGGAATCAGGACCTGCTTCATGGGCGCCATGGACCCCTGGGAACACCAGCATGGGCATATTTCAGAGGAGGTGTCAAGACTTCCAGAATAGTGTGTAGCTCAAGACAGGACGTGGGGCTCAGAGTGGAAATTGTAGGTCAGTCACAACACGCTTGGAAATCGTCCCTGAAATCCTGAGATGCTGCCCCCTATTCTCACGACAGGAGTTGTAACGTGTTATAAGGCAGCTAAAAAAGTGCATTCTGCCATGCCTAGCACCCCAAACGCCAGGTTCTTTGGTTCCTTTGTAGTCTTTCTGAGGGGCTCAAGAGCAGGCATGCGGCTTCTGATTTCCATGGAGGTGAAGTGTCTGTTGTGCTTATTTTAAACTCTATTATATTTGGGATATTTAAGCCTCCACCTCCCTTCCACCAACCCTTTAACCCTAGTAAGAGAGAGAAGGTTCAGGCCCCTTTACTTCTGGCTGTTTAGGGTCGATGGGTCCTCTTTAGGGCTATACCAGTCTCTGGCAACAGCAAACACAGCAAGCAGTATCCTCCAAGCCGCTGCGTTGAAAGGTTTCTCTTTGTCTGTCTCCTCCAAGCCGCCGCACTATGGGTCTCTGGTCTCTCCAGCTGCCACACTTCTCTTTCTGGGCTCTCCTGTTTATATCCCTCAGAGTTCTAGATCAAGTTCCTCTCTGTGCTGCACAAGGCAAGCAAAGACCGTGTCCTGCCGGAGGCAGTTATCAGCTGTGGACAAACTGAAGCCCAAACTAAAACCCTACACTTGGGATTAAAACAAAACAAAACAAAACAAAACAAAAAAAAAAAAAAAAAAAAAAAAAACCAAAAAAAAAAAAAACAAATTTATGTAACATAACCAAGTTTTAAAAGAAACCAAAAATTCCATTACAAATGTCTTTGCTGAAGATCTAAGCCACCTGCAGCTAAGGTCTGGTCTGCACGGACACGGTGGCTTTCTGCTGTGATTTTGGTGCTTCTGATTATTCTGTTCGCTGCATGCTTCTAGAACCAATCTGGTGTCACCCTTATTGGGTGCGCCAGCGGTGACCACTTATTGGCCAAATGTATGACTAATCTCTTTAACATTTTTAACTTCAAAATGCAAAATGTATCTTTATGCATGTTTGCCTGACTGCATGTGTGCACATGCCTGGTGCCTGAGCAAGCATGGGGAGGGGGTCGCCTGGAACTGGAGTTACACATGGCTGTAAGGTGCCGTGTGGGTGCTGGAGCCAAACTCAGGTCCTGAGCAAGAATAGCAATGCCCGTAACAGCTAAGCCTTCTCTCCAGCCTTGATCAAGCCAAAGGCTTCTGGGACAGGACCTACATCAGCCTGCCTGGTGGGGATGGGCTGAATTCCAAAGTTCTGGGTGAGTCCCCTAGGGTGCAGTGGCCTCTGCAGACTGGTCGCCCGGCTTAGACCAGGCTCAGGAGATCATCTCTGTAATCATGGCAGCACGATGCCTTGCTCTGTGAGCATTCTGAAGGGGAAGCTACTCTCTTCACACACAACACTTACTTATGGATGTGTGTGTGTGTACATGTGCACACGTATGCAAATGCATGTGGGGGTCAAAGGACAATTTACAGGAGGAGCTTCTCTGAGACCACCCTGGGCCTTTCCTCCTGTTATTAGCGAGGAAAGGATTTTCCAAGAAGAGGCACCAGGGCCAGGTCAGGAGAAGCCCCCTGAGCTGGGAAGATCTGAGAAAGGCGGGGAAGAGCCGTGGCTGGAGGGCAACCCGGGAAGGCTGGCATTGAACCCCTTCTGCCTTTCCTTTTACTATTTATTTTTCCCTTTACTGTTGGAAAATACTTGCTTGAATTCTCTTATAAGGTCATTTCTTCTTTCTCCGGCACTCTCCCCCACCTTGTTTTGTATTTTCTAAGAGTGTCTTCAACCACTGAGCTGCTTCCTGCATTCACCGGAGGCCAGAGAGCTGCAAATTCAATACTGTTATTTACAACCTTACAAGATTTTAAAGCTTGTCCAGCCCCTGCCTGTGAGACAGTTAATTCTTAGGCATGTGGAAGATGAGACAGAAGAGAATGTTCAGATCCCAAGGCTCAGAGCTGACATTTATCATCACGACTCTCAAATGGTTAAAATTTCAGAATGTGCAAAGTGATTGCTTTCATTAATAAAGTGATAACTTTCATTAATAATTGTTAATAGGTATCTGGGACCAAATGAAGGCTTTTGGGTGATCCCCAGTGGAACTAGTGAATTTGGTCAAATAGCTGGGCCTCAGAGATAGGTCTGATTTTATGCTAAGAAGCTTAAAAACATGATCTAAGCCACAGACAATTCAATCATCTCTCTCAGGAGCTTTCCTTGGGTTTGAAGGTAGAGTCATGGCCAAAATTGCTAAGACTCCTTAACTGTAGGTAAGAGAGAGAAGGTTGGTGGGGAGAGGGGGTGTGGGTTAGAGATAGCCATGTAGTTCTTTTCAGTTTTTGTTCACCCTAATTATTCACTTGCCTGTTCCTGGCCGTGCACCTTGGCAAGGAAGCCGGAAGTCTTGGATGGGCCACACAGTACCACCAAGAGTCAGACCTCAGCCTCCACTGAAACACAGGGCTTTGTGGGGAAGGGCAGGGGGGAAGGCCGATAAACAGCAGGAGGGTGCTGTTAGCAAGCTCCCTGTGGGCTCCCAAGGCAGTATTAGGATGTACCAGGGATTGTTTGGGCAACCACAGCTACTTCCTGACCTTTGCTTGAGATGTTAGATGGGAAACATCTTCCTGGTGATGGCATTGGAGTGTGCTAGTTCGCAAACCCAAGAGGGTGAATGAAGCATGACTAACTAGCCTTCCATAAGGAGACAAGGTGGAGTTTTTTAAGAGGCGCAGAACGCCGCCTGGGGTGGAGGGAAAAAGCTGACCAGAAGGTGGGATAGGAATTTCTAACAAGGATCGTAACTGTGCCTTCTACTCACTAAGCAGGCAGGGATGACCTTAAGCTTCCGACTCTCCAGCCTCTCCTGCTCAGATGCTAGGGTTGCAGGTAAAGCCTTCAATTCATCTTGAGTAATCTGATTTACCAAAATAAATACAAGCTGCTTTCTGTTTTTTTTTTTTTTTCTCAACAGTTTCTCACTGTGCTGTCCAGGCTGGTCTTGAATTCTTCAGTATTCAAGTCAAAGCTTTTGAAGTCCCCCTCCCCCCCCCCGCCCTCCCACCACCCTGGGTTTTTTCCAGACAAGGTTTCTCTGTGTAGCCTGGGCTGTCTTGGACTCCCTTTGTACACCAGGCTGGCCTCAGACTCACAGAGGTCCACCTGCCTCTGCCTCCCGAGTGCTGGGATTAAAGGCATGTGCTACTACCTTACTGCCTTTAGAAGTCTTGAGAGAGCCTGGCATCTTGCACAGCTGGACAGATTGTCTAGTAGGTGTGAATGAATGAATAAATGACTGACTGACTGATGTGTCCTTCCAGAAACAGCCAGTGGTGGCAAGCACCCTGATCCTAATTGACTCTTATATCTGTCACAAGTCGTTAATATCTCTAAGTACCTTTGAAATGTCAATTAAGCAAATGGTTCATCAGTTAAGCTCGACGAGGACCAAAGATCAACATGCATGATCCCTTTATATATTTATAGCATGGTGTTTGTTTGTGTTTTGAAATGATTCGATATGAGCTAAGCCTAAAAGTTCCTACTGTACTTCACGTGGCCAGACCAGGCTTACTTTAAGTAAATTAAACAATATTTTAAAAATTACATTTATTTATTGTATCGAAGCACTTGAGCATGTGTGTGTGTGTGTGTTGTGGTGGATGCAAATGGGATTCAGAGTCAGTTCTCTCTTTACCGTGTAGGGCTCAGTGACCAAACTCAGGTTGTCACGCTTGGCAGCAGATGCCTTCACCCACTGAGCCATCTTGGCAGACCCGCCCTGTGAAACTTTCCAAGAAGACACTGGGAGAATAACCATATGTAGACTGAAATGTTTTCTTCCTCAGTTCCCTCTGGATTAATGCTGGGACAGCCTCACGCTGGCTACCCTTTCTAGGTCTTTTCTGAAGTGTCTGTAATTAATAGGGTGTATGTTTGCTTGTATCTTGGTTTAGTCTAAATATTGACACATCCTCTCTTAAATATTTAAGAAGCCTGGTAGAAAGCCAAATGCTATTGCTTAAATTCCTTACATCAATGATTAAAGATTTCTAATCTTGTCTTTTAAAAGGCACACTGGAAGTGTCGCCCGTGACAATGGCTGTCAAGGCAGTCGATAGGAGGGTAGATATGAGTCGTAGAATGATTGAAAAATCTTTTCAACAAAGCCCCAGTTAATTCTTGTCCAGTGTTAATTCACAATAGATCTGTCTGCTTAATCTTCTGTTACTAACGTATGGCTTATAAAGCTGTCCTAAGGTCAATTGTTTCTTGGTTTTGAGACTGTTTACTTATTACCTGACAGCTTGATTAGGGAACCATGAACCAGTCCTGGAAAACCTTTGGAAAACCTGTGGCTTATCACGCCTAAAAACTGCAGGTCAAAGGTCTGGATAGCTTTAGATTGTGCTTAGTCAGATGGGCCAGACAGGTGGAGACTGCCCTGGTTCACTTCCTTCCTTCCCCACCTTTCCTGCAACCTGCCACATCTTTCCCCTCCCTTTCTCCCCTCACCAATTTGTTGTTGTTGTTGTTCTGACACTTGATCTCACTATGCAGCCCAGGCTGGAATGGAACTTGCCACATAGACTAGGCTGGTCTTGAACTTGCTACGTATAGAGGATAACAGTGAACTTGCCATCCTCCTTCCTCTACTTCCTGAGTGTGTGTCTCCGCAAATGCCTAGCCTAGATGGTTTCCTTATCTGAAGACTAATTAGGTGGAAAATTTCTCTTCCTCTTTATAACGTAAAGACCATTTTTCTCAGTTTCTCTCTCTTTTTCTCCCCTCCTTCCTTCCTCCCCACCTCGCTGCATCTCTCTCTTCTTTCTTTCCTTTTTCTTTCTTGGGATAGGGCCTCGTATAGTTCAGGTTGGCCTTGAACTCACTATGTCGGTGAGGCTAACCTCTGGAATCTCCTACTTCTTCCCAAGTGCCGGCCTCACTTGGTGCTTGAGAAAGAACCCAGAGAACCCAGATGTGCTTCGTCACTAAAGCACACCCTCAGTGCCGTGCACTTCAGAAACACGCACCTCACTGCCAACCCCACGAGCGAGAGAGCATTTCCCGTCTGAGGGCTGGCTTCACCGCTCCTTAACACACACAGGTCCTTTCCTGCAGTAGATTCACTGCTGCGCTGTCAAGCTGTTCCATGCCCTCTGTGACACCTGCTTTTTGAAAGTCAGAATGCCGTTAGGCAGGGAGAAGTAGAGGGATGGGCTCTAGGATCCAGGTCTTTCTCTCTCTCTCTCTCTCTCTCTTACAGTATTCTTATCTTAATTTCTGTCACTAAGGTGACAACCACTTCTTAACCTCAAGGAAAGAACTAAGGTTCCTGTAATTTATATAAAAATGTTTTCTGATTGTTTAATGCACCTGGCTTCTGACTTTCAAAAGCCCCTCTCCAGCTGGACACGGTGGCTCAGGCCTTTAATCACAGCAGGGGCAGGCAGGGCTCCTTGAGTTCCAGGCCAGTCTGATTGACTTGTAGTGAGTTCCAGGACAGCCAGGGTTCTGTGGAGGGCCCGACAGAATGGCTCCTGCAATGGAGGCGGTAAGAGGGTGTCTTTGTTAGGGTTTCTATTGCTGTGATGAAACACCTCGACCAAAAAGCAAGTTGTGGAGGAAAGGGTTTATGTGGCTTACACTTCTGAGTTGTAGCCCATCATTGGAGAAGTCAGGACAAGAACTCAAGCAGGGCAGGAAACGGAAGCAGGAGCAAATGCAGAGGCCATGGAGGAGTGCTGCTCAGTGGCTTGATCATAATGGCTCGTTCAGCCGGCTTTCCTGTAGAACCCAGGACCACCAGCCCAGGGATGGCACCACCTACAATGGGCTATCTCCCTTCCCCACCCCCCCATCAATCACTAATTAAGAAACTATCCTTTAGGCTCATGCACAGCTCCATCTTTTTAAAAAATTATTATATTTTTTAATTTATTTTTTATATTAATCACAGGTTATTTACTTTGTATCCCAGCCATAGCCCTCTCCCTCATTCCCTCCCAACCCCACCTTCCCTCCCTCATCTCCTCCCTGCCCCTTTCCAAGTCCACTGCTAGGGGAGGTCCTCCTCCCCTTCCATCTGACCCTAGCTTATCAGGTATCTTCAGGACTGGCTGCAATGTCCTCCTCTGTGGCCTAGCAAGACTGCTCCTCCCTCGGGGGAGGAGGTGTCAAAGAGCCAGCCATTGAGTTCCTGTAAGAAATAGTCCCTGTTCCCCTTATTAGGGAACCCACTTGGAGCTACCATGGGCTACATCCGAGCAGGGGTTCTAGGTTATATCCATACATGGTCCTTGGTTGGAAAAACAGTCTCATAACAGACCCTTAAGTCCTGATATATTTTGTCCTTGTGGAGCTCCTGTCCTCTCCAGGTCTTACTATCTCCCCCTTCTTTCATATGATTCCCTGCACTCTGCCGAAGGTTTGGTTATGAGTCTCAGCATCTGCTTTGATACACTGCTAGGTAGAGTCTTTCAGAGGCCCTCTGTGTAGGCTCCTGTCCTGTTACTTGTTTTCTCCTAATTCCCATGTCCATCCCATTTGTCTTTCTAAGTGAGGATTGACCATCTTACCCTGGGTCCTCTTTCTTGCTTAGCTTCTTTAGGTGTACAGATTTTAGTATGTTTATCCTATCTTATAGGTCTATTACCCACTTATAAGTGAGTATATACCGTGTGTGTCTTTCTGCTTCTGGAATACCTCACTCGGGATGATCGTTTCTAGGTTCCACCATTTGCCTGCAGATTTCATGATTTCCTTGTTTTTAATTGCTGAGTAGTATTCCATTGTGTAAGCACAGCCTGATTTCATAGAGGCATTTTCTCAATTGATGTTCTCTTTTCTCAGATGACTTCAGCTTGTACCAATTGGACATAAAACAAGCCAGTCCAGGAAGAAGGACTGTTCTGCCATCAGGGAGGTGGTGACTCAAGATATAGCATTGCCATTCATGAAAATATCCATGGGGTGGGCCTTAAGAAGCCCACCCCTTCATGCACCTTCAGGCACCCAGATATTTACCACGAAGGATATGAGGACTCCAGATGTTAGAGCCAACACCAGGTTCAACTAAGCCATCTGTGCTAAAGGACAGGAATGTCTCACTCATCTTTGTGGGTTTAGCCAGAACAGTAACAAGAACAGGGATTCACCAAAGGGTCTGATACTTTGTAACCTACATCCTTGTTACAGGATAGAAAATCGACAGTTGATGTGCACAAGGACTGTGGTGTGTCAAAAAAAAAGTTATAAAACTACAAAAACTACTATATGACTGGGTTCTTTCTTAGTTTTCCTTATACCAGCTGAAGTTGCATCTTAGTTGCATTCAAAGACCATCCCATGCCATGTTGCCAATGGCTTTCCCAGAGGCATTAGTGCTGGCAACACCTTGACTCACTGAGACACCTGTCTCAGATTCACTCACAAACATTTTCCAAATCTCCAAATGGGTGTTTTTTTTTTTTGTTGTTGTTGTTTTGTTTTTTTGTTTTTTTCCTATAAATTTCTTTTGTGCCCTCAGGGCCTTGTTCTAATGGTTGCAAAGGACCGTTGGGCTAATTTCCTTGGGGCACGACCTCTCTCTTTGGAAGAATTCTGCACCCACAAATCACAGGTGGAACAAGGAAGTATTTTTATACATGTGCCCCAGTTCCCCTTTCTTCAGAGATGTCTGCTGAAGGCTTTGGGATTACCCCCTGGCCTGCCCCTTGCCTTCAGGGTAAACAGATCATAAACCCTGCAGTAAAGCACTTTGGAGGTTTTAAAGACCACATTTACAACAGGTTTGATCTCTAAAATCTGAACTTTACTCATGGAAGAGAACGCCAAAAAGGAATGAAAGAGCAGTCTGTATTACCCGCACCCCTCTCTTACCTCCTACCAGAGCATTGCATGTTCCTCATGCTCAGATACCCTACGATGTCTCTGGTGCTGGCTGACGGCCCTGGGCACGCTGGAGGGCTGCTCACGTGACTCGCAGTGTTTCAGGCCTGTGGGAGAGCTTGTGTGGAGAGCGTATTCCGAGCGCCGGCCGAACATGCGCGCTCTCCCTGAGACGGCCTTTGAGGAAGGGCCCCGAGAGCCCGACCCTGAGAGCTTGTGCCCTCCCAGGCTTGCATCAAAAATAATGAGTGCCAAGTTGCCACCTGCCATCAAGCCTTTTTGCTCAAGCCTCCAACAGCTTTGCTCCTTTCGGTTCTACTTCTGTTCCTGGTGAGAATATCTAACCCGGAGATAGATGAGTGGAGGTCCAGAAAGAATGAAGGGGGGGCGCGCCTGGGAACCTAGGGGATGCTCTACTTTTAGACACACTGGCAGGAGTGCTAGACTTTCAAAAACACCAAGGCAAGGTTCCTCACGACTGCCTCAACCCTGCGTCTTGTCCAGAGGATCGGAAAGGACCTTCACCCTTCCCTTCGACGTTTTCCACATTCGCCCCACCTACCCTGGCCCCTCGCCCACTCCAGCCCTGCCCCGCCCCCGGCATGACACGCATGACTGTTTACATACTTGGTCCAGTGACATTTGTCTTTATTTCTCACGCTCCAGGACCTACCTCCTGCTTTCAGCTGCAGAAACTGCTCATAGCCAGGACCTATAGAATAACATTTCCCGGCACAGTGAGGGCCTGGAGGCTGGCTCGAACCTGAAATCCAAGGGCAGAAGTCTGTACCGGTTAAGTTACAAATTTGCTTCACAGGGTCTTGCTCTGCAACCCAGGCTCCCCAGGAGCTTGTGGTCCTTCAGCTTCCTGAAGATTGCATGCCCTGGGTTCTATCTCTTACCACCAGTAAACACACACACACACACACACACACACACACTCAGCTGTCACGGTTATGCAGTTCCTTTCACCTGGGGTAATTCTTTAGTCTTCCCCAGCTCTCAGGACCTCCTTGTGCAGGCTTGGCCCCGGGTGTGCCTGGTGCTTCCTCATGCCCAGATGCAGGTCCTCCTCCTCAGCAGCAGTGTGATGTCCAGAAAGGTTCTTGTCCACACTCTCCCCACTGCTGCTGTTACAGCAGCCACCTTCTTCACCTTGCCTTTTCTGCTATAAACTTTCCATTTTCTGCTTCATAAATGTCAACTATCTTGTGAGGTAGAGCAGCAATATCCTGCCTGACCGTCCTGCTGTGTTTGCCCGTTTTGAACACTCCCTTCACGGGCCCACGTGTGGACCCTGCAGTCTCCAGCCTACCGCGCTGTTGGAAGGTGATGGGAGTTTTAGGAGATGGGGCGGTGAGATCTCTAGGAGGGACAATTGAGCCCAGCTCCTAAGTTTCTGTCTTTTTTTTCCTGGCTTCTCTGCTTTAGACTTCTACATCATAATGAGCTTGTGCCACAGGCCCAAAAGACAGAGCCAGGTGTCTATGGACAGAAGTCTCTGAAATAATGACCCAAGTAAACCTGCAGCCCGTAAGGTTATATTAGGCCCTTGTCTTAGTAACGGAGCTCCAAGGTGCTGTTCTTTCCTCGGGAGGAACCCATTTATGCCTCTCCTAGTGACTCCCGAGTAAACGGCTGCTGTGGTGACTCTCCGTTGGTACTCTTCTTCAGATTTCTTTTTATTACGCTTATTTCTTTATTATTACTACTATTATTATTTATTACAATGCACTCGCTTTGTATCCTGGCTGTCGCCCCTTCCTCACTGTTACACTCACTAAGTGTGTGAGTCACACACGCTGCATGGTGCACAGAGAAGCCGGAAGATAACCTGTGGGTATCAGCTCTCTTCTTCCACTCTGTGACTCCTAGGCTCCACCAGATTTGGCAACAAGCATTTTGACTGTGCCATCTCACTGGATTTTTAAAAAACGTGCATGCCTGGTGCCTGGGGAGGCACCAGATCTCCCGGAACTGGTTACAGGTACACTTTGGAAGTGGGTGCTGGGGATCAGACCCTAGCCATCTTCAAGAACAAGTGCTCTACAGTGTCAAGCCATCACTCCAGCTCCTCAGCTTTGGTTCTATGACACAGTCCTTCTCCATATGGCTAGGTACCCTGGGGTTTTCAGTGACCCTTCTGCCTGTGCTTCCGTGTGCCGGGATTATAGTACCACCACGCCCAGATCCAAATGCCTCCTTTTCTTTTTGTTTGTTTGAGACAAAGCTCACTTGATGGCCCAGGCTGGCTTTAAACTTGTGGCGACTGTCTTGCTTCACCTCCTGAGGGCTAGGATTAAGGGCATGAGCTACCACACCTGGCTGTAAATAATTGCTTTTCTATTTTTTTTTTTATTATCCTTCCTGCCTCCTACTGACATCAGCTAGGATTTTTATTGTTTTGATGTTTGATGTTTTTGTAGTTTAAAAAAATACATTCTAGATCTTTAACCACCTGCAAAATATAGTTGGCAAATATTTTCTCCTGTTCTGTCTGTCCACTCATTCCCATGACCATGCAGAAACTTTTTTTTTTTTTTGACAGGGTCTCTCTGTGTGGCCTTAGCTGTCCTGGACTTGCTTTGTAGACCAGTATGGCCTTGAAGTCACAGAAATCTGTCTGCCTCTGCCTCCCCGAGTGCTGGAATTACAGGTGTGTGAAACATGCCTGGCTGCAGAAAATTCATTGTTTATTAACTCTTGGTGTTGATTCCTGTGCTATTGGAGTCCTATTCAGAAAGTTCTTGTTTGTGTCTATATCTTGAAGTATTTTTCTATGTTTTTGTCTGACAATTTCAGCTTTCAAATTTGATCCATTCTGAGTTGGTTTCTGGGCTGATGAGTGACATGGCTCTAATTTCACTCTTCTGTGGAGAGACAGTTTCTCCAGCACTGTGGCTGAACAGGCACATCCAGGGCATGTGGTCCACAACTTTGTTAGAAATCTGGGGGACATGGATATGTGGGCTTATTCTGCCCTTTCTATTATTTATTGGTCTACATCTCTGTTTTTGTTCCAGTGCCTGGCTGTCTTTGTCACTGTGGCTCTGTAGTATAATTTGAAGTCAGGTCTCATGGTACCGCCAGAAGCATTCTTTCTGATTACGATTTGCTTTAGCAATGCCATTACATGTTTCCAGGTTAATTGCAAGATGCTTTTCTTTTCTTTTCTTTTTTTTTCTTTTTTTTTTTTTTTAGTTCTGTGAAGAATGTGACTGGAACTTTGATGGAGATTGCCTTAGACTCAGAAGTTATTCTTGGTAATGTCATTTTTCACAACACTGATTCTGCTAAGCCAGGTGCATGAAAGTTCTTTACAGTTTCTTTCTTTCTTTCTTTCTTTCTTTCTTTCTTTCTTTCTTTCTTTCAATTTCTCTCTCTCTCTCTCTCTCTCTTTTCTTTTTTTTCTTTCTTGGTCTTGCCATGCTCACTGTAGGTGCCTTTTGCTTCCTTGCTTAGCTTATTCTTGGTGCTCATCATCTTTTGAAGCTAGTGTGGATGGGATGTCTCCTCATTTCTTCCTCAGCAATGCTGTTATTGATCTGTGAAAGCTGCTTGTTTTTGTTGATCCTGTGACTTTTACTGAAAGCATCTATAAGATTGGAGAGTTTCCTAATGGAGTTTGTAGGACTTTTAAAATATAGATTCATTCCTTCATGATAAAAGTCCCGAGGAAATCAGAAATCCGTTGAACACGCTCCAATAGAATAAAAGCTATATACAGCAAACTTATAGCCAGAATCATACCACCGGGAGAGACAGAACATAAACACTGACCTGAAGTGAGACAGGGTACCTATGAGCTTCACTCTTATTCCGTGTGACGCTTACAGTTTTGCTAGATCAAAAAGAAAAGAGAGATGGAAATGGGATAGAAATAGGAAAAGAAGAAGTCAAATGATCCCTGTTCACTGGTAACATGATTTTATTAATACATTTGATTATTAAACTACATTTAAATAGATTCTTTTTTGTGATACTGAGGATTTTATTTTATATGCGTTAGGCAAATCTCTATCATCAAATTATATCTGAGCCTCAAATATATTATTATTGAAATATATTGATAACTACTTAGTAGATTGACCATGAGTGTCCTTCAGATAACAACAGAAACCAAGGGACAAGCGACAAACTTTAATCTAACATAGGAAGAACCAAGTTTTGTTTTTTTTTTTGTAACCGTTTCTTGTGAGGCTCATGCTATGTTTGGAGTTTGGTTTTAAAAGGTAGATACTATTTCCTGACAACCAGAAAAACTTAGGGTGTACCCTTTCTCCTTCACTTTTTATAAGTGTACACAGACCATTTCCATAAAAATTCTCACCTGGCCTATTTGAGAGGGTAGAGGAAAAGAAGGTGGCAAGACACATACCTAACTTGAGAAAAAAATAGAAATTACAGAGTTATAAAATTGCAATCAAGACAACCGCATAGTCTTTAAACATGTGCCCTACCGCTTGAGGTCACGTGGGTGAGATGGTAGAAATCCATGATTTTTAAAACAAAAAACTGTTTCTAACGCCCCACACCACAACCCCATCCAGCAGACTACTCAAGACTTCAGTAAAGTAGGGTCTTACCCTGAGACACTCAGCAGCTGTGCGCGCACTCACACACACGTATACATGCAAACACACACATACATGCGCATACACGCACAGGCACATAGACATACACATGTATACACACACATTAAATAAGTGTAATTTAAAAAACTTTAGAAACAGCCTGGGGAAGTCAGTAACTCAGCCTGAGCAGCTTACAGTTCCTGATCATTTTGAGGTTTCTCCGACTCAGAACAACCAATGAAGAGTTTTGAGTAAGTGTGGTCTCCTAGGTCCCAGAATGGACAGGGGAGGGTCTCAGAATCACCAAACATGCCGCAAGGGGGTGAAGGCTTCCAGGGCCCCCATCACATGTCAGGCTGCTTCCCTTGTCAGAGCTGGCACCAGGGCTTCAGCTGGGTTTTAGCATTACCCCACCATTGACCTCAAGGCAGGGTTCTCTGGGCATAGCACTGGAAGGACGTGGCCCTTGCTGTCTCATGGTCTCTTAGGAGTGTGTGTTTGTGGGCATCTAAGAGCGGCAGCTCACCAGAAAACACACTGGCCGGTGAGGAGAACTGTGTGCATATGAGTGAAAAGGATAAAACCCTTGGTGACCTAATTAATTTTGTGATTTTCGTCCTATTTATTTTTATTGTTTATCTTATTTTAAAGATGTAGTCTTACCTTTATTACTTATTGGCATAGTCTAGCCTGTCGAACAAGGACTTCTGTGTTAAAAAGAAATTAAAATATGGATAGAGAGATGGCTCAGTGATGAAGAGGGCTTGCTGCTCTTGCAGAGGGCCCGGGTTCAGTTCCTGCCACTCCCATAGGCACTTAGAACTGCCTGCCACTTGAGCTCCAGGGTTCTGAGGTTCTTCATTGACTGTCATTGGCCATCACTTGCACTCACTTACACATAGTGCTCCTCCCCCCCACATAATTTAAAAAATGTTAAAAGTTAGTAATGATTTAAGGATTTGACAAGGTAGTATATGTTTATGGTCACCATGGTGTAAAAACATAAAATATGCAAAGCATATAACCGTGTTAAGAAAAGTCACCAGTAAATGATGGCTTAGCCACCTACTGTCTCTAGATGAGAAAACCAATAATGCTAATTGCACATACACAGGGACATGGATGAAACAGGAAATTATAATGTTAAGTGTGGGGGTTGGGGGGGAAGCCAGGCTCAGAGAGACAAGTGTGTCACATGAAACAGAAGCGAGGCTACTTGGGAAGAGAAAGGGGCAGATGGGAATGGGGAGGGAAAGGAGAGAGGCCAAAAGCAGGGTGGATGTGGTGGAAGTATGAGTGAGAGCATCATAACAAAATTCCATTATCTTATATACTGAATATATACCACTATATCTAAGAGCAAAACGAAACAAAACACCCTCCGACAAACCAGACCACCAAGCAGTGGCATGCTATCACGCATGCTAGTCAAGTTCTCCGCTGCTGAGTCCACCCTGGCTGCTAGCTAATTTTCATACCGGCAAATAGACAGATGCCTCACCTTTTAGTGCAGCTATCGAGTGCCACATTCCCTAACACAGATTGCTGCCCGTTCTTCAGTCTGCCCCTTGCTGAGTGACAGATAGGGAGGGAACATGTCTGAATTCCTAGAATACAGCGACTCTTTGCCTCCGCTGTCCCTGGTCTTATCAGTACAACCTCTTATCCACTCACTTACTCACTTGGCATGTATTTATGAGTTCAGTTTCAGAGCTCGCCATGTGTTGCCTATCAGTCCAGATGAACGTAGATCTTGACTAATTTCCACTTTAAACGAATACTGCATCACTTTACAAATAAAGGCTTGTTCAACAAGTTGGGAGCCTGGAGGCTGTCCCATCCAGTCCCTGCTAAAAAGGGACCACTCATGGGTGACTCTGACCTCTCCCAGCGAGCCGAGGGGACAAGCCTTGAGAACACGCCCTGGTGCTTTCAGAGCTCGCTTCAGACACTCCCTCTTCTTCAGGCCCCTTCTATGCAGCTCCGTCCAGACTCTCCACCTTGCCTGAGAATGAGTTTGGCAGGGTTTGGGAAGCCAGTTGATTGTCTTCCAAGTGCCAGATGAGTAGGAGCGAGGTCCCGTCCCAGCCAACTAGTAGGTAAGTATTAGTCACACAGGGGCACAAACAAGTCTGGAAAACCACATCTAACCAGCTGTGGCCAGCGGTGCCCATCGCTGGCTGCCTACAGACACCTCTGTGCTGCGTTAAGAAAGAGTTCCCACTTGTTGCCGCAACACAGCCAGCTGCTGGGAATTAGGTGGTGAAGATCAGAGGCGAGGGGGCGGCGGCAAGGGCTGAAAGGGAAGGCAGGGCCGCTCCCTGCACAAACAATTCCCTGTGACTCTCCTCCAAATGGGAGTTGGCACCAGGAGGAAAAGAAGGCAGCTCTCCACATCCTCACTGATTCTTTGGTGAAGACTTGGTGATGAGGGAGGGTCTCGATAATAGAAATCAGGGTTCCAAGGAAAAGAAGTAGAAGGGCCTTCGTGAAGATCAAAATGCCCAGGGTTTTCCCTTTACACGGTTGGATGCCAGAAGAAGCTTCTAATGTCTTCTCCAACATTCACCACAGAAAATCCCACACCAGAAATCTCATTGCCATTTCTCTAGGCTTTGAAAGTGTTAATTTCTATCAATCAGAAGAATAAGCTGTGAGCCATGAGCATTCTTCTCCTACCTTTGGGTGTGATTTTAAAATTTAAATCTAAGATCGCAATCTTTTTTTAAATCTGGGAAGTGAATTACAGTGCATCCTTTAAAAAGCACGCTTTGAACTGCAGGTCCTTTCTTGGTTGGTGACAGTCTTTACCAGTGCTAAAGGAAGACTGTAAAATCCTTTAGCTAGGATTTTACATTGCTATCAACACATTTGGAGTGAATTTTTTAAATGATACATATTTCTAAATACATTTGAGACTGTGACACATTTTGACTGGTGAGTTGAATGTAAATGGACTTCAATTTGCAGAATAGAGCAGATCTGGAGGAAAAAAAAAGCCCACTGTGGTAGGATGCTTCCCAAAGCAGTGGTGAGACTATGATTTCACCTTGCTAAAGGTGGCCCCGCTACTGGCATCCTTCATTCGGCTAGTTATCATGGTTTGATAATCCATTAAGTAAGCATTTGTTTAATACCTACAGTGTGGCAGATTGAACCTTCTGTATGTCTTATTTCCTCTTAGATGAATTCCTCTAAATGTAAAGTGCCTCCCTGCATTGATTAACTTTTAGGTTTTTGAGATAGGACCTCATGTATTCCAGACTGGTCCCTCCCAGAGAGGCCTGCCCTTCTGATCTTCCTGCTTCCATGGATGATGTATCTCCATCCTGCCCAGTTTTATAACACACTGGGCTCAAACCCAGGGCTTCTTGCACTCCGGGCAAGCACCGAACCAAGTGAGCCATTCCCAGCTGTGCTGTGTCTTTGGCACTTAAATTCGGGGATGATACATAAATATTTGCTGAAAAACAAATCCATATTATTATGTCTCTTTTAAAAAATAAAAAAATACTGAACTTCAGATAGGTTTAGAAACTGCTTAAGGCTTCAGACCCCCCAAGAGGCAGGCTTAGCATTTGATTTCATTGAACTCTAAAGGCAACATGCTTGCAAATGGGTAAGGTGTGAGTTGGTAGCAAAGAAAAGAAGACGGTGCTTATTGGAGAGCCTGGGTTCACTGAGCATGTATGTGGCACTTGGACCTGAGCCTTGGGGGATGAATTTCTCTGGCAAATTAAGAGTGTCTTAATTTATTGGGAAGAAGCACAAAGTTTGCTTTTGAATAACCCCCACACGTGCCAGGCAGTAATTTCTTACCTGAGAACTTCAGACTATCTGACTAGATTTGGTGTTTTCTGTTTCTGTGGGTTTAACAGAAACCATGTCCCCAGTGTCTGCTCCCTGGAAAATGTTCCTCAGTTGCTCTTTGCGGCTCTTTTGAGGAGTTGCTGTTTGGAGGAAGTTATTCGGCTTAGCTAATGCCTGTCAAGATTCCCATCATTACTAATGGCGGAAAGCAGCCTTGGCAGCCTGCTCTCCCTCTGGTCCTTAGTAATTGGAAGGGGAGATTGGATATTCTTTGCTTTTGATCAAGACTCATCTCCTGCCAGGAGCAAGGAAGGATGTGTAGGAGGGAATGTCTCCGATAATAACAATAACAAGAGTAATGAGTAAAAGTTTTCAACAGGATCTTGGGCAACTACATTACCCAGGCCATTTATGCTGTTTATAGTGTGAGTGTTTTTTTTCTATGTGAACAATGGTTCCCAAATGCCTTCCTTCCCTAGGCCCCTCCCGAACATGCTGAATGGTCCTGTTTGAGCTACAGAGAACAGGCTCCCCAAATTTGACTTTCTCTTTTTCCCCAATGGTTTTTGGCAGTGCATAAAGTGTAGTGTGCAAGGGGCGCCCTTAGCCTGTAACCTCAGGGGGAGGCCAATGGTCTCTGGGTGCGCGCTTTCTGGTTTTGAGGCTGATAGCACCCACCCTACTATCAGCTGTCAGGGACCATGGCCCGTGACAGGTCCTGGAGACTAAGACAACCTCCCTTTCCACGTCTCTCCTCACTCTCGGCTTGAATGTAATTAGGAGGGAGGTTTAAGAAACTGGGCTGTGGCATCAACAATGAGCTGACTTCCCACACGTCCCTCTGTCCCACCTCTTGAGTGACTGAAAAGAGGAAGCAAGATTTCCTCTACCCTGCCCTGCTCTGTTGGACAGAGCCTCTTCCAGTGTGAGGCGACCCAGCCTGGCAGCCAAGGCTGCAGGAAGTCTCTCTCCTCCAGCTCACCCCATCCACATCCGGGTGATGGGAGGATGAGCAGGAAGTGGAAAGTGTCCAAGGCCTTTCAAGCTCAGTGTGCCCTCAGCCGAGCTCCCAGCAGGCAGTGCGAGGGCCTTTAAGAAAACAATACCATTTTCCCCTGAAGATCGCACGAATGGCTCTCCACAATACGTCGTCCAGTTGCCTTTGACGTGATGGTTATTTTTTTTTCTTTTCATTTCGCGTGGGAGGAAAGGTCGAATGTCGTCCTGAGGAAGTTTTTGACTTAGGTGTTTGGTTTACCGGGAGCAGGCTACCTCCAGGTCTCTTCTAGGTCAGGGGACCCATGGGAACATGGATTTGCTGACCCTGATGCTTTAGATTTGGCATCACACCCCTGTATCCTGGCTGCCATCTGTTCTGTCCCTTTAAGGAAGGGCTGGAATCCTTAGCGCTCTGCTGGAGTGTCGTTTAGATCAGACTATCCCTGGAGTGTGGTTGGACAACTCAGTGATGCACTCTGAGCCTCTCTCATGGCCGCTCTCCTCCTCTGGTCTTTGCTTCTCCTTTTGTGGGGACTTGTTTTTGTGGCCTCAGGTGTTCAGGATGCGTCGAGATTCCAGCCTCGATCCCTCCTGTTCCGGGGTGGCCGTTTCCTTGTTGTAACAGCACACTGCTAATGGAGGAAAGCTGTGCCCTTGGCTGGCCCTGGGTCTGCGGAGCCCTTTCCTTGACTGACGGCCGAGTGCTGTCTTCTGCTGCGGCCCTCCTCCATCTGGCTCAGGAGTCCGACCCTCACAGTGCTTCAGCACCTGTAGCCTCTCTCAGAGTCCATGGAGATGCCCTCCCTCATGCTGCCTCCCTCGTGCCTCCAACGCTGGGCTCCCGGGTTTGCTACCCTCCCCTCCCACCTCTTGGTTTCAGATGTGAAGTAGGTGCTTGGAGTCCAGGTGTGGTGAGGAAGTCAGCCTTTTGGGTCAAGTAGACTGAATGTAGATTCGGTTCATATCTGCTGCCGTGTGCACTCTCCTCGCCTCGAGGATGCAGAGAGGAGGCAGAATCTTTGCTTTGGGCTTTCTTTCTGGGGCTGGGGTCAGGCCCTAGCGTGCTGCACAGTCAGTTTCTTCTACAGTGACATTTAAAATAGCTGGGGTCGTCAGCTGGTCAGTAGGAAAGGTTGTTAGGGAGGCCAGTTTCAGATTTCGGTTTGCTCTTGATGGCCCTACTAGAGGGGCTCACTATAACTCTTGTTTCAGTATAGTTTCAGTGTAAATTTTGGGCTCCTGTTCTGGTTGGATGGTGGCAGGCATTCAGCGTGTTGAGAGTCCACGGAAGAGAAGCAAGCAGAGCACCCAAGAGGAAGACTTAGCTCCACCAGGGGTCAAGGTGGGATAGGATCCTAAGATCACTGACAGCTTGACAGAGGAAGAAAGGTAGCGGGAGGCAGCGCTTGTATCATGTGGTGGTCTCATCTCAGCAAGGGTGAGAGGAGCAGCTGGGTGTGCACAGTGTCCCGGGAGGCCAGGCACAGGCGTGCTAGAGACAGCAGGAGGCCAAAGCGTCCTGGTGGCTAGGCCAATAGGTGGTCAAAGTCTTGTTTTTGTCATTTTAAAATATTATTAAAATTTTAATTAATTTTTTTTTGAGACAGGATCTCACTCTGTAGCCTTGGTTGGCCTGGAAAGCACTATGTAGACCAGGCTGGTCTTGAATTTCCAGAGCTCTGACTACCTCTGCCTTTGCCTTTCCTAAGTGCTGCAATTAAAGGTATGAACCACCATACCCAGCACATAGACAAATATTAAAGATGCATTTATGGTGGTGAAGAGGCTAGCACTGGGGAAGCCAGGATCCGAAAAGGAAGCCACAGAGATGGAGAGGGGCTCAGTGATCCAGGAAACAGAGGGTCCACTTGTGGGATGGTCCCTTCACTTCCAGAGGTTTGAAGAAAGTTGCCAAAGAAATATCAGACAGAAACAACTCAAGAGGAGAGGGTTTCTTTTGGCCCATGTCTTCAGGGCGTTGTAGTCCGTCAGGGTTGGGAGCCGGTGTCAATGCTCGTGGTGGTAGGGACTTGGCGCAGTGACTCATTCCCGCCACGAGCAGGGAGGAGAGACGGCTCCATCGAAGCCTCGAGCTGGCGGAGTGAGCTCCTTCCACCAGCCAGGCCCATGGCCTAAAGATTCCACAGCTGTCACAGCACTGTCGCAGGCCAGGACTGGGTGTTCAAACACGAGCCCCTGGAGACATTCCAGACTCAAACAACAACCGCCACAAACTCCTCCTCCTGCCACTTTAGAGTAATTATGGACTCATACGAAATTGTATAAACACTACAATCTTCTTTAAATTTTATACAGATTCACCCATATTATCTAACTATAAACTTTAAATTACATTTCAGTTACTTATGGGGGGGGCACATGCCATAGTGCATGTGGTGGTCGGAGGACAGCTTGCGGGAGTCAGTTCTCTCCTACCTCACAGGTCTTGGGGATGAAACCTGATGGTCAGGGTTGGTGGCAAGTGTCTTTACTTCACTTCAGTACAGATGAGAAATGCGAAACCGGGAGTTGGCACACAGCTGTTAGCCAAGATAAAGTCTTGTTCCGAGTCTTTGTCTTCGGCATGTACTCATGCGTGTCCGTCTGTCTGTGTAGTTGTAGGCTATCTCATCCCGAATGTAGATTTAGATGGGCAGTACCTCAATTGAGATACAGAACTGTTAGCATGTCCGGGGCCTCCTAGTGCTGTTGTCTGTTCTGAGCATTGCTCTGAGAGGCTCAGCTAAAGTCTGGATTCAAACTGCCGTTGACCCAGAAAAAGGAAGGAAGAAGAAAGGAAGGAAGGAAAGCAAAAAGACCCTCTTGAGGTAAGTACACCATCCATCTCTTCTTCCCCAATCAGGGACTTGCCTCCTTTGGAGAGCCTACTGCTACACCTTGGCTAAAGCTGGCCGGGTGTGGCGGTGGCGGGAGGCTTTCTTCTTTGATGGCGGCTCCAGGCCCTGCTCAGATCATATGAGGCTGAGTACAGCTGGTGTCTTTCCCAAGCTGTTCCCTTTCTTTAAGTAACTTCCTCTCTGAGGCCTAGCAGAGGTGAGGGAGGTGCACAGAGTATGTGATACTGGTAGACACTCATGTGTTAAGGACGGACAGGCCTGAGAGATGAGTTAGGAAGGAAGAACTACGGGGCCCAGCACATTTTGTTTATAGCCTGATTGTTCTAATTCTTGAAAAAGACCCATTCTTTTCCAAGTGAGTAACTGTTTCTTCAAATATAAGCCCTTGGCCTCTCTCAGTCTCTGGTGTCCTCGATGTTCATAAATATACTTATGTGTGGAATGACCACAGGAGGCCCATTTCTGAAACTTGGAGAAAATGCAGGCATTTTAGTATCCAGTAGTAAGCATGGCAAGTCAAAGTGGTTGTAATCTTAGACATGTTGTGAAAGCATCTTCGATTTGGAATAGTTTTGTGATAATTGTGTGTGTGTGTGTGTGAGCATGTATATGTATGTCTCTGTCTGTATATGGTTTTAGGAACCACTGCTCCAAAGCTGCAGTATTTGTGAAAAGCTAGGAACCAGAGCCCACAGTTTGCAGGATCACAGGTCAGCACATGCCCGTGAGCTTCAGCCAGCGGTTGTTTTTTCTTTTTTTTAAACCCTCAGTCGTTCATCCTCTGGATGCCATGAGCCAGGGTTAGTCTGTCCGTGTGAACCACTCAGAGTAAACGCACTCCCCTCCCTACGCGCCATTGCCATAGATATTTGGAAGCAGCTCTGTGTTGCCTTGAAGCCGGCTCGCTAGAATAAACACCTTCGCTTCCTCTAACTGTTCCTCCTGGCTGTGGAGGAACAGTTCATATTTCCCAGGCTGTGCCGTTGCTGTCACTTCCTCAGGAAACGCTCGCGTTTACCCACATCACTCCCCGAATGTGATAGCCCCGTTTTCTCAACCACGACAGACTACAAGACAATAATACGGTTGTTCCATTGGCCCCAGTGCTTAAACATATCTCACATGTTACATACACAAGACAGCTCCCTGTTCTGCGCATAACCATCTGTGCATTTCATTCTCTCCCAGTACTCCATAGAAAAACGAACGTGGAGCCCCTTGTTTGCTGTTTGAGACAGGATCTTACTACATAGCCCAAGGTAGACTCAAATTCTCAATGTAACCCAGGCTGGCCTCAGAATCACAATTCTGGCTTATTCTCTTAAATGCTGAGATTACAGCTATACACCACCATACCTGGCTTAGAGGTTCACTTCGTTCTTATTTCTAACACACACACACACACACACACACACACACACACACACACACACACTCTACAAACAATGTCTCCAGTAAGAAGAGCTGAGGAACCATACAGCAAGTGGTGTGGATGTAAGCAAAGTGAAGAATCAGAGAACATTAAGACAGTCTCCTATGGAACTGTAGTCAGACCGCCTCCTCAGTTCATTGCTAATACACGGGGCAACCTTCGTTCTTTGATGTCCTGCAGTGAAGCTGAATGGTCACAGTTGTTTCTGATGACAAAGGGGAGTAAGGACCTGTTTCTGCATCTTACACATGATTCTTATGTATTTTGACGCTTTATTATTATTAATGTTTTTTTATTTTTAATTTTTACAATTTACATCTCGATTGTATCCCCTCCTTCATCTCCTCCTGGTCCCCCCTCTTCCCTCCCCTAGTCCACTGAAAGGGGGAGTCTTCCTCCTCCCCTGCCTTCTGACCCTAGCCTAGCAAGTCTCATCAGGACTGCCTGGATCCTCTTCCTCTGTGGCCTGGGAAGGCTGCCTCCCCAGGGGGAAGTGATCAGAGAACTTATCGTCCCCATATGGAGACCAAGCTGCCTGTGGGCTACATCTGAGCAGGGGGTCTAGGTCCTCTCCATGCATGGTCCTTGGTTGGTGCATCAGTCTCTGCACCCAGATTTTTTTGCTTTGTTGGTCTCTTTGTGGAGCTCCTGTACCCTCTGTGTCCTTCTATCCATCCCTTCTTCAATAAGACTCCCTGCACTCTGCCCGAAGTTTGGCTGTGAGTCTTAGCATCTGCTTCCATCCCCTGTTGGGTAGAGACTTTCAGAGGACATCTGTGTCGGCTCCCATCCTGTTACTTTCCTCCCGCCACTTCTGTTGTCTATCCTGTTTACCATTCTGAATGAGATTTAAGCATCCTCCCCAGGGTCCTCCTTAATGTTTAGCTTCTTTGGGTTTGTGGATTGTAGTATTGTTATCCTGTACTATAGGTCTAACATCTACTTATAAGTGAGAACACACCATGTGTGTCTGAGTTACCTCACTCAGAATGATCTTTTCTAGTTCATTCATTTTCCTGCAAATTTCATGACGTCCTTGTTTTTAATAGCTGAGTAGTATTCCGTGGTGTAAATGTGCCACGGTTTCTGTATCCGTTCTTCGGTTGAGGAACATCTAGGTTGTTTCCGGGTTCTGGCTGCTATGAACATAGTTGAGCACATGTCCTTGAATGGTAGGACATCATTCGAGTACATGCCCAGGAGTGGTATAGCTGGGTCTTGAGGTAGTGCTACCCCCAATTTTAAAAATCTGATTAAGAAGTATTATCAGGAACCTGCTTGTGCTGGTGTGATGGCACAAGCCTCTCACCCCAGCACTTGGAAGGCAGAGGCAGGCAGATCTCTGTGAGTTCAAAGCCAGCCTGGTCCACAAAGTGAGTCCAGAACAGCCAAGGCTACACAGAGAAACCCTGTTGTTGGCATTATATTCTTGGTAATGTACCCTTGTTCATTCAAATGCTGATTTCTCTCCCCCACTGTCTGGTTTCAATTTGGACATTGCATTGTGATGTTTATTCTAAGCATCACCTGGTTCAAGTTTGTGTAAAGGTGCCACCGTTTGTTCTCTATATTGTCAATTAAATACCCAGCCGGTATTGTGTAATGGAGAGAATAGGGTGGGACATCCTGGTCCAGAGGGGAGGAGAAGGAAACAAGGAGGGGAGGAGAAGGAAACCAGGGAGAGGAGGAGGAGAGCAAAGATCAGCGGGGCAGGACTTGGAACTAGGAGGGATGAACCAGACCTAAAATATGACTAAAAGCAAGTGTAATGGGTGAAATCTGAATGGGAGGAAACCATGCGGGCTTGAAGGTTTAGGATGGAGTAACTATTGCCCAGCATTGTGCTCTAGGTTAATTAAATAAATCCTAGTCTCTGTGTGGTGATTTGGGTATACAGCTGATTTAGGAATAACCACAGCCTAACTAAAAGATAAATCAATAGTAAATTTAATAACCCACCACACCCTGTCTCTAAAAACAAAACAAAACAAAACAAAACAAACAAACAAAAAACAAACAAACAAGAAGCAAGAAACCTCTCACATTTCCGGAGGCAAATTCTCTAGTAATGAAACATCAGGGAACGCTTATGCATTCTGCCTTCTCCCACCCCTACTGATTCTCATTAGTTTGTTTGCCCACATTATTTAAAGTGAAATGCAGAACGGGGAATGTGGCCCTAGGTTCAATCACGAGAGAGAGGAGAGGGAGGGGGGGATTTAAAGTTCTGTATATCCGACAGCGCATTTCTCCTAATTTTCTCCGCATTCACCAAGTGAACGCTGACGGCAGCATTGCCGCAACCCAACAGCCGGCTACAGCCCTCTACTCAGATCTGACCAGCTGTCGTCATCAACAGTTTGACCAACTGTTGTATGAATGTCTCTTTGACTTTGGGTGCAGAACTCTAGAGACACAAGACCCCTTGTGGCTTGCAGCAGTTCTAAGGAAAAGAAAGGCGTGAGGTCTGAGATCTCTCCCTCCCTTTAGGGTGCCCACCCCTGACAGGCCCTACGTTGCTCGGGTATTCCTTTTCGCTTGGGTTGTTTACGCTACAGTTTATCTCACTAACCGGTAACTTTATTTCATATGTATGTGCCCGTGTATGTGTAACCAGAGGCTGACATTGTACGTCTGTGTCTATCCTCTGTTGCTCTCTCTTTTATTATGTTGTCCTAGCTGCCCTGGAACTCTGTGTTCACCAGGCTGGCAACTAACTCTCAGAGATCCTCCTGCCGCTGCCTCCTAAGCGCCGGGGTGGGGTGTGCACCACCGAGCCCTATTCTCCATCTATTCTGTATCAGTAGGAATGATTGCAACTATGGCCTGTGGTGTGACCCAGCGCAGCAACCAGAGGAACTAGCTGATCCCTGATAACAGTGTTTCTCTCAACAAACTTGGAGCTCAACGCTTCCATTTGAGAAGCTGGCCCACAGCACTGGGTTACACAAGCACACTGATGACCACACATGGAGACATCCATCCGGCCCCCAGTTGTTCGCTATTATACTTTAGACGGTACTTTTAATTTTTAAGATTTAAATGATGTATGCACACTTGTTCATTGCTTACTGTTTTGTCTCATCAAATCTTATGTGGTGTGTGTGTGTGTGTGTGTGTGTGTGTGTGTGTACACCCAAGTGAAAGTACACGAGGAGGTCAGAAGTCAACCTCAGTTTTTTTTCCTGGAGCTATCCATCTTATGTTTGAAGACCAGGTCATTCTTTGGGTCTTGGTGATTTCTATAGGCTAGGCTGGTTGGCCAGTGAACCCCAGGGAACCGCCTGTCTCTGCCTTCCCTTCTTTCCTTGCTGTGAAGTTCAAAATGCCTTTGCACAGTTTTCACGGCCCCTGACATCTGCGCAGCATGACCTCCGGCCTCCAATTTTGGTGTCTGAGCCACTTGGCCCCGCATCTCAGATCTCTACACTGTTCCTCCCTGGCTCCAGGACCCACAGCGTCTTGCTCCTGAGAGTGGCAGCCTCTTTCCTCCCTGACTTCTGCCCTGTCTCCTCTCTGTCCTCTGCCTAGAGCCCAGCTGCCCTCATCCCTCTGCGGGGAGCAAAGAGAGCATCTTTCCGTCAGGAAGGAGATGAGTCCCTAGGGCTATCTCAACTCTCAGCTTGGGGCTGATCTTGCTTTACATCTTCAAGGGGTTTTTGTCCTGGAAACCTGAATGTATTTATTGTGTGACTTACTCACTTTTATTGGAGTAATTGTTGCTGACCGGGGTGTTTGCTCAGACTTATATCTCTAGTCCCAGCACATGTATAGTCCTGGCCCTGTGGGGCTCCACGTGGGGCCTGTATCCTTTCTATTTCTTCCCCTTGGGATTCCCTGTCACTTGTTCTGCTGGTACCCACAAGCCTCCATGCTTTGTCCCAAGCTTCTGAGACGTGCTCCTGCGTGCAGGGTTTTGTGGCCACTCGCTCTCTCTCATCTTGAGCCACACAGCCAAGTGGCTGGTGACTCACTTCCTGCAGGCTCCTGGTCCCTCTTCACTGAGCCTGGAAAAGGCTCACTCACCCTGGAATCTCAGAGAACTTGGGGTGGGAGGGCTGTGAGCTTTAGGCCAGTGGAGGCCACACACCAAGACAGACCCTTCTTCAGAAAGACAAGCGGCAAGGCAAACCCAAATGAAAATCATGGATGTTGGCAAGTCCAGGGGGGAGAGTCCCATACAGTGTCCCCCGCACCCCGAGGTTGACCTTTAGCTTGGTGAGCATCCTTGAATAGAAGAACAATTTTTATATAATAAATAGCAACAATACTCTAAGTGTCAACCAGGTTGATGGTCGCTGAGTACCTTTCAGTTGAAGAATGCACCTGTCTTATATGAGTACAAGGGCGCTCTCTTCCTGTTCTAGATGGAACCTGGCCAGAATCGCTCTTCCTTGCTTTGCTCTCCTCAGCAGCTCTGAGTTTATGACCGTTGGCCCCCTTCCTGTTAGCAACTCTTACTACGCGTGGTTCACTTAGAACAGGGCCTCTCAGGTTTGTTCCACTCATGACTCCCTTTCCCCTGAGAAATGTTCATGTGACCCAAGTACATAAGACAGGTGTGAAACACAAACCCCTTGAGGCCAGGCAGGGGTAGTGCATTCCTTTAATCCTTGCATTTGGGAGGCAGAAGCAGGAGGATATCTGTGAGTTCAAGGCCAGTCTGGTCTACAGAGTGAGTTCCAGGATATCCAGGACTACAGAGAAAATCTGTCTCAAAAAGTCAAAAACCAAATAAACAAAACCAAAACCAGAATTCCCTGATGTACATATTCCAGCATTTAGGGATGTTGAAAGCAAGTTTACACACTAATGCCATAGTCTCGTGTTTCTTATTTATTTTCAAAAATGTATTTATTCTTATTTTATGTGTTTTATCTGCATGCATGTATGTCTATGTGCCTTGTGGCTGCCCATGGAGGCCAGCGGAGGTGTCAGATCTGGCTGGAGCTCCAGGTAGTGGTGAGCCATCACACAGGGCTCTTAAATGCTGAGCCATCTGCATGCAACCAGCTTGCCCAATTTTATATATGTGATTGAACCTTAAATGACCATTTGGCACTCTAGATATATGATTTCTTTAGTGTTTTTCAGAGTTAATTGATAGCTGATGCGTCAATGCTGAAAATGTTGTTTTTCATAAGCAGGACAAAATGGCAGGAGTATGTGATGGCCATTTCAGAAATTACTGAAAATTCTCTTCTAACCTCAAGTCAAAATCCATCTAATATATGTTTGTTTTTTTTTTGTTTGTTTTTATTTTTTTTCAGGTGGATCACAGTGAGTTCAATACCAGCCTGATCTACATAGTGAGTTCCAGGCCAGCCAGGATGACGTAGTAAAATCCTGTAAAAAAACAAACAAACAAACAAAAAACAATGATAATAACAAAGCCTAATGATGACAGGTGGCACACAGGTATTCACTGTGTGAAAGAATAAATGAACTGTCTGCCCACCCTTTAAAATTTGTGGGTTCAAATAAACAAAAATCCTACTGAATATTTCCTTTGCTAGCCTGGTTACACCTATGGTCTACTAAGGTGCTCTCTCCTCCTCTTCCTCCTTCTCCTGACTCATTCTTCATCTTTTAAACATAATCTTTCTCATTTTAATTCCCTGACTTGTAGTCAACTTTATCCAATGTGCATTTGGCTTTACAGTCCTGATTGCCTCCTCCCGAGAAAGCGCACAGCCCTGTTCCTGTCAGTATGCGTCTTTAAACATGGCAGAAAGGAAGGAGAGGTATGCCCTGTGGTGGTGTCAGTCACCTTCTAGGGGATTCCCATGGCAGGTACCAGGCAGCACTCAGAGGTGGCTGGGCACATAAAAATAAATACATAAATAAAAAGCAATAAAAGGTGAGGGTAGGAAGTACCATCTTCAGTCAGCGCCACGGCTGGTCTGAGGCTCCCCTTCCAGCCCTGGAGAAGCCACCCCGGCCCCAGCTGTGGGTGGATGCTAACCCCGAGGCCTGCCTGCCCCTCTTCCTCCCACACTCCATGCGATGGCGACAGCCACTCACGCTGCAGGCATTGGCAGTGCCAGGTAGGAGAGTCTGTTTTCACAGGTGTGTCTAGAAGCCCAGGATTGAAAGTTGGCTCAGAGGATCACCCTAATCGTAAACCTACATTTATTTACTTACATGCTTATTTATTTATGTATTTAGTTTCCTTCTCCTTCCCTTCCTTCCTTCCTTCCTTCCTCCCTCCCTCCCTCCCTCCCTCCCTTCCTTTCTTTCCTTCTTTCTCTTCTTTCTTTCTATGTCTCACTCTCTCATTCTTTCTAAGTAACTCTCTCCACACGTCTCCATGAGTGGCCCTGTATTTAATACTCCCACCTCTCGCTGTTAACAAAAGGTAAAATCAGGTTAGCTTGAAATACGTAGGAGTTGAGAAAAAGATCCTGTTACTCTTTCCCCACCATTCCCTTTAGACGAAGCCCAAACCACAGACATCCTCCATTGGCAGAGAAGGAGAGGTGAAGCTGTCTTAGCCATGAACCTGTGTTTGCAGTTGGGGTCTACCTTGATTTTATTATCCTTTTTTTTTTTTTTTTTTTTTTGTAGCAGGTATCTTGCTCTTTAGCCCAGTGTGGTCTTGAACTCACGATTCTTCCCCTTCTGGTCCCTGAGTACTGGGAATATAGAATTGCCAGCCTGCGCCAGCACACTTGGTTTGAGTTTTTATTTTACTTCTCATTGCTGTTGTTTTGTTTTTAATGCTGGAGACCGAGCAAGCATTTCCCACACACTGAGCACACCTTCCAACACTGAGCTATACCCCACACCTCTTGTCTGTCTGAAATGATCGCCAGCACTGGAGAACAGCTCAGAGGTTAGGATTGTGGAGCATCAGTGCAGAGGACCCGAGTTTGGTGCCCAGCACCTATGCCAGGCAGTTCACAACTATCTGTAACTCCAGCACCACGGGGCTCCGATGCTTCTGGCTTCCTTGGGCACTTACACACATGCGAATATCACATAATGAAAAATCATAAGAAATCTTCATAAAATTTCCCTTTATTATAAATATTAATAGGTTCCTGTTTTACAGCTGACCATGTTGATTTATTTACTGACTTGGTGACGCGTGATGAGATTTAGGATGGCTGAGACCTGAGACTTATACCAACTCAGGAAGAGAGCAGCGTGCGCCGGCTAGAAGAGTCTTTCCAGAGGAGGCGCGGATGTGGACACAGACTGGGTAGAGCATGCAGGAAGCCTTAGGCTTGAATAAACAGAGCTTGTTGCTGCACTTCTGTAGTCCCAGTGTTCAGAGATGAAGACAGGAGGATCAGAGGTTCACGGTCACAGCTGCTCCACGGCAAGTTCAAGGCCAGCTTGGCAAACACAAGACCCTGTTGTATATAAAAAGATCGCTTTGCATTGCTTATTTTATGTCCGGTACTTAAGTGGCTTATGCTGTTGATATTAATGCACTTAATTCTTAATAGTTTCACACAGTAGACAAAAACGATGCCCTGTCTTTACAGAGACCACATAAAGAACACTGCTAAGAAATGGCAGAGATCAGGTTAAAAGCCAGGTAGGCTGAGCCTGGAGTCCGAGTCTCAGCACCTCAGAGGTCCTTCTCTGCTTGTAGCTGGCGGCCTCTGGTCACAGACATTCCCCGCTGTGGAAAGCCGAGGTCACACTCTGACCCCTTATTCCTGGCATAGGGCCAAAGGGTCTGGAAGCTGCTCCCTTCCCTGTGAGGTCACGCTCTGACCCCTTATTCCTGGCATAGGGCCAAAGGTTCTGGATGCTGCTCCCGCCCCTGTCACTTGTCTTCTGCAGAGGACAACAGAGCTGCCGTCCTCGCCTGGCAGCGAGCCTCCTCCTCAGCTGTGCCAGGGCAGCCACGGCCCAGGGCTGCGGGGGGTCTCAGTGCCATCCCCTATCCACAAATACACTGCCTCGTGATGCCTTCTCTCTGGAACAGGCACCCTCGGGTCTCCCTTCCTTTAGATGGGAGGCGAAACCCCCACCTTTTACCTGGATGGTAGCCCTGGCCCAGGCAAATGTAGGACCAGTTAGTGAAGTAGGTGTTGGGAACTGGCAGGCCAGAAAACATCTCTTTGTGACGGGAACAAGGTGAGGTCACCCACTGGCACCCGCAGCAGAACAGGCTGTACTCTTAGAAACGGCATCCACCTCCTAATCAGTTATTTTAGGGGCTGTGTGAGTTGTCTGCGGTGACAGAGCGTATCCAGCCAGCACCATCATCCCGTGTTCTCGGCACCCGGGGTCAGGCGGCCTATCGGGGTCTCTAAATAGCACGGGGCAGCGTGTGTTCCTTTCCTTTAATGTGCTCTGGCATGTGTAATCAGCTGGAGGGGAGGAGACAGACTCCATGTGGTGAACCCTGGGCCACTCTGGAGACAAGCTCGAGGGAGTGTTTCTGTGTCGATGTGGTCCAGAGGGGAATTAAGACAGACAGAGCCTTCAACCAGTGCTGTGTTGGACACTAGGTCTTTAGTGTCTGTGTGAGAGTCCTGTGCCTTCAGCTTCAGATAAGCCATCCTGCTGGCTTCCAGGGGGGCACTGAAGTCAAACACAAACTATGATACACTGGTGCCTGTGCTTTTGGGGGCTTTAAAACATGGGATTAGAATACTGTAGGTGTCAGTGCCCCAGGAGCAAATGCCAACATGGTGGAAGGCAGAGAGAGGAGCTGGGACCCCAGGGCCAGCCCTGCCTCTTCCTGCTGGGTGGCTGTGGTAGGAGCCAAGTGTTCACTGCAGGGAAAAGTCATTGCTGTATTAGTCACCTCTGCCATTGTCATAACACATCTCTCACAAAATCAACAGAAAGAAGGAAGAATTCCTTTTGCTCGGAGCCCGAGGATACGGTCCATCATAGCGGGAGACGTCCTGACAGCCCGAGTATGAGGCAGCTGTTTGTGCTGTGTCCACAGTCAGGAAGAGAAGAGGTGAATGCTGGCGGCCTGCAGCTTTCTTCGAGGGCAAGACGGACATCACCCACAGTCAGGTGGGTCATTCCTGTCCAGCTAAACTTTTCTGTAAACAACTTCATAGCCACCCAGCGGTATGTTTCCGTGGTGATCTAAACCCGTGGTGATCTAAATGGCAGTTGAGATTAACCAATCCACCTACTGAGGCTCTTCTGTGGAACACGTATTCCGCTGGGCTCTTCGCTTAGGCTCCAGAGCAGCCTGTTCCTCCAGCCTCTCTCTTTCAAATGAGATCATGCTTCTGAGAGTTCATGGAGACAAGTATGTGTGGACACTGAGGTGGTGTTTGTGGTGTTTACTTAGCAACTTGACTTTGGGAGTGTTCTCCTATTTGTCTCTGTCTTCTGGGCCCATTGCCAAAACTCTTCTCCTTAGCTGATTTTCTTTCAATAGGCGGTTTCATTTATCCTAGGCTAGCCTTGAACTCGTAACCCTCTCACCTCAGCCTCTGAACTGATGCTTTCACAGTTATGTGGTACCACACCTGGCTCTTTTTTCTTAGTCAGAAACAAACGTGATGCTTCCAGCAACACAGCTCCTAACAGCCCCCAGGAGAAACAGCCCATGCTCCCACAAACTGATGGGTAGACACAATACTTTTCAGCAATTTAAAATAAGGTCTAGCATATGTACACAGATAAACCCCCAAAACATCACCGTAAAGGAAGACAGCCACCAGAACGGCAGTAAGATCCCATCCATATGTGCTATCCATGGGAGGCAAGCATTCTGAGACAGAAAGTAGACGAGGATTTTTCTCAGGTCTGGGGTAGAAGGAAGAGGAGTGACTGATGGAGTAGAATCCTAGGGAGACCGAAACCCTTCCCGTGAGCTTGTGGAACCAGCTGCACACCCCTGTGACTACCCTAGAAACGCGGGTGTCCATTTAAATGGATAAGTGTTTGTTAGGAAATGCTATACACATACGTGAATCCTAGGTTAGCTTCAGACTTACTCTCTATAGCTCAAGCTGGCTTTGAACTTCTGTTCACCCTGACTCTGCCTCCAGAATGCTGAGGTTATAGGTGGGGACCTGGGAGCTGGACCTGGGGCTGGACCTGCACATTAGAAAAATACTCTACCCATTGAGCTACTTTCTCAGCCTTAAGGCATTCATCTGATTTAGTTATTGAAGGTAGATTTGAATCCACTCTTGAGGGTCAAAGCTGCCCATTGAAACAGTAGGGGAACGATATCCTACACGGAGGAGAGACTGTTTGAGGGGGGGAGGAGGAATGGTTGGGAAGGGTACATCGGAGGAACACCAAGAAGGGCGTGGCAAGTGGCCACACGTGAGGTTGGAAGGGTGGGAAAGGACGAGATTGTGAAAGGTATTTTGTGTGTGAAGGAGCAGGGCACTGTGGGCTGACAGTGGAAAGTCACTGAGGGACTTTAGTCTCCTTGTTGCCACAGTATTCGAGATTTGGAATGAAGTGGAATGTCTGTAGCGAGGTGGGCCCAGAGAGAAGTGAACGGCATGGCCTCTGCCCTCATCCACAGAGAAAACAAGAAGCTCTGGATTGGTTCTCTGATGGAATAAATGACATTAATCGTTAAACTCCCCTCCCCCTGAAATGGGTATCATGCACAAATATTTTCGATCAGCATAAGCAATGTTTCTGTAGGCATGGAGCATTATCCATTTTGTAGAAATGTTAGACACTAGAAGAAGGGCTTTAGAAACAGCGGCTAGAGGTTTGTTTTCTGAAGGTGTTGGGGGCAACTCACCATTAAGAAGTAGCTTCCCAGTTCATCCTGGGGGGCCCGTTGTTGCACTCAGGTGGGGGATGAACCTGATCTGCAGATGGTAGTGCTGTCAATACAATTGTTTTTTGTTTGTTTGTTTGTTTGTTTGTTTTCCAGAATAACAGTGCACACAGAGCCGGTATCCTGGGGGACCGTATGGGTGAGATAGATGATGGAAGTGGAAATACAAGTGACCTAGATATACCCCAACCTCTAGCCCCCTCTCCTCCCTTGGCTTTGGATCAGTAGCCAAAAGAGCTTTCCTCACTGGAAGGCTCATCCATCTGCTTGGCTCCATTTTGGAGAAGCAAACCTCTTCCACAGTCGCCTCTGTGGACCCACCCCTGGGTTGTAAAGGTCTGGAGATCAGACTCTTCATCATTTCACTGTCCTGGCCCTTATAACCATAGCCTAGAGTCTAGTCAAAGAAGGTGCTCAGGGGAGATTTGCAGAACTGGTCAGCCACACTTTCACCCTTTAGTCAGGTGGGATCCTGGCCCTCCGTCCTGCTGCATGCTCACTGCACTCAAGCAAATGCTTGGGAACAATGCCAGATCCTAAGTCAGCGAGGGAGCTGCCTTCTAGTCCTTGGGGCCAATATTCCCGGCTCTCCGTGACTCCTGTTAGTGCTCGTGCCTAGCACACGTAGGAGGCCCTGGTAAGTATTTGCTGGATTTAAATGAAAGCTCGAATAGACTCAAGGAGTAAGTGAAGTCTTTGGCTGACCTCAACTAGGAAGAGACCTTGGACGGAACACACAAGGCCGAGTATGGAATTTTGTGTTGTACGATGCCTCTGGAACCTTCCCTCATCTCCCTGTGCTTCAGCTTTGTTTCAAGGGGAAGCTAGGATTTGAGTAGAGTCAACGCTTCAAAACGAACTCCTCCCCACCCCGATAACATTTCTCTGCTGGCTCTTGTGACTGCCTCTAAGAAGATAAATTGAATCTGGCAAGATTTTGACCCAGAGGAAGGCTGCTAGGAAAAGAGAAACATTTATAGAGTAAGTTGAGAAATTAGGTAGTGGCTGAGAGGAGAAGCCATAGGGGAATCCTGGAGGGCTATGGAAGATGGCACCCTCTGCTCTGGCCAAGATGCCGTCTTTGAAGTAACTTCACATGTGACATCTAGAATGGATAAAACTCGGGTGCCCACTGGCCAGAAGTGAAAAGGCCACTGTAGTTAGCCGGTGGGTGTGTTCCAGGCAGTATATAAGTGTGTCACTAAACAAATGGTACTAGAGGCAGGTCAGTCTGAGGCTACTTGCAGATACTCAACTCTCTGATACCTCTTATATCTAATGGCAGAGTATTTTCATGAAGCCTGTACACCCCCCCATGCAGACATGAACCACATAATGATGTTTCCGTCAGTGATGGACCCCATATACAGCTACACAAGTCCCTAAGACTCCATCGTCAGCTTCCATAGTAAATGGGTGAGTAATATTTGCATACTGCAAAGAATTGACAATGTTTTTCTCAGAACTGTCGCCATTGCTAACTGAAGCATGGCTACACACCATCTCTAGAAGAGAGTTAATGTCTAATGCAATGTAAATGCTATGTCAGTGGTTGCTAGATTATGAAGTTGAGGAGTACTGACAAAGAGGAATGTCTGTGCATGTTTGGTACAAACATGATTTCTCACTTACTGGATATATTTCATCTGTGGCTGGTTGAATCTGTTGATAGCAAATTGAAGGATACAGATTGTGCTTGGGAGGGGAAAACAAAGACTCAGAAGACAAAAGCCACAAGAGGGAGAGGAGAGGAGGAGAGAGTCATTTAGAGCTCACACTGGCCTCTACCTCCTGATCTCCTGGCCTCCAACCCTTACTGGGGGATTATAGGGCTAAGCCACCATGGCTGGCCTGCCTGGTGCTTGGCTTGTGGCTCTGAATGCCTATAACCCCAGCACTCAGAAGGCTGAGTCAGAGGAACACAAGTTGGAGGCCAGTCTGAGAAACTTGGGCCAGAGCCCTTTAAAAAAGAAAACAAGATTCAAAACATTAGTAAATAAAATAAAAAAATAAGGAGAATGCTCACATGCTTATTTTCTTCTTTCTGTATGATTTACTTGTTTCCTGCTAAGTTTTCATTTCTTTTCAACCTTACGTTTGCTTAATAATGCTTAAAGATTACATTGTGTGTGTGTGTGTGTGTGTGTATGTGTGTGTGTGTGTGTGTGTGTGTCATAGCTTATGTGGAGAAGTCAGAGCATTGTAGGAAACAGTTTTCTCCTTCCACCGTGTGTGTTCCAGGGACCAAACTCTGGTTGGTTTGTCAGCTTCGGGAGCAAGTGCCTTTACTTACTGAACCCCTTTTTGCTGGCCCCCTTTTTGCTAAATAACATTTTTACATTATTTTTGCCTAGTGGAATAGTTGGAGAAGTTAGTTATCTTTAGTAAAACAATGCAGAACCAGGCAATAAAATTGAGAAAACCTGTTTAAAATCCCCGGCCTTTCGTCAGTCATGAAGTGTCGTTGTCTCCCAGCTAGAAGCTCACTCAGTCCAGGAGGAAAGAGTGAGCCCTTCGAGAGCTGACGGTGGCTTGGCTGCACATCCACAGTACATTAGTGCCTCAAGCCCTTGTCCCTACACGTTCGGCTCCTGGTGAGAGGAGAGGCAGATGATGTTTTCCCAAGGCGTGGAGGAGGGGCAAGTGGAAACTAGGAAATGGCAGATTGTCAAAGAGATAGCTTTTGTTTCAATTTTCCCTCCTTTGTTTTCCCCAGTCCTTTGTGAATGGTGGTACTTCCCCCTTTTGGTAGTTAGTGGACCTGTGTATTAACCTGAGAGATCTTCCCATCGTCTGGAAGAGACTCCCCTGGCCAGCCTGCATTGCTGTGGCTCACTGTCTGTCTGAGGATTGCTTTCTGAGGGCCCTGCTGTGATCTTAGGGCTGGGGTCCTGGTGTGGAAACCAGGAGAGCTAGACCCCCTTCCAAACCCATCTGGAGAGCCTTGGCGTCTCTGCTGGCCGGCGTGGGGTTTTGTGTGTGTTTCTGTGTGAGTGGAAATAAGAGAGGGCAGCCTTCGTGACACTGGAGCCCCAGCCATGATGTGGGACCTCGGGGGCAATCAGGATTCTGACTTCCAAGTCTCACTTTCTTTCCTTTTTCTTCATCTGAGAATCCAACAGAAAATAAGTGCCAGACCTCAGGCACGTGGAGGGTGGCCTATACCTGAGGGAGAGCTGGAAGGAGGGGGAGGGCCCACGGCGTGGGGTCTGGAGGGAGTCATTCTACTCTATTTGGGGCCATGAAAGGGGATCTCGTGTGTAGTCCCCTGTGAGTCCGGAGGCCAGCAGGTGTGGTGAAAAAGTGGCTTCCAGAAAGGCAAAGGCCACAGCTGGGGCAAGTCAAGTGAAAATGCTCATTTCATAGGGGCAGTGTCTTTGAGTGTGATGTCAGGTTACCTTAATGACAGGTCCTAACAATGTCCCAAATTGTATCTACGCAGTTTTCTTCCTTTCCAGTGGTGCCTGTGCTAACGCCAATCAACAGGTTTAAAAAAAACATATGTATGTGAGTTTGTTTTAATATATTGTATGTATGTGTACAAACACATATATGAAGAAGGGAGTTACCGAGAGAAAGGGCTGAGGGTAGAGCTTAGTAGAGGAACATTGGCCTGGCTTGAGCAAGGCCCTGGTTTAATCCTCTGCCCTGAAAAAGAAAAGGAAAAGTGGAAGAGGGACAGCCACAGGCTCATGTGTTTGAACACCCGGCCCCAGCTGAGGGCACTGTTCTGTGAGGCGAAGGCAGGTCAGTGCAGGCCAGCCTTCGAGGGCTCCAGCCGGGCCCAGTTCCAGGCCTGGCCTCTGTTTGTGTTTTCTGAGACATGAAGAGTTTCCACCACACACTCTCATTGCTGTGAACTCTGCGGCATCTCCCCCACACCTTCCAGGGAGGCTCAGTCAGAGCCATCCCCCTCTACAGTGTGGGGACTCTCCTCCTTCCCCCTCATGGCCACACACCCTGCCACGTCATCCCTACTGTGATGGACTGAACCTGAGCTGAGATACATTCCTTCTCCTTTAGGTTGTTTCTGGCAGGCCACAGTGATGAGAGGAATGATTAATAGAACCAGGGATCCAGAATTTAAATTTTGACTTAACTAGTTCCATGACCTTAACTTATTGGCCTCAGTTTCCTCGAGTGCTAATAGAGCATATATCTGTATGGATATCCTGCTGACCTCTTCAGTCACCCAGCGGCACATAAATCACACATCCTTTGTAAGTCCTCAAGAGCATGGATTCGTAATTGAGCTTTTATGTTCTTAAATAAGCTAAATGAATACGGCAGTTGCGTTTGGGCATGGAAGAATAAGATTAAGCAAGGTTAAATGACCCAAGAGCTGAAACTAAGGCAGCCTTGGGAGAAGCCCCACACTTCACGTTTTAAAATCAATGGATGTCTATTGTTTCAGCTCAGAATTCTCAGCCGTGTGTCGGGCACGAGGCTGAGATGCCAGCACGGCGTTTATAAGGGACAGAACGCCACCGCTCAGCTGTGTCTGGCGTATGCATGGTTTTTGCTACTGCTCCCGAAGCACCTGTGGACGTGCTGAGGATGTGACACAGCCTGGGTGACGGTGCTCGGAAGCAATCCAAGCAGTACATGTCAGGACAGGAATTTTAGCTTTAGAAGACAGTGCTACCAAGATCAATGGGGCACAAAGCAGGTCCCAAAGAAAAGGCTGAGAAGACAAACATTCAACTGCAAATGAAATATTCAAAATACAATTAGATGTCATCCTTCAGCAGTTAAATTTCATCCTAGAAACCAACAAATTACGTGTGTGTGTGTGTGTGTGTGTATACATATATACATACATACATTTACTAACACACAAGATTTTTCATTACATCAAGTTGCACGTTCTTAGAAGCAACTGTCTAGACACACCGTGAGAAGCCTGGTCAGGTCACTGGCGCACACCTGCAGTTACAGGTTCTTGGGAAGCTGAGGCGGGAGGATCTTGAACTGGAGGCCAGCCCCGGATGCATAAGGTCCCATCTCCAGAAAGGAAATGAATAAAAAGCACTGCCATTTGATGACAATCAGTGGTCCTGCAGGACCGAGGGCTCCAGAGCGAGCCACTCTTGCTTCAGTGTCATTCCTACTTCTTCAACAAAGCCCCGTGTCCGCCTGAGTTCTCATTCCCTTATCTTCAAATGGAGGAAATTACGCCGAACGTCAAGGGCTGAAGATGTAAGAGAAGATGCAGACCGGCCTGAGCCAGGTCTCGGGGGCAAGTGCTCAGAATGTCGCATCTTTGTAACCAGCGTGGTTATTCTGCACTTGGCAGCTAATCCTCAGAATCGACTAACCAGGGCTCCTGAGGGCTCCCAGAGACTGACCAGGAAGCCTGCCCAGGTCTGACCTAGGCCCTCTGAGGGTAAGTTACAGCTATGAAGCTTGGTGTTCCTGGAGGACTCCAAACAGCGGGAGTGAGGACTGTCTCTGACTCCTGCCTGCTTTTGGACTCTCTTCCTCCTACGATGTTATTTATGTGGTCCAGTCTTAACGGGAGGGGAAGCGCCTGGTCTTACCACAGCTTGATATGCTGTGTCTGGTGATCTACCTGGGGGCCTGCCTTTTCCTGAGGTAAAACAGAGGAGGAGTTGATTGAAGAGGGGCGAGGGAAAGTGGGGAAGGGACAGGCAGGAGAGGAGAGAGGGGAAACTGTGGTCAGGATGTAATATATGAGAAAAGAAAAAAAAAAGAAATTAAGCATAGAGAGAAAAAGAATAGAATTTCTATCATGTGCTAGGTTTTAGGCTGTATGTATAAACAGCTAACATTCCAAACGGCATTAGGCACTGGCAACCACCACTGGCATCACTTTGCAGATGAAAGAATTGGACTTTGAGGAGTTCAGGTCACTGAAGAGATTCAAATTGAAGTTTTTATGGTTCTGCTAAAGTACACTGAGTTTACTTAAAAGTAGCCCATTACCGCAACCTCTTGTAGCAGAACAGTTGTTAGGGTTGCCATGGCTACCCCAGGTATGGAGGAAACCTTTGGGGAGATGGAAACAGAGTGGGGGCTGCCAAGTTTGTGGAGTGGACTCATGGTCACTTCCCTCCTCATCTGTCACCACTCAGCTGCCACATGAGAGACACACTGCCCTTGGGCCATCTTTACCTCCAATTCCTTCTACATCCACCTCCAAATTTGCCTTCTTTTTGTTGTTGCTGTTGTTTAATTCTTTTACATGAAGTACAGTTCAAATTTGCTTTCTACCTGGTCACTTTGACTCACTTGTCCTATGAGCTCTAGTGACCTGGGAGCCAACCTAAGGGTGTAGTTTGGGTGCATAGCGACCTCCAACCTTCCCATGATGTCCGTTATCTCTGTATCCCTGGGCACGGCCCTCCCTGGATCAGTCCGTTCTCCCTGGGTCCCTTCTCCTGTCAACACAGTGCTCGCAGCTAGGCTCTGGCCAGCCCCAGCAGCCATGAGGAGAGAAGAATTAGGATTAACCCTGTGCCGGCCAGGAGCTAACCCAGGAAATAATCTGATATGGTGGAAAGCTTGGGCTGTTTAATCTATTCTTTCTACCCACGTACTTAACAATTTAAATCTCGCTGTCTGTCTGTCTGTCTCTCTGTATATGCGTATGGGCATATATGGAGGTCAGAGGACAACTTGCAGGAGTCCGTTTTCTCCTTGCACCATGTGGACCTGGAGATCAAACTCAGATGTTCAGGCTTGGCAACAGATACTTTTACCTACGGATCTATCCTGCTGACTCCTTATTTAATGATAAAAAAGTAGTTTAGAGTATACACTGCCCTTACAGAGGATCTGCGTTCAGTCCCCAGCATCCACATCAGGGATTCCAATCCCTTTTCTGGAGCCCACTAGCACCTGCACGCACTCATGTGCACACACATACACACTGAAAATAAGAAAAATAAATATTTTGTTTGTAAATATTTTAAAGATTTGTTTACATCTATGAGTGTTTGTCTGCACGTATATAGGTGCACTTTTTGCATGCCTGGAACGCAAGGAGACTAGAAGACGGCAGATTCCCTGGAACTGGAGTTCCGGATGTTTGTGAGCCACCCTGTGGGGTGCTGGGAACCGAACCTGGGTCCCTGCAAGGGCAATGGCTGTGTTTAACCACAGAATCATTTCTCCAGTCTCCATGTTTCTGTTTTAAATAGACCCAGTGCTTAGGAGGCAGCAGGGCCACAAGTTCAAGCTCACCTCACTGTACTGTAAGATCAAAAAATCAAGGACTTAGAACACAGCTCGGTGAGAGAGCGCTTGCCCTAAACATGGAAGGCCTTGGGGTGGTGTGGGGTATGGGGTGTGGGGTGGTGTGGGGTGTGGGGTGTGGGGTGGTGTGGGGTGTGGGGTGTGGGGTGGTGTGGGGTGTGGGGTGTGGGGTGGTGTGGGGTGTGGGGTATGGGGCATGGGGTTGTGGGTGGTGTGGGGTGTGGTGGGGTGTGGGGTGTGGGGTGTGGAGTGCTGTGGGGCATGGGGTGTGGGGTGTAGGGTGTGGGGTGGTGTGGGGTGTGGGGTGCTGTGGGGTGTGGGTGTGGGGTGTGGGGTGGTGTGGGGTGTGGGGTGGTGTGGGGTGTGGGGCGTGGGGTGGTGTGGGGTGGTGTGGGGTGTGGTATGGGGTGTGGGGCATGGGGTGGTGTGGGGTGGTGTGGGTTGTGGGGTGGGGTGTGGGGTGGGTTGTGGGGTGGGGTGTGGGGTGGGGTGTGGGGTGTGGGGTGTGGGGTGTGGGGTGGGAGATAGGAGAGGAGCATACCTGCACATCCAAGTGAGCCCCTGGGAAATAATAACCACATGTGAGGCTCGTTCGGGCTTACAAAACTGTCAGAGTTGAGGCAGAAATGCTGCCCTGACCGTCCGGTTGGCCAAATTTTAGTGAAAGGTGAGGTCAGTCACGGAGATCTCCGTGTGGAAGGGGTGAACACATGCCAGTTTGTATAGTATGCCTGCTTCCTCCCAGACTTTGGTATAAGAATGAATTTCTTTCCAGGTAGCATTGTTTAGACAGACTGCGACACCCCCCACACCCCAGAAAATTTTAGCAAATTCAGGTCTGTGTCCCACGGCATGGTAGTGTCCAAGTCCTTCCTCTATCCCATAATGCCATGTTCCTCAAGACCAGGTGCTGGGTTTGACTATTCTGTTCTTTCCATGACCTGTTGCCACATCATTGTGAATTTTAACATGGTGGAAATAGTTTGGGCTATATATTTTTCTGATGTAATGCAGAAGGTTTCTTATAATCCATGGAGGACAATGAGGCCCCATATGCCTGCATCATAATTATCTGACCCATAACTGTGTCCTCAGGGGACAGGATTCACAGTTCAGGGGGGCATGTCCACTGAACATGAGACTACATGGTGGACAGGAGCAATAAAGTCCCGCTGTATTTTAATAGAATCTACTTTTGAATGCACGTGTGTCTGTGTGCCACATATGTATTTGTATTTCTTGTCCAAGAAAGCCAGAAGAGGGTGTTTGATCCTCTGAAACCGGAGTTACAGACAGTTGTGAATTTTCATCTGGGCCATCTCTTCTGTCCCAAACAGTAGCCTTTAAAAATCTTTTTGAAAGAAATTAAAAACATTATTAGCTCATATTTTTAGTTCTGAACCATCTGTTTATCTGTGTATCTCTGCTATCTCTGCTATCTATCTATCTATCTATCTATCTATCTATCTATCATCTATCTATCTATCATCTGTTTATCGTCTATCTATATCTATTATTATTATTATTATTATTATCTATCATCTACCACCTTGCAGAGTTCATTTTAGTTTTTAAAAACAAAGCAAACAAACAAATAAACAAACCAGCACAATCCACATGCTGTCTGGGCCTCCTTCTGGAGTGGCAAGTACCTCTTCTCCCTGAGGCACCAGTTCTCCACCGCTGAGTGCAGGACACAGGTGGGGCCATCTTCACCTGAGCTTAAAGGATTTAGTTCAGGAGGAGTGGACACATTGCCCCGTGCAAATGTCCTGATCTTCAGGGCGACAGGTGGGTTCTAAGTCCTGGAGTCATTCTGTCTGTGTGGTTAACACACACGCTCTCCACGCACCCTCGAAAGTGGGGAGACAGCCGTGTGACCCGAGCTGCACCAGGCCCGTCGTCATTCAACCCAGGGGCCACGAGATCTGTTCTTCCCTCAGTGGCCTTTCCTTCTAGGCTGTCAGGCAAAGGGCCTGCTGTCCTGGGTGTGATTCTCACAGTTCTTGTGGACACCAAGTGTGTCTCTTGCGTGCCAGCCATGTAATCCTTGGGCATCAGTTTCTGCCTGAGTACAGGAGCCATCTCCAAGCAAGGCCCAGCGGGACTAACATTTGAGAGAGGTGGAGATCGTGGTCCCGTGCTTAACAATCATGGGAGTGTCAGAGTTCAGTGACGATTCAAAGGATACTCGACTCGTGCCTGGAGAATTCAGACATGGAATATGTTTTTTTTTCAGGGGGTGAGGAGGAGCACGCTGGGGATGGAAATCAGGGCCTCGCCCATGGCAAACATTCACTCTACCAGTGAGCTGAACTCCCAGCCCCACCTATCAGCTTCAATATGTGTTCCAAGTTCTTGTCAAAGGGATACAGATTTTGATGAAAAGGAATTTCCACAACGAAGCTAACCCCTGTATTCTCTCCCAAGGTTGCTACTTTCTGACCTGACTCCCATGGAAACTATAATGGCCAAGAACATGAACTTTAGGTCAGATGTCAGATTCCAGATCCAAGTTCTACCAACAGGCTTCAGTTTCCTCAAAGAGTTATTACCTCAGAGGCTGGTTCGGCGGACCGAGTGAGGCAACCGTGCGCAGCACCGGGCACCTGCCTTTAATAAGTCATGCAATCGATGCTCACCCCGATTGTCCAGGAAGCAGAGCAATCCAGTGCACTGGCAAGAAGCCACTGATCTGTGGGAAGAACAAAGCGCCGGTCCCGCGCTCTGGCTCCAGAGCCCTGCAAAACCTCGAAAAACACAGTTGTCCTCTGCTCCTTCGTAGACTGCGTTTTATATACCCAGCTTCAAAACTACTCAAAGACACACGTGTGACTGTTCTTTCAGAGTATTTGCTGGATGTTCGGTGAGTGACTGATGTTGACACAGAAGCACGACGGTGCCCGTAGGGTGGAGTGGACAAACAGGCTTCGGGGATGAGCTAGTGCACAGTCGGATGGAGGTTTGAGGTGTAGAAGGAAGTGAATGTCCGGGAGGGCTTCTGTGGCGAGGAGGGTGTGGGGATGGCCACCTCTGTCAGCTCAGATACCTAAAAGGAACAAAGAAAATCTAGGAAGGGTGAGCAAAGAAACTGAAAAGAAAAGCTGAGTGTGGGCTTGACCCCCGTCCTGAAGGCTGCGGCTCCCTCCTGGTGGGAGACTATCCTCATTCACCTGGGGGCAGGGGGAGACCAGGTGAGGGTGTGCTCAGGGGACCGGTGCCTCGTCTATGACGAGGTGTGGGCAGCTCTTCCAGGGAAGAACGGGGGAAGTGATCTTGCAGAAGGAACTGTCCAGTAGCTCCAGCATGATTTGGGACTGCCGGGGAGGCGAGTGAAGTGCAGGAAGGAACAAGGCTGGTTCTGAGGTACCCAGGTCAGTCAACAGATCACAGTAACCAGCTAAGGAGTTTTGAAATAAAAGATCAGGTTTTGTTATGCATGTGTGTTTGAGACAAGGTTAAAACTCACGATAATCCTCCTGCCTCAGCCCCTCCCATAATCCTCAGCTGGGATTATAAATGTGAACCACCGTGCCTCACAAAGAACAGAGTATTAAAAATTACTCTTATTAGCACATATTTATTATACATAATAACAGGCTTCATTATGACAGAAAGGGTGGGGTTTGAAGGCGGAAGGGGATTTTGTTTCCCTTTGAGATAATTTAGTTAGATGCAGAATTTATAAGCTAGGAGGATAAAGTCTCAAATCTACTCTTCTTTTAGCATACCTGGAACTCAGTAACCAAAGAGCTGATTTGTAGTAGCCAAGCCCCCGCAAAGCATGTCCAAACAGAAAGCTATACAGAGCTGAGCACTATCTCAGCCCAAGCTCCCCTCATAATTTATAACGGAGAAAGAGGGCTTTAAAGCCATCACTGAAAGAGCCTGGACAAAGGGCATGATAGAGAATAATAATAAGAAAAGCCACCATTGCCCTCAGATGTCAAGTTCTAGTTCTTCCTTGACAGACATAGTCCAGGCTCCTTTTCCTGCTGCGCTCTGATGGACATCCTGAAGTAAGTGGGGAAGAGTGAGCGACGAAGCCAGCAGAAGGAAGAAGGGAACCAGGGACTTCATAACCACAAACTGCTCTTTTGCCATTTAATTCACACACAGGTTTGAGTAGCAGGTAGGCCAGACCTGGAGAAATTCAAGATTCCCTTGAGGGACTGCCAGAAGGTTAGCAAAGCCTGTGAATTTCAAGGCTGCAAGGCTCTGTAGGGGTCAGCTTCATGAAGTGCCTGCTCTTTCTGTAAACTGTGTTTCTTTCGAGTGAGCCACATTATTTTTTAGGAGGATGGTCTAGATAAGAGGAAGGAAAACTGCAGCCGGGGTGTAATGTGTGAGAGAAGAAAAAGCAGTAAAAATTTAAAAAAGAAAAAGGAAAAGAAATGGTGCTTGGTTTCCACTTAAAATTCAGTGGAGTGGAAGAAAAGCCACACAACTCCTTGGCAGAACACGAGCGCAACCATCCTGATGCACAGAAGGCTTGGGAGGGCTGTCATCTGACAGAGCACCTCGGGAGATGACAGCGGAGAGGGCTCCTGGGTGGGTGTCCCCAGGCTGACTTCCTCCGCTTCCTCTTCCTGCCAGGACCTTCCTCCTCCCAACCTGGAATCCCCACCCAGGCGGTTCCAGCTCTGGGTGTTTCTTAAGCAAACAGAGAACCGTGCCAGGGATAGGGCTGGCATCTTTCAGGAGTCTTATTCCGGGGCAAGTGTTCTTCATGGCTCCTCTGACTCACTAACTTCTCCAGGCCTTCGGCTTTGCCTCCTTCAGCTCCCGAAACCGTTCTCAAGCTGTGTGATTCAGGGCTGTCCTAAGCAGCGTGTCACCTGCCCCCACCCCCACCCCATCCCCCGGCTGCGCTGTAAAAATCTATTCTATTCGGCATACTTACGAAGGCAGCAGATGCTTCCAAACCATCGCAGCAAGTATCCGAGTCCCTGCTCTCTCTTTCGTGTGTGTGTGTGTGTGTGTGTATCTGTGAACGTGCAGGTACCTGTGGGGCCAAAGTTATCTCTGCCCAGTCCTGGTTGGAGGTTAGCAGGTGATGAGTCCATTCCTCTGAGTTCTCAATGCTGTCTTACCAGTTCTGTGACTTCTCAGGGAAATCACCTGTTCAAAGGGTATATGTGCCTCATGTCCTCACTAACCCCCAACCCCTGGTTGTGTATACTTTAGACATAAGAAACTCAGGGTTTTGAAATCTCATTGGCTTAGACTAATTTTTAAGCTTTTACATCCGGTGTGGACCCTTGTCCCTCACTCTTTTTCATAACTCACACTGGCTATACAAAATAGAGCTTCTCCCTAGGACACTACACTGGCCTTTGTGGAGGAACCCAGAATACAATATTAATCTTATTCTGTCCATAAGTGCGCTCTCAAAAATTCAAATTATTCAATTCATATTGACCAGAATAATATGCCCAAATGCTTCTAGATTTAGCAATTCACCTTTAAAATTAAATCAATGTTTGAAAATTTACCCTAAGGCAAAAAAGTGGCTCCTTGTCACCATGGCCAACTGTGTGTCAGAGGGGAGAAAAATCCAGCCTTCCTGTTCTCCACCTTCTGCCCCATAACTGCCTATGCTTCTAAAAAGGCAGTGATTCTTACAGACTCCTTCAGCCCCCAAGGGAAAAGCAGCACTCTTTTGGGTTTTGTTTTGTTTTGTTTTATTTTATTTTATTTTCAAAAAAGTAACTCATGCTAAAAACTATGTCAGAGTGGAAATGTGCCACCAATTTGTATTATATGGCTGAAAGTGTGGCTAAAGTGTTAGTGCAAATAGTGTTAAATGCAAAAGAGAAAGGCTGGAAATTTAACTGCAACTCTCAAGAACTTAGTACAAACATGGTAACTTAAGTCCAAAAATAAAACAGGAAAGAAATAATAAAAACAAAATCATGAATTAAAAATGGAAAACAAATGTGGAATATACACCAAGACAGCTGGTTCTTTGAAAGTGTGATAATGGTATCTAGTAAGACTAATTTAGAAAAATTACCACAGATTCAACAGACAACAAAAGCAACGGGAGCCTGGCCGAGGCTCCAGGTCACAGGGTGAGCACTGGGGCAGTGGGGCCACGGGCTCAACAGGAGTCCTGCTCTGACGTGGGGAATCTCCTCTTCTAACTCTGATTTCTTTTTTATTTTAATTACTTTTCTCATTGGCCTGACAGAATATCTGACAAAAGCACCTTAAGGGTCAGGAAGTTTCTTTGGGCTCCAGAGAGATGAGGAAGACAAGAGTATGAGGCAGTGGTCACACCTAGACCTCACACCACTGAAAGGGACCGTGCTCAGCTAAAAACACCTGAAGACACACCCAGGGGCCTGTTTCCATGGTGATTCTAAATTCTGTCAAGATGACAATAAAGATCAACCCTAACATTTCAGAGCTTTTTTTTAGACAGGGCGTTACTATGTAGACCAGGCTGGCCTCAAACTCACAGAGGTTCTTCTGCCTCTGTCTCCCAAGGGCTAGAAGCATGCAAGCTCTTCAGTTTGTGAAGCAATGTTGTTAGATGCACACATCTTTACAATTATTGTATTTTCCTGGAATACTACATTTTTTACAAATATGAATATTACATCTATCTTTATTAATGTTTCTTGCCTTAAACTTGACCCGTTAGATATTAGAACAACCAAATAGCCTTTAGTCACATTTCCTGCCTTATCTTTTCTCTTTTACTTCCAATCTTTCTTATTTTGGGGCACAAATCTCATCTGCATAGTTGTTTCAGGTTTGTTGTGTTAACCTCAGTTGATTTTCCCCTTCCTTCCTTCCTTCCTTCCTTCCTTCCTTCCTTCCTTCCTTCCTTCCTTCCTTCCTTTCTTTGTTTCTTTCTTTCTTTCTTTCTCCTTGCTTCCTTTATTCCTTCCTTCTTTCTTTTGGTTTTTGTTTTTTGAGTCAGGGTTTTTCTTACCCTGTAGCCCAGGCTGTCCTGGAATATACTGTAGAGCCAAGGCTAGCCTGAAGTCAGTCATTCTCTGATCTCAGTGCTAGAACTACAGGTTTGAGTTAAAATGCCAGGCTTGACGCCTCCATTGTTTCTATTGAAAATATGCTGTACTTACTACTTTTCCTCTGAAAGTATGTGACCCCGTTTTTTCTTTTCAAGTTTTATGTTGACATGTAAAAGTACTGTGCCCTTTGTTTTTATTACACTGAAGTGATGGGGTATTTTTGGGTTTTCCTTCATGGGTTTTATGAATTTTTTAAATATGTAAGATATTAACCCTTCATAGATTGTTTCTCTCACATTTGTGTCACTTTTTTGTGTCTTTAGTTTGATAAGCAGTTCTCAATCTGCAGTTATGACCTCTTTGGGGGTTGAATGACCCTTTCGAAGAGATCACCTAAGACCATGGGAAAACACAGATATTTATATCATGATTCATAACAGTAGCAAAATTACAGTTATATAGTACCAGGGGAAAAATTTATGGTTGGGGTCACCACAACACAAGGAACTGTATTAAAGGGTCACAGCTCTCAGTGGTTGAGAACCACTGAGTTTGATGATGCGTCTTAGGCCTTTCCCCGACTCTCTTTCTATCCCCTCTTCTCTCTTGGAAGCTTTTCTTCCCGTGTTTTAACCAACCTATGTTCCAGATCACTGAGTTGGCTTCTTAATGTCCTTCTTTGATCTGGTGTTGCTTGGATCTGCAGGATGCTCAGAAATAAGCAATTCTAATACCTTTTGTTACAAATATCATCACGTTTGAAGATGGTCTTCTATGCAAAATGAACCAGGTAAGTTACCATAAGACTCGTGTTGAAATCTAAGTTCTGCCACTGAACCTTTCTAGTGTCACACACACTCATCCCTCACTCATCTGTAGAATGGGGGCGTGAGGCTCCGGGGTTAAGCCAGATGCTCAAGGTCATGTCTGTGTAGCGGTGGCCTGTCCACTGCTCAGGTTGTCCAGGCCTGAGTCCAGCCTCGGGGTGTGTGCCTTACACCATAACTCTGGGCTTATGGAGCATGCAGCCAGTTGAACTCCAAAGTCTAGTCTCATGAATTATTATTATCATTATCATCATCATCGTTGTTGTTGTTTTGAGACAGGGTTTCTCTGTGTAGCCTTGGCTGTCCTGAACTCATTTTGTAGACCAGCCTAGAACTCACAGAGATTCTAGAACACACCTGCCTCTGCCCCCTGAGGGCTGGGATTAAACTAAGCCACCACACCTGGCTTAGTTTCAGTAATTTTGATCAAGTCACATTTTTTTCCATGTGGAACCGGTGTGATTCTATCATCTAATAATGCTGTCTTCTTTCCTTTCTTCCTCTCGCTCTTTATTCATTCTCTCTTTCTCCTCTCTCTCTCTTTCATTTATCACCTATCACCCACCACCCACCTGTCGTTTACTGCCTGCTTATTTTAACTTTAATGCAGCTATATTTCTCCTGTTAATTTGAAACTTCAGGCTAACCCAACCATCATCTCAGTATGTCAAAACGATCGTCATCTTTGGATATATTAACCCCTTGAACGCTGAGATAGCCACACTCTTGACAGGTGTCAGTGTTTCAGAAATCACTGCTAAGCTTGTTGATGAATGAGGTAAGGCAGGCCCGTCTGTGTGGACCAGTGGCCCCACCCGTCTGCTGCCAACAGGTCAGATGGTGATATTTTCTAAAGCACACATTCCAAATTGATCACAATTGCAATAACAGGAAACCTCATTTCTGATTAACACATTTGCTGGTTTGTCATGCCATGCTGGTTCTGGGGAAGCACAGCATTCTCCCCCATGTCTTTCAAAGTCATGGTTAGTAATCTGTTCTAGAGTTTTCCAAGGATTGATATCAAGAATATACTTTGACTAGACGACAGTCCCCAGAACCTGGGAGGACTCCACTTTCACAAACAAAAGCTATGTTTCAGTCGGCTGGCACCTCCTTGTTCAGCATGCCCTCTCCCTTCCCACCGGGATTCCCTGTAGGAGTTGCATAACCACATTGCCACGCTTTACAGTGCTTCCGGTGTGACCGCTCCAGCCAGAAGGCGTGCGCTCATGTGACTTGTGCTTTAGTGAAAAGGGAATGTACCCTGAGCTAGCAACCTAAATTCTTACATGTTTTATCTTTTACTTCTATTGTGTGTGTGTGTGTGTGTGTGTGTGTGTGTGTGTGCGCGCGCGTGTGCATGTGTGTGTGGTGCTTACATGTCTATATGCACATTTGCATATGTGTGTGCGTGCCCATGTGCACATGTGTGTGTGGAGGTCAGAAGTGGATGGCTTTCCCTCAGCACTTTCCGTCTTATGCACTGAAGCCGTCAGAGCTCGCTAAATTGGCTCGTCCATCTAAGCAGCTTGCCTTGGGGAACACGCCGTCTCCGGATTACGAGAGGGCAGCCCTGCCAGCTTCCTTTCTCCTGCTGGGGTCCAGCCTCCAGTCTGCAGGCATGTGGGAAACGCTTCATCGATGAAGAGCTCCTATCCTAAACTCTTGTCTTGCTGTATCACTTGCCAGTTGTGTGACCTGCCGTAAACTGTTCAGTCTCTGTGGCCTCTGTTTCCTCATCTGCAAGTGGCAATAAAATCTCAAATGGGAGTCATGACACCAGTTACTAGCTATGAGAGGGTCTGCAGTAACACAAGCCTCAAAAAGCCCAAGTTTTCCTCATGAGTTTTCTACCTTGGATTTCAATTTATTCTTTGTGTTAAAAAAAAAAAAATCCTTAGAGATAAGTTCAGTTCCCAAAAAACGTCTACTGGGCAGATCACAACCACCTGTAACTCCTGCTTCAGAGGAGCTGATGCCTTTCGCCTCCATAGGCACCTGTATCCACACACACACACACACACACACACACACACACACACACACTACACCACAGCACACCACACCCAAACACCACACCACACCCACATACCACACCACGCACACCCACATGCTTTAAGAAAAGCTTTAAAAAATACCCCCTCAGAATTTGGAAACAACTCTTTCTGCTGGAGAAGGCAAAGGAAGAAAAACACATCGAGAACACAAAAGAGTGAGGGGTAATGTGGGGACGGCTTGTTAAAGTGACTTCAGGAGCTCGAGCAGGTCAGGCAATTTCTGTGAGTTCTGATGTCATCTGTGAAATGAGGACGGGGTGCTTTCACAGTGTGGCTCTAAGTTCTCTCTCCCATGAGTCTAACCTTTCTAACCAACCTGTCCTGAACTATGCAAGTTTCTTCTTCTAAGGGATGTGTTCCCTCTTAGCCAACTCTTGATCACACCCATATATAATCATATAATATATAATATATTATAATATTCCAAGCACACGCCTTGCCACAAAAAAATGCTTCTTAGCAGAATTCCTTGACACCAGTGTGTTGATAGGGACTATTAACCTTAATGAACCTTAAGTTGAATGATGAACCTATGGCTTCCCACTCTATATTTCACTGTTGTAGATTTCCTGGGAGATGACTCCATCCCTGGACTGTGTTTTACACTTCCTGGGAGATGACTCCATCCCTGGAGTTATAGAAATAACTATGTTTCAATTTCCAAGTTAATGTGATTTTGATAAATGAGATTAGATTTCAGATGTAAAAGATAGCAATTACCCTTTGCTCTAGAATAATGAAAGAAGCTATTGGATCTACACTATTTATCACTTCTGATTAATTTGGAAAAATATTACATTCCTTATTTCTAAAATATTATTAATAGTAATTTTATTTTTGTTGTGTTTATTTTTATTCTGGAGACAATTATGAAAGTCTAGAGAAAGCATTTTCAGATGTAAGTGTAATTAAAGAGAGATGTTTGCTTCCTTTTGGGGGTAGGTTTTATGAGATAAGTTTCATTTTCACTTGCACTACATATCCTGTGTTGATCTACCATATGTTGCTATACAGAATAACAGACACTGGTTGCATGTAGAGAAAAGGTGGGTCAGTAGGGAGAGGAGAATGAATGTGAGCAAACTGTAATGACGCACATGTAGAAAATGCCATGATCAAACACATTACTCGATATGCTAATCTAAAACATTAACTTCACAAATAGAAAAGAGGTTTGACTGGCTGGTTCCAGTAGGCAGGAAGCCCAAACAACACAGTGGAAGCCTCCACAGAGGCGCCATCAGCTGCATCATACCACGGTAGAGGAGCGGATGGGCGGGTGCTTGTGTGCAGAAGAGGCCAAGCGGATGAGGTGGGCTGGCTGTCAACTGACTCTCCTGTACACTGCCCATGTCGCCACAGGCCTAACTGTCCGCAGAGGGAGAAATGTCAATGTCTCCATGATTGCGGTCATGACCGAGTGAGCTGCTAAGGCTGACAGAGCCACTAGAAAGTGGCTTCTGGACTCTGGACTCTGCAAGGGCCGTCTGTAGAAGTTTTTCTCTGTGCATCAGTCTTTCTCTCTGAGTTTCTAGCTTCTCAGCTTTCCCTCGCACCTGTACCACACAGCTTAGTGCTGTGTGTGAAGGATCACCACGGTGGCTCAGTAGATAAAGCTTGCCACTGTCTTAGCTAGGGCTTCTTTTGTCGCAATGCAACACCATGACCGAAAAGCAAGTCGAGGAGGAGGTGTAATGGCTTACATTTCCACATTGTAGTTCGTCACTGAAGGAAGTCGGGACAGGAACTCAGGCAGGGCAGGAAGCTGGAGTCAGGAGCTAGTGCAGAGGCCGAGGGAAGCGTGCTGCTTACTGGCTTGCTTTCATGGCTTGCTCTGCCTGCTTTTTTTTATAGAACACAGGACCAGCAGCCCGGGGATGGCATCACACACAATGGGCTGGGCCCTCCCTAACCCCCAACCTTGGTGGCCTGAGTTCTGTCCCCAGGACCCTCAGTGTGGAAGGAGGGAACTGAATCCTGTCAGTTCCCCTTTGACTTCCATGTGTGCACTGTAGCATGTGTGCATCTATATTCCCACATGCACACACAGAGAGACACAGAAAGAGAGAGAGAGAGAGAGAGAAAGAAACGTGGAGAGTAAACATATGTAAAAATAAAGATATACATAAAATCTATAACTTATGATATCTCTCCAGCCTTACTCTTCTTCTTTTTTATTCTGCCCCAACTGTGCTCACCATACAGTCTTTCCCTCACTCTGGCTCAACCTCCCCTCACCCACCTACCAAAAGTACTTTTAACAAGCTCACCAGTGACTTCCATCTTCCTGACCTAGTGGGCACTTTTAATGTGTAGCTTATTCTTGAACGCTTGGTGGCACTGGCACCAGCTGCTCTTCCCTGCTTAGCAGGGCTTCTGCCTTCCACCCTGATGGAGTAACAGGCAACAGACACATGCCTCCACTTTTCACCCTGGAGAGCCAGGCACAATACATGACAAGACTTCTAGAGCGACGGAGAGGTGCTCCTGCAACCCATCGTATTTCTCCTGGGCGACCGCTAAACCTTCCCGGGGGGCTTATTACTTCTAGCTCTGCCTTCTTCAGTCACTTCGCTGTGATTGGGTCTGTGCTTGCTAGTAGAGATGTTTTCCATAAAGAAAAAAAAGCCATGACTTGACAGAAAGTGCGGTCCTCTGGGTAGAAGGAATTGTAGTCAGGAAAATGTCTCCTTAGGACTGACCTGGAGGCAAGTCCATAGGGCATTTTCTTGATTGACGGTTGTTGTGGGCTGTGTCCATTGTGGATGGTGCCATTCCTGGGCAGGTGGTCCTGAGTTTGTAAGAAAACAGGCTGAGCAAGCCGTGGAGAACAAGTGGTAAGCAACGCTTCTCTCTTGCCTCTGTATCAGTTCCTGTCCTGGCTTCCCTCAGTGATGGACTTATAAACAGCAAGGTGAAAGAAACCCTTTCTTTCCCAAGCTGTTTTTACTCTTGGTATTTTATCCCAGAAATAGAAGCCCTAGCTAAGACAGGGTCTTTAAAATGCCAACAGATGGCTGGTGCAGGGCAGAGATGTCTTGAGAAGGGAGACAACGGGAAAACAATCCTACAGATGATTCATTCCCCAGGTATGTCCAGAGCATGTTAGTATTTTACCCATTTGTGTTCCCTTCCACCCACAACTGTGTGATTCCAGGAGGGACAGGGACATGGCTGTCTGATCAAAACCATGTGCCTGTCCATTGTTAGCCTCCAGTGCATTTTCTGGATGGGATAAAGAGATGAGTGGGTCTTGGATAATTTCTGACCCTCCTCTCCCCAGGGCATGTTCTGTGTACTTTCCCTGTAAGTTACCAGCTTCTTTCCATCTATATTACTGTTCTCTCTCTTTCTTTCTCTCTCTCTTTCTCTCTCTCTCACTGGGAAAATGCTCTTATTTCATAAATGGGCTTATTGCTCTCTTAAATTTTTTAAGTAAAAGAAAATTTTCAAATACTTTGAATTGGTTCTTTAAACATCAACTTTTTCCTGTTACTCTGCATTAGAAACAGTAAGTCTAGGAATGATTTTGCAAGTCTAGTAAAGCCAAAGTTCCTAGAAGGGACCACTGCACTCATAACCTCACAGCACCTGTGACCACCTGCACACGGTCAAGGTGGTCAGCATTCCAGCCCAGACGAGGACAGAGGACACATGAGTACCTACTCTTAGGGTAGAGGAGCAGTGGATAGTTGCTGGTTGCTGGGGGCAGGGGTCAGGGAGACAGTTGGGGTTTTTGTTTGTTTGTTTTAAGGGTGTGGTCATCGTTAGGGTGACCATGCCCCAGCAGATGGCTCCACACTCATGAGAAATGTGTAGCATTAATTAAACATAATTAAGCATAAAAGAGAGAGAACATGAAGCTGAGGGTCTACAGAAGGGGGAACTGGGGAGGGAGAGTAGAGGCTAATATGATAAAAATACACTGATACATGTAGGAAATTCTCAAAGAACAAAATAAGGATTTTAGTAAACAAACAAGCAAACACAGAGAAAAAAAGAGAACAAAATTCCCCCAAACAAATGACTCCAAAATCATAAAAACAAAACTGCAAGAAGGAAGCCAGCTGGAGCCTGTCTGCTCTGCCTCCTTCTGAGGCCTCTACCTCTCTACCCCACTGCCCCTGAACTTTATTTACAGGATGCTGTTTGGGAACCACTCAGCTAGGTGCTCACGATGGCTTTTATCTCTTAGCCGTATGGGTACAAAGCTCACATTCATTTGATATAATGAAGACTACTCACTAAAATATAACTGACAAATGACCTGAAAGTTTGACGGTTCTGAGCACAGTGATAAGCACAAATAGAAGAAGAGGGTCTATTGCTGACAATGGGATAAGTGAGAATATTTCTGTAAGAATTCACGGCTATGCCTCTGGCTGCTAAGGGAGAAGAATGTCTCATTCTAACCACAGGCCTTGTGTTTTTCAAGAACAGTAGTGATGGAGATGAGTCCCTCATCTACAGGCATTTTTGAGGAGCATCACGAAACAGCACACAAACAGCTTTGCACAAACAGTTGAACAAAGTCATGCTATGTTTGGCTTCTAGGTGGACCTACCCCAAACACAGTGTCTTGTTTGAACACCCTTACTTCTTCTCTGGGCTGTTTTATTGTTCTCTGTAGTTTAGCACATTGGTTTTTTTTTTTTTTTTTTTTTTTTTAAGTAATGAGTCAGCCTTTTGTGGGTTTAATTGGTGTGAATTGATTTACCAACTATTGAATCACATACATTAAAGTGACCAAATTCTTCAGTTGCCTTGCAACTTTCTAGTCCAGACTGGATCATAAATATCTGTCTTAAGAATAGATACTCTTGGAAGCCAGGCCTGGTGGCACAGGCCTGTAACCTCAGCTACTTGGAATGTTAAAGTAAGAGTGTTGTCATAATGAAAGAAAACCCCAAAGGTTAAATTTTAACAATAAAGACTCAGGAACCAGACACTGGGGTAAAAACCTGTTAGCTCAGAAAGGCAGAAAAAGCACCCAGCCGACCTTCCTGCGCAGCCGACATCCTAGAAGAAAAAAGTTCCCTCTCTTTCTCCACTTGTCTTAAGTGTTCTTCTCATTGTCTCTCTTTTCTGTTTATTCTCTGTCAGCTGGTTGCTTGATCTGCCTCTTTAACTTTATTTAATCAAGTTTACAGAAAACTCTTGGATTAAAGGTGTGTGCTAGGGCTGAGCCATACCACAAATACTTGTTTACAGTAAACAGAAAGCTCTAGGATCAAAGACTGAGCCATACCACAATTAGAAACAGGTTTTTACAGTTCACAGTCTTGGGGTTCGCAATGGGATCAAATATCTTGCAACATTTCCCCTTTTTATCTAAATAAAAGACTGTTTCTCTAACATCAATAAAGTATATACTACCTGGTAAGAATTATATTAACAATGTTTAGTCCATTAGTATTTGGCAACTTTGGAGAAAGTACTCTACTATCTATCCTGTCTTGGTGAGTCCAAAGTTCTGTATCTAAATCACTGTCTCTCATAACTTACATTTATCAACCTAAAAATATTTTTTTAAACCTTAAAACATTTTCTTAAATCCTAAACTACTTAAGGTTCACTGTGAGACTTGTAACTATTTAGTCTTCAACCCCATCAGTAACCTGAGATGGATAAATATTATCTGAATAAACAGGATGTGCAGAGCAAGCAGCTTCCAAAACTACAGAAATGACAGAGACTGCTGGCCACCTGGACAGTCACCCAAGAATTCTCTGTAATGCTGGAACATCCATCTCTTTGGACTACTGGCCCAGAATATCTGACAGATTTTTCTGTGAAGCAGGGATTATGAACAACTTCTCTACCTTGTCCTGTCTGAGCTCATCAGTCAGCTTTCTTTGTGTCCTGCTTGTCCACAGCTTGGACAGCATACTGCCAGCAGTTGAGGCAAGGACAGTTTCTTACCCAAGGATAGATTGCCACATTTGAAGCAAACTCTATAAGGAAGTTATTTGATACTCATCATCTTCTTTGAAGTACTATGGGGGTAATGCCAGGGCTGACACATCTAATTGTCAAAAAAGTCTTAAATTAATAAAACATCTTTAAATGTCATATTTTATAGATTTCTGAGGTTTTTGAAGGCTGTCTGTCTGTCTCAGTGTATTTAAGTAGGCAAATGTTGATTGTCTCTAGCTACTTATTATCTAACTTAGAATGCACCTGTGACTAACTGAACTTGTACCTAACAAAACCAGACGTTTCATTAACTGACTTAGTTTGCATTTCTTAATTATCCTAAATTTGTGATAGTTCGTGATAGTAGTTTTCAAAAGAACTAGAACTTCATATTGCATTTTTAAGAATTATATAGGTACAATATCTTTAAAAGAGTTGATAAATAGTATGTTATAAACAAAATGTAACCTTAATTCTGTATCAATATACAAAGATCTTTAAGAGTAGATTCATTAATCTACCCTTTTTTCCTATTACTTTAATCTCCTATATTTTGTTTCCTTTGTGACTAAGACCATTAACAACTTGCAACTACTCCTCCTAAAATGATCACAAACATTCATCACCCATCAAATGACCAAAACCCACCTACCTCACCTCTTGGGACTAGGGCATCATTCTCTTAAAATTGCTTCCTTCTGTCTGGAGGTGATAGCATCTTTTGGAGGCCCTAAGAAAATTGTAATATTGACCAAGTCTGAGAGCTATCTGTATTATTTGTTGTCCAGGGCTTAACTGAAGTCCTGACTGGATAACTTTGTGAGACTGTAACATCTTACCTAGCCATTTTGAAGTTGTTCTGGATGCAGATTTTTGAGGAAACAGCTGTTGAGGCCATCTGTGAGGCTGGATCATTTGGGATACTTGTCTTGTTTTCTTTAATATGTTGTCCTTTGTCTTCAGATGGTTCACGTATGCAGTGGTCTCTAGATTCCTCCATTGGATGCTTGTTCTCCTGGAAAGATGGAAGCAAAACCTGGCCTCAACCCTGAATCTGGAGGTATCTCTTTTTTGTTGAATTATACCTTTCCTAGGGCAAAATGTTTTTTGTTTTTTATTTTTATTTTTTTTTGGCAATAGAAAAAAATATTACGTCTCCACTGAAATTTTTAAAAATTATTTTGAAATTACATATACATTTAAGTGTTACGAAGGTCATTGACTTTGAATTTCAGCCTGTCTTTCAAAAGCAGCTTTTACATTTATTTTTTTAAGACTCTTTTCTTTATGATTTTACACAAAGGACCTTGAGTTGCATCAATTATAAAACATGTCAAAAAGAAAACATCTTTAAAATTTACAAATGGGTACCTTATGTAAGAGTTCTTTATAAAATCCATCAATGTAAAAAAGACGTTGGAACTAAATGTAAGGCATGTCCAGTAGTCATTAGAACTATTTTTGTTGTTGTTGTTGTTGGAGACTTTTCTCTCCCCCAGTCCTGATTTCTCTTTGATTCTCTAGAATGTTCAGAGTGTCTGTTAGATTTTTTCACACCATCTCTCAGCACCATTCTGATACCTGTCGTCACTACCACCCTGCTCAAATATTTTATCTTAGCTCCAAATCACTCCAACCCCCAGAGATTCAGAAAACAAGTTTGAATTGTAATAACCCTTTGAATTTACTTAAAACATTTTAACTCCCTTGACTCTGTCTTTAATATCAAACAACAAAATACCCTTTTCATTTAAGAAGAAAACTTTATAAGTTAGTTTGGACTGAATGTATGTCTTATATAGTAACTGGATAAACTAAGTTTGGTTTTCTAACAAACTTGGGCCACTCTTTTTCAATTTCATTATTCAGTGGCATGGTAGGCTCTTGTCTAAATTCCTCTATCTGTGTTTGAAAATTTTTCTTATTTTTATTTATGTCTCTCTAATTTTCCTTCTAAGTCTTATATCTATCTTATCAATCAACTTTTCATATTTTTCTTTTTTCTGTATCTCTAAAGATTTTCCTTTTGAGAAGGTACAGAAAACCATCATGCCTATTAAGGATAAAATATAAAATACCAAAATGATAATAATCGTAATCAGTATTGAGACAATTTCAGTTAAGCCATTTAGCTTTTCATTTTCTGCTTATTTTGTCAAGCCATCTACAGTAGCACTATACAGATCATAAAGCCTTCTTTTCTGGTACTTCCTATCCTTAACTCTCTCCTTGAGGACTTCCCAGATGACTTCCCACATCTGATGGGTTCTCAGTTTGTCTGTAGCCGGAGTGATTTCTCTGTCTGTGTGGTCATGCCACATGTTAGAGTGCCAAAAGTGTTTTAAGGAAGAAAATCTCAAACATTTGATTTTACCAAGAAAGACCTAGAAACTAGATTCTTGGGTGAAAATTTGCTAGATCAGAGAAAGCACCCAGCTGACCTTCCTACTCAGGGGATGTTCTAGAAGAAAAAAGCTCTTTCTCCTTCTCCATGCTGTCTTAAATACCTTTCTCTCAATGTCCCTCCTTTCTGTTTAATCTCTGTCAGCTGGTTGCTTGCTCTGCCTCTTGACCTAAGGTTAACTCTATTTAATCCTGTTGACAGAAACTCTTGGATTAAAGGTGTGTGCTAGGGCTGAGCCACACCACAAGTACTTGTTTACAGTAAACAGAAAGTTCTAGAATCAAAGGTTTTTACAGTTCAAAGTCTTGGGGTTCACAATGGGATCAAATATCCTGCAACATATCTCAAGTTCAAGGCCAGCTTTGGTAACTTAGTCAGACCCTGCCTTAAAATAAAAAGTAAAACATATGACAAGAATATAGTTCTAAAGTGAAGCCTATGTGTGAGGTCTCAGTATAAAATAAATATTAAAAAAGAGAGAGAAAGAAAGAGATGTGTGCTTTGATGAGAATCATATCATGGTGGAATAGAGACAAACAGAATAGGCTCTAGAAATTATGAAGGGGTACCTGGTCTAGGCCCTGGTTACATGAGATGCAATGGAGAGAAGAATAGAATCACACCTCACATATGTTTGAAAGATGTACTGTCTCTACCCCTTACATGACTAGACAGGCAAGAAATCCAATGTTTCTTCAGAGCGTCTCCCTCCCTTCCATGGACAGTAACTCCTCATGCTGGTCCCAGAACTCAGGCGCCCCCTTGAGGCTGGAGGATCCTGCCTGCTGAGTTCTATGAACAGGTCACTGCTGTTGGGCTTGGGATTCCTCACAAAGACAGGCTCACTGAATCAGGGTGGGTTGTTCTTTGAAAGACAAAGGAATTTGATGGATGCTGACCTGCCTTTTTCTGCGTGCGTTCCTCCTCCCCGCAACGGTCCAGTTTCAGTACTGCCACATCTGTAATTCATAAGTTTCACCGCTGTGTCTCAGGGAAGTGATCTTAGGAGATGGGCTTGGGCCAGCTCTTCCTACAGCCATGCCTATCCAGAGAGGCAGTGACCCTGAGGGGCTTAACCCACTCCCTTCCAGGATCAAGAGCCTGCCCAGAAGGCATGTTCTTACTTCAGTTTTACAGTTCAAGAAAGCAAGTTCTCTGAAAGATTCAGGTGTGTTTTGCCCTATGGTCTAACCCACGGAAGTTCAGAGATGTTGAGCACTGGTCTCCTAATCCCTCTACACGCTCCGCTCATTGTGACCCTTTATTTTGACCTGAAGGGCTGGACCCGTGACCAGCCCTGGAGAAATGGTGGAACATGGAGGCCAGTGTGTGTGAGCATGAAGAATGAGTTACATGCTCGCACACACTCCTCCTGGACACTTTGTGAAAGAGATATGATGAGTGTATGAGTTCCTGTGAAAACCCAGGCAGCAAGAGGCTGCCGGAGGGGTCCATGCAGGCTGTGCAGAAAGTGGTGAGGGGGAGGGGAGGGGAGTGGGAGAGATACAGTGGTCCACACACAGGAGAGAGAGGAAAATCCACAAGATTGGGAAGACTGGAGATTCTGGAGCCAGACTGAAGAAGCCCTTTCTGCTACTCCTACTGTGTGGCTTCCACGTGGAAAGGGGACATCGCAGAGAGAGGAAAAGGGAGAGCATGCCCAAGCCACCACAAGAGCTCAGCACACTGGCTGCTGTCATCGCACTTCCCCTCGTGTGCAAAGACGAGAGCAGTTTCTTTTTCCTCCTCAGGAGTGCCCTCCGCTCCGTGCCCGGGTGGCTTGAGAATTGCCGAAAGAAGGTTTAGGGAACTGGGATCTGTGACTTACTCCAGGGAGGTAGATGGTTTTCGCTTTTGGAATGCCATCCGGGTGAGGGAGGAGGAAGGTGTGAGTGATGAGGATTTTGGTGCTGGAAGATCAGAAAGGGCTAAGTGTGAGGCCACAGCTGGGGGAAGCACACACACACACACACACACACACACACACACACACACAGAAATAAAAATAGTGCAAAATAAAACAAAATTGAGGCACTTCTAAAAGGGGCAAGCATTGTTTGTTTTTAATTATTAGTTATCATTCAGATCGTTTTCCTCCTTGGCAAACACTTCCCTTGGGCTTCCAGTGATGTGTAAACGGTAACCTGGAGTCCTCATTAACTCCGCCTGTCCTTTTTAACAAGTTGAGTGCGTGTATAATAGTGTGTTCTTGTTTCCTCTGAGTTTTCTGCCGGAATGTGGAACTTCGGTGTGTTGTAAGCGCTGTCGCCTCGTGGTGCCTCTGAGCACGGTTCCTGTATAAATTGCTATCTGACAGTAGATGCCAAAACACGAAGTCTGCAGAGCGCATGCACACGAGCCTCTTGCCTGATCAGACAGTGCTTCACGGATGAGCGAGGTGTGCCCTTTGCTTGCTTGTGTTTAAGGTGTCTTGGTCTCCAGGAGCTTTGGCTCTTGCCGCAGACCCCAGCTTAACAGTGGAGTTTCATAGGAAGAACGGCACCGCATTTTCACAGCCCGCAAGAACTGTCCAGGGTCCCCGAGGCTTTTGTCCTTGCCCACGGACCGCGTCTGTGGACACGACACTGCTTCGCTTTCATTTCTGTAACAGACAGCTCCTGACCCGTTGTTGACGGGTGATTGCTATGCGCAGCCCCGCTTTCCACTCAGGACTGTAACCCCTCTTTTTCGTTTGTGCCCATCTAAGCACAGTGTTCGGTATGGCCGCCTCTCTCTGCCCAAGCCCTAACCTGAGAGTTGTCTCACTATTTTTCTCACCATTACGCTAAAACTCATGTCCATTCACACTGGCAGATTTACCCTAATAATTATTTGGAGACCACATTATCTTTTCATCAAAGGAACTCCCTGCCCATTCAGTTTAGGCCAAGCCTGCCCTATCTCGATGAGTTCCAATTTTCTCAAAGAAACAAAGGTAACTGTCAGGGACTTCTGTCAAAGACGGAGGTTTATCCTACTTTTCAGTAAATAACATCTCTGTTTAGTATGGACTCCTATCAGGTTCCTACTGTCTTGCTTTGCCTTTTTAATTTTATTTTTATTTTCAGGGGGCAGGATCTTATGTAGCCCAGGCTAGATTCTAATTTGCTATTTAGCCAAGGATGATCTTAAACTTCCAATTTTTCTGTCTCCACCGACTAGGCAGGCATTTGCTATGCACAACTTGTGCTGTGCTAGGGATCAAACCCACGGCTTCATGCGTGCTGGGAAGACACTCCATCAGTTGAACTGTAATACCAGCTCTTTGTTTGGTCTTATGCCCCTGATCTTCCTGCTTCGGCCTCCCGGGTGCCAGGACAGCAAGCATGCGTCACCAGGCTGGGCCACACGTGGCTTTCGCTGACCTGAGATGGCAAACTCAGCAGTCCCATGCATGCTTCCGTGAGCAGGAAGGGCAAGGCTGGCGAACATCCCTGAACTTTGCTTCCTTTCATAGTGCACAGACCAAAATGTCATCCCAGCAACACCTCAGTTGCAAAGAAGGTGGACGAGCACAGTCCCCGATTTCAGTAGGGCGAACCCCACTGTCATCTGAAGAACCTGCTACTGAGCAAGCAGAGAAGACTGAACTCCCAGGAACCTCTGACACACACCTCAATTCCGACTCTCGCCTAGCCGTGCCTATGTGCCCACAGTGGGCGAATGGTTGAATTCTACAGTCTGGGCTCTGGGAACACAATGGTAGAGATGCTGAATGTGGTTCTTTCAAACTTATCTGCGTCTCCACGGGCTCTGTCGTACCTCTTCAACATGAAGAGTCCTGTCGTCTTGCTCTGGCAGCAACTGCGGTATTTTCTTTCAGGAGGCTGGATGCCCAGGGGTCTGAGGGAAATGATGTTTGATGAGACAAAGGCTAAAGTCTTGCTGCCAGGCAGTTGCTTCCGCTTCCATTTGCTGCCAATCGTGCCAACCTCCGACCTGGGATCTCCAGATGACTTTGAAATGCTACAACTTTCTCTCCTGCCCTCGGCCCATGGCTGGGGTGGGCTTAGCCATTCTCTCCCTGTTCCCTCTTCTTCCCGGCAGATCCTCCTGTTCACGTTCACGTCACATCCGGGCATCTCTCTCCTAAAATCGGCACGCGTTGCTTTTCATGAGGTCTCTCCCGACACCTTCCCTGCATCTACCTTACCGTGGGAGGAGGGTGTACTTTTCTCGGCATCCTGGCGTTCACTGAAGCTTTCCATTTGTTATGGGAGTCACTGCAGCTCCCCGCCCCCCATACTCTGTCTCTCCAAAAAGCAAAGCAAAGCAAATAGCCTCAGGTGCAGCGATCACAGTCTGCCAAAGACCACAATTGCTCTTGTGTTTGGTGCCACCACCACTGTCCTGGTCCCCAGAACTTCCATTCACCCCGCTCTTCCTTCTTTACCCAGCCATCCACAACCTCTTTCCTTTCTCTGCACTCTCTTGAATTTGTCCCCAGGTCTCAGCCTCAGCTGTCACTTCCCAGAGCCAAGTCCCTCTCACCTGTCTTACCTAAGCTTCAGTTGTTCGGGAATCACTTTAAGCCTAAGCGCTGGTCGCCTTTGCTGGGACCGTGTTTTGGCTGTGCTCGGCCCTGGTCTGCAGTTCTGTAAGATGAAGACATGGCCTGGCAACTATGTAACATTTTGATGTGTGTGCTCCACCTCCTCAACCTTGTAAATTTTAAAGTTATAGGAAGCGAAAGCCAACAAGAATATGAACCCTAATTTTAACCATGTGTCTTAGAATTAGAAATTAAAAAAGAATATTCCACATATGACTAACTCAGTAATAAATGCTGCAAAGTTAAATCCGAAAAAAAAAATAAGTGCAACACGGGCCTCATAAATTGCTTCATAAATTGCTCTTGTGTTTGGTGCCACCACCACTGTCCTGGTCCCCAGAACTTCCATTCACGCCGCTCTTCCTTCTTTACCCAGCCATCCACAACCTCTTTCCTTTCTCTGCACTCTCTTGAATTTGTCCCCAGGTCTCAGCCTCAGCTGTCACTTCCCAGAGCCAAGTCCCTCTCACATCCCGAATAAATTACTGCGCTGCCTCGTTGCTGGCCCCTTCACTCTCAGTTCATCCCTCTGACTGCTGCCAGATTCATCAGTGCGTTCCGCATCCCTCTGCTCCAACTGCGACCCTGTGCTATACCCTTACTTCTGATCACCGTGAATCCGGGCTCCTTAGCCTGTGCGATAGTTTGGCTGTGTCTCCACAAGTTCTCCTAGCGGAATCTTCACCTCTGGTGTGACTGGTGTGATGGAGGGGGGCCTCAGGGGAAATGTCTGCTCTATAGAGAGACTGCGTCCACGAATGGACTGGTGACATTTCTGTGCTTTCATGACTATTTTGCTCACTGTCCTTTTGCCTTTCCACCACGAAGTGACGCAGCACAAAGCCTGTGCCCATTCCACACACTGCAGCTTAGACTCTGGGCCTCTGGAACTGTGAGCTGACACATTTCAGTTTGTTATAAATGACTTCATCTGTGATATTCTGTTCCAGAAGCATAAATAGGGGTAAGATGTCCCCGGGATAAGAGGTTTTCCCCACTGGATTGTGTTTTTTACTTTTCTTTTGGGGAGCGCTCCACCACAAGGCTTCAGTCTGTTTTGTTTTGTTTTGTTTTGTTTTGTTTTGTTTTTTTGACTTTCAATATAGTAAATGGTTGTTTGCAGTAAATGGTTATCACTGTTTTCACGTTGTGCCCTCCTTGAAGAGAATCCTTTCCTCTTCCCCCACCTTACAGGATTTTTATCTGTGTCTGGAAACATTCTCCTCTCAGCCAGCCTACCCTGCAGTCATGCCGTCAGGTGTAATATTTCTGACTATGAGCCACATTTACAAAATGACTTGAAAGGAACTAAAGATTATTTTGAGGCCGTCATATAGCTATTTTACCAGAGTACACTGTCTCTCCTTAGGTATTTTATCTGTTTTCTGTTTTTCAATGTGTATATCTAGATGTTAATTAGTTGGTATTTAATCTTTGGGGTCAGGAAGCAGAGGAGAGAAGCAGTTGGTCATGGCGGCACACGCCTTTCTTCCTAGCACTCAGGAGGCAGAGGCAGGTAGGTCTCTGCATTAGAGGCCAGCCTGGTCTACAGATAAAGTACCAGGAGAGCCAGGGCTACACAGAGAAATCCTGTCTAGAAAAACCAAGACAAAAAAAAGGCAATGAAACGAAAAGCAGAGGACATGCAATTCATCTTTCATCTATTTTGCTTTAACTTATTTTCTCTCCTTCTTCCTCAGTCTCATGGAGCCAAAATTGGCTGTGAACTTCAAGTGCTAGGGTTACAGACTGTGCCATCATATCTGGCAATTTCCCTTATTATTAATTTTTGTTAGAATGAGACTGGAATTTAGATTTTTTTTTTTCATTTATTTGTGTGTGTCCAGGTCAGAGGACTTCAGAGTCAGTTCTCTTTTCCCATTTTGTTGGTCTGGGAATTAAACTCAGGTCGTCTGAGTTGGCAGCAAGCACTTTTACCAACCGAGCCATCTCACAGGCCAGATCTTCACATTTTATCCACAAGATTCCCTATTACTCTCCAATAAACCTTTGTTTCTCATCTCATAACTTTGTCCACTGATGACTTGGTGAGGAACATAGCACAGAGTCAGCCCGAGGCGAATGTAATTTAAACCAGGAAAGGATAAGAAATAACAGACCTTGACAAATTTAATTCTCAAGATGTCTGAAAATGCTAGGTCCCCTTCTTTAAGACCAAAGTAAAATCTACTCGAATCTCTTCCAACCTTGCCCAAGTTATTCATAATTAACTCGTGTGGGCTGTTTCTTATGCTATTGGACAAGACCGAATATCAAGCCCCAAAGAAGTAAGTCTGAGAAGAGCTTTGGTTTTTAACACAGGGGCTACCAACAAGCACTTAAAACTGCCGCTTTCAAGGTCACCCACTGTAAGAGTTGTAGGAGAGTAGACATTGGAATTCAGAAGTGCCAGTTAATTGCTAAAGGTGATGAGTCTAGGCTCACGCTATGAACAGAACTGTACACCTATGAGTGCTGAAAGGACATCCGGGTGATTCTTTCAGGGTCTCATGTGCACATGCTCTGACAGGGCCTTCCCTGGCCGCTAAGTTTGGTCCATCTGCTTCCGGAAAGGACAGATACCTGGAACAAGGTGGTCTGACTTCAGATGGCAAACAGCTGGTGCTAGCTGAGGACAGTAAATGGCGCAGCAGAGACTGGGAAGATGGTCTTCATCCCTCTGGGCAGCCCCGCCCCCACTCCCTATCCTCAACCCCAGCCATGTGACTAATTCTGGCCAGTGGAGGGAGGGAAATGAAAATATCTTCCGCTTCTGGGACTGGCCGTCAAAATCAGCATGGAGGCACTCCTTTGGCTTTCTCGAGTTGACTGTGTAGGAAGTCTCACCGGACAGGCCAAAGGCTGGGCCTGTTACAGTCACGGCTGAAAAGAAGGTGGAAGCCACCATCAGCGAGAGGCTGGGATTCAAATCCCAACATCAGAAAGTGAAACTGAGGGAAAACGTGTGTCTATGGTTTAACTCTGCATTTCTGGTTAGACTTGTTACCAGCTAGTGTGGCTAAGATTAACCTCGGTGTCTTTAACTCTCCCTAAGACTTGTAACAGTTCTACTGGGAACAAAGAAATTCCTTATTTTAAAGCTTCCAAATTTAATTCGGTTTAATAAATAGTTGGTGAATGTCCACCAATTTCAAGCAGCAACCTTAACAAATACCATGCCAATATTCAGATTGTGTAATTGAATGTTGGCTTAAAATAGATTGAAGCTGGAAAGGTTTGGGTCTAGGTGAAAAGGACTTTCAAAAGAATTGAGCACAAGGAGTATGGGAAAGAATAACAAATACGTATTCATTAATTACACAAATATTGACTCAATACCTGCTATGCACGAGGCACTCTGCTGGTTACTGGCGACAGAACAGCCGTAAAACAGTTCAAGTCCTTGCTTCTAAGACCTTCCCCTCCAAAGGGGAGATGGCTGGTAAATAAACAACATGTCAATCAAGTGGCCACAGAGCTTTGAAGTGAAGAAAAATGTGCTGGAGCAGAGCGGGACATGGCCGGCTAGATTTAGATAAGACAGCGAAGGAGTCCTCTTTGATGGGGTGGTGGCTGAACACGAAGATGAGGAAGTGAATAACCCTAAAGTCGGGGGGTCAGAGCACTCCAGGAAGAGGAAGTAGTGAGTGCAGAGACAGGAAGTGGGAGCACGTGTGTCTGGTGTGCTCAAGGAGCGGGGTGGCATGGACGCAGGGAGGGCATGGGCATTGTCTGGGAGAGGAGGAATGAGCGAGGAAGTGGGAGGAGTGAGGTCAGGAAGGGGTAGGTGCTATTAAAGTACAGACCGAGAGCAGGATTTGGATTTCATGTCGAGGCAGGAAGCTCTGGGAAAAAAATTTGAGTAGAGCTGTAAAACTAGTGTATGAACTACTTTTCTATTGCCATGATAAAACACCACAAACGAGGCAATTTCTAGAAGAGTTTATTTGCCTTCACGTTTCCAGGGGCGAGGAAACAGCAGGGCAGCAGGCAGCAGTCTTGGTGGCCAGAGCTGGAAGCTGCAGAGGGCTCACATCCTCACCTACAAGCTTGGAGAGTGAGCTGGGAAATGGCCCGAGGCTTTGGCACCTCAGAATCTGCCCCTCCCCATTCACATACTACCTCCAGCAAGACCACAGGTCCTAAACCAACCCAAACAGTACCACCAACCACGGACCAAGTTTCCCAACATCTGAGCCTACCGGTGTGCTCCTTCAAATCGGCGAGAAGGTGACAGTCTTGCTAAGATAGGATGGCTCTGGGATTGACACTGGTTGGGCGTTTTGGCATCACAAAGAAATGGGAGACAAAAGAAGACACAAAAGCGGAGGCCTGAATTTTGTTGAAGGTGCATTAAGAGTGACAGGCCAAGTGGGCACCCCATCAACTAGCAGAGAGTTGATGCCAGAACTGGGGAGAGAAAGTGATCGGAGAGTTACAAATCTGAAGTTGTAACTGTGACTTAGGTTAAGTGGGGTCGCTTAGGAGAGACAATAGACAGAAAGGAGCTGGTTGCCACCTAAGGTCTCCTACTTTGACAAGGAGCATGGAGAGGAAGGTGGCTGAGAAAGGGTGGCTCTCCCAGGACAGGGAGAAAATCAGACAAGTTGAGAGTGACAGCAGCTAAGGTGAGGAAGTGTGTCAAGTCAGAGTTCAGTCACATCAGTGCTGCCAAGAGCCCAGAAGAACAGGGGTGCGGAGGTCACCAGGGGATCTGACGGGAACAGTTACTGCAGAGTGTGAGAAGGCAGGTTTGTGCGGCACACTGAGGATGATACTGCCGACGAGTGAGTGGGAAGGACGAAGAAACAGACAAGGGGACCAGGAAGAACTCTATCAAAGAAGGCCTGGCTTGGCACAGCGTCCTGCAAATTTATACGAAATAATTATTTGCCATATTGTGCGATTTATTTATTTATTTATTTATTTATTTATTTATTTATTTATTTATTTGCACTGGGGATTGAAGCCATGGCTTCCAGTGTGTGAGGCAAGTAGTCTAGCAAATGACCCACACCCCAGGTTTCATGCTTTCCTATTATAAGGAGGAGATATGTTTTTATGTAGTTGTCTGGTTTATGTTGAGTGCCTAGAACAAATGGTTATTCAGCTAAAATTAGCTCTAGAAGAGAGAGAGAGAGAGAGCAGGAGAGAAAGAGGAGAGAAAGAGAGCTGCATCTGAGTGCATGAGTGTGCGGCGCCTTGTCTTCAGACCTAGTGGGCTGGGAATCTTGCTGACAATCTGTTCGGCGTCAGGGATTTTATCTCCAGATGGGTGCCCCATTTTTCTTCTTGATAACCTCTTACTAATGAAGAGCCTGAGATGGAAGTTCCATTTACAAATGGTGAATCATTAGAAACAGATTTGGAGGCAGGCAAGGATCTTCCAGCAGGCATGCTGTCAGTTTTCTGCACAAATGGGCCTAGGAGCAGATCTATCGGCAGGAAGGCAACTCATTACACGCGTCCACTCCCCTGCTATGGCCTCTCGCTGAGAGTCTGCAAGCCTGAGGGCAAAAGGACAGACGCTCCTTAAAGGTCACCCCCAGAGCCCGGCCACACCCCAGTTCTGTACCTCCCCCCTTGACAGCACCAAGGAGGCTAACAGTGGCCTTGCTTCTAGCCTGCAGCTGCTGGCTAGGCTGCGCTACCTCTGCCCTGGAAGCTCTCCCGTCCACCTCTCAGACTGTCCTTAGTCCGGACAGCCCTCACAGTCTGCTTGGGCTTCCTTCTCAGGTCCTCTTTGGAAGTGAACAGCTGGCTGCAAGGAGACAGGCCGATTTCCCAATGACTGAGGGGGGCAGCAGAGGTAGGGCTTCCGGCAGAAGGCTCGAGACTGGGCTGAATTCAAGAATTTACTATCAGACGTGCCTTCCGATCATCCCTCTGATGTTTCAGCTCGGAACCCAGTTCCTCCCCAGTCCTTTCCCTCACTTGTTGGTTTTGTATGACATACGACCCTCCTTATCCCTTTCCCGCTATGTGACAACAGCCTGGAGGAGAAAGAGGTTTTATTTTGATCCGTGGTTCTGGAGATGCCAAGGAAGGGTCTGTGGTCTGCATCTGGTGATGGCTTCTCCATCGGCAGTGACCTGTGATGCAGGACAGGGAACATGTGTGTAAATCTCCTTACGATCCCATCAGGATTCGGCTGTGGGGCTCTAGACTAGAGACTGTGTTTAGGGTCGGGTTCAAGAGGTAAAATGCTTGCCCTGCAAGTATGAGGACTGGAGTCCAAATGCCTAGGATCTTCGTAAAGTCAGGCATGTGGCACATGTCTGCAACCTCAGCCTTCCTACACTGGGGCAGAACCAGGAGGCTCCCGGGATCGCATGGGCCAAGGAGTGTGACATACATAGTGGGAAACAGCAAAGAGTTGTTCTCAAACAAGGTGGAGGTGAGAGTCCACACCCAGGGCTGTCCTCTGACTGCCACATAGGAACCATGGTCTCTCTCTCTCTCTCTCTCTCTCTCTCTCTCTCTCTCTCTCACGCCCAGGGCTGTCCTCTGACTGCCACATAGGAACCATGGTCTCTCTCTCTCTCTCTCTCTCTCTCTCTCTCTCTCTCTCGCCCAGGGCTGTCCTCTGACTGCCACATAGGAACCATGGTCTCTCTCTCTCTCTCTCTCTCTCTCTCTCTCTCTCTCTCTCTCACGCCCAGGGCTGTCCTCTGACTGCCACATAGGAACCATGGTATCTCTCTCTCTCTCTCTCTCATGCCCAGGGCTGTCCTCTGACTGCCACATAGGAACCATGGTATCTCTCTCTCTCTCTCTCTCTCTCTCTCTCTCTCTCTCTCTCTCTCACCGGCTGTTAATTCTAGCTAGTCCTGAAGGCCTTCCCTCCCAGTACCTTTCGTTACATCCACGCTCAGTTGAGCTGTAGAATGAATTTCAGAGGTGGCAAACAAGATTTACGTCACAGAAGGCAGTCACGGCAGTACACCGCTATCATCTTAGCACTTTGGAAGCTGAGGAGGCAGAATCACAGACTGAGGTGAGTGCGGGCTCCACAGAGAGACCTTGTCTCAAAGAAAGAAAGAAGCAAAGAAACCCCAGGCAGCACCCTACCCCAGGCACCAGAGGGACCGTCCTCAATTGTGGCTATTCATACTCTTCTTTCTCCATCTCCAGCTGTGTCCCTACACCACTCTTAAACAATACTGCTGAAAATTTCCCTTAAACACAGTTGCCATTCCACTCATATATTTCCTTATGGTTCAAGTAAAATATAAATGCAAAGGAGAAGAAAATGGCAACCAAAGCAAAGTCCGCATAATGCCAAATTCCTATTGTGTCCTTATTTACCAGAGGCTGTGAGGACACCTTCTTTTTTAAAAGACATTTTCAGAAGTTAGAAAGTTACTGAAGATATGCTAGCATCACACTAACACATCGTGAAGGATTCAGAGGAAAGCGCTGTCCACGCGGCAGTGGCCACTGAGCTGTACACTTGAAAAAGATTAATATGACGAGTTATATGTTATATGAACCATATTTTGATCCCATGTTATTTCATATCATACTGTATTACCATGTTTTCTCCCTTGTTTTGAAAAACCTTACACAAATAAAAAGTGTCATGTTTACGAGGCTGGGATCCTCACAGTTCCATCTCAGAGAACCATCCCTGGCACAAAATGGCAGCTTCCATGGTTTGTGTGGTCTGTCTCCCAAGGACTCATATGTTAGAGGTTTTTCCACAGAGTGGCAGTACCCAAGTCTGGGGCCAGGTAGGATATTCTTAGGTTAGTTAAAAGCATGCCATAGGAGGGGACTGCAGGCCTCGGCCTCTCTGGTTCTTGTTCGACCATGCCACCTGTTGTGGTCATCCACACTGGAACCCTTACCAGAGCTGGCACAATGCTGTTTGCACCTTCAGTCTTCAAAACTTTGAGTCAAATAACTTCCTTTTTCTTTATATAGTTAGCTCACCTCCAGTATTTTGGTATAATAAAGAAAAAAAATGCACTAATGTCCTGACTTGGTGGTGTAAGGCAAGGTCTATGTCTAACCTTGGTCATTTGAATTTCTTGAGCAGTGTAAAATAGGATCTACCATGTAGTCATATTTCCAGAACTTTCTATTCTCCTTTACACTTCCTGAACTTATAATGTACTTGGACTTAAATCATTTACTTTGCTTTACAGAGCCATTTCCTAGCACTATTGTGAGAACTGCTGAGAAAAGTTATGGACCAGTCAGGAAAGCTCTTATATGACATACCCATTCCCTTTCTTCCCCAGCATCTCTAACCTGCTCCACTAGCTGAAGAATAGCAAGGAGGGAGACTCATATTAATGCCTGATGAGTGATTTGATGCAGAGATGATGATTTGCTAGAGAGTCTTCTAATCCAGAAATGTAATAATATAGAGACTCTGGGAATGGTTACTATTGTGCCAACATCATAAATAAGTAGTGAGGAAAGGAGGAGAAAGAGGAAGTGGGGAGGATGAGGGGAAGAAGGAGAAGGAGGAAGAGGGGAGGAGAAACAAGAGGGGGAGGAGGAAGGGAAGGAAGAGGAGGGAGGGGGTAGGAGGAAGAGGAGAAAAAGGAGGAGGGGAGGGGAAGGAGGAAGAAAAGAAGAAGGAGAAAGAGGAGAAGGGGGAGGCAGATTCCCCCAAACTCCACTTTCAGACTTCTTGGTGGGTGAAACTTGACTCCTGATTTGCATCAGGACACATTAGGAATTGTTTCTTCCCCTGTTGGCTCTCAATGGATTCTCTTCTACTGCAGTTCTGTGTGCTGGGGTTTGGCCAACTTAGTTTAATTAATTAATCTTCAAGTGAAACCAAAGCTGATTTAGAACATTTCCTTCTGAAACATCATCACTTCTGGTTCACTAGCATGTCACTGTTTTTGGTCATCATTATTGGTATTGTTGTGCTTGGCGGTGATCCTGGAAATACAATTTACTTTATGTTAAAACCACGTCTAAGCAAAACCTGTGACTCCACTGCAGAGTGAAATATGGAACCCACCCCTTACATTGTGTTCTCGGTTTTGGAGATACATCAAACCAGAAATGATGTAGTCTTTCTAACTTGAGGACTCAAGTGTGGGAGGCACAGAATCTTCAATGCTGCAAATGTGTCTCTAAAAGTTTTTCAGAGCCAATCCTTTCTAAGAAGAGAAGCATAATTAGATTCTCTGGGACATAAAGAAAGCATTATCTATTATTAATTTTATTTATTTGTTTAAGACAGGACCTCCTTACTATGTGACTTGCCTAGGACTCAGAGACTCACCTGCCTCTGCCTTCCTCACACTGGGATAAAAGTCATGCACCACCAGGTTCAGCCCTTGCCTTTTTTTTTAAAAAGTGCCCAAGCCCAAGTCTAACTGTGACCTGGAGGCCCTGCTTTCTTACTTAGTAACTGAAGCCCTGGGAAGTGTCTTTTCCAATGGGTTCCAGAGGTCACCAAACAATCACTTATAACTGGGATGACTGGAAAATGCACTTAGAAGACTGAGGCAGGAGGATTGCTACAAGTTTCAGGCGGGCCTTAGTGACATATTGAGTTCAAAGATACTCTGAGATAATTATGAGACCCTGTTTCAAAGGCCAAAGACAAAATGCCACGCAACATGAACATGGTAAAATGGCAATCAATTTACAACGAGAGTCTTCAACATTAGTCCCTGAGAGAGAGGCATGTGTCCTTGTTCCTGGTCCCAAGGAATAAAATACGTAAGGTTAAGAATTGGGTGTAAACAGATCTAAGAGAGTTGCCACTTCCCCAATTCGGCTTTTCCTTTGCGATTTCAGCAAGCAAAGTTGCTTGGAGACCATCTTTTAAAAATGTTCTATTCCTGGTCTGACAAGATGGCTTAGTCGATAAAGGTGATGCTGCCAAGCCCGAGGACCTGAAATCCATCCTCAGGCTATACATGGTGAAAGGAAATAATTGACTCTCACACATTGTCCTCTGACCTCTGACCATGCATGTTACACCCCACTATATAAAGAAATGTAAAGAGCTGGGCTGGGTGGCACACACCTATAATCCCAGCACTTGGGGAGGCGGAGGCAGGGGGATCTCTGTGAGTTCAAGGCCAACCTGATCTACAAAAAGATCTACAAAAAGGACATCCAAGGCTACACAGAGAAACCCTGACTCAAAACAAACAAACAAACAAACAAACAAATGTAATGGAGAGCTTTTAAAAAAATCTTTTATTTATATTCTTTGAGAGTTTTTCATTTTTAAATAGAACTATATAAATACATCCCTGCTTAAGTGAAACTGTGACTGTATGTGTGTGTGTGGGGGGGGGCTGATGTGAAATACCTTCACCTCTGTTCCTGGCCAGCGTCTGAAACTTTGTCTGCGCACCAGCCACCCGGTATGTGGGCCCACGGTGAGCAGCCTGTGCTGGCTTCATGGAGCAGGCATATCCCTGCATTGTTTTCCTCAGGAATAATTATCAGTTCTAGGAGGCCATAAGAACTTCGTAAAAGCAGTAAATTAATTCTCAAAGGTTCCCTTCTGCTGGTCCCGCCCTCGCCGTCCTGTGCACTCCCCGCTGAAACACTGGCGGGGTTGTGGCATCCCTGTGCCCTATAAACAAACAACAGTCTTGGCAGGGTTGAGGTGACCTTGCTGATAGGCCCGCCACAGTAGCTGAGCCTGAGGCCTGGGTTAGGGCCACCCTCCTCCCAGCCCCTAGACCACAGTTTCTTAGGCAAACACTGCTCACCTTTGGGAACAGAAAACCTGAGCTGTAGCAGCCTGAAGGTTCTAAGTGATGTCAGAGAGTGACCCCCTCCTTTGTTTGGCCAGCCCAGGTCAACACCCCTCATGGTACTGTTGGTGCAAGTGAGGTTGTCTCTTCTGGGGGAAGGCAGAACTCTCACCAACACTCCAGACTCCACCAGTCCCCAGGCTTTTTCCTTAGGTCCAGAAAACGCAACAGCCCGTGACACCTGCCACTCCCACCCCCTACCCGGGGCTCACTGGGTAACTTCCTTGGATTCCATTTGATGCTGCCTGGTTTGCGTCAGTCCTTTATCTCCACAGGCCTATGCTTCTCTCTCCTCCAAAGAGGCTGAAGTTCATCTGTCCTTGATGCCTTTTGTTTTTCCTTTTCTGCCCTTGCGTGGCTTTCTGTAACCTTTCTCTTTGTCCTCAGACATTTTGGGGGTACCCTGTGGTCAAGGCCCTGACAGACACATTTGCATTGCAGTATAAATGGCAGATAAAAGGTCATTTCTGAGGAGTAATTTGCTTTGGTGCAGGGCTTTCAAGTTCGCTAAGGTGGCATTGCAGATCACTGAGCCAGGCGGCACCCAGAAACCTTCAGAGGTTTCACCTCCCCTAGAGGTGTGCTCCTGGGGACAGCCCCCTCCAACGTAGCAATCTTGATAATGGGAGTGTAAACTCTGGCTGTAGGAGGGACTAAAGGACAAGCCTTTGGCCGAAATCCCTGGGGCCCCTCTGGAACGCTTAACCGACAAGCAACAGCCTTGCTTGTCCCTGAGGAATGTTTGGGAAACACTGAGACTATCACTTCCGTGCCAAGCAGTTCCTTATTTTACCCTCGCCCTCCGCTGATGTGATCGACACCTCTTAGGTTTGAAGGATTCTCGAGTTTGCCCTGCCAAGACCTCAGCGAAGCATCCAGCGTTCCCACATACAGGTTAGTTCCTGCTGACAGAACCCTTCTGGCCTCGTCAGCCCTCAGCTTGTCTAACTCTGAAGTGTTTTCGATATTCAGGCGCTGACCTCTGGGTAAACGGAGAATTGTTAGCACACGGTGAAATTCCTCGGGCTTGGAGTACACTACCATGAGCACATCCCTGCCGAGTGAGATCACTGGGGCTGGTGTCAGGGCAGGCAGCACTAGCTCCCATGCAAAGGCTTCCCTGCCCAGGGTCTCAAACAGCGCTTACGAGCAAGGCGTGACATCTCTCAAAACAAGCCCCACCCCACCACAAATAGCCAGCAAGCTCTTCATTCTCATCACCCCCCCCACCCCTGCCCTGCCAAAGATGTCATGGGGAGGCTGTGCCGGCTTCTCGTCTAGTCTAGCAGGTTGAAGACTCACTGTGAATTTCATCTTCTATGGTGTGTGTGTGTGTGTGTGTGAACACGAGTCAGTGTATAGTGAATTGTGTATTTGTCTGTGTTCTGGACCACCCTGAGCTCCTTCAGAACAGTAGCTTTCTGTCTCCCAGGACTTACATTTTGAGGGCCCTCTAAAAGCAAAAACAAAACAAGAACAGCAAAAACACACCCACCCAAGCAAACGATGAAGTAGAGACATGAATAAAGATCTCTTTCTAACTCTTATTTTGATGAACTAAAGTCTCTTTATTTCTGGAATTTTTTTCTCTAGTTCCTAAAACATTGTTTAAAGATCTTTTTTTCTTTTGTGTGTTTTAGTATTTGCCTACATGCATGTGAGTGCCAGAAGCCAGAGAGGGCCTCAGATCACCCAGAACTAATTCCAGGCAGTTGTGAGCCACCATGTGGGTGCTGGGAACAACCGCTTTCAAGAGGTGAGTCATCCCTCTGCCCTCCCGTAAGTGGGCAAAATAATCCTGTTTATATTACGACATTGAGGAACCCCAGAAACATTTGCTAAGTGAATGGAGCTACTTAAAAAGGACTGGATGTTGGCTAGTTTTATTTACACACTTCCCTGATACCGCCCTCTCTCTGGTATGCCAGCTGTCCAATCATTTGGTCGTGCATCCTGGCAAAACCATGACTTGGGTCCAAGCAGTGGACAATGGCAGAAACAGGGCCATGCTATCTGTGATGATGTTTGCTCGTTAAGCCTTTGCATTTTAGTAGGGAGGCAGGTGAGCCAGCCCTGAGGGTGAGCCCCTCACCCCTGCAGCAGTCAGGAGAGTGGGTGAGCTGGCCCTTCTTCCTGCCGACAGCAGCGTTGAGATGGCTTAGCTCTCTTAGCTGGAGAGCTTGTCCTGGAGGTGCAAAGAAAGAGCCCGCACTCTGACCAGCTCAGCTACCACCCAAGCCCAGATTCAGGGCTCTGAGTTGGCCCATCCCCAAATCTGTATCAGCTGTCAGTGGTTGGCATCTGTGAGACAGCCTGTCCTGCTCTTCCTAAGCTGCAGGATCTCCACAAGCAGGGCAACAGCAGGATAACCAGGAGGAGTCCCAGCGAGGATGTAGTATTGATGGTGTCACAGAAGCCAGAGATCTCAAACCAGATGAATGACTCATTGCAGCGAACATTTGCAAGGGAAGATGTGTGACAGAGGGGTCTACCGAGGGACACACTGTGACACACTACAGCTCCCATGATGAGATGTTGTCTATGCTTTGCTTTTTTTGTTGTTGTTGTTTATGTGTGTGAGAGTGTGTGTTTATTTTGTGGGGAGGTTATAAGAGTGAAGAATGGATACAAGAGGATGGAGAGATGAAAGAGACTGGGACACGTGATGTGAAGCTCAGAATCAATAAAGAGCAGAAAAAATTAATTAATTACTTTAAAAATTGGCTTACAAACGCTAGGCCTTCGTGTGGGGCTCTCACACACGTTTCATTTTGTTTAAGTCTCCTCAGTCTTGTTTTCCTTCATCTTTCTGTCTACCTTCTCCATTGCACTCTTCTGCCCTTCGCCGTCCCTGTTTCTGCTCAACTTTATAATCTCCACCTGAATCCTTAGAGCCTCTTGATTTTCTCTCCACTGTTCCTTTCTAGTTTCCTTTACCCCGTGCTTCCTCCTACCTGGATGTTCATATTTATCAGTCAGAGGCTAGGATCTGCATATGAGAGAGAAAATACAATATTTTCTTTCCGAGCCTGGGTTACTTTACTTAAAATAATGTTTTCCAGTTCTGTTTACCTGCAAATCTCACAATTCTTTACATTTAAATTATATATATATAGTCTATCCAGATAAAGATATAGTTATATCTGTAGATATTTCTAATCTCTCTATAGCTGCATCTCTCTCTCTCTATATATATGTTTATATATATAATATATATTATATAATATATACAAAATATTATATAATACATTTATTATATACTATATAATAATATATAGTATTAATATATAATATATAATATTAATATATAATATATAATATTAATATATAGTATATAATATATAATATATAATATATAATATATAGTATATAGTATATAGTATATATAATATTAATATATAATAATATATAATATATAGTATTAAATTATATATTATATTATAATATTATAATATGATTATATATAATATAATATATATTATATATAATATAATATTATAATATAAATATATATAATATGATATAATACTATATATTATATGTTATTATATATTAATATTATATATACTATATACTATATATTATATATTTTTATATACATATAATATAATATATTATAATATTATAATTATATATTTTATATAATATATAAATTATATATAAAATATATTATATATAAAAATATAATTATAATATATAATATAATATTATAACATAATATAAAATATATATTATATTATATATATTATATATATAGTATCACATCTTCATTATTCACCCATCTGTGGATGGACGTCTAGGCTGGTTCTATGACTTTGCTATTGTGAAGTGAGCAGGGGAAAGTGTGTATATACAAATGTCCCTGTGGCAGGACACAGCGTCTCTTGGTATCACTGAGAGTGGAGTCCCATTTCTGCAGACCTGAGGCAGAGAGAGTTACCTGCTCCTCACAGAGAAGCCATGCTCTGAAGTGAGCTGCTTCTGCAGAAAGCCACAGTGCTTGGCCACTGGGGATCTCCTAGGACCTAAGGGTAGCTTCTACCCAACGTCCAGCAAGAAGCCAGAAGTGTTGTGGACACAAGAAACTCAATTTTGCCAAAAAAACAAAACAAAAACAAACAAACAAACAAAAAAAAAACATACGCACTTGAAAGAGGTTATTGCTCTTCGTTGGAGAAAATACAGGCCAGAAGATGTCCTTTGAACTCATGACACTCCTTCTGCAGCAGCCTCCCATGAGCCACCAGACCTGGGACACTGTGGGCTAAATGAAGTTCCTCTTTCCTGTAAAACAGGCAGATAAGCGATCCTTTCTCTAAGGATTTTTGGGAAGATTAGATGAAATGATGTGAGTATCCCAGTGCTATGTCCCAGATCTAACAGACCAGCGAGTCTTCATTTCTGTGGTCCTGCGCCCTCCACAGAGGACAGCTAAGTAGACGGTTGCCATGTCTCCTTCCATCCAGCACTTGGTCTATGAGACTGGTCTCTACATGCTCGTGGCTGCTGCTCTTGCTTGTAATCAACACAGCCACTCTGCCAATGTGAGGTCTTCATTGTGTTCATTTTACTGATGAAAAACTTAGGCTTCAAGGGAGCTGGCCTGGCAGCAGGGTGAGAACTGGCGGACACACCTGCCTGACCCCGTGTGAAAATGAAGCAGGGAGGTGGTTTTGCACAGACTGTTTGTAAGCAGCCAAGGCTCTATGCAGTCAATACAAACAACCTGCTTGGAACAGGGGCCTTGGGAAACGGGCAAGGCAGCTTGGTAACTGTAGGTGATGACAAGAAGGGAAAGAAAACACAAGCCAAGTGACATTTCTGGTAAGCAAGCCCATGACACAAGATATGTTTAATTCCTCTTCTGTATTTTACAAATAATTGTGATTTTTATAGCAAAACAGTGACAATGGGTTAGAAGTTCTCATTTCCTGACTTGAGCGGAATGCAAGGACAGCCCAAGACAGCTCTTGAATGTCTCATTTCTGTGGGGCCCCTGATAGGAGGCAGACACAATTACAAAACCCCAGTCTGGCTGGAGTTGGTAGGGAGGCTGGGACCCGCCAGCCTCTCTCTCCATCTGAGGGAAGGAAGGCGGCAAGCCCGTTGGGGGAAGTTGTGCCAGGACCATACAGTCTGACTCTGTGCCAGCTGGTCTCCTGGCTTGACTCTGGAATTCCAAGACCTTCTAGCAGCGTTTTTTTTTTTTTTTTTTTTTTTTTACTTTCAGTGCCACACCAGACTGATCTTCGCAGCCCTGCGGCTGCCAGATGATGAATACAGTCTTGTTTGACACGCTTACTACCCTCGGGCCAAGCAGTTAGCTCACTATAATCTTACAGTTGGGGGGGATGTGCCATCCTGGATAATGACGGCAGCGATGAGGAGGGTGTTGACAGCGGACGTAGATCGACTTGAGGAGGGCCCTGAGACCCCCCCAAGAGAGGCATGAAGAGCACAGCCTTCTATTTCAAATTCCCGGAGGGTACATTCTAAATCCTCCACTCGCTAGCTGTGTGACTTGGGGAAAGTTACATATCACGGCCCGTTTTTTTCATCTGTAACATGGTGTGAGAGTACCCACACCACAAAGTTGATGGGGAGTGTTTGCTGCAGCCATTCTGTACATGTGCGTATACATAGGAAGCATGAGACCCACATCTAATACACACATAGGCGCACACATCTCCATATGCCTATGTACGCAGACACACGATGCACAGATATTCAGCGCAGCAAGAGTAGATGTGGTTGAGGCGCACGGGAGATGTGCTTCGTTTCATCTTACAACAGCTTGGAGGCATCGCATTTCCAAACTGTAGCTGCTCAAATGCTGATGGAGCCAGGGTTTGTGTGACCCTGGGTGTGTGACATTAAAGCCTGACATTTATCCTGACACAGGCAAAGACTAGATACCCCATCTTCTCATACACTGAAGGGAGAGAGATGGACGGTATCATCCTTATCTACCAACTTGTACCAAAAGTTCGGCCCTTATGAAGTGTTTGTCTTTCTGGTTGACTTTTGATTTTTATTTGTCTACTTTAACACAGAATCTCATGTCTCTCAGGGTGGCCTCAAGCTCATTGCATAGCCAAGGATGTCCTGGAACTTCTCATCTTCCTCCCTTCTACCTCTTTGCACTGCTATGCCCAGTGTATGTGGTACTGGAAATGGAAGGCCTTCACGCATGCTAGACAAACACGCTTCCAGCTGGGCTGTAGCCCCAGGTGCTGCCCAGGTTTGAGCATGTACTCAATTATGGCTACTCTAAGAGAAGCTGGAGTGTTTCACATGGTGCCTAGACACACGGCACTGGATACACCGGGTTTATCCCTCGCAGAGAACACAGATGCTGCTGTGGAGGATGAAGCCTGCCTCAGAACGTGGATTCTCTTTTATCTTCAAGAGTTCATGTGTTAGTTACTGCCACCAAGTCTCTGACAGAAGTGGACCTTAGGGAGCAGCCATTGATCTTGGCTCATGCTTGCAGAGGGTTCAGTCCGTGGATGCCGAAAGAAAATAAGGACATGATTGCCCCTAGGTAAGGTTAGGGAGAAGGTTTCCATTGTAGATATGAGGGAAAGAACAGCCAGGGGCATCTGGAAGAGTCCAGACTGAGCATGGCCTGCAGGATAGAGCAGGCCATGAGAGGAGAGTGAGAGGGAGGAGTGAGGGAGGAAGAGAAGAGAGAGGGACAAGAGAGGGGGTCAGGAGAGAGAGCAGAACCAAAGAGGAACCAGGAAAGCACGTGGCTACACAGGAAAAAAAAGAAGTTGGGGGAAGAGAAGGGAAGCTCAGAGGCTGGAGAGGTTTAGGGTAGGTGAGGGTGCGGAGCTGGGTGAGGAGCCAGGACTCTGGAGCAGGTATTTGGGAAGCTCGGGTAGGCTGGCAGCCAGCATCAGCTGTGATGTGGTAATAAGCACCGCAGTTAGCCATTTGTCTCTGTTTCTTTGGAACCTAATAGTAGCTTGGCCTCATGTGACGCTTGGGCAAAGCGTCATGGCAGCAGGGCTATGTCCGAGGACACACTTGATCTCACAGTGGACAGGAAACAGCGTGTTGGGAGGAGGGGAATGATAAAGAGGCAGGGGTGGGGACACAACTGGGGGCTAAGGATAACTTCCAAAGTTCCTTCTGTGATCTACTTCCTCCAGCAAGGTTGGTCCCACACTCCAAGGTTTCCCCAACTTCAGTACATGGCACACAGTTAGCTGCAAACCAAGCAAACACACGGGATTTACGGCATGTAGAAGATCCACACCAGAGCATCAGGGAATAATGAAAATTTGATCAAAGTTACAAACTGGAAAGGAACGGTGATCCGGTGCTAACTGGCTGCTAAGTAGTTGACCTGGTGGAGCTCAGTAGTGCGATGAGTTTAATTCACTGCCAAGCGCCATTGCTGCAGTGAGAGAAGGCTCACAGGCAAGCAGCAGACCCCCACAGGCAAGCATGCCTCATGGCCAGCCACGGCATGGCACATGGTGGTCCAGGCATGAGGTATATGTGTGTTGTGGCATTAGGATCCGAATTCCCTGACCGGTGCCAGCTCCTGGTGGGAGCTAGCTGGGTCTGTGGAGAGACAGGGCTCACCAGGCAGAGAACACGAGAAAGGCAGCCATGAAGGATCGACTGTGTTTGCCTAGGTGTGGCAATCTGAGGGGCTGTGTGCTGGGAACAGCAGGAAGTCTGGTGTGGCTGGAGTAAAGGGTGGAGGAAGAGGGAGGATGTGGGTGGCAGTGAGGGTAACTGACAAGAACACTGGGTCACACCGGGAAGAGCCTCAGGTCTTCATGTGGACAGCAGCTCCAGGAAGGAGGGGGTCCTGTCAAGGTGGAAGAGGGCAGGTCACAGAGGGAGACTAACCAGGAAGGAGGCTGGTGCAGTGGTGACAGCAAGAGACAGTGGGAGGCTAGGCTGCGGGCATTGGAGGTCGGGGGAGAAGAGTTCGGGGATTGGAAGGAGACTATGGTATAGCCAGAGGGACTTCTCTGAGGTCCGACAGAAATGTCAGGAGGAAGCTGTGAAGAAGAGCGTGGGATTTCCAGTGCGGGCAGTCAGAGACTTGATTCACAAGGAAGCATCGGTAGAAAGAAAAGGGATAAAGGACCTGGTTGTGCACAGAACGTGGATCTTATTTATTTTGATTCCAATCCATGAAAATGCTTGCAAGGGTTTGTTGGTTTACAGCATGAGGAGCAAAGGGACACATGGGAAAGCCATGCCGGTGCCCAGGAGTTGGGGAGTGGAGACTTAGACTTGGGGTCTGCTTGTGTAGGAACTGTGGCTAGAGAGCCAGAGGCAGCCATCTGCAGGAATGGAAGAGGCTGTGAATGTGCCAAGCATGGGGAGGAGATCTGCGAGAGCTATGGAGGTTGGCACAAACCTAGGAGGAACTGAGAGTGGTGGGCAGTGTGAGCAGTTGCCAAGGCACTGAAAGACAGTCGGAAAGATAACTGCCATGTTTTCTTTGTAGGGATCCTAATGAATCCACCCGAGTCACCAAAAATCGTGGGCCCATCACAAGCAGTATGGACATGGAGGAGAAGTTGTTGAGAACAGAGGAAGTGATTTATAACAGTTATAAAGAGCGGGCCCAAGGTGGGGAGTTGAGCATTATAACATTCACGTCATGGGTGATTTTACAACATCCTGTCACATAATTCTGGAAGCTAGGAAAGGATTTTGATTATGCCAGGGCTGTTCCTGGTATTGGCGTGCTTGGCCTATGGTGCTGCAAGGGGAGGAGGCTGAGGAAGGTACGTGAAAAAGAGCTTGATGCACAGGGGGAGGGCGCCCTCAGCTCAGAGCAGCAGTTCATGAATGGGCTGGGTGGCCGTGGTGAGGGAGACCGGGGCGGGAAAGGGGAATGGAACAGCGGCGTTGCTGTCTTCAGTAGGAGTGCGGGCAGTGTGGGCACATTTGCATGGCAAGTCCATGGCCAAGGGTTGGCATCTGACCCTGAGGGAGCTATCTTAGGTTTCTGAAAAGTAGTCACATATGGAGCCAGGGTGCAAGGTCAAGATGTTAGAAATGACCAGTCTGGCAAGGAATGACGGTTCTGGTCCCCCGAACCCCAGAAAGCACCGTGGTGTGGTAGCATGCTCAACTGTACATGCAAATACAGTAATTATGTCTGAAAAAAATGGGGTCACCCGGGAGCCAGCAGCAGACATGGCCTCTCTGCTTCCAGAGTTTGAAATAGCAGATTAGACAGAGTTGGTTCTCCTCTGCCTTGCTATGCGCATTTGCCAGGATCACACTGTCCAACTTCCATCCTTTAAAAGACAACTTCTCACACAGTGACTGCATCAAGAGCTTTAACTGAAGTGCATATGTCCACTGCTCTCCTTTAACTCTTAGCCTCCTCTAAGACCCCTGCTATAAAAGAGAACACTGGTCACCTACAATGCCACAATTTTCTTGAGAGAGCCACTTTGGCAGGGGAGGCTATTGGAGACCCAGAATCTAATATGGCGCAACAATCTTAAATATTCCAGACAGGAAAAGTTTTTTGTCAAAGCCTTTGACAGTTTAAACTTACAGCTTCAACAAAACTTTTAAACTTTTAAACTTTGAACTCATTTGAACCTCTGGTGATTTATGAATTATTAAATGTACCACTGCAAAAGCATGGACTTTCTCTTTCTACTTAAAAGCCACTGAGAAGAGATGGCTGTGGAGGCCATAAGAAGGAGGCCAGAATGGGGGTGTCAGAGTCCTGGTCCTCCTGCTTGACGAGAAGCCAAAGCTGGGAACTAGTTCAGAGACCAGAGACCCAAGCCGAGCTGTGGAAGAGAGATTCAAAAGAGAAAAGCGACAGGCTGAAACCAGTTACGAGGTAGACGTTTGCTCACGAGGTGATACACAATATGTATTGGTGATAAAATATGCATCACAATGATTTTGCCATCTTAGCCACTTGAAGTGGACAAGTCAGTGACTTAAGTACATTCATGCTATTGGGCAATCATTCTCATTTACAATCTTTAGATGCCTGTTCTCTCAAACACTGGATACCCTTTCTCTCCTCCCAGCTCTCCTAAACACAATTTGTAATTTGTGTGTGTGTGTGTGTGTGTGTGTGTGTGTGTGTGTGTGTGTGTGTGGTATATGGATGCAGAGACCAGAGCAAGATGTCAGGTATCCACTCTTACCATGCAACAGGACAGCCCACTGACCCGGAAGCTCACTGTTTCTGGAGACTGTCTGGTCACAAACTCTCAGGCCTCACCTGTCTCTGCTCCCCTCCGTGCTGGGCCCACAGGCATGTGCAGCCACGCCCAGCTTTTTGTGTGGGTGCTGTGTAGAACAAGTGCCCTCACTGACTGATCCCCTCTGCAGGCCCATCATTCTTTTTCTTTGTGTGAACTTGGCTCTTCAAGGAACGTCATGTCAGCAGAGTTAGGTATCTCTGTGCACTTGTGCGTGTGTGCCTGTGTTTAGAGAGGGGTCTTGAGTGCACATACGGGAAGCACTGTGTGAATGCACTCATGAAATTCCTCTCATAGTCAATATTTTAAACCTAATATTAACTAAGTTCACAATAGAGCCATAAGTATGAAAGGGAGGATGTTAGGTACACACACACACACACACACACACACAAAGCAACTGAGGTCTTTCATGCACTTCCTATGGAGTCAAAAGAATAGTGAAAAATATATGTCTAATCAAAGCCATAGAACAACAACCAAGAGTATTGATGAGGGTACGGGGCAAGGAAAAACTGGAGGGTTTCAGAGTTAAAAGATTAGTCGAGTTATATACACAATGTGTATTTATCAAATTTTACTTATTCGTATTTATCAAATATGAATTTATCAAATTCTATTTTACTTTTTGATTTGAGACAGGGGCTCACTGTAGCCCAGCCTAACCTCAAATCTGCTATGTAGCCAAGGCTGGCCTTGAACTCCTGATCCTCTTGCCTCTGCCCCCAGTGCTGGGATTACAGGTGTGTGCCACCACATCTGGTTTATGTGGCACTTGGGATTAGACCGGGGAGCCCCTTGAATGCTGAGCAGGCATTCCAGCCAATGAGCCACATTCATACCCCCAAGTAGTATTCCATTTCTTGTTGTGACCGTGGTTCTGGGAACCAGACCCTGGGTCTCACGTAAAAAACAGACATCCTTTTCTTTGAGCAACATTCCCAGATCCAATTTATAATACAGCAGTGGGCACAAAAGGGTATTGGTAAGGAAAAAATCTGAGGTTTTTCCATGCACTTCAGACATGAAAGGCTGGCAGAGTGACTCCAGATAAGAAAGACCCAGTTTCTCATGAGGGTTTTCAGAGAGTGTAGCTCATTGGACTCCAGCAGCCGGGAATCTGGTTTGAGGGGCGTCTGTGCTGCTTGCACTCTGGTGGCCACGGCAAGTTGTTAGAATAAGGCACCCAAACCCCGAGCTCCTGCCTGGAGCTGGGGCATGTGTGAGAAGAGATGGCTAACCCCTGGAAGAGTTTATTGCTCTCTGTTAGTGGCTCTCAAGGACTTCGTTCACAGACAACCCCCCGGCCGCACAGCAGCAAGTATAAACGTCCCATAAATCCTCACCGCCTGCAGGGAAGCGGCCAGCAATGCAGGAATCACAGAAAGGTTCCACCAGCGGAGTCGTCCTGCGCTTATTTTACAACAAGGCATCGTGATACCTGGAAGATGCGGCCATTCCCTGGCTAAATCGGCAGGGGCTCGTTTCTTGAACAACTTTTATTGTTAGCAAAATGTGAACAAACCCTGAAAGGCCTGATGCCCAGGGGAGAATTAGCCAGGGCTCTCCAAAGGGTGGCTGTGCTGGACAAGCCCGAGGCGGGCCAAGGGGAAGGGTGGAGCAGCCCCACAGACAGCTTGCTTCACAACCCGGAGTGTGGCCTGTCCAGCACTTTACCTCTTGGAGGACCCCTGCTTTCCTGCCATTGGCGTGGGGAGGGTGGATAGACTCGCCCAAGAGTTGCATAAGTTATTGTTGGATTTCCCCAGGTCTTCCTGTCCTGGGTATATGTGCACACCCTTGAAGTGACTGAATGTCTTGGACAGCTGCCATGTCTGTGCTGGGACACTGGCAACAGCCAGTAAAGCAGGAGGAGAGCTGGGGGTTGGGGAGAGAGTGGGTTCCTCTCTTCCTAATGTGAAGATGGCGGCACCAGGACATAGGCTGACCTATGTCACAGGGGCGGTGGGTGCTGTCTCAGAATATTGGACTAGAGGTGGGAGATACTCCCCCCCCCTCAGAGGGAAAGACCACTGTGTCCAGGGGTGGTGGTACAGGCCTGTAATCTCAGCACTCGGGGAGGTAGAGACAGGCAGATCTCTCGGAGTTCGAGGCCAGCCTGGTCTACAAAGTGAGGCCAGAACAGCCAAAGCAACACAGAGAAACCCTGTCTCTAGAAAACAACAACAAAACCAAACCAAACAACCAGAGCAAGCTCTCTGTCCTCACCACCACAAGCCTCCTCATCAGCAGAGATTGCCTGCCTTCCCTTAGGGGAGTGACATTTCTAAAGCAGCAGCTTCTTTTGTTCTGCAATGATGCAGGATCTGTGTGTCACATCCATTTCACAAGTCCCTTGGCTTAGTGAGTGGATGTCCCTGCCATGTGACTGCCAGCGTGCTGCTGAGCTCTGTCCCCATCCCAGGAAAGAAGCCCATGAGGGGAGGGGCCACTTCCCCAACCCATGTCACCCTTTCAGCCTCCATAGCTCGAAGTTCTAAATTATTATCTCTGTGTACTTGGTTGAATAGTGTCTCTCCAAAAGTCATGCTCAGACAGAACTTCAAAACGTGACTTTATTTAGAACCTGAATCTTTGCAAATGGAACTATTAGAACCCTGTGATTCAAAGACTGATCAACATGTGTCCTGTTGGGAAAGAAAACAGTACAAACTAGGGAAAGAAGAACCTGGGTAGGCTTTGGAAGATCATTTCCATTTCAGCAGACAGAACTTACAACATTTGCTCTAAATACAAGCAATATAGATGATGATTTTGAAATAATGAACCTTTTAGGCCCATGGTTTTCTCTCTCTCCAGTTCACAGACTCAGACGTGTGCTCATTTTTGGTTCATGATGTGTTTTCATCTCCAATCCAGGTGTGACCTGGATTATAAAACCATGGTATGAATCTCACAGAGGCAGCAACTAATGCTAGAGCTGGAGCCTGACAATAACTCACAGCAACCTGTGAGTTAACCTGTGAGGCAACCTGTGCTGCCTTTCCCTGCCCATCCTTCTATCTAGCCACCCACTGGAGCTCTATCTTCAAGAGCTCTTTCTTTAAAAAATGCTTCTGTGGCCCCCGCATCGCGTGGCCTCAAGGACCCGCACAGTCTGGCATTCTGGCCATTTCTTCAACGGGGACCTATCCTATAGTCTCTGTGTACAGCACATAAATACACTGGGCCTCCTTTCCAGTTCCTCAAAAATGTCCAGCGCACTTCTACCCTGGCACCTGGTGCCTTCCTGTCGCCATTCCTGAGGTGCTTTTTTTGTAATGAGATAGAGCCATCCAGGTCCATTGTCTCCAAGCCTACTGTCTACCATAGTTCTCTAGCACTCTCCGCTGACTAAGTAGGCATAGTTACTGCTGTGTCCTCCTACTGTAAGCTTTGGAAGAGTGGGGATCTTTATGTTTTCTTCTTTACATTTTTTAAATGATTTTGTGTGGGGGTGTTTTTCTGGCATGTCTATGTGTGCCCAGTGCCAAGGGAGGCCAGGAGAAGGTGTTAGATCTTTTGGGACTGGAGTTGCAGAGAGTTGTGAACTGCCATATGGGTGCTAGGAATCAAACCTAGGTCTTTTGGAAGATCAGCCAGTGTTTTAAACTGCTGAGCCATCTCTCCAGAGCCAACAGGTCTTTCTTTTCTGTTTTGTTTGCTTCATTTCGTTTTCCTTCCTTCCTTCCTTCCTTCCTTCCTTCCTTCCTTCCTTCCTTCCTTCCTTTCTTCTTTCCTTTTTTTTTTTCCCACCTCTTCATTTAAGAAATGATTTCACACTCATAGCTCAGGCTGACCTAAAACTCACTATGTAATCCAGCCTTGCCTCAAATTTGTAGAGCTCCTCCTGCTTCACCCTTTCGAATGCTGAGGTTATACGGATGAGCCACCATGCCAGATGAGTTTTGTCCAGTACTACCCAAAGCCCTAGTACTAGGCACACAGTTGGTATCTAGTAGACTGACTTGTCTATTTTCTCTTAAGGATGGTCATCTTTGAGGCAGCTTCTCCTTGCCATGGCATGCTGTCTTCCTTCTGGAGCCCAGTTTTTCAAAACCCTGGAACAAAAGCACCATATCCTATTGGCAACATGTCCTGGCTGTGTGAAAGTTGTCAGGGGAGTCGTGGCAGTGAAGAAGGATTTCCCAGCAGGGAGGACACCGACCTGAACCTCAGTGCACGAGCAGGCTTCAGCCAGGCGCCATCATAGGTGTAGGTAAGCTGTGCAGGGGAAGGGCTAGCTGGGCGAGGCAGAGGTGAGTGGGATGAAGGAGGCAAACAAAGGCAGAAAGCAAGTCCTAAGAGACCAGGGTGGCCATTTCCATGAGCACTAGCTGCAGGCAGAGGAAGGCTTGGGAGGGGACTTCACTAAGGGTGCCACCGGAACTGAGTCTGATTCTCGTGAGGCAGAAGAAGAGCTGCCAATCAGAGGAGAGCGTGGTGGAGCCCGAGGGGATAGCAAACAAGCTCTGTTGCCAACACAAGCTGAGCAGGCTGAGGTTGGGGTCTCTGCGTGATGTGTAGATGACCCAAAGCCGCTCAGTGGGCTAGTGGTACCTATCTGTCCCACGTCACGCCTGCTTATGTGGACCTTCACGGATGCAGCTTGATAACGAGGACTTAACGATTACAGTTGGACTTTGTTGCCCACGAAGGATCCGTTTTAGGACTCCGTGGAGGCACCGAGGCCTGTGGATGCTCATGTGTCATGTGTGCATGTATGACTTATGTGCCTCCTTCTGTATCCTTTAAATCATCTCCAGATGAGCAGTAATGGCTAATGCAATGGAATACTACGTCAACGGTTGTTGCAGTAAAGTGTTTTGAGAATAGCGACAATAAAAGTCCGTGGTGTTTAATACAGGCACAACTGTTTCCTGAATATTTCGCTTCATGGTTGGATGGACCCTCAGATGTGGAATGGAGGGCTGGCTGGGAAGCCTTTCGAAGAGCCCTTCCTGGAACTCACATGAGCAAGAGTCAGCCTAAAACTTAGACTTTTCTCCCATTCAGAAGAGTGGTGCACAAGCTGAGGCCTGTCCCTTAGCTCCCTGCTCGTGTCCAGGGGAGCCGAGGACTTCAGTCTGCTCAGATTTTCATGTGGCTTATTACGTGTGGAGTGACAGTGCTGGGCAAGGTTCGAATCCCATCCTCCTTTTTTTGGATCAGAGTTTGCAGGAGTCCCGGGGCCAACTCCATCTCCTGTTCTTCCATCCTGGCTTCGTCAACGGGGGCCTGTGGCCTCATTAGGAAGCATGGCTCATCCGCCAATGCGTTTGTGTGCTGCAGTCTGCCTTTCTGTTTCCATCCTCAGACCGTTCTGTACTCTTCCTCACACCCTGCCAATCGGCAGGTCCTGGGGACAGAAACCCAGTGGAGACGGAGGTAACTCTCCGTGGGACAGGAGGGACAGTGGAGAAATAGAACCCACTACTGACTGACAGGCATGTAGGTGAGGGGGTCCTGGGTCGCCACAAGCGGGTGTAGAATGGGAGTGGACCAGGCCACCTGAGGCCAGGTGTGCAGCTCCGGAGGAGCTGGCTCTTCAACAGTTGACCTGGCTCTTCAGCAGTTAGCTGGGTAGTTGGCTAGCTCACTTAACTCTAATGGCTCACTTAACTCTATTGTGTGGGCACACTTCTTTTTCAGAAGGGACCCAGACAAAAGCTTAATCCCTTGGCACTTCCAAGTTCACACAAAAGGGCTTTTGTCCCGAGGTCTTCCGTATGCAAATACTAATTCTGGAGCAGCTAAAGAAACTCCTTTGTAGCCCATCAGGGCCTTGTCTTTGTAATTCGCCAAGGCTGCGCTGAAGGTAAACCTGAAGATATTTCCTTGGGAATGGGGTGGAGTGGGGAATCTGCTCTGGCACTTCCTGCCAGGTGGCCAACACCTGGCTTTGCTTCTTTCAACGCGTGTGCCAAGCAGGGGCACTGCTGGGGGTTAGGAGGAGAAGCTGGGGAGAGGAAATCGGCAGACAGAGACTGTGTGATGGGAGAGAAAAGAGCAGGGGAGAAGCATCCTGAGGTGACTTGCAGGTACTTTCCCTCTCAGAGGGAGGAAGTACCTGACCTCTCTGACTTTTGTGAGTAAACACAGGGGTAGGGGGGAAGGAAAGGATCCTTCTAAGTAATTCCAGGGAGCTGTTTCCCCAGCCAGCCCCTATCCTAGAGCCAGCACACTTCAAAGACTCTCCAGTCGCTTGTCAGCTGCAGAACTGCTCTCAGTTGAGGTAAAATATTGCTGGAATGGCGAAGCGTAAGTGTTGGAAGGAGGAGGTGATAGCGCTAAGCCAGGGGAAGAAAGAACAGGGTGAATGATACTCCGGGAGGGAGCGTGCTTAGGGCGCAGCGGGACCATTTTGGCCTGAGCCTGGAAGGTAAAAATGTCCTAAGAGGCAAGCTGATGTCTTCTGGCTGTGAGATGAAAGCCCGTGCATTTGGAAGGTTGTCATGACCTATTTTAAGAGGCAGCCGTCCTCCAAATGGACACACAGTCATCAGGGAGTGGGATTGCAGAAAGCACACGGGGTGACGCTGGAAATGCCTGCAGATCGGGTCCTTTCCTCCCAGAAATGAACGATGAGCAGGGCAAGGCCAGAGACCAGGATCTGAGGATCGTAGGAGACAAGTCCTTTGGACATTCACTGAAACCTCAGCCCATTCTGTTTAAAGACTTAGATATTTGGAGATCAACAGTGTTCTATTCACCCAGAGTCCACCGATGAAGCGTTAAACCTGAGAGGTAGGCCATAAAACGCTTTATTAAGCACAGGGAAATAAGCCCAGCAAGAACACATCTTATGCACTGGGAAGTGATCACAGTAAAAATGCTAATAAAATGCCCAGAATCCAGGACTACGGGCTTTTTTAAACCAAGTCAAAATGGAAGAATAACAGGGTAATAGACACAATCAAGTAAAATTTCCCAAGATGAAGGACAGTAGCCATTAGGTCACTTCCAGGGTGGGGGTGGGGGGGTTAGTTGTGGTTTGGGGAGTATGGGCCTCACTGGAGCCTCCCTGTAGTGCTAGGATGCCAATGACATGCTGGGAGCACCTTCATTCTAGAGCAGCCCAGGACCCTTTGGGAAGGGCTGTGCTCCCAAGGGCTCATTTCAGCCTCTGACTAATCAATTCTCTCTTCTATCTGCTCTGTTTTGTTTTTTCTTAAATCTCTTGAAGTCAGGTGATGGATTTGGTGACATCCCCAAGAATCAGAGGACTTTAATGACATCAGTCACATTTGCTAAGTCTTAGCTCTGGATGATGGAGGTAGTGGTACTTACTGAAAGTCAGAAATGTGGGAGAGAGTCAGAGGCACTGGACGTGAGGTCCCAGCTCCACAGGCAGTGGGGACCCAAGAGAGAAGGTGGCAGCAGCTGAGTTATGCTGCAGAGAGCTGGGGAAGGAAGCTGGTAAGAAAGGAGGAGAGAGAAGGCAAGGTTTCTCCCATAAGCATCCCCACCTTCAGAAGGCGGTGCTTTGGACACGAGGCAAGTGTTGTAGCATTGTCGGCTCAAGAGGAACAAGACTCTTCATTGTGTGTTCTGAGGCATGGGTTTCCTCCCAGGGCCAAATGCCCAAGGGAGAGTCAGATGCCCTAGCTCTCTACTTTCTCAAAGGTGGCAGGACCCAGACCCTACAGGTATAAGCTGTTTGTCACTAGAGGTGACTGGCACATTCCTCTTTGAGGGACTCCCTACCGTGCAGCTTGTGCCCTGCGGAAGGTCATCCTTGCCAGCAGCAGGCAACCTCTCGTTTTCAGCATATGGCGTCATCTCCTGTATGGGCCCAGATTTCATGCCCATCGAAACCAGAGAAGGCCTGGAGAGACTGCTAAGCAGCGGCTGATCTTCCGGAAGACACAGGTTTGATTCCTGGCACACACATGTGGCTTACAATTGTCTGCCACTCTAGTTCCAGGGCATCTGCTGTCCCTTCTGGCGGCCGCAGGCACTAGGTACTCACACGGTACAGACATCTTTCTTGCCTTCTCTTTTCTTGCTTTTCCTTTTGTCTTTCAGCTCTACACGCCGCCAGTCCCCACACGCGGTGCACAGCCCCCATTCCCATGTTACACGTGTGTGCCCACCCACGGACATGTCTCCTCCATGGCCTGTCCCCAGGCAGCCTCGGTGCTGACCTGGGGTGTGTAGAAGGCCACAGGCTCAGGGATGATGCCAGTGTCCTTTTTCTGGAGTGAGAGGCGTTCTACAGCCAGGCCACCACGTGACAGGAGGAGAGTGAATGCAAACAAGAGGCAGAAGTGGCTGTTGTCCATGAAGAGACACCTGGCTTTTGCTGCAAGATGAGGTACAGACAAACACTGATACAAAGCCTCAAACAGGGACAGCTTGAGGCCACACCCACCAGAGTCGTGCTGGGTCTGAGCACCTCCACCCCAGAGCTGAGAAGTTCTGGAAGCCAGCCAACTCAAAGAGATCACACTCTGGCATCGCGTCACCATTCCCTCGAGTGGGTGTGCCTGTTGCGTGCAGGTAGAACCATTCAAATCAAGGAAGAGAGCGAGTGAGGGTCAGGGGGCTTGGCACATACACTCTTCCACCCAGGGTAGACGTCCGTAATCCAGACCTACCTGGGGAACTCACTCTCCTCAACCACTGTTTCATGATCTAAAAGCAGTGCATGGGAGTGAGCGAGACAGCCCAGTGGCTAAGAGCCCTGGCTGCTCTTCCGGAGGACCCTGTTTTAATTCCAGTACCCACGTGGCAGCTCACAACCACCTGTAACTCCAGCTCCAGGGGACCTAGTGTCCTCTTCTGGCCTCCATGGCACCAGGCACACATGTGATGCACAGATATACTTGCAGGCAAAACACTTAGGTATATACATCAGACAAATGTTTTAATTGGCTCATTTATAAAAATTAAGCATTTTTAAAAAGCTACCATAAACTTTATTACTATTGTCTTTTCCTCCAACTTCTTGTTTTATGCAAATTGTTTTTATCTTTTGTGATTCAGCCGTATAAGTGTTTTTTACATGAGTTTCCCTCTGGGAAAGTCCACTGGGGAATTAGTATATATCCTGGATTTTTCCCAATTGATATCTCAAAACTGACTTATTTACAAAATGGTTTGAAGCTTCTAAGGAGCTGAATAGAGGTTGGTTTGTCTGTCTGTCTGTGTGTCTGTTTGAGGCAGGGTTTCTCATTTCAAGGATGCAGGGTTCTACAGATCTGAAGTTGCCACAGCTTCCCACTAGACTCAAGACATGGGCTCACCTTCCAGGTGGCCTTAGACTTAACACACATTCGGAGTCCCTGCCAGAGTGAGGTGCTGAGTCCCTCTGACTCACGCATGTGTTTCCTCCACACTGCCGTGACCGTCACTCCTCCTGAGTGAGCACATACATGTAACCTTATGTTTTTTTCTATGCCCTGAATAATGACAGAGGCCTTTTAGGCCTTACAGCTGGGCAGATACTCAGCTACTCTAAGCCAGCAATACTGGCCTGGCCTATGTCCTGCCACATGGCCCACTACCTGCCCCCTCCGGCTCCTGCTTCTTCATCTATGTACCAGTAACAACTCCCTCTGGTCCCCACCTGAGATCTGTCTCTCCTTCTCTCTCTCAGAAGTCCTGCCTTTTCCTCTCCTGCCCAGCTATTGGCTGCTCAGCTCTGTATTTAACCAATTAGAAGGTAATGGCAAATGTTTACAAAACACTAAGGCAGGAGATGCTTCATAATAATGAACTGTAATCAGATTTGCACTGGCACAGAAATCAGCGTTTGAATGGCACAAGGGTTATATTTACACACTGCACAAAAACATCACTGCAGTGCACACTCGCACACACACACACTCATGCATGCATTCATGCATGTACACACATAGTCGTGTGCACACACATATGCGTAATACTCACATCCAGCTTAAGAATAGCATAGGAGATAGACATTAAAGCCATGCCTAACGAAATGCCAGTGGTCCGTGCAGACACAATTGCCAGGAGGACAAAGAAAGAAACGGCAGGATAGGAGCAACTGCAGAGTCGGCCCTGAGCCACGGGCTGCATCCCTCAAAGCTCTTCCTCACAGGGCAAGGACTAGCAAGCATGACTTTCAATTTGACCCATGTCTCCAGAGGTTGAGGATGCCTCCCGGGACCACAGCTGCCTGTATTAGGAGCCCTTGCTCTCAGCTGACTTTGCAGAGGCATCCACACTGGGAGACAGGTGAGACCTTTTGGGAAGGCCCAACTGGCTGCCAGCTCATCTGAGAATTCCAGCTTCTACTCTGCTCTTCAGAGTTGCTACCTGTGCGGACACAGGTCCATCTCAACCCTTCCTGAGAGCCCCTTCCCATTCCTTCGTGCTGTTTCTGTTGCTGGGGTCTGAGCCACACACTGAGCAGGAAGGCCATTGCGGAGCAGGCTCTCGGGAGGCGGCTTCTGCATTTTAGTTTAAGAACAGACACTGGGTTGCTATTTTGAGCTTTGCCTGGGAAAGTCCAAGGGAGCAGGGAGAGCATGGATCAGCCAGAAATCCCTTTCTGGGACAGCTGCCATCTCAGCTGATATGGACAAGAGAGGTAGAGATGTCTCTGACACTCTAATGACACCATGACAGCCCCCATCCCCCACAGAGCACCTCAGCCAGTCACCCTGGAGAACTGAATTGCTCCTGATAGGAGAGACATTCTCTGCCTGCTTTAGGCAAAGAGAGAGGGCAAAAGGGCAGGGGTGAGAGATTCCTTTTTCTCTGAAAATAAAGCATATGAATATGATCAATGAGGAGTGAGCATCACGTCTAGGGGGACAGGTGACTAATGCTTGGCAGCTGCCTATGTGCGCAGGGCAGAAGGTGGCCCAGCACAAAATGTGAACACCGACTCATAGGTAATAGAGGGGAGCCTCAGAAGATGGAGCAACATGCTGAGACCGGTAGCCAACTGGGTCCTACCAAAGAAAAATAGGACCCCAAAAGACTGTGTCAAGGGCCGGGCTCAAGCAGAGAGAGCTTGAGAGGGGCTGTGTGGTCAGGGAGGCTGTGGACCGGAACTGCTTTAGCTGATGAGCCAGACTAGACCTGAGAGACAAAGGAGCTGATGAGGGTCTGCCCTTTGAAGAAAGGGTGAGAGCATGGGCAGGCAGGCATTAGTCCCTCTGTGATGTTTAGGCCCATGGCTCCGCCTCCATGTTTCAGCTTGCTTGCCACATGCTACAGGCCAAGGACAGCTGTTTACCTGTCTGCAGAGAACTGACACTTTCTGGAAGTCTTTGATATCCTGTGTCAGGGTGATGCCACCCTAAGATGGGATGGCCTGCCCTCCCATCCTTTTTCCTCTTCCTTCCCTTCTTCCCTTCTTCCCTCCTTCCCTCCTTCCCTCCTTCCCTCCTTCCCTCCCTCCCTCCCTCCCTCCCTTCCTTCCTTCCTTCCTTCCTTCCTTCCTTCCTTCCTTCCTTCCTTCCTTCCTTCCTTCCTTCCTTCCTTCCTTATCTCACTATAGCCCAGGCTGGCATCAAACTCACAACCTTCCTGCCTCAGCCTGGCTTCTTTTATATATGCTTTCTTACCTCTCTCTCCGCCCCTCACTGGCCTGCCATTTCCTCTAACCTAGGGTTAAAGAAGGAGGAACTAGACTCCACCCAGTTGTTCTCTGGCCTCCAGACATGTGCCCCTGCTTCAGATCATACACAATAAAATGACATGAGATTTAATGAAACAAAGCTTTAGGAAAACAGAAGACATTCACAGAAAAGATAAACTGGATAGTTAGAGCCACAATTCGGGGTGGCGGGGGGGGGGGGGGCAGAGGATCAGTCCTTTGAGAAATAGCAGCAGCAGGGAAAAAGAACAGAGGCTGCTGGAGGAGCCCTCTCCAGGTGAGAAGAGATGTAAATATCTCATGTAGTGCTCACCTTTGACTTTGTGCGACTGTGACCACGCGCTAAGATGCGTGTGTGAGTGGCAGGGGCGACTCCGCCCTGTGATGCCACGTGCAGCAGCCTGGGGAGTTAGTTAGAGACACTAACCTCCACCTGAACCGGAGCTGCAGCATATTAGGGATGGGTTTAGGATTGCTGTAGGCACAGGTGGGGGTAAGAGAGACTAAGGAAGCAGTACGCACTTTGCAGTGGGCGTGGGCTTCAAGAGTCTGTGTTGGTTTCCTTTTCAGAAGACAGTAAAGCTCTGCGGAGCCCTGACAAGTGTTGGCCATGGCCTGCACTCTCAGCTTTGCCGGCAAGGAAGCTGGTCTTCCCTCCACGTGGACACTTCCTCTGGGAAACACCTGGTACCCAAAATGAGAGCTGCTGAGCTTTTACAGCCCCATCTTTCCTTAAGATTAAACAGACACACCCCTCTCTCCATGAGAGCATTTGAAAAATCAGCCACATTCTTTGGAAAGCTGGGATGGTCTCTCATGCTGAGCTTCTCCGGTACACTCAGCAGAGAGCCTTCAGCAGGAGGGCTCCAATGCTCAGAAGCTTTGAAATCTCTCAGTCTCTCGCTCAGATGTGAGACACTGAATGTCTTTCAGAAACAGACTAAGAAACCTACGCCCTCAGGGCTCTAGAGAGACAGCCCAGCAGTAAAGAGCATGTATTGCTTTTGCAGAGTCCAAGCTCACTTCCTAGCACCATGTCTAGCTGCTCCCAGCTCCTCTCTACAGGCATCTGCTGTCACATGTCCAGACCTCATCGTACACACAAGTTAAGCATAATAAAAATCAGCCTTTAAAGAAACCCTGGGGCTAAGAAGTCATTTTTAGCATGTATCCTTCACTCTGATGATGGTAAGGGTTTGGGGATGGGGTGGAGATGAGACACAGTGCTCATCATCCTTTTGCTTTGGTCTCCCAGGTTCTGGGATTGCACAAGGCCACGTCTGACCTGTGAGCACAGCTGTAATGGAAACACCAGGCACGTGACAGCTGGGGATGAGCCTGACCAGACAATGCCTTTGCCCAGGATGCGATGCTTCTGTCGTGAGCTTTGGGGACGCTGTCGGCCGTAGGCTGGGCTTGTTGAATAGACTCGGAGATGAGGTTTCGCAGGCAAGGCTGGTTCTCTTTTTTTCTTTCTTTCGCCTTTTGTATGAGTGCTGCCAGCCAAGCAAGCAGGGGTGTGAAGCGTGGGATGAGCATGGCAAGGTGCCCAGCAGAGCGGTGCTGTGAAACACAGCCCTGCAGCGGCTCTCAGGGGGACAAGAAGGGGCACACATCTAGCTTGTCCTGCTCAGGGGCTAAGGGATGAAATCTTTTTCTTCTGCACGCGAGCCTGCTTCTGGACTTCCCCACAGCTGCAGATTCTGACACAGTTTCTTGGCAGGTGCCGTGGGCCCTGGCTTGTGAGCGCAGCCTCCACAGAGGTAACTGTACCAGGCTGGGGACGAAAGTGGCAGGCTGTGGTCAAAGCAGCAGACACTCACTGATCACAGCAACAAGACAGCCTGGGCCTCTTTGTGACTCTTATATCTCTCCATGTCCCCAGAAGTGTCTCATTTGCTTCGAGATACAAACAGATGCCACTTATAGTCATACGCTGATGAAGAAATGGCTGACACAGAGGTGTCGCCAGCTCCGTCTGACATTGCTGTCTTGTTGCCACACCAGGATTCAAGATGGCCTGGGCTGGCTGGAGCTCACTCTGTCCTCTTTAAGATGATTCTGCCTCATGAGGATGCTCAGCCCTGTCTGGTGTCTGGGAGTGGCCTGAGGACGTTTCTTCTGCTTTTCTCTGTGCGTGTTCTCTCTCAGGCCATGCCCTGTCTGTCTGGTTCTCATCTTCCTCGCTTCTGTTGTGTCTCACAACGTCCAAAGTTTACATGATCTAATCCTGCACACTTCTTGTTTTAATTGGGTCCAAAAGCAGCTTGAAGAGAAGAAAGTTTATTTTAGCTTATGGTTCTGGGTTACAGTCCATCACCAAGGGGAGCCAGGGCAGGAACTCAAGCAGAGCTGATGCAGAGGCCAGGGAGGGGTGCTGCTTACTGGCTTGCCCTTCATGGCTTGCCTACGATGCTCTTTTTATTTTTTTACAGAGCCTGGCATCACCAGCCCAGGGGTGCTACTGCTCATTGAGCTGTCCTACCCCCACACTAAGCATCAATCAAGAAAATGCACCCTAGGCTTGCTCACAGGCCAATCTGGTTGGGGCATTTTCTCAACTGAGGTTCCCACTTCCCGAATGATTCTACTTGGTGTCAAGTGGACTTAAAACCAACTGGCATAATCTTGCATCTTTCTCCCCCACACCATTCCCTAAGCATGACAGTTAAAGCTGATGGTCAGCCTGGAAGGATTTTTACTCCTTTGGAAGACACCTCCAGACATCTCCCTGATAGTATTTCCAGAGCGACTTCACTGGGGAACGAAGCTCTGCCATATCCGGGTGGTGCCATCCCGTAGGCAGCAATCCTGGGCTGTGTTAGCAGAAACTAGCGGAATATCAGCATTCACCTGCTTCCCGTCTGCAGACTCGGCGTGACCAGCGCTCATGATGTTGCTGCCATGCTTCTGCTGTCACGGTGGACTATACCCTCTCAAACTACGAGCCCTCGTTTGTTTTTATCAGGTATTTTGTTATAGCAATGAGGAAAGTAACCAATTCTCTGTTTTCTCTCACTGCTAACCCACACAGCGTGGATAAGCAGCTGTTATGTGCCTACTGCTGTTTCCAGTACTGAGCTACAAAGATACATAGGAAAGGGGCCATTTCTGCCTCCGTGGAGCTTGTGGTCCCAAATGGAATGCCAACAAACAGTGACAACAATTTCACGAGTCAGGTGGAGGGCTGTCAGTTACTCAGTGCAGGGTACCATGGGGATGAGTGAACAGGAGCCCACCGAGATGCGACGGCCAAGTCAAGTGTCCCAGAGGAAAGACATGGAGTTGGAGACCCCGAGGATGAGTCGGCATGAGTCGGGTGAGGGGCGGGCAGGGCGGGGAAAGGTCCCGATGGAAGGTGCCAAGGCTGAACAGTAAGAAAACTTGACATGCGTTCAGAGGATGAACTTGGAAGAAGGGAAAGTTCGGTCTGGAGGGGTGGCCGAGGCTGGACAGCACGAGGGGACTGCGAGCAGCTAAGCAAAGCTACATACCACAGCTCCTTTGCTTGGGGTCTGTGACTCAACCTTACACAGATCCAGCATCTAGCACAGGAAGCCACACGACTTTCTAACACATTTGAGGTTTTGATGAGTTCCAGGTGGCTGGCAAAAAGGGGAACCAGGAAAAAGAGCAAATATTGAATATTGAGAGACAGCAGAATATTGAGAGACAGCAAGGGAAAAGTATCTCAAAGGGAGGAAGAAGAAACCACTCAGCTTTTGCTCATGGGAAAGGGAATAAAAGTCAGTTTCTGATACTACTCGAAAGAACCCCCACAAGTCACCTCCAAAACCACAGAATCCAGAGGAGGAATCCAAATGTTTGTGAGCAACCAGGCTGAACGAAGGTAAGAGGCCCGTTGGTACAGTCTGAGGGTGTGGCAACTTGGGTCCCTGCCCATCTGTTAAGAGCCTGGCTGACTCCTCCAAGCAGTGAGAGTGGTCAGTGGCCACCGCGGAATTGTGGTTTGTATTTATGGCTTTAATTAAATTGAATTAACTGTAATAATCAGGGCTTCTGTTTGCCGTGTTCTCGCATCCAGAATGGCCCCTCTGAGCTGTCAGGAGCGGTGTATCTGACTGCACACTGAGGCTGTGCGCTGGGGCTTGGGGTTTCTGTCACAGCCCAGCAACCTGGTCCTCTGAGGCTGAATTACAGTAATAGAAATGGAAATGAGCTATTCCCAGCTGCCCAAGACCCTGATATCACTTCTTTGCCTCTGTTGTGTACCTCAAAGTCTTATCCACAACTCTGGGGCAAGTCCAGAATGCTTCGGGGCTCCAGATCAGAGAGCTATGAAACATGAGCTTGGAACTCAGGCCTCTCCCTTCCTAGCTTCAAGATCCTGAGCCAACATTCTCACAAAACACTCCTTACTCCATACCATGGGAATGGTGGTATTAACTTAAGGGTCTCAGATGGGAGTGCCAAAGGGACTCTTTACTAGATTGTTGGGGAAGAAAAAGTTTATTAAAAGAGTTATTAATAACACAGACAGAGACAACAAGGCTGTAGGGACTTGAAGAGAGTTCAGTCGCCAGTACTAGGGAAAGACAGCAAGGAAGAGGCTCTACAGAAAGGAAGGACATAAGAGTCCACAGGACAGAAGGAGGGACGTCTTCTTACATCTTTCTGAGCACAAACTTGCAGCCAGGTTCTCTTTTCCCACACAGGATGCAGGAAAGAAGAGGGGAACAGATACATGTCCGCCAGTCCCTGCTCCTACTTCTCCTGGCATCTCACAGTCTCAGCATGACAATACAGCAGATATCCTTGGCCCTGCATTGACCTTCGGCTACAAATAAGGGGCGGAGTTCCACACCGTAGCCAGGACTCACAAAGCCTTAGAAGAGTACGTGTCTGTATAACTATATACCATGTGTGGGGCTGCCCTTGGGAGGCTGGAACAGGAAGACCAGTTTCTTTCTTTTTTTGTTTTAGGTTTTTTTTTTTTTTTTAATTTTTATTAATTACAATTTATTCACTTTGTATCCCCTTGTAGCTCCCTCCCTCTTCCCCTCCCAACCCCACCCTCTATCCTCCTTCTCCACCCATGCCCCTCCCCCAAGTCCACTGATAGGGGAGGTCTTCCTCTCCTTCCTTCTGATCCCAGTCTATCAGATCTCATCAGGACTGGCTGCATTATCTTCCTCTGTGGCCTTGTCAGGCTTCTCCCTCCTCAGGGGGAGGTGATCAGAGAGCAGGCCAATCAGTGCATGTCAGAGACAGTCCCTCTTCCCATTACTATGGAACCCACTTGAACACTGAGCTGCCATGGGCTACATCTGTGCAGGGGTTCTAGGTTATCTCAATGCATAGCCTTTGGTTGGCGTATCAGTCTCAGAAAAGACCCCTGGGCCCAGATTTTTTGGTTCTGTTGCTCTCCTTGTGGAGTTCCTGTCCTATCCAGATCTTACTATTTCCCACTTTTTTCAGAACATTCCCTGCACTCTCCCCAAAGGTTGGCCATAAGTCTCACCATCTGTTGTGATATCCTGCAGGGTAGAGCCTTCCAGAGGCCCTCCATGGCAGGCTCCTGTCCTGTTCCCTCTTTTCTCCTTCTTCCGATGTCCATCCTCTTTGCCTTTCTGAATGGGGATTGAGCATTTTAGCAAGAGTCCTCCTTCTTGATTAGTTTCTTTAGGTGTACAGATTTTAGTAGGTTTATCCTATGAGTGAGTATATACTGTGTGTGGAAGACCAGTTTCTTTATATAATAACAAGACCTTGTTTAAATAAATACATATCTAAATGGAGAAGCAAATAAACTGAGTCAAGGTTGCCAGTTGAACAAGAGTGTAGCAGTCAAGGCTGGCCTAGGCAGCCTGGCAGCCTATATCTTTTCTCTTAGCTATGCCTCTGTTACATTTTATATTTCAGTTCAGCGGAGACACGAATGCACTGCTTAACCTGAGCATTGCGGGATTTTACAGAGGCTGGGAACACGGACTCTAGTCCCTCTAGCCCAGGTTCAAACTTCATCTCTAACCCTCAGTTACTGGGTGACCTCTGGTGAGTTAATGTCTCTGTGCCTCGCTTTCATCCTCTGTGGGACGGGATAGTAACAGTGGCTGCTGAGGATGGTGGCAAGGGTGAGCTAACACACATGGAACGATGGCTGAGGTCGTGAGTTTTATTTCACTAAGGCGCAGCGGAACCTCACAAACTGTATGAAGTTCTCGGGTCAGATCTGGTGGTGGAGGGGGACAGCACCTGTCCAGGTGACTGTCACGCTTATGTAACAGCCGTTCCACACGTATGTAAGTGGCTTGTGCAGCATAGTTTTAGGTCAACTTGACACAAGCTACAATTACCTGAAAAGAGGGGACCTTAATTAAGAAAAAAAAAAAAAAGCCTTCGTAAGATCCAGCTGTAAGGCAACTTCTTAATTGGTGATTGATGGGGGAGGGCCATTGTGGGTGGTGCTCTTCCGGCACTTGTGGTCCAGGGTTCTATAAGAAAGCAGGTGTAAAGGTTTTGGAGAGTAAGCCAGTAAGCAGCTCCTCCTCTTCCCCCGTTCCCCCCCCCCCATCAGCTCCTGCCTCAGGTGTCTGCTAGACACCTGTTAGAGTTCCTGTCCTGACGTCCCTCCATGAGGAGCAGTGATAGGGAAATGTAAGTGGAATAAGCCTTTTCTTCCCCAGCTAGTTTTTTGGGCATGGAGTTTCATTGAAGCAACAGAAGCCCTAACTAAGACATAGTAGTTACATGGAAAAAAATGAAGGGCACCAATGTTCTGATGTGCTAAAAATGGAAAAACAGAATCCACACTACTGATCACTCCCAAAGAAAATCCTTTTGACCATCTGAGAGCGTTACTAAAGTGCTAAAACAGAATAACCTTGAAAGGTTAATGCTTTGTTTTTAATGCTTTAAATAACTTCTAGATATGAGCCTGTTTGGTGGAAAAGGAAAATCATGAAAATGTTTTTTTCGAAAGAACAAGAAACCTCAGGAGCTAACTTTCCATGAACATAGCACATGGAAAGGTCAAGGTGCAGGGGCTAATTGGGAACTGGTGTTGACAATGAGCTTGGGTCAAAGGATGGACAACATATTTGTGCCTGCACAGACCAGGACAGTGTCTACCTCATCACTGCCAGCCTGGCCCCAGGAACTTTTTTTTTTTTTTCCTGAATCCCATGGAAGACTCATTATGGGCTCTGCAGAAGGACTCACATAGACCCTAGGTGGAAGGAAGGGTGGGGAGAAAGCCCTCAGGATGGCCTCGTCTCACGTTGCTTTGGAGAGAGGGGAAACCTCTGGGAAGTGACAGAAGGTCATCCTGTCTCAGTCCACAGGCATTCCACTACCATGCTTGGAAGGAAAAACCACAAGAAAGATCAACAAAGGGAAAAAAGCAACATGCTAGGGGCAAAAAGCAACGATCTGTGGTTGTTTTTATTTCTCATGGGACAGACTCTCTTGACAGCTCTTTAGTCCTGAAAGTGGGTCTGGAGGATGTGGAGCATGTGGCAATGGGAGTCACTGGGGCTTCCTGTCCTCGGCAGGCTCTCAGGCCAGCGAGTGTGTGCTGTGGACAGATAAGCTCATGGGCCGAGGGTGGGGAAGACAAAGTCTGGAGAGTTTAGTGAGCAGAGCAGACAGCCCTTCAGAGAGAGATGAAGCCAGAGCGAAGCCATGGATGGTCCTTAGAAAGCTGCCCACAGGCTCCTTCTAGGCTTCTGCCTTAGCGCAAGCCCACAGACCCTTCTGAGATGCAGCCGTTGTCAAACCTGATTGCAAGAGCCAAAACTGGTCCACAGAGGTGATGCAGAAGTGAGATTTGACCATGAGTCAGCTGACCCTGGGATGTGGGTCTCTTAGCACATGGTGCTGGCCTCGGACATGCCAGTGACTCAAGAGCAGAGTTTGGCTGGAGCACTCTCAACACCACCTTCAACTCAAAACGAGTTTTTCAATGAAACCAAAGGCTCATTATTCGCTGTCACCAAGCAGCTGCATTCCCTTACCAGGCATGCTCTCCGAACCGTCCTTTTCACTTCCTCTTCCCCCTCTCTGCTGGCTTTCTCATGATTATCAACTGACAGGGACAAATGAGCTCAGAAAACTGCACTGAGGGCACAGTGTCCTCTCCCTGGACCACTGGCTCACAAGGTCAGAACAACAAACACATCCCACTGCAAGGACGGTCCCTGGGGCTGGCAGAGGAGCAGGCTTGAGCTTGTGGCCTCCAGACTCCTGTCTGATGGGGCCAGCCTGGGGAGGCTGCAGATTGCAGAGGGAACACTGGGCAAGGACAGCCTTGAGGTAGAGGGGTGGCCTCCACCATGTGACAGGCACAGTTTAGAAGTTGCACCTCGAACACTACATGATCCTGGACTATTTTTCTACCTTGTTTTGAAATGATCTGGAATCCAGTACCTTTTCACTCGTTATTTTTAAAATGACAAATGTTACAGACACCGTCCTAATTGTCTTGAGGGGACAGGGGCCCAGCCTGTGAGTCATCCACATGTCGAATTTCTAGGTGTGCCTAGAAGAGCTTGTGTTCTTTCTCCCCTGATTAAAAACAGTTTAAGGATCATAATTTTAGGGTGTGGAGTCCCTTAGTTTAGAAATGATCTTGCATCCGACAGGAGAAATCATTTCACTCGAAATTGAAAACCTCAAACATAAAATTCTAAGTTTCTCTTCCCAGGGTGCAAAGGCAAAGCAGGACCCTCCTCTCCTCTGTTTAAAGCCTGTCTGTGTGAGTAGGGAGGAAGTCTGACAAAGGTCTGAGGAAAAGGGGGCTGCTGATGTTGGGGAGCAGAGCAGCATTCTAGAAAGAAAGAAAGACTTGTTGGAAGAAGAAAGACTTGTTGGAAGAGCTGCAGACTCTATTTGGAAATGAAAAGTTCATTTTTTTTTTAAACAGGAGGAAACACCACCCAGCACTGTCATCAGCTACATTTCTAAAGAAATAAACAATCTCAGAAGCATAACAATGGTAAATAAACTTCACTGGGTTCTCGCGTTAGGGTTTCTCTTTAGAGAAAGCTGTTTTCTAATTGAGCAGTCTGATTTTCTTCTTGGACAAATCGGACAGGTTTAGAATTATAGAACGCAGCTGGACAGATTGGGGAGACTGAGGCACAGAGGCCTGGAGGTTTAATCAATCCTACGATGCTGGGGAGAACCCACAGTCCTCAGAGTCGCCCGCCACCGTTTCAGGACCGGCCTGTGGGGTCGCCCTGTCCCTCCCCTTTCGCAGATCGTTATCTGGAGACCAGACTCCGCTGGTGACCCATTTCTGCGTCCCGCACCCACCTCCCCTCCGGCGAAACCAAAGGTCCTGACTTCTGCCGTCGGCCCCGCCGGTCTGCGCGCTCGGCTCCAGCTGGGCGGCCCGAGCGCGCCGCGCCAGCCTCTCGGGGGTCAAGTGCAGGTTGCGGCGCAGGGAGGCGGCGGGGGAGGGGCGCCGGGCCGCGCACCGGCGGGTGGCGTCCTCGCGGAGCTCCGCGGGAATGTGGGGCGGGTCCCACCGGCGCGGTGCGTCTGGAGAAACAGCGTCAGCCTGGGGCGACTTGCCGGTTTTGCTAACTGCGCTTCAGCAGGACCGGCCATCCCGTGGGCGCGGCCGGAATGGAGGGGGTCCGTGGCTACGGACCGCTCCCCGACATCCCCAGGCTTCCCACACTTCCTGCACTTCGGCTCTCTGGTGTGGGCCGAGCGCTGGTACTTGTCACATTATTTTTGGCTCAGGAGTGCATCTCACTCCTCGTCTGGACTGGGCCTAGACCGGACCGGATTAGGATTAACTCATCTCCCTGTGCTGGGATCCTGAACCTTCTTTCTGGCCAGTTACAAGTCAGGACAGGTGGGGAGGGCGTGGCCATCCCTTCTGCAGCCCTTAACCCCGCTTTCAGGTGTGTCCTCCTGTGTGAGGCTGTGCGGGGCCACAGTGCCCCAGCGCGCATTCCTCCTCCTGTCATCCCTCCATCATTTTCATTTCCTCGGGGCGCAAACCTCATGCAGAACCTCCCCAAACTCACAACCTTTTAAGGGTTGTCTTCAACATCCTTGAAGTCTCGCGTTCTTCACCTAAGAGGACAGTGTTGTGTCCTTTGCTCGGGAGTATGTGTTTGGGGGCCGGTTATACTAATGACAAAGATGAAAGCCTCTTGGAGCCGCGGCAGTTTTGACTTTAAACATGAGGCCAGTTAAGAAGGAAAGCAACAATAAATTCAGCCTAGGGCGCGACCTGGCACTAAATTGTCTCTTACAGTGTCCAGATTCTGGCCAAGTTGTCAGCTTGATGCCCCTCTTCTCCAGGGGCCTCCTCAGTCGTCTTCAGACCGAGTTGTTTTCCTTGGTTCCCTTTTGTTTGGCGGCCAAGTCGTCGCTGGGTGACTTTCTCCCATTTTCTGACTCTTTCCCAAGTTACTTAGGCATGACCAAAATAACACACTCACCACTTTGCTCGTCGCTAAGTTCCCCTAGTTGCTTCCCTAGTACACATTTTGAACCAGCTCCATCTCGGAACATTCTGTTCATTGCTTCCCCCCGCCCCCCCCGCCTGCCCCCACGTAATCTGGTGAAAGACGCCAGGGCTTGGTTTGAGCTGGACACAAGAGCTGAGAGAAAGCTGTTAGCAACCACCGAGGTGCTCTTTTTCAGGCCCCCTCCACCACGCAAGGCTGCCTTGCGTTCTGTATGACATCCCCTCAGGAGCGTTTAAGCCCATCAGGGTTGAGCCCAAGAGGTTGGAATGAACCCAAGAGGCACACACTGTGCCCAAGTAAATAGTGCAGAGAGACTGTACCATGAATGAACCGGCTGATCCGAGTACTAACCCAGTCCAAGGCTTCTTTTGCCTATATGGTTACCAATTACTCTCTTTCAGGGCCATGGGTGAGCAGTGCTGGTCTGGAGCTGGGAACCCTTTATCCAGACACTGCCACAAAGAGGCCCCCGTGACTGTGTTGTATCTTCCTGCTCTGTCAGAATCAGAAGGGAATGACGACACAGCTCCACGCACACCACACACTTTATGCTGCTGATGCTCTGGGCAATGAAGGCGATAGATCGCTCTCTTCGTTCAGCACACCGAGTGAGTACTTTGTGGAATAAGTGGTCCTTCCCAGGCCAAGGGTTCACACCTTAAACAGTTGATTCCAACTGCTCACTGCGTGGTGCAGGTCACAGGAAATGAGAAGGGAGAAGGGAGTGGGGGCTTTCCTAAGGACGTGAAGTTCTCAAAGCACGACTTTCTTGCTCAGTATTTTTGATTTTCACAATGGCAACAACGGGGAGAGGAATGTAACTGCCGGCGTTCTGCGTGACTTAGCCCTACGTCCAGTCCTTGCACGCGTGGTCTCATTTAACTCTTTCAATGTTTCAGCAAGGCTTAAACGGGCACCCCACCTTTCCAGATGATGTCCGAGAGAGGTTGTCTGACTTCCCCACGGTCACACAGCAATAGAACCCGTGACTTGAGAGAGCTGCTTTTGCCCCTATGCTTTCCTTTCTTCTGTGTGATTTCACACTGGAATGGCATTATCAAAGTAAGTCAAGATATGAGCTCGGGGCGGGAGCGGGGGCTGAAGAGGTGGCTCGGCAGTTAAGAGAGCCCAGAAAGAGCCCCACACTGTGCAGTTCACAAGCCCCAGGAACTCCAGCGCATCTGACGCCCTCGCTGGCCTCCAGGGACACTTCTACACACTGTGTGCACATACATGTAAAGAAAGATAAATAAAAACTTTAAGGAAAATTAAATTAGAATAATTATCATTAGTCATGGCTTTACAAGGTGTGCACCTAACTTTCAGTCATCTTGCGAGACAAGTGCATAGTGTCATGCCCAATTCAGAGGTCTCCGAATCATGCGAGGCTCCCTCCCTTCAAGTTTGTCAGGTGGCTACAGCTGCCCGTAAGAATGGCAAGAGCAGGGGAGGCAGGAGTTTTTGGATGCAGGTAAGGTTTGGATGGTGGAAGGTGGGAAGTGAAGGGATACCCACTTGGCAAACGGAAGACACAGAAGCCTCACAGCACTTACAGGAGGAATGAGTCTGGCTGACCTGGGATTCAGGTTAAGGACTGTGGCTGAGCCTGACTTCCTGTCTATTCATCTTTGACCCTGCCCTTACCCCCTGTCTAGCACAAAGCCTGGCAAAAATAAATGTTCAATAAATGTCAAGGTGGATTAAGTCAGCTGAATTTCCTCACTCAGCCCGAGACAGTCTCTCTTTGTGCTCTCCCTCTCTCCCATCACCGCTGTGGGCCTTGCCTCCCTCGCTGTACTCGGCTTGGTTGTGTTGGATTCATCAGCTTCTTGTCACAGGTGAGAGATGTTTATACCTGGAGAAACCGCAATGCTCATGAACCATGTCCCCAGGGAGACTGGATGACTGGAGACTTGGGAACAAACGTGTGGTGCTTCCTCCCTATGCCAGTCTCTCGGCCCTAATGCCATTGTTCACGCTCACCTGCTTAACTCACTGTGACGACAGCACATCCATGCTTCTTGTCAAGAAATACAGACCTCAGGGCTTGACGTCATTGAGAATTTGGGATGGAGCCCTCCCTTACTTCCAGGTGGTCTAGTTTTACTGTGTCACAGGCCTTTTGCAAACTGACCGTAGCCTGGCTCCAGTTGCCCCAGGCCGTACTCTCACACCCTTGATGTGTGAGGCTCTGATTTTCCTATCAAACCAGTCAAGGTCAATACTAACTCTCAACCAGTTCTAAGGTGTACACAGTTCCCCCTCTTTCCCTATTCACCCTTCCCCCTTCTGATTTTTCCCTTCCCTCTCTCTTTCTCTCTTCTCCCCTTCTCTTTCAGCTTTCTTGGAATTTTTTATTCTTCCTCTTAATCAGTGTGGAACAGGACCAAATTTAAGCATCAAACCCTACTCTTCTGAAAGTCCCATTGAGACCCGAGTGCAGCTCTAGGCCCTGAACCCCAAGAAACAAGCGTTGCTACACAGCTCCTAAGCAGGCTGTCCCTCAGGACACACCCAGGACACGTGGCCCCGAAGACTTCACTTGCTCTTCTGCTGGTTGGCGGGGTCTTAGAGAAGTCCTGAGGGAGTGTACCCAGCTCCAAGCAGCAGAGTCAGCTCAGGCAGGCTGCTGGTGCAATTGCAGGGATTTGACTGGTCATCCAAAAACGGAAACAGGAAGTGGTCTCAGGTGGAATACTGGTCTCCTGGATGCAAGTGCATACACTAAGCAGTTAAATGAGACCTACATGCTCTTCATGGCACAACCAGATTTAAACTTTCCTCACAGGCCAGGCCTCATGGCGATGTCAGCCCGACAGACAGTTTGAGAATTTGAAGTTACTGTGTTGACGCAGAGGCAAAAAACATCATAGAGGAGAAGGCTATGAAACAGCAAGTCAGTGACATAGAGAAAGGGAGGTGTCATTCTGATACTGAAAATGTCCCCTAAATGATGTTTCCTCTTCATTCACTGAGAACAGGAAACTCTTAGCAGAAGACACAGCAACGTGATAACTTTGTTGTTGTTTGCCTTTGAGATAGGCCTCACTGTGCAGCCTAGGTAGGCCTCAGCCTCACAACGCTCTTGTGTCAGAGGACTGTGAGAAGTCATATTGTAATGATCAATCATTCCAGCCCAATGTACTGTTTAGCAGGATGAGGACAGGGCTTCACATAACCTTCAAAGTCATGGTCTAGGTTTTCATTAACCCCTCATTAGCTGAAGAGATGGAACATGGGCAGACTCTTTTGCAGAGAGCAAGGAACTATTCCTAGAGTCTTCAGAGAGCATATGACAAGGTAGTCAAGCTGCCTGCATGGTGCTAGGACATCTGTAGGTCTAGAAATAAATACAATACCTGTGTGTTACTTCAAGCCTTTCATTGCAACTCTAAGAGGTAGGTGGACCATAATCCTCATGGCACCGAGTCTGTAGACAAAAGTCTTCAGAGTGATGGGGCCGTGTCCTGGCTTCAGAATTCTTAGTTCGGAATGGTGAGCTCAGGATCAGGGCAGATCCAGCTCCATCACATTCCTGCAACGAGGACTTCAGTTGGGCTTGCAGGTTGAATGACGGGAATCCTGCTAACATCTGAATATCGGGGTGAGGAGGTAACAATGGGCTGGTCCCTCACACCTGGAAATGATATTCTGCTGGCTCCCTGAAGCTCCCAGGAGAGGCGAAGGCTGCACCGTGAGCACAGCGCCTGTGAGAACCGCCTGTGAGGAGAGTTCAGGTCTGATCACTCCCACCACCATGTTCATTTAATTTGTCCCCACAGCTGTCTCTAAGTGGGGATAAGAATGGTGATTCATGAGTTGCTAAAGACTTCGGAGGAAACTTCCCTTACACAAACACCACTGATGTGGAATCGCTGTAGAAAACCAATGATTCAAAGTTGACTTTTATTGTGCTTTCAAACTAAATGTATTGTCACACCACATTGCTTTTATTTTCCTTCATTTGAGCATTTCTTTCCTTCTCTCCCCCATGTTCCTCCTTTCCCCTCCCTGATGCCCCCTTCCTTTCATCTGAAGACTCGTGTGAAATCTCAGTTGGAAGGTATAGGTTGAATATTCCTAACCCCAAACTCTGAAGTCTAAACAGTCCAAACCCTGAAGCTTGCTGAGCGCCACAGAGGTCACAGTAGATGGTGGCCTCACTTGACCTCACGGAGAGCCGTGGTCACAGCACAGGTGCATCTTTCATCATATAATACCCACATGCAGTGAGAGCTGTGTAAGTAAGGTATACGTTAAAAAAAAAAAAAAGCTGATTTCGGGCTTGAACTCTAGCATGAGATAGCCCATTATTTGTAAGCAATGTTCTTAAAAACACTTCTAATCCAGAGCATTTCAAGTAAGGGATACCCCAAGCCCACAGAACCACCACAGACAGCCACCATCACCATTCAGGTACATTTTTATTTTTCTTATACCAGAGTTGAATTTTGTCTTTTTATATTTGGAGACAGAGGCTAACTGCGCAGCCTGGTCTGACTAGAACTCACGCTGTGTGACAGGCTGGCTTCAAATTCATAAAGATCCAGCTTTTTCTTCCTCCTGAGAGCTCAGGCCAAAGGCCTGTGCCACACCACCTGGACTTCGAATAGTTTTAAGAAGGATTTTTTTTTTTAATCATTAAAATAGTTTCATTAAAAAAAAAATTCCTGCCAGGCATGGTGGCACATGCCTTTAATCCCAGCACTTGGGAGGCAGAGGCAGGCAGATCTCTATGAGTTCCAGGCCGGCCTGGTCTACATAGGGAGTTCTAGGACAGCCAAAGGTATACAGAGAGACCCTATCTCAAACAAACAAACAAACAAACAAACAAACCCCATAATCCCATCCCCAAAGAAAACATCTTTATATTTATTTATATTGAGAGATGGGCTTTGGGTGGGTATAGTCATGAGTCTGTATAGCTTTGGGCTCTTTATTTATTTATTTATTTATTTATTTATTTATTTAGCAGCCTGGGGGTTTGAATTCAGGATGTTGAATTTGCTGAGCTGTACACTTTGACCTACTTTAAAAATTTCGAGTAGCACTTTACAGTGCTGCAGTGTATTACAAATGCAGCAGGTGGGTGTCTATACATTTTCATCATTCTCCGAGTATCCTTTCTCAGGCATTTATGTAGGCTTCATTTGTTTTTTGAAATATTTAGTAACGTGTATATTTTGTCCAATTGAATAATCGTAACAGTCATGCAAGTCCTCCTCCTCTTAGAGTTTCACCCCTTCAAGTCTGTTTGAATTCTTTTCAGAATTTTTCAGAAATATGGAGCATTTAGACGTTTTCCAAGGCTAGCTAGTAGAATGTATTAACATTTAAAGTTCCTAATATTTTTAACAAAAAACCCATTTTAGGAATTCTTTCCTTCCTTCCTTCTTTCCTTCCTTCCTTTTTTTTCTTTTTTCCTTCCTTTTCTTTCTTTCTTTCTTTCTTTCTTTCTTTCTTTCTTTCTTTCTTTCTTTCTTCTTTCTTCCTTTCTTTCTCTTCTTCCTCCTCTTTCTCTTCTTCTCTGCTTCTTCTCCTTTTTCTAAATGAGCTAGGTTTCTCTCTAAGACTGGGATAGCTGAAAACATATTAAAGTATTATATTTTCATAACAGCAACACCAACATAGAACAAACCACACAGCCAAACGACAAAGACTTGCTGGGAGGTGCTTGCCCCCTACCAGCATTATGTAGCCACCAATGAGAATGCAGTGGAGTTCTGCCAGGTGAGTGGAAGGGATCTCCATATGGTTGTTAATGGAGACAATCTGCAGGCAATTGTGTGTAATGTATGATACCATGCCGTTTTTGGAAAACAGACAAGACAAAATGAAACAGAAACAAAACCCAAACGCTGCATAACGCAGACAGCCCAAATAGAAGGGCTAGCATACTTACTCCCTGGTCCGGAACTGGGTTGTGTTTGCTAAGAAACTAGCTCTTGTGGCTTGTTCGTCTTTTGGCCTGTTTATTTTCCAAAGAGAGAGAAAAAGAAGGCACGAAGTTGGATGGGTGTGGAGGTGGGCAGATCTGGAGGGAAATGAGAGAGGGGAAATAGTGGTCAGAATATACTGTATGGAAAAAATATTTTCAATAGAACAGGAAAAAATGGGTATCCAAATGATAGTTTTATTGGTAGGAAACCATTATTTCCTACCAATAAAACATTTCCCATATATCATGATAGCAAACATTTTAAATAGTCGGTAGACACGACCGTGACATGTCTCTAAAGTTGGCATCTTTAGTGTACAGAAGCAAAGCCAAGCACTGCTTCGGTCCTGGATGCCATGACTCTAACGCACCCTCCTTCCCACTGCAGGAGCTTGTGATCGGTCCGTCCGCTTCCTCACAGTCCACAGGGACGCTTAGAGATAGTCACTAGACCCTCCGGTGGATTCTCAGCTGCGGCCCCCACCTAACCCTCCAACTGACTGCCGGGCCCACCACCGTCCCCTCCCTTCTCCTGTCCTAACATGCTAACACGCTGTTCGGCGACTGACCCAGGCACGCTCTGACCTTAGGGTTCTTGCTCGTGAGCCAGTCTTCACCAGAATCTGTTTCTATCAGATATTTGTATGGCAGCCATCTTCATTTTCTGTAGCTATCTACCCCAAAGTCACCTTATCCAAACAGACTTTGTGCTGGGCCTCAAGCAGAGGCCAGGGCAGAAGGATTAGAAGGAGTTGAAGATCACACAGAGTTACTAGCGAGTTTGAGACCAGTAGGTGTCTCAAAAGAAAAAAAAAAAAAAAGTGGGAAAGGCATTTGGAGGACAGAGACAGATTCCCTGCAGAGAGACATTAATTACGGTGAAAACAGACTTTTCACAAAGATTGCTGTAAGGTGGAGGAATATCACTAAATTGTGGGAAACAAAAAAATAGACAGTTTAGGATGAGAACCCAGTCAAAACTAAAGACGATGTAAATGACTGCCAAGGGCTGCTGAACAGTCAGGCATGTCGCCTGCTTTGGGACTGTCACCCCAGATCAGATGTTCTAAACGCGAACAGCCAAGCCTATGATTTCCCACGGCTTCGAAGGGAGGAAGACTCTGGTTCATTACCCTAAAAAAGGAGCCTGCACCGAGTGCTGCTGTTCTGTGGCCATGTCTGTGAGGGCTTGTTCTGTGGCCGCGTCTGTGAGGGCTTGTTCTGTGGCCGCGTCTGTGAGGGCTTGTCTTGCTAACAGACATAGGAGGGCCAGCCCTCTGTGGACAGCATGGTCTCCTTCAAGCACGCCACCAGGCAGCCATCCAGTTTGGCTGAACTTCCTCAGCTAGGAGTAAGTTCTGGGATCGGAGGTAACGCTGCATAGAGTAGCAAGCAGGCCTGCCTTCCAGTTCCCAATTGAGCGCCTGCGCTGACGTCCCGATGGCCTGTAACCCGAAAGCTGAGTAAGCCCATTCCTCCCCGGAGGTGCTTTGGGGTCACAGTGTTTCATCACAGCAACAGAAAGGAAAGAGAACTCCTAAGGATCCCAAACCACCAACCAGTTCCTAAGATGCAAGCAGAATACGTTGAATGAAAAAAATGCTTCAGACGTCGCTGGCCACAACAAAGCAGTGGACATGACTGTGCGCCGCAAACAGCAGCTTGTAGGGAGGCCAGCTGCTTATCTCTGCATGAGATGCCGGGCACACCAGACTCCGCACAGCCCAAGCTGCTGGTGTAGCTCCTATCTCCTTTCACTTTTTCTTATTTATGTTGCCCAACGTTGCGGTTATAATTATTTCTGAAAGCTACAAAAATCTTTCAAGGCCGACACACCCACGTTTGTCAGTTCTGGGTTGTGTCACGTAGAGTACGTACCGCTTGGTAACCATTGGAATTAGAACAGCTCCTATCAACACGTCCCCCTGATGCCGTTAGGATTAGGGAGGTGTTTGGCTGGGCTCCGTCACGGCCATACTGGAGCTGGCCAGAGCCTGAGTGCCTGCTCGAATCTGGATTTTCAGTGGGCTTGGACAGAATGCGGGGGCAGTTCTTAGACCGTCCTCTGGGAAACCAGAGACAGGAAACATATCACGCAATGTCCTATTAGCAGAGGACAAGACCGCTTGGTGGCAATTAATCTAATCCTTATGGCTGAAAAGAGGTGTCAGCCAAGTTGTCCGGGCCTGCTTGCTTCTTCTGGAGGAAACGTTATCTGGATTTGGCTTTTTATCATTTTCTATATTAAATCCAGCTTTACATTTTTGTGTGTGACATGCTCTAAGCACATTGCCTCATGCCGTGAGCCTAATTCCAAATAATCACAACTTCAAGGCCAAGTCTGCAGGACACCACCTATCTGTGTGTTCACAAACGTCCAGCTCTGACTCGGAACCGTGTTTGTGGATATGCAGTTGCTGGATAACAACCATCATTTAAAGCGTCTAGAATACGTTACTGGTAGACAAAAGGGGCCTTAAACTCTTCCCTCCTGCATTCTCTCTTTGACATTCTTGTGGTGCTCCTCTGTGCGCTCTGGAGGTATGTAACCAAGATGGGCACTGTCCTTAGGCTTTGAACCCCTCCACAGGGTAAACACCTCAGCCCTTAGCTTAGTACAGCTAAGTACTCGATAAATACTGGTCAGCACAAACCCAGAACACAACTCGGAGTTTTGCTGACAGAGATTTCCGCATCTACAAAGCGAGCGGGTCAAGAGCTTCCCAGGTGACCAACTGACCCAGTTGAACTGGGCTCGAGGGCCTCCCGGGCCATGGAACTTAAGCACTCAGCGCTTTGGGGATCTCGATTCGCACCACCTGGAGCAGGGTGGCAATCTGAATGCACACCCTGAGCCGTGCCTCCTCTACCTGTGTTTCCTTCAGAGATGGCATTAGTATTTCTATGGTGTACTAACCTGGGATACTTAACCAGAACTTTCAAAGTCCGGCTAAGGTGTCCCTTCTGTGAAATCTCCCTGGACGGCATCCTCCAGTGCCAACAGATAGGTTCCCGATGGCTAGGACTGGCTGTGGCTCTTTCCCCGTATTCCTGAAATCCCAAGGGCTCTGGAGGTCGGAAAGAGCATATGCCATTTATGTGGCTGTCAAGCCTGACCTTTCAGATAGTAAAGGCCCTTATTCTCTGCCTTCCTTCCTTCCTTCCTTCCTTCCTTCCTTCCTTCCTTCCTTCCTTCCTTCCTTCCCTCGCTCTTTCCCTTCCTTCCTCTTTCCTGATGGACGTTGAACTTAAGACCTTGTGCATGCTAGACAAATATTCACTCTACCACTCTAGAACTGAGCTATATCCCTAGTCTGATCCCTGCTTTGCATGTGCATGCATGCATGAGCATGTGTGTGTGTGTGTGGATATGGACACATGTGTGTGTGTTGTATGTGTTCCTGTGTTTGCAAATGCACATGGGAGCCAGAGCTTGACTTCAGTGTCATTCTTGGTTACTTCCTGCTTTACTTTTTGAGACAGAGTCCCTCACTGACCCTGGGGCTCAGCAGTTAGGCTAGACTGGCTGGACAGCAGGTCCCAGCGATCCTCTGACTCCCAAGCACTGGAACTGAGCTTTCACTCAAAAACCTGGATTTTCAGGTGGGGCCTGGGGTTGAAACGTGGGTCTTGAAGCTTGCATTAGCAAGCACTGTATCTACTGAGCCATTCTCTCCCACCCCAGGCCTCTTCGCTTTGTGCTTTTAATTCATCTTACATGTGTGTGCCACAGGAAGATACTCATGTGTTGATAGCAAAAAGTTAATAACTAAAACTAGAATCCACTGTGACTGTCACTGGGATGTGCATCACCCTCTCTGAGGAAGTCACTGACTGTACGCCAGCGGCTTCTGCTGAGGGAGAGGGAAGCTGGCTCTAGCTCCGCAGGTGGACTCTTTTCCGCCAGGTGGAACCAAGGGTATCTCTCCTAGCTGCTGCAGCCTTTCTTCTCTAATACGGGGGCAATCACGTCTGTCCCGACACATGTCACAGACAAATAAGAGTCGCCATAGCTGTGCCTGCCCTTGGCTATGGACCCCAGCGTGCTTTCAGTGTTTCTCTCTGCAAGGACTGCCCTTCCCGTCGCTAGCACTTAATAAAGGATGTGGGATGTCAGTGTGCGTGGTTAGTCAACAGGACGAAGTGAGGACCCATCTTCCGTATCGCACCTTATAAGTCAAGGCAGATGTGAACTCATCTTCAGTGAAATTCCAGGAGGAAGCCGGAATGTGGCCAGGGAAATGTCGCTGCTACCACATAGTCTGTGTGTGGAGGCTGGGTCACAGTTGAGCAAGGCTGAGAGGCCCTTCAGTGTAGAGCAGAGCAGCATCTAGGGCTGCTGAACAGAAGCCCCACAGAAAATCCACAAGGAGAAACCAGTTGAGTCATTCAGAGCAAAGCACCATTTCTCTTCAGTCTCTCCTCACTGCAAATCGAGCCTCTGGCAGCAAATTAAGGGGAACCAATTGCATCAGCACTAATACCAAGGTGAAAAAACTTGGAACAAAGTTTGTTTATTACCATATATTGAAATACGTAACATCAGAGTGGCTCTCTCCAAATGACCCTTCCCTTTGGCTTATAATGGGGGACACGGAAAATTGGTCACATTTGGTAAGATACGTATATATATTCGGTGCTGGAGATCAAGCCCACGACCTTGGACAGGCCCTGCAATCACTTCACCTTTGAACTACATCCTACATCCAGAGTTTTTCCTTCTGACATCCAGACAAACCAGGGGGTATCTGCCACCCTGGATCACGTGACTTGCAGGCATCAGTAGTGCCTCTCCCAAGTGTAAAAGCTTAGCATTGTAATTAAAGCCGAAAGAGGCCTTTGACTTTCTTGATTGGTGTACAGTCTTCCTTCAACACCCTTCGCAGGCCGTCAGCCACCTCCTCCTTGAATGTGCGTAGAGCAGGGGTGTCTTTAATTCCCAGGCGAACTTCCTCTTCCAGAAATTCCACTTTTTGAACATTTCTGATATTGGCTTTTTTCTTACTGTAACTTTCACTTCCAAATTTTACTTTCACTTTCTAGAATTTTTGAAAAACCACAGATGCGCTGTCTTTTCTACCATGACTCCATGTGCTAGGTGTGTGTTTGCCTACAATGAACAGAAGACCCTATAAGATAGTTACAAACATGGGAGTTTGCTGGGGTTTTTTGTTTATTGGTTGTTTTTTTTTTTTTTTTTTTTTTTTTTTTCACAAGGCAAAACTGGGTTCTCAGGATGGCAGTCCCTTGGTCACAACTCTCAAGCACACAGGCATCTTCTGCCTATCTGCATTCCATTTTAACAGTCCCCACATTGGAGGTCATGATTATCACCTCTTCCACGTGGGTTGGCTGCTGTGTGCTGAGGAAGCAAAAAGGAGAAGGAAGCCGAGAGTGAAGGATGTGCCCTTCTCCTCGTGTAAAGAATTACAGTTTCCTGATGTTCTAATTACTGTCACTTCTCCAGAGCTATAGCAACACTTGCGTTGAGGAACAGGGGTAGACATGAGATTCTCTGCCTGGGACCTGGGTGGGACCTTCCTGGTGTCAAAGGGCCTCTGTGGGTAAGAGCCTGAAGCGAGGCAAGCCTTAGGGACAGAACCTGAATGACCAACGCTTAACACTGCTTTCAGCTCCCCCCTGTAACTTTCCTCTTCGATGCTGAAATACACCCAACTCCTTCACCTAGTTTTCCATCTGCATTTTGGCCTCCTGTGATGTGTGCCTGGCACTCAGCCTGTCTTCTGATGTGCCTGGTGCTGGCGCTGATCAGTGGGACTATTCCCTTATAACTGTACTCTGCATTTTCCATCCATGCTGTTGGCTCCCGTGGCAATCATGTCACGGGAGGCCTCTCAGACACGCTGTGGTCAATACTTCGGTTTTCTAGGGAACTGCCCACTAGGCGTACCTTCTGTCCATTTGTCTGTGTAATGGTCTTTTTCTTTAAACCGCCAGTGAAGCCTACAATGTGCTGATTTGGGGAAACCAATACTTTAAAATACAGTGAGGATTTATTTTGGTTAATCTTAAACAGCTGTTGACTAATGAAATATGTTAGAGGACTAAACCATGGTTTCTATAAAGGACTTTTAAAATTTTTCTGTAAAACCCACAGGTAGTATTGATATATTTATTACCACATGTGGATTTAGAGAAAAACTGTCACCTCTTTATGTTTCTTTTTGGTTTTCCTAAAACACTTTTTTTCCTGGTGCCTTATTGTGTGCTACCATAAGGCCACACCAAATCAAATTGATTTATGTTGTAACAGGGTTAAAAGTAGAAAGCAAGGTACAATGACTTTAGTATGCTCAACAATAAGTGTGAAATGGAAATACACATTTTCAAGAAATTTTAGGAAACACGGAATTCTGGTACTGGGGCACTTTTTGGTCTAAGGCATTTTTTTTTTTTAACCTGACAGGCTTAGTGTGTCTTAAACGTTGAAGTGTTAACGTTTGTGCCCTGATAGTTGTGTTCAGTTTGGGGGATCCACCATAGATCTAGTTATCTCCAAGGTTGTCAGAAAGTACTGATTAGCCCAGTAAATGATTTCAATTCACTTTGTATATACACAAATATTAGAAAGACCTGGATTAATAGATGACAGAACGTGGGGGAGAGTTCCTATTCTGAAAGTTCATATGCAGAATAGAATGCCTTGCACGCAGGGTATCATGAATCAGAGTTACATACTGGAACGTGGCTTTGTAACCATTGCAATCACTCAGTAGCTCAGTGAGGAGAAGGGTTTTAAGGCCTGTCAGGAATACATTCTGAATATTAGAATTTTTTTTCACAATCTGCAAGACATTATTCTTGTTGAATCTGTAAGAAGCCACAAGATGGTGTCAGAAATATTTATTTCATAAAATTTGGGAGGAGCAATCCTTGCATCCCGAAAAGAACTAAGTTGGTTTCCAAACTGACACACAGACCTGGAAGGATCATGTGTTTGTGGACTTTTAAAAGCTTGCTGTCATCCTCGGAATGTGAACATGATGGCATTCCATGAGTTACGCCAACGTGTCAAAATGGATACATAACATAACGATTTAAAGAGAAGCAGAGCTTGAAGTAATGCTGTCCATGATGTTTTCCATTATATACAATTTGTGTACAGCACTGAGAGTAGAAGAACATACAGCCATGTCGTTAAGAATGTAAGGCTTTGGGTCATCTCCATGCCTCTTAGGAGTAAGGTGGTGGCACATTTCTGACTGTGGGTAAGTGTGCAAACAGCAAGTTCCACCCTTAAAAGGCATGGAAAAATGAAAACAAACCCAAAGCCTTTCCACACACTGGAAATTAACTAAGGGCACAGGATGGCTGGAGAAGCCTTTACATTTGAAAAGCTGCTGACACTGGGTAAGAAACAGAAGCAAGCACAGGGGGACTCTGGAGTTGTGGTCCCTGTATCCAGGGGTGACAGAAGGGACAATTTGGAAGGCAGGCAAGGAAGCATGTCCTTGGCTCCAGCCTGAGGATGAGATGGTGGTGGCGGAGACTGCATGAATTCAAAACAAGACAAGAGGCTGCTCAAACCACACAGAATCTTGACCGACCTCAAGCCTGGGTGTCTTTGTAGAAGATACACAAAGAGTCCTTGGAGAGTAATGGCTGGCCACATCTGAAAACGACTCTGTCTTTTAGTTTTCTGCTTTCCACATGCAGATCCCTTGGCAGGGGGGAAGACTTTTCGGCTCATGATGATTGAGGAAACCCTCTCCCCCATCACTGGCTCTATGAGCACATGACACAGACACAGAGGTGACTGGAGGAGCCGGATGTAAAGTCAGTACCACCAAGAATATGGAGACACTCCGGAGGTAGTATATGCGCAGGGTTAATTCAGATAAATTACAAACAATGAACAAACAACAGCAGCTGCAGCAACTGCCAGCTTCCTTCAGAGCAGGGCAACCAGCTCTGAAGTTAATACGCAACCTAAAACCTCTTCAGAGAAATGGAAAACATATCCATTCTTGAAAGGGGCAGTGATTAGAAACTATCTTTTAATATCAAACATTGGGTTCAGAAAACAGAAACTTTAAGGCAAGTTTCGTGTGTATGTTCAAAGAACTGAAAGAATTAAAGTATAACTAGAGTACTGGAGAGAGAGCTGCAGTGAGTGAGAAGTTATAAGACTGTGCTAAATGGTAATTCAGAATTTCAACGTACAATAACAGAAATTAAGAGTAGCATAGCTCGAGAGCAGGATTAAGACGGCAGCAGAAAGCTGGAGCCAACGGATTGAAACATGAAATGAGAAGCAGCATTTAACTCAATGATAACCTAGATAACGTAGGAGACCTATCTTAGGCTCAAAGACATAAACAGGGTTAAAAATAGAAGACAGAAAAGCAAACAGCATGAAAAAAAAAGAAATCTAAGAACTTTTGCTTTAAGAAACTACCAAAGGAAAAGCAAACCAAACCCAAAAAAGGGTAAGGAGATTAGACCAGAAAGGAACAGAACAGAAAAGAGCAACAGCAGAGAAATCAGTGCGGGGCAAGTGGGTGGGGGTAGGCATGGTTGCCTCTTTCTCCCTTCTTCACTTCCCCTCCCTCTCTCCTCCCATTCCTCTCCTCTTCTCCTCTTCACTCCCCTTTCTTCTTATCTTCTCTCTTCCCTCTCTCTTTCCTTTCCTTCTCCTTCTTCCTGCAGCTCCTCTTCCCTATCTAAGGGAAAAATAAAAGCCTTCAGCTAAACTGACCAAGAAAAAAATTAATGAGAGAAGACAGAAATTTCCAAAATGAATGAAAAGGAGACATTACTACTGTCCCCACAGAAATTAAAATGCACATAAGAAAGTGTTAGGAACAACTTTAAACAATTTTAACAAACTAGGCAAAATGAAGCAGTTTCCCTCAAAGACACAGGATGACCAACAGTTCCACACTTACACACTTCAATTGAAGAAATGAAAATGTTTTCAGACACACAAAAACCCTGGACATGAGTAAATGAATACCTGAAGCATTTGTCATCCCCAGAGATCGAAGACAAAACAAGAGCCTTTCAGTGGATAAATGGATATGCAAGGGATGGCTCATTCGTACAGCTGAAGTGGTCCACAATAAAAACAATGAGCTGTCGCTTGCAGAACGATGGCAGGACCCCAGATGCGTTCTTCCAAGTTGACGAAGCTGGACGGGAGGGTTGTCTTCTGGAGACATCACTTATGATAGTCTGAAAAAAGGATGAACTACAAGGATGGGGAAAATGTATGAGAAGGATTCCAGGTACAAACTGATCCGTATTCCCAGTGCGTTCTCTGCCTCTTGCCCAAGACATGAGCTCTCAGCCGTTTTGGCCACCATACTGTCTCTTCTTAGGAACACCTGTAATTACATTTGAGACACATCTAGATCTTTGAGGATGATTTCATTTCAAGAGTCTCAGTTACATTCACAAAGTCATATTCACATGGTTCACATAGATACTTTTGAAATACCACCATTCACCTCAACACCATTTAACACAACTATTGACAATGAAGTTGGTTACATATGTCAGTTTAAAGAGAGTTGTCACTGTAGGGTTTCTGAAGGTCAGTCAATATGTGCTGCCCATTGTCCTATCATCAATTTGTTTTGTTTGTTTCTTTTCTTTTCCTCTCTTTTTTTTTTTTTTTTTTGAGACAGGATGTCTCTGTGTAGACTTGACTGCTCTGGATTCTCTTTGTAGACCAGGCTGGCCTTGAACTCACAGAGATCTGCCTGCCTCTGCCTCCCTAAGTGCTGGCATTGTAGGTGTGCACTACTACATCTGACTCTATAATCAACTCTTAAGAAAAAAAAAATTAGTACTTAGTTTTGCATTCAATGTGTACTAAATCTTTTAGCCTCCTTGCTGATAAAACCATTTATAAATCAAAATCCAGTAAGCACAATGCTGGAGCCATGTTTGTGACATACACCGTGCAATGAGGCCTCTAACAGAAGCAGTGGGACTGTCCCACGAAAGCCACACTCAGTCTCTGCACCCTACATGTTTTTCACGTATACTACGCTTAAAGCTTACTTTGTTTCCTTCAGATTATTCCAATTTGTGATCCACAGCGTAGAATTCACCACCTAGGGCAGTGGTATCAAATGCTACCAGAGGCCATAAGAAATTAGCTGTCCTGAGCTGCTCAAACAGTTTTACCACCCAGGATCATACACACTGTCCTGGCCAGGGTAATGTTGATCAGAATCGTGAGGAAAGAACAGAATCATTGCTTATCCTCTTTCAGCATTAATATGTTGATGCAGGTATTCTAATCACAGTTCTATAGCCTCGGGAGGCAGTCTTATAATAAAACACTTTTTTTCCATCAATTATTTAGCTCCATTTAATACAGCTAATAATAAAAATACTTCATTTAAAAGTTAAAAGTCAGTTCTAGGATTATAGCTCAGTGATAAAGTACTTGCCTAGCTGGCATGGGGCCTAGGTTTGATCCCTAGCACAAAAGGGTTGGGGTGGGGAGAAAAAAAATTCAATTTAATTTGAAAATGAGTAATATTATGGACTATGGACTATGCATAAGGCTGAAAAATAACTTAAATTAGAACCGTCCCAGTCATGAATGCTATTTCATATTGCTATGATAAAGCACCGTGCCCAAGGCAATTTATAAAAGAAAGCATTTAACTGGGCATCTGGTTCTAGCGGGCTAGAGTCCATGGTCTTTGAATGAAGACATCGTGGCATGCACAGCTAAGAACTTGCATTTCTGGCAGGAGGCAGGGAGCGCGCTGAGAACGGCCTGAGTCTTGCAACCTCCAGGCCCACCTCCAGCAGCGCGCCTTGTTCAGCAAGGCCAAACCTCCAAATCCTTCCCAGACTGTTCCCCGAAGTAGTCAAACATCCAAGACTTATAGAGATACCTCATTCAAACCACCACAGATATTTTGCTTGCAGACTTTTAGACTCCAGAACACCTTCAAGAAAAACAAAACAAAACAAAACATTCTTTTATGCTACTAGAGACAATTACGTATGCAACCCTCAAAATCCAGTTCAAACAGTCTTAGGAAGATTACCCTGGGAGTAACCATTCAGTTCATGATCAGAATGTAAGAGTCACAGACTCCCAAATAAGCAAAGCTTCACACTTTTACTGTCTCTTTCTAAAATCCTCTTTACTTTCAGATTAGAAACTTTCTTTAGATATAAGAAAATGAAGCTGTTAACCTCAATGAATCATGTTCAGGGGGAGGCCTTTGCACAGTTTAATATCACTGTAATCAGATGCCTGAAAAAAAAAAAAACAGCTGATTTTGGCAACCATTTCAACTTCTGACATAACGATGCCCGCCACATTCCACCTGGGATAACACCGTCTTTGCCATACGCCTTTCTCATCTAATGAATTCTGTGTTAGTCGCCACACTGACAAGACACTGGCCGGGCTTTCCTGTGAGAGAGGATTTCTTTAGTTTGCACTATCTGAGGTCTCAGTCCTTCAGGGCTGGGAGGGACTGGCAAACAGAGCCAACTCACACCGTGAAATGGCATGGCCAGGAAGGAGAGGGAGGGAAGGGGTGGATGGCTACGCCTGCACAGCTGGAACCAGCGTGCTCTCTCCCTTCCTTCCCCCTTTGTGTGCGGATGCTGTGAGTGTGAGTGTGAGGACTGTGCGGTCTGTATGCCTGTGCGTGTGGAGGTCACAGAATCCCCCCCTACCGTGTTGCTATGAGATAGAGTGTCTCACCAAAGCTGCTGCTGGGCCGGTGACCAGGAAGCCCCGATGATGCTCTGATTTCTATCAATGACGATGTGGGGATTATAGGCACGTGTGGCCGATGTGTGCTGGGAATCTCTGCAGGTTTCAGGCTCATGCAGCAAGCACTCTTACCCACAGAACCATCTCTCCAGCCCTCTTACTTTTCAGCAGTGTCCCTCACTGAATCCGCAGCTTGCTGATTGGTAGGCTTGCTTGCCAATCGGCTCCAAAGATCTACCTGACTCTGTACCCTCCAGCATGGGGTTTATAGATGTGTGCCTGCAGGCTCGGGACCTGAACTCAGCCAATGCAATGATGCTCCCCACATCAAGGCTAATAAATCCTCTAAGTGAATGCCTCTGCAGGGGGGCGGTAGCCCAGCAGAGGTGTGGTTGCTGGTCTAGGCATCTCTCCACCCAATCCAATTAACCCTCAAGAGGAGCCATAGCAGACTGCATGATTATTTTCCTGTTGCTTATCTTGTATGCTGTTTGTTACTGCATATCCCCATGTCCAGGTATGTAGTGGGCTTGTATTTCCTGGCACTCTTGTGACGACTCGGGCTATGTGCCCAGTTTTAGTCAGTGAGTTAGTAACCCTTCAGATCAGGTAAGGGCTCCTGAGCCTGGCTCACCTCTATGGAGGCATGCTGTACTTTGAGCCACTCTTTTCCAAACACAAACTGGCTATTGATTCCCAAGATCTCAGCAATCGGCTCTGCATGTTCCATATGCTAATTAAGATTCACAAACATCTCTATACTCTCAACGCCGTAAAGAAAAGCGCCACCGAGATAGTCAATAGAGGGCTTAACTTAAAGAGCAAGATTTCTTCATTCTAAGAAAATTAAAGCTGGATTTAGTAGACCTCTCAAGGGCTCCACCACTGGAGGGTCCTAACTCTTTGCCTCTAACTATACAGATCTATGATCACAGACAGTTGGCATTTTATTTTTAAAATTGGGTTTCCCACCAGAATATGAGCTCATTTTCGACTGGACACTGAATCTTAGGGTATCTCTGTAGCTTTTCACTGTGACTAGGATACAGTAAATACTCAAAAAATGCTTAGTGTATTAACCAGTGGTCTTTTGAGTGTGTTAACCAGTGGTCCTCAAAGCCCTTCCATTATGGAAGCCCTTGCCGTGTCTGTCCCAGTTTGCTGGAGCATAAAGTTCCAGGAGACTTGAGAATTTAGTGTCTCTGCTTGCTCCTTCCTCTTACCCCAGAGCTTTCTAGTAAACAAATTCGTGCTTGGAAGGCTTTATAGATTTTGCTAATGGATTCTTTGGTGGCTCTGTGTGTTCATTTCAGCATGATGGAGTTATCTAGTATCTCTGTAATAATACATCTCTTCATCAAGGGTGACTATTCCATGAGCTTATCTCTGCCCTTCCCCAGGTTCTGATTTCCTTGAAAGTCCGATAGTTTGGAAGGAAGTTAGCAGACAGAACTGGTCTCATTTAGTTTTATCTTAGGCTTCACGCAGTCCAGTTTCCTTCCCTCTTTTTCAACAAAATACCTTCTTTTTCCTACTTGGTTCACACACACACAGCAAAGGCTGCTTCATTTACTCTCGCACTATCTGGTCCCAGTCCCAGCAACGGAAAAGAAACAAAGCCTTGTGTAGCTTATTAACGTTTTCTTTTGTAATGTAAATTTATTTTTTTTATAATTTATTTACTTTACATTCCAATTGCAGCCCCCTCCCTCATCTTCTCCCTGTCCCACCCTTCCTCTCACCTCTCCCCATCCTCCTCCCCTAATCCCCAGAAAGGGGGAGTCCTCCTCCCCTGCCACCTGACCCCAGCCTAACAAGTCCCATCAGGACTGCCTGCATGCTCTTCCTCTGTGGGCTGGCAAGGACCTCCCACCAGGGGGAAGTGATCAAAGAGTGAGCAACAGAGTCTGTGTCAGAGACAGCCCCTGCTCCCCTTACTAGGGTATGTCTGTTAACATTCTCAAAGGAAAACCAGGGTGTCTGACAGGAGGACTTGACTGAAAGAAGCAGCATTTCCACACTGCTTTCACTTTCAGCCTGGAGGGGACCGAGTGATTCAAACTACCTTACCAGGGCAGTGTACTGCCTTCATTTTTAGTAAAAGGTAGAGAATGGGACTTTTCTCTTGACCTTGGAATCTGAATGCTCTTGTGGACGTGTGGAAGGTGCTGCTTTTGGGTGAGGAGGTGGAATAGGCTGGTGGTGTGCCTCTTCGTTCCTGGAAACGCCACCCCTGCAAGAGGAAGAACCGAAGGTTTCCTCCTACCCAGGAGGATAAACTGGTCAAGCCAGTCGGGAAGAGTCTTCTACTTGGGCAAGAAGATCTTGTAAAATATAACGTGGCGGCCGACTCCTCCTGCCTGCTCCACTGGAGCTGTGGGATTTTTGTCACCCTGGTAAAGAAAGGGTTAAAAATATCACCGAATGGTGGAGTCCTCTTGCTATGTTCTTGATTTTTTACAAAGCTTTTTATTTGACTGAAAGTTGAACCTGAACCTAACAGAATTCCCCAAACTCACCAGATAATTCTTGGCCACGAGGCTAGGCACAATTCTGACGTTCTTGTGCCTAGCTGAATGACGCTTTGGTCAGGGAAGAGCCAAGAGCCCCTTGGGAGATTCCACATTGTTCCACTCCTGCCCGGAAGGGCACCTGACACCTCCGTGGATGACAAGGCTAGGCCCAGAACCAACTGATGCTCATCTGCCCTGAGGGAGCGAGGACGGAGGCCACCTCTGTTCCCAGAATCAGCCCCTTGCTTTGCTTGCTGTCCAGGTGCTTTGGTCTACAGAGAAAACTTTGGATTGCCCAGTCTGTGGGAGAGAATTTTCCCTCAGGTTCTCATAGCCTGTTACTTCCCCTGGAGAGCTCCACTGGAGAGCGGGGACAGCCACGCGCTGCTTTCCCTTCCAGCCCACACAAGACTGCTCTTGGAGAGGCTTGTGACGAGTGGAGACTTGAGGTACCTGGGTGCTGTTGGTGATGCCTTCTTTTATGTCTCAGGCTTCAGGACCTCCAATCTCAGGAGCACCGATTGGCCTAATGATTCGAGATGTCCTGCTTCAGGTGGGAGGCAACAGCCGCTGTGTTAGGTTAGCTCTGTAGCTGATCAGCGGTGGGCACCAGATGTGAACTAACCAGATACATCTGTCACACACGTGAACAGGTAACCGCCGGGCATCATGCAACTGGCATGCGTGTTTGCTTCTCATCCTGGTGGTACTTCATTTAGAAATAGATGCTCTCTGCTTGGGCTCAGCGCCGACTCCATGCTCCAGAACGGATAGCTTTCTGGTTCCGTGCCAGGTCGGTGCCTGGTCTCAGACTTCACTGTGTTTCAATCTTACGAACTGTAGACACTTGCTCGCATTGTGGGTGGGGGGAGGTTATCTACCCTCTGTTTCCCAGTAAGGAAGTTGAGGCTCAGAGATGTGCAATAGTATCTTTTCCAAGGTCATGGGGCAGAGCTGTGATCATGCTGCATTAAAAGAAGCCATGCCTTCGCCCTCTTGTCATTTTTTTTCTACTCCTTCTCATAAGCAAGACATGGCTTTTAGCACCACCCCCCAGTCTGTTTCTTCTTGAAAGAGTGCCTCTTGTTTTAGCTTATAATTTTTCTTTCTCATCTTCCACCTTCCATGTTTCTGTTACCCAGAGGTACTGTATCACTCTGTTAAGTGTATGGCCTTGGATATCCACATACCTTTGCGAATGTAGAAAGCATTGTTTTACACAGTTCTTATACTGGAGGACGTTAATCATTCAGCTAATTATACACACATGCGGCATTTGTTATACATTTCATTACATTTCTTTTTACCCAACTATGTGAAGCTCTTCATATGATGCTTTATATCTGGCTAGTTCATGGTTTCTGTGTATTACATCTTACTCCACAGAAGATAGCAATGTTCTTCTACTGGTAAAACCCAAGCTACGTCATCTCTTTGCTACACAAACACTGTGCCGGGCATCCTGGGTATGTGAGTCTCTCAGAAGGAAATATCCCATCAGCGTACTTTCGGTGGCAAGTCAAAATGGGGAGGGGAGATGGACAGCTCGAGATGGGGGAATATTTATTTTAAACGTGACCAATAGTAAAGGGAGGCCAGCCCCCATGAAAAGGACAGGACTACAAAGAGAGCCATTACCATGAATGTAAATCACGGTAGCTTCAAGGACATTTTAATAACAATCTGACTTTTTATTGGGTGAGTGGGAGACGCGCCAGCTTTTTTCTGTATCTTTCACAGAGCGAGATTCTATCTGAACCGCTATCAAGATTACTGAGGGCAGAGGGCTGCTCTGGGAGTAATGGCCATAAATCCAATTAGTAACTCACTTTCTCTTTTGTGCCAGGCCCCATTTCCCCTAAGCGTGGAGGAGACGATGTGTAGACATTCTGGAACCTAGTCAGTTCTGGAGACTCATGGTTAACAAGCCACCAAGACGAGGCTTCTTACATCAGGGAAGGAGTGGAACGAGACCCATCGAACTTAGGACACCAGAAGCGTCTCTGTAAAAACAAAATCAAACTACAGTTGTAAACCATCTACAGACGGCCCCAGTGGAATCAATGTATCCTGCATCGCTGGGAATTATTTCAATCCACAGGATGTCTCTTCCTCTATAGCTCAGACCGGGAGAGCCCACCCCTCCAGAGTGGGGAAGCCTGGGGCGGAAGTGGGCTGGGAAGGTTTCGAAATCCTGTGGAATGGCTGACCCCTATGGCTGGAGGAGACTGGAATCTGCTTGTGTGAATTCTTCTTCCAAAGCAGCTCTTGAACCCACTGGGCACAAGTGCTGGTGTGACCAGTCATCAGGGCTGCCAGGGGACCCAGAGGCTGAGCTGACACGGGACTGTCTGGATTCTAGACTCGGAGCTTGAGATATAACAGTAGAGATGATTCTGAGTGGCAGTGGATAACTGAGGTGATGAGTCACCTTGGTCTGACTGATTTTGCTTCATTGTGTATGTGCAAAAAAAAAAAAAAATCACACAACTACCCATAAGTATGTATGAAAGCATTATATCAAATGAAAGTAAAAACAGGTGTTAAATAATAAATCAAGTCTTTAATGACTAGTTTCTATGATTCAAAGATCTAAGATATCTGGGGTGAGAACAGAATTAATTAGTCCGTGCCAAATTTTGATTACTAACTTCTTGATTTAGTGTTTGTTAGGGAAAAACTAATCCTTTGAGACCGAAAACCCACAGCTGAGAACAGTTTCTCTGGAAGAAGGAAGTAGTCATACTGGATCCGTCGCTTTCTCTAATACCATCTACCAAGCCTATGTCTGTGGGCTGATAATTGGTGTTCGTTCATCTGCTCTCATAATCGAGATGCAGCTTTGAAGGCATCAACAGCAGGTGCTCTCGCAGGAGCCTACAGGGAACAAAAAGCACAAGGACTCTGGGCCTGAATCCCAGTCCAGTCACTGCACAGTCTCCTTGGGCAGGTGATGGAAGTTCCCGTGCTTCGGTCTTGTCACCTGTGAAATGGGAATAATCTTTCCTAGTTCATGGTTATGCTGGACATTGAGCAGCGCATGTACGGCTTTCAGTACGCCGCCCAGCACTCAGTAAGCACTCAGTGGAGATGCTCATTGTTTTCCAGTCAGCGTATGCTTGCTGTTAGTATTCCTCGGACCACTCCGGGCATCCATGGCCTTTAAGCTGGGAACTCTGGCATCTTGCTTTGCGTTTCCCAATTGCCGAGTCAGGTGGGACAACCATTCGAGTGCAGGGCTTGTTTGCAAGCTGGTGGCGGGAAGCAGCCAGGTGACGTGAGCCAGGAAGGGAGGAGCACGGATGAGCGTGTCTCTGCGGACACATGAACAGGATGCTAGGGCCTTCTTCGGAACCGCATAGACACTTCAAGGGACATGGAGGCAGCTTGTTTGCACAGTAACTACTCGTGCGCTATTTCTGAGACGACCACAGCACTACCTCTCCAGCTGTGGCTGAAAGGCACCTGTGTCACCTTTTGTTTTATAAAGTATTTTATATTGTCATTAAAAAAAAAAAGTCTCCCAAGGCTGGTGTTCTTGGGGAAGCGGAGCTGCCTTGCTACTGTAATCCGCTTTGCCAGTCCCTTCTCCGGTAACTGAGAGAAGAGCATGATCAATATGCCAAAATATTTTGGCCAGGAAAACTCATCTCTGATGCTACATTCAAATCCATCTATTTATCCTTCCATTTAAAGTCGAGGAAGGTTATCTGGTTCTCGGTATTTAAGTAAAGAAGTTTCTGGAAATAATGGTGCTCCTTACAGAAAAGTCCTCATCACACTTACTGTAGAGCACCGCAGAATTCTGGCACTAGTTCTAAACACAGCAGAAAAGTGTTTACAAGGAGTCCAGCCACATTAACAAAACTGGCACGCACATGCACACACATACATATTAAATATAATTGATGTTTTATGAGTTGATAGTATATCATTTATTATCTGTTGGAATTTGCCAGAAGACCCATGACAGGAGGCACCAGTGTCAGAGTGATCCATGGAGAGAACATCAAACACACGTTCAATCGATTTGCTCAGTCTGAGGAAAGGAAGCTTGATTCCCTTTCGGTAGAAAAGCACATCTACTTGCAAGCTGTGCTATAAACGCACTGGTGTTTGAGAACCTTTTGAAGGGTGGGACGGTATCACTACCAATGTGGGGCCATGTTCACTAGCTAAGCTAAAGACATTTCCCATTATTCTCGGCTTCTTGGACGTTTCCAAGAGTGACAGATGACCCAGACTCCATCTCCTAGCTGCTGTGCAGAAACCAAATGTGGATTTCTATCTGAATAGACTTTTGGAAAGACAGTAGAGTCTTACAAGGGGTCACATAAAACTGGACAAATGTGCACGTGTGTACATGTGCGTGTGTGTAATCCATAAAGCCCTAAAATCATATAAGTTAATTGTAGGTGTATGTAACTGTATTATATTATGTTTTATATTTGGAAGTTCACTGACTCAGTAATTGTCTACAGAAAAGCTGCTGGGGACATCACAGAGCACACAATTGCTCTCAATACAGAAGATTCTCATTCAAATACGCACTTTAACTTTCTTTGGGCTCATTGATTCAAACACTCCCAAACTCAGGATGTCTAACATTAATTCAAAAAAATATGACACCTGGTTGTTCCTCCTGATTGCAAACCAGATGAAGTAAACTCTTAAATAGGATTCACACTAAAACAAAAGGTGGATAAGTTACACATGACAGTTTGGTTGAGCAAGAAAAACGCCTCTAGATCTGGATGCTATTCCAGACCAACGAGAGTTCATTGTGCCTCAACCTGTCTCCTGTGGGTGAGAGACAGGGATGTGTGTCTTAAGGTCTCCTCATAACCTCCCAAATGCCCCGCCTCCCACAACCTCCCTCTCATTGGGGATTTCAACATGTGAACTGTTGAGCATATTAGCTCCTCTCTTCACTCACCCCAAGTTCACACACACTGTACCCTTTTCCTGTTTTCTGTTTGTTTTTTGAGACAGGGTTTCTCTGTGTAGCCTTGGCTGTCCTGGAACTTGCTCTGTAGACCAGGCTGGCCTCGAACTCACAGAGATCCACCTGCCTCTGCCTCCTGAGTGCCGGGATTAAAGGCTGTGTGCCACCATTCCCTGGCAACTTTTTTTTTAAATTAACTTTTGATTAAGTTAATCGTAATAAGTATGCTTAATTTGTTAGCTTCTACTTCTCAAGGGGGAAAGCTTGTACGTGTAACACTGCAAGAAACAATCAGTTAAACCCGTGTAACATGCTAGTTTCTCTGATTTACCACTGGGCTAATTCAGATGCAGCGCACTGCTTTGCCACCTTGGAGTCAGAGTAGGTCTCTGTCCTTAAGACTGCTAGCCAAAAGCTCCATCCTGATGGCTTATTGGAATCATGAGCTTGTACAATATACAATAGCTACATTTTGAATTTGGCTGCCTCCTCTTTAAAACGAACAAACAGGCAAACAAACTTGGTTGTAGAATTGGAGCGCTGTTACCCTCACATAGACAGGATGCTATGTCACAGGAGGTGAAATCTAAGGTCACACAACTAATTACTGACTGAGCCAAACCCAGAAGTTGGGTTTCTGTGTCCACGGTTCTACCCACTAAACCAATGTGCCTGTTAGAGCGATGCAGAGACAACATTCTTGGCCGTGCTTAGATTTATTTCTAAAGTTGGTCTGGCCCCATCCAAGTCTGAACAAACCACCTGATTTGTAACTGGAGCTCAGAGTAGAGCATCACCCACTACCCAGGCTGATGATTTTGTTACCAGCTGCTGGGTTCCTGCAGGAAATGACTCCAGGCTACTCAGAATGAGGAAATGAAATGACTAAAGGTCCACATTTCCTGGTTTTTGTCTATCTTAATTAACAACTTACTTGGGTAAAGGACAAAACTGGAAACTTTCTAGTAATCAACATACAAAACTTGGCATTTGTTTATAGTGAAAACATGGTTCTGGTGTCTGCTTTCACTTAAAGGGGAGAAGCATGGCTTTCAGGATAATTTGTGCCTTCAGCAACTGTGTTTATTAAACAGTTCCTCTCTATAGAAACAATTACAGCACACGTATGTGGGAAATATCAATTTCCTTCTTTTCATTCCCAAAGGCATACTTCAGAAATATGTGTTTATTAGCAAGGCTAATAATTTTTTTTTATCCTAAAGTTGGTTCTGAACACCTGCAGTAGTTGGAGTATTGAACTGGCAAAGCGAGAGGCAAAAGCCATTATGTACGTCTCTGTCATCCTAAGCAGAGGACGGGGTAAACTGAATGTAGTTGCTACTCTTCATACATGTTTTATGTGGCTCTTATTTTGCTGTCATTTGTTTCGCTGGACAGTGTTTCCTGAGTGCCTGCTGAGGGCTAGTCCTTCTCCTAGGTGCTGAAGATACATAGTAAAATGATCAGCTTCAGTTCCTTTGGAGATTACTTTCACATTGAAAGAGACAAATGATTAACAGAAATGTGGGAATATGTGAGGTAGCCATAACGGCAATGAAGAAAGTAGATGGGGACTCAGAAGACAGAGGGTTGCTTCCTCAGTGGAGCAGTCTGGATGTCAGGGAAGTCCCTAGTGGATCCCTTTGTAAGGACGTAAGGCCTCCCGATTCCTCATGGGCAGGTACCATTGCAGCTGGGTCACTGTGCTATTCTGTCCTTTCCAGTACCTTATAAACGTTTAGCACAAACTTTTGAAATGAGAGATGATGGAGAATGGTCTCTAGAAACCTGATTTTCCATCTTGACAAAATAATCACTCTTACTAATGGAGAGGATGAGGCAGCTTTATTTCCAAGCATGGCTGTGACGCTTGTTAAGTTAAAGCTATCGGTTGTGGTTGTTTTTTGAAAGTAAACGAAGGCCTTCTCCCTTTCACTGCCTAACTGCTGCCAACAGCAGGCGCCATTAACTCCTGATGACAGCACGACATGCCAAGCATAAAACTTCACGGGCAGTTTTCTTATTCTCACCATAGGCCAACATGTGCGTATGATTTCCCCATCTTAACAGGTGAGAGAAATCTTATCTTCAATATGCTGAATACTTCCCTCGAGAGCTCTGAACTAATGAGGACATTGTTGGAATCTGACACCCCTTTCTGCAGGAAACACTGAAGATGATCTAAGCTTACCTCCTCTTTTTAGGGATGGACAAACAGATACAGCTCTAGGGACCCATCCAAGGACAGAGCCAGTGAGCTGGAACCAGAGCTCAGCTAACAACTCTACCCATAATTCCATGCTGCCTCCCAATGAGAGCTGTGCAAACCAAATTCTATAACCAACTGCAGTTCACAGGAATGCGCAAGTCAACAGACTACCATCAGAAACCAGAGACTAATTTGATTCCCATCTCATACCATAAGTAGAAAATCAATTCCAGGGTCATAAAAGACGTTCTAACAGCTTTTAGGGGAAAACAACAACAGCAAAGGGCTTTATGACCTCAAAAAAGTGCCAACAGTGTTAAAAGAGAAAAGGTGTAAACTGAATTTAAAATGCTCGCTCATTAGGCTTGACTCCGGTATAATGGGGCCCAGAGCAGGGGCTATCTGTGTAGTTATGCCTTCCAAGGTCTCTGTCTGGGGCCAGTGATATGGCTCATCAGGTAAAGGTGCTTGCAGCCAAGCCTTACCACCTGAGCTCTGTTCTAGCACGGCGGAAAGAGAGAGACAGCTCCTACCAGCCGCCCTCCGACCTCCACATGCATGCCCACCCATTAAATGAATAAAATGTAGCAAAAGTGTTCTTGTCTAGCATGTCTGTAGATACGTGTGTTCATCCACAGAAAGCTTGCAAGCAATTGATCCAATAGAAACATAAACAAATCCCAGGTACTTACGAGAATAGTCTACAGACAAACTGGCATACAAAGGGGTTCTCAACACTATTAATTATTAGTAAAATGTAAATTGAATCTATTACTTGATACAACTACATGCTCCCGGGGATTCTGAAGATGGAAAAAAATCATTTACCGTGTTTTCCATGTATTTGCTAAGGGCACACAGCTTCAGAACTTCAGGCATCGGCAATGGTATGTCAGTTGACATAATCCTTTGGAGAGCTGTTTGACAATGTGGCAGTTAGCTATTGCTGCATAACAAATACTAACAATTGATAAGTAACAAATGACACCAGAATTTGGTGTCTTAACCCACCATGTCAGTGCTGGAGAGACGGCTCAGAGGCCTAGAGCAGTGGCTGCTCTTTCAGAGGACCCAGGTTCAATTCCCAGCACCCACACGGCAGCTCATAACTATCTGTAACTTAAGTCCCAGGAGATGCAACAACCTCACGTGGACACAGATGCAGGCAAAACACCATCGCACGTAAAACAAAAAATAAATTTAAAAAAGATTATGAAATCCTGACCATTTCCTATTTTATACTAGTCTATGGATAAGGCAGGCAGCATTGTTTATTTAATTTAGACTAATCTCTCCTGAGTTTACTCCTTCCTGTGGGCAGTTGGTAAGATGGTTTGAGTCAGTTGGTAGGATGACCTCAACCAAGATGACTCCGATCTCCTCTTGAGCAGAGTACCCTGCGTGTGTTTTCAGAGGGAAGCAAAGGGAGATCAAAATCCAGCAAGTGTTGGTATTATTTATGTCTGCTTTTCTACTTGCCACTGGCCTGAGGAAGTCACTCGCAGAGCCCAGCCTCAGGGTGGGGCAGCATGACAATGGCTTGCGTACAAAGAAACAGGAAAAACTGGGGCAGGGTTTATTCCAATCCACAGACAAGTCCATATTCTAGAACCTGGCAATTTCACTAAATACCCGATAGAAAGGTGTACATGTGCCTACTTAGAGACATAAATAAAAATGTTTTCAGCAGCACCAGTCACCAGTTACAATTGCCTCAATGCTGAGAACAGGCTCAACACCCCATCTATAGTGATGAAGATGAACAGGCTGATGGAGTCAAGGGATGGGGGAGCACACAGCAGTGAGAGTCCACACAGGTGAACAGACAAGAGGACAGCCAGACAGAGAGGCAAGAATCTGAGCAGCAGGCAGCATGACCTCTGTGGTGTTCCGGGTCAGCCTGGCAGCTCTCCTCACAGGGCAGAAGGGCAGGAAGTGGTCAGGCTGGCAGCTCTCCTCACAGGGCAGAAAGGAAGGGCAGGGGTCAGCCTGGCAGCTCTCCTCACAGGGCAGAAGGGCAGGAAGGGGTCAGGCTGGCAGCCCTCCTCATAAGGCAGAAGGTCAGGAAGGGGTCAGGCTGGCAGCTGTCATCACAGGGCAGAAGGGCAGGAAGGGGCAGTCTCTGTTCCGTTTCTTGGCTGCACAGTGGTTACGCAGTCATGCTCGCTTTGAAAACCTCATCAAGATGTATGTGGAGAGAGCTGGAGGGATGACGCAGAGCTTACATGCTGACCTTGCAGGGAACTGCAGTTTAGTTCCCAGTTTCACGTCGTGGGGTGGCTCACTGGGAATTTGAGCTACAAGTGTAGGCACCTGCACATTCATGTGCGTGCATGCACATAAGCACACACACACACACACACACACAAGTAAAATCTTTTAAAAAGACATATGGCTACATTTGAGGGTTTCTTTTGGAAATGAATTTTTACAGCGGCAGCAGTTAAATTAAGATCCCTGACTAGCATGAGCACTCTTCACGGGAGTTTTGTTTGACCTTAAGGTGGTGCTCTGTTTTTCCGTTGAGAAGCACAGGTCGCTTTAATGGTGTCCACTGTTTCCTGCATGAAGGTGGCGTGCCACCACCCACCAGGCAGCGGGCTGCGCTCTTGCTGGGCCACCACCTAGCATAGCACACGCCCGTGGAGAGCGCTGAGCACAAACAGGACACGAGCGTTCTCACATGAACTGGCTATAAAATCATTTCCACTTTGCAGGTTGCTTTTCGGGCTTCAGCGTGTCCCAAGTCGGATGGGAACTGGCACGATGGGTTCACCATTGAAAACAGCTCTAGAGGCTTTGAGTTACTAGGCTTGGGGTCCAGGCTGGGGCGCACCTTTTAGGTGATTTTTGCCATGAACAAAATTAATAGAAGAAATATGGGGTGGGTGTGTCACAAATGCCTGTAATTGCAGCTCCGGGGATCAGAGGCTCCTTTCTGGCCACCATGGACATCTGCACTCATGTAAACACCCCCCCCCCACACACACACAAGTCATTACAAATACAAGTAAATCTTAATGAAGCGTGCGTTTGTGCACGTGTGCATGCACGAGTTCCTGCGTGTGTGTCTGTGTGTCGGTGTGTGTGGGACATACACTCAAAGACACAAACATTTGATGGTCCTACTGCATACGGGACACTGAGCTCAGCCCTGCGACCACTGACGTGAAGCAAGCACTCAGACTCGCCCGGGGCTTTCCCAGTGAACGCAGGCTTCCCTCAGGCGAAGGGCACCGTCTGGAAAACCATCAGGAAAGGCAGATGGCACCCTACTGCGGACCTAGCCTTGTCAGCACACAGAAAGTACTCTTGTTTTTAAATAACACAGATCTTCTCAGCTGTCTGGCTTTTAACCCGCAGGGGCCATTTATCTCACAGGGGTGGGGGGCATCCTTTTGTGATTCTCAAGTCACAGTACAACATTCCTAAGTGTCTGTCCTAGCCTTTGTTGTCTGTGTTGCTCCCGAGAGTCCTCCAGCTCCGTCACACCGTCGTCCTTTTACAGTTCTTCAATACATAGAATCCCAGGATGGCTCACGGGGATCAGAAAATGGCAGCCCAGGACCTCTGACACTTCTGTGACATGGAACCTCATCACCAGCACCTATTGCCAGGAGTTTGAAGGTATGTGGAAGACAGTGTGTGCTACTTTTTTTGGTTTGTTTTTCAAGACAGGGTTTCCCTGTGTAGCCTTGGCTGTCTTGGAGTCATTTCAAAGACCAGGCTGGACTCGAGCTCACAGAGATCCTCCTGCCTCTGTCTCCCAAATGCTGGGCTTACAGGGGTGAGTCATCGTGCCTGGCTGGTGTGTACCGCATTTAACTTTTGTTGCCCACCAAGAGTCCATGATAACCCTCATGCCTTTTCTAGTTAGAAACTCCACTAGACAATTCTTTCTGGTAAGGAGCTTTGAAGTAATAGTAACTGGCCAGGCGTTATCTAAAAAGTAAACATTCAAACAGAAAAACACATTCTTGTCCTAATAACAGAAGTAACTTCTTCCAATTCATTTGCACGGGCATTCTGCTAACACCAGCGACAATGTGAGGGTTACTTCCCCCAAAGCATTATGGGAAAGAAACCAGTTCCTTTGCTTAGACTTGCACTTGGATTTCCGCTCACACAGCTGGAGGCTTTTCTTCTCTTCTACCCCTCCCCCCCACCTTTAAGCTTAGGCTGTAGAAGGTTTCTTCTCTTAGTTTTTAAGCACAACTGCATTGCTGTTCTAAGTAGGTCTCTAGAGCTTATTTGTCACGCACAACTGAAATGTATGACCACTGACAGTGACGTTTAACATCTGTATCCCCACAGCCACTGTGGGTTTGACAATTTTAGCTGTTTTGTGTAAGAGGACCATGCAGATTTGTTCTTCTGTGACTTATTTCATTCGACACGACCTCATGAGCCGTCCATATTACCACGTGTTATAGGAGTTCCTTTTCTAAGATCCAGTCGTATTCTACTGTATATGCTATATTTTCTTTATCTGTTTGTAGACACGTAGGTCACATCTACATCATGTGTGTGTAAGTACATTGTGACTGCTGTTGTATATGTGTATGTACATGTGGTGTGTGAGGGTATGTGTGTGTATTTACGTCCATGTGAACAGAACACCTTCAAAGGCCAGAGGACAGCACTATCTTCCTCTGGTCCCTCTACTAGACAGGGTTTTTCGCTGACCTCAAGCTTGGGATTGTGTTGTGCCTTCTGGCCAGTGAGCTGGCCCCCAAGCCCGGGGTCATTGACACATGCATCCATACCCAACTTATTACATGGATGCTGAGGGTCTGAACTCAGTCCTTCACGCTTGCAAGCAAGCACTCCTACCATCGAGCCGGTCTGCAGGCTCCGCACCTTCACGCCTCGCCTACTTGACTAATGCCACAGTGAACTCAGGAGTGCTCCTGCGTCCTCAGGACTCTGCTCACACTCTGAGCAAACACCCAGAAGCAGGCTGGCTGGTCCGAAGGGGAGTTCTGCTTTGTTTTTGTTTTGTTTTTAATTAATTTATTATTATTATTAGTTACAGTTATTCACTTTGTATCAGGCCTCATCAGGACTGGCTGCATTGTCTTCCTCTGTGGCCTGGTAAGGCTGCTCCCCCCTCAGGGGGAGGTGATCGAAGAGGTTCATGTTAGAATCAGTTCCTTTTCCCCTTACTAGGGAACTCACTTGGAGACTGCGCTGCCATAGGCTACATCTGTGCAGGGGTTCTAGGTTATCTCCATGCATGGTCCTTGCTTGGAGTATCAGTCTCAGAAAAACAAACAAACAAACAAACAAACAAATAAACAAACAAACAAACAAACCCTGTGGCCAGATTTTTTTTTTTTTTATTCTGTTGCTCTCCTTGCTGAACTCCTGTCCCCTCCAGGTCTATCTTCTCTACCTCCTTTCATAAGATTGCCTCCACTCTGCGCAAAGTTTGGCTTTGAGTCTCAGCATCTACTTTAATACTCTGCTGAGTAGAGCCTTTCAGAGGCCCTCTGTGGTAGGCTCCTGTTCTGTTCCCTGTTTTCTTCCTCTTCTGATGTCTATCCCATTTGCCATTCTGAATGATTGATCATCTTACCCAGGGTTCTCCTTCTTGCTTAGCTTCCTTAGGTGTACAGATTTTAGTATGTTTATCCTATATTATATGTCTAATATCCACTTATAAGTGAGCATATATCATGTATGTCTTTCTGCTTCTGGGATACCTCACTCAAGATGATCTTTTCTAGTTCCCACAATTTGCCTGCAAATTTCATGATTTCCTTGTTTTTAATTGCTGAGTAGTATTCCATTGTGTAGATGTACCACAATTTCTGTATCCATTCCTCAGTTGAGGGACATCTGGGTTGTTTCCAGCTTCTGGCTATTACGGATAAAGCTGCTACGAACATGGTTGAGCAAATGTCCTTGTTATATACTTGAGCATCTTTTGGATATATGCCTAGGAGTGGTATAGCTGGATCTTGAGGTAGCACTATTTCTGATTGTCTGAGAAAATGCCAGATTGATTTCCAAAGTGGTTGTACAAGTTTACATTCCCACCAGCAATGGAGGAGGGTTCCCCTTTCTCCACATCCTCTCCAGCATGTGTTGTTACTTGAGTTTTCGATCTTAGTGTAAGGTGAAATCTCCGGGTCGTTTTGATTTGCATTTCCCTGATGACTAAGGACATTGAGCATTTTAAAAATATTTTTTATTTTAATTTTTATTAATTACACTTTATTCACTTTGTATCCCCTATAAGCCCCTCCCTCCTCCCCTCCCAATCCCATCTTCCCTCCCCCTTCTCCACTCATGCCCCTCCCCAAGTCCACTGATAGGAGAGGTCTTCCTCTCCTTCCTTCTGATCCTAGTCTATCAGATCTCATCAGGAGTGGCTGTGTTGTCTTTCTCTGTGGCCTGGTAGGGCTGCTCTCCTCTCAGGGGGAGGTGATCAAAGAGCAGGCCAATCAGTTCATGTCAGAGGCAGTCCCTGTTCCCATTACTATGGAACCCACTTGGAATCTGAACTGCCATGGGCTACATCTGTGCAGGGGTTCTAGGTTATCTCCATGCATGGTACTTTGTTGGAGTATGAGTTTCAGGAAAGAACACTGTGCTCAGATTTTTTGGTTCTGTTGCTCTCCTTGTGGAACTCCTGTCCTCTCCAGATCTTACTATTTCCCACTTCTTTCATAAGATTCTCACTCTGCCCAACAGTTGGCCATAAGTCTCAGCATTTGCTTTGATAGTCTACAGGGCAGAGCCTTTCAGAGGCCCTCTGTGGCAGGCTCCCAACTTGTTTTCTGTTTTCTCCTTCTTCTGATGTCCATCCTCTTTGCATTTCGGGATGGGGATTGAACATTTTAGCCAAAGTCCTCCCTCTTGATTAGTTTCTTTAGGTGTACAGATTTTAGTAGGTTTATCCTATATTATATGTCTATATGGGTGAGTATATACCATGTGTGTCTTTCTGCTTCTGGATAGCTCACTCAAGATGATCCTTTCCAGTTCCCACCATTTACCTGCAAATTTCATGATTTCTTTGTTTTTCATTGCTGAGTAATATTCCATTGTGTAGATGTACCACAATTTCTGTATTCATTCTTCAGTTGAGGGGCATCTGGGTTGTTTCCAGCTTCTGGCTATTACAAATAAAGCTGCTACGAACATGGTTGAGCAAATGTCCTTATTGTGTACTTGAGCCCCTTTGGATTTATGCCTAGGAGTGGTATGGCTGGATCTTGAGGAAAGCACTATTCCTAGCTGTCTGAGAAAGCTCCAGATAGATTTCCAGAGTGATTGTACAAGTTTACATTCCCACCAACAGTGGAGGAGGGTTTCCCATTCTCCACAACCTCTCCAGCATGTGTTGTCAGTTGAGTTTTTCATCTTGGCCATTCTGATGGGTGTAAGGTGAAATCTCCGGGTCATTTTGATTGGCATTTCCCTAATGACTAATGAGGTTGAGCATTTCTTTAAGTGTTTCTCTGCCATTCGATATTCCTCTATTGATAATTCTCTGTTTAGCTCTGTTCCCCATTTTTTAATTGGATTACTTGATTTGTTGTTTTTCAACTTCCTTAGTTCTTTATATGTACTGGATATTAGCCCTCTGTCAGATAGAGGATTGGTGAAGATTCTTTCCCAATCTCTAGGCATTCATTTTGTTTTGATGACAGTGTCCTTTGCTTTAGGTGGTATAGAACTATTTAATTGATTTACCTGGTCTTGATTCAGCTTTGGTAACTGGAATCGATCAAGAAAATTGTCCATTTCATTTATATTTTCAAATTTTGTGGCATATAGGCTTTTGAAGTAAGTCCTAATGATTGTTTGTATTTCCTCAGTGTCTGTCGTTATGTCCCCCTTTTCATTTCTGATTTTGTTGATTTTGATGGTATCTCTCTGCCTTTTAGTTAACTTGGTGAAGGGTTTGTCTATCTTTTTTATTTTCTCAAAAACAGCTCTTGGTTTCATTGATTCTTTGAATTGTTTTATTTGTTTCTAGTTTATTGATTTCAGCCCTGAGCTTGATTATTTCCAGCCATCTACTCCTTTTTGATGTGTCTGCTTCTTTTTTTTCTAGGGCTTTTAGGTGAGCCCTAGAAGTTGCTTGAATGAGATGTCTCCAATTTCTTCTTGAAGGCACTTAGTACTATGAACTTTCCTCTTAGCACTGCTTTCATTGTGTTCCACAAATTTGGGTATGTTGTGTCTTCATTTTCATTGAATTCTAGGAAATCTTTAATTTCTTTCTTTATTTCTTCCCTGAACCAGCTGTCACTTAGTAGCAAGTTGTTCAGTTTCCATGTGTGTGTAGGCTTTTTGCTATTTCTGTTGTTGTTGAGGTCCAGTTTTAGTCCATGGTGATCAGATAGAATAGAAGGGATTATTTCAATCTTCTTGTATCTGTTGAGCCTTGCTTTGTGACCAACCACATGGTCTATTTTGGAGAAGGTTCTGTGATGTGCTGAGAAGAAGGTAATTCTTTTGTGTTTAGGTGTAAGGTTCTGTAAATGTCTGTGAGGTCCATTTGATTCATGACCTCTGTTAGAGACATTGTTTCTTTGTTTAATTTCTGTTTTGTTGACCTGTCCTTTGTTGAGAGTGGGGTGTTGAAGTCTCCCACTATTAGTGTGGGGGGATCTATATGTGGTTTAAGTTTTATCAATGTTTCTTTCACAAATGTGGGTGCCCTTGTATTTGGGGCATAGATGTTCAGGATTGTGATGTCTTCCTGGTAGAATTTTCCCTTGATGAGTATGAAGTGTCCTTCCCCATTTCTTTTGATTGATTTTGGTTGAAAATCTACTTTATTAGATATTAGAATGGCTACTTCTGCTTGCTTCTTGGGTCCGTTTGCTTGGAAAGCCATCTTCCAGCCCTTTACCCTCAGGTAATGTCTATCTTTGTGACTTAGGTGTGTTTCTTATATGCAACAGAGTGCTGTTTCTAGTTTACACATCCATTCTGTTAGTCTGTGTCTTTTTATTGGAGAGTTGAGTCCATTGATGTTGAGAGAGATTAATGACCAGTGGCTGTTAGATCCTTTGATATTGATGTTGGCCATGGTAGTGTGTTTGTGTGTTTGGCTACTTTTTGTTTTACTATAGTGAGGTTAATTATTTCCTGTGGTTTCTTGAAAGTAGTTACTTTTTGGGGTTGTATTTTTCCTTCTAGTGTCTTCTGTAACACTGTATTTGTGTGTAGGTATTGTTGAAATTTGTTTTTGTCATTGAATATCTTGTTTTCTGTGTCTATGAGGACTGAGAGTTTTGCTGGGTACAGTAGCCTAGGCTGACATCTGTGTTCTCTTAGGGTCTGCATGATATCTGTCCAGGCCCTTCTGGCTTTTATAGTCTCTGTTGAGAAGTCAGGTGTGATTCTGATGGGTTTGCCATTATATGTTACTTGGCCTTTTCCCCTTGCAGCTTTTAGTATTTTTTCTTTGTTCTGTATACTTACTGTTTTGATTGTTATGTGGCGGGAGGATTTTCTTTTCTGGTCTAATTTATTGGGTGTTCTATAGGCCTCTTGTATTCTTATTGGCGTCTCCTTTAAGTTGGGGAAATTTTCTTCAATGATTTTGTTGAAAATATTTTCTGGGCCTTGGAGGAGGAACCTTCTTTTTCCTCTATTCCTATTATTCTTAGGTTTTGTCTTTTCATGTTGTCTTGAATTCTTGAATTTCTTAGATGGTCTGTGTCAGGAACTTTTTAGATTTAACATTTTCTTTGACGGATACATCTATTTCTTCCATTGTATCTTCCACACCTGAGATTCTTTCTTCCATCTCTTGTAGTCTGTTGGTTATGCTTACCTCTGTAGTTCCTGCTTTCTTCCCTAAGTTCTTTCTCTCCACAATTTTCTCCATTTGTGTTTTCTTTCTTTTTTCCAATTCTATCTTCAGATCTTGAGCTGTTTTGATTTCCTTCACCTGTCTGACTGTATTTTCCTGTTTTTCCTTCAATTCCTTCAGCTGTTTGTTTGAACAATTCTCTGTTTCTTTTATTTCTTTCAGTGATTTAAGTATTTCCTCTCTAAAGGCCACGAACTGTTTGGCTGCAACTTCCTGTATTTCTTTACAAATGGCCATAATCTGTTTGTCTTTATCTTCCTCTATCTCTATACAGATGGCCACAATCTGTTTGACTTTATCTTCCTCTAGTTCTTTACACATTTTATTTGTTTCCTCTATTATCCTCTTCATAAGCATAGATGTTAGGTCATCTTCTTGAATTTCAATTATGCTGTCCAGGGCTGCTTGCCCCTGGATAACTGGGTTCTGGAGATGCCATATTGCTCTGTCTTTTGTTGGTTGAGCTTTTACACTGGCCTCTACCCATTGGGTTATCTTAGGTGTTGGGTTTTAGTTTCTGGTGGTTTCTGGAATCCTGTGGTGGAGAGAATCCCCTTGGCAGGAAGATGATTTTTCCTGAAGGAAGCCTCCTTCCTTATGGTCACTGAATAGCCGGTGTTTTTAAGGAATTGCCACAGCTCACCTCAGGTAAATAGACGTGAGTGGTAACTGTGGTCCTTATTAGTCGAGAGGGCTCTCCTCTCACCCGGAGAAGTCCTGGAGACAGCTGCCCTGCTTCTGGGTTTCTTGCTGTAAATTTAGTGAGCTGCTGCTGTAACCTGGGTGCCCCGTGGTTTGGTCAGTTTAATTAGAGATAACTGGTTGCCCTTTGAAGCAGTTCTGGGGGTTGATTTCGGGGATCCCAGGCTTCTGTAGGTCTGAGATTGGGGCTCTATGCCCCAGTACCCAAGCGGTAATCAGTGGCAGGCGAGCTCTGCTCTTATGCATGCAGCTGGAGGCTAGAGTCAGGAGCCTGTGGATAGCCAGAAACTTTTCCAGAGCTAGGTGTCCTGAGGTAGGGCCAGGTGTTTCCCCCACCTTGGGGCTTTCTTCCAACAGGAAGGCCCAGTCTGTGGTGTTTGGGTTGGCACATAGAGCACTCAGGCACTGGTGGTTGGTGGCTCCAAGCTGGTGACTCGGCAGGAACCTGAGACCTTTTTCCCGAGAACTTTCCCGTGTGTGCTGGTGATGGTGGTGGTGGGGTCGGCTGAGTGCTCTAAGCTGTCTCCTTCCCTGTGGTGTTTTCCCCGACAGGGACTCTCTGTCTCTGATGCCCTGGGGCGCACAGTTCTGCCTGTGATGGATAGTCAGGCACGCAACAGGTCTCTGGGCTGGCAGTGTACACCCGCCAATCTGTGGGACCCTTTCCAGGGATAGACTGGCTGACCTGAAGTCAGTCCCCGTTTGCTTCCTTCCCTGTGGGGTTTTCTCCAGTCAGGGAAACCCAGTCTCTGATGCCCTGGGGCACACAGTTCTATCTGTGATGGACAGTCAGGCACGCAGCAGGTCTCTGTGCTCACGGCTAGAGCCCAGTTCAATGCTGGTGACGTGTGCCCGCTGGTCTGCGGGATCTTTTCCAGGGATAGACTGGGTGACCTGAGGTCAGTTCTGTTTCCCTCCCTCCCCGTGGGTTTTTCGCGAGACTGGGAGTCCCAGTCTCTGGTGTTTTTGTGCCCACCATTCAGCCTGGGAAGGTGATCAGGACATGAAGGCTCTGGTCTGGCGATCAAGGGCCTGCACGACCTGGGATCTCTTCTGGGTTCTGGCTTGGATGACCTGAGAGTGGACCCAACTGTTTCCTACACCCTGGAGTTTCCTATCACCTGGGAAACATGATCGCTGTTGTTTTAGGGCCCAGAGTTCAGTCTCTTGGTTGCTGTACATTGCTGTCCTGCTCCTCAGACACAGTGTCCTCCTGGTGCTGCCATCTTGGATCCCCCTTATCATCCATCATTACCTACAATCTATCATCATGTCTATCAAAGTATATAAGGACATGAGGAAATGTTATTCCAAATCAAAATAAAGTATCTTTTTCTTCTTTTGTGATTTCCATAATCCATGTACTATTTATTAGCTCTAAATATAGCTTTATTGTAAGTTTGGAATGATATAAAAGGAGTATTTGAAAACCCCCTGTACTGTGCTGTATGGGGGCTAAGAAAATTTTCCTTGGAGACAATTTAAACAGGAATGAGAAGAACTTCAGTGAGGAAACTCTCTTAGAGCTGTCTTCATGGAAGCCTAGACCCCTTGACAGTGTAGCTGCCTGTCAGTTGGAACTCTAGACTGAAGCATCTGGGTTATGCCAAACACACACAGAGGTGTGAAGATGCTGTTCCTGTCCATCATCTAGGGATGAACCCTGTTAAAACAGGGCAGTAAGAAACAAGTGGGTTCCGTAGTAATGGGAAGAGGGCCTGCCTCTGACATAAACTGATTGGCCTGCTCTTTGATCACCTTTCCCTGAGTGGGGATCAACCTTACCAAGCCACAGAAGATGGCAATGCAGCCACTCCTGATGAGATATGATAGACTAAGATCAGAAGGAAGGAGAGGGGGACCTCCCTATCAGTGGACTTGGGGAGGGGCATACATGAAGAAGGAGGAGGGAAGATGGGATTAGGAGGGGAGGAGAGAGGGGCTTATGGAGGGATACAAAGTGAATAAAGTGTAATTAATAAAATTAAAAAATAAATAAAATAAAATAAAATAAAAGAAACAAGCATAGGCGGGAGTGGAATGGAAAAGGAAAAATTAATCCATGACCATAGAGCTGGCCTTTTAAACTCGGTTTCTTCATGGCTGAAAAAGAATTTGTTAAGTATCTGGAAAGCTGTTGTTCAGGCAGCGCCCTGCCCAGGACGGAGCTCCGTCTGCTGTGCTTGGTCTGACAGCGCTGTCGCTCCTGTCTTTACCCCTCAGCTTCTGGGGTCACTGCCTGAGAGCAGCCACTTCTTATGGCTTTGGGCTAGCTCAGCCAGTAGGCGGCCTCCACAGCCACCTGGGGTCATAGGGCAGCCAGGGCAGCAGAGCTTCCCTGCTGCCATTTCCCAGCAGCACTTGCAGCCTCCCACCCTGTCCTGCTTTTGCTGGCTTTCATCTTTTGCTTTGCACGGAGGGCCGTGGCCACCTGTTTTGTTGTGGTTTTAAACTTCCCTCTTTCTTTTACTTTTTCAAAATCTTTCCACTTTTCCGGAGTGAGCTTTTTTCATGTTACAAAATAGTTTGACCCCACCTGTGTCCCAGAGCCTACTTCCGTAGTTCCTCACCCATCTTTTCACTCAAGACTCCTACTCTGTTTGCAAGCATGGTGCCTGTCTGTGCCTTTGGGTGCTGGTTCCTCATCTGCTATTTTCCTGGGATCCCTGAGAACATGGCAGAAATTGTTTTGCTATCAGTCTGTCTGTCTTTCTGTCTGTTGGTGGTCCCAGGTATTGAGTTAGCCTCACACTCTAGCAAGCACTGCTAAGCTTCAGCTCTTTTCCAGGTTTGGCTCAATCAGAGGTGATTTTTCTGCCATATCACCCCCAACTTTCTCTCCTGCAGTGTGCGGGACCCTCATTAGGGAAAGAAGGAGGCTCTGTGGTCTTTCGTCTTTGTCTCCAGCTCCACTACCCTGTTATCTCACTTCTGTCTTGAGGCCTGTGTGAGTTGACCTCTAGAGAGCAGCCTGGAGGAATACCACGCCCTTTCCTTCACTCCACACCACCAGAGGCTGATGATTTGGCTTGATCAAATGATCACGTACTCGACAAAGCGGAGGTTTCTTCTAGTGCTTACTGTCTGAGGACTCTGTGACCAGTCCGTTCGGTGATCCTTACGCCCTCTCCACATCTAGACTCAAGGAATTGAGACTGAGAGATCTTCCTTACGCTTGCTTCCAAGTCCCAGGGTCTTCAGTGAATGACCAGCTGTCCGGACACTCACAGATTTACTCCATCCTGAGAGATATGCGTAAGGTGTTCTGCGTGGCCTGAATCCCCTCAGCCCTCAGGGACATCAGCATAATGAACACATCTCTCTAAGAGGTTCCGGTATAGTAGCAGGGATGTAATTTTGTTACAGAATTACCATCACAGACCCACTAACCACTGACTCAGGGATTTCACTGGCTTTCTCCTGTTTCCTTCTCTGCACCTCACTGAAGCCCCAGGCACCATTTAGACATTTTTTCCTGTCTTGGATTCTGTGGTACTACTGTTGTTGCGTTTTCTCCAACCTCTCAGCTCCCTATCTATGTTTGTCCTGCCTATATTTCCTCCTTTTAACATCAGCATTGTCCAAGATTTTGTTTTTGGCCCTCCTTGTTTTCCTAATTGTTTTCCTCAGCTGAGTGCTTGTACTAAGTGTTAGGCTATCAGAAGGGTTCTGTCCCACTTTCCTTCTCATCTTCCCAGTTCAGTGCTGGGGGTGTAACGGTAATGCATGTTAGGCAAATGCTTGATCCCTAGTCCACCTCTTTCTCATCTCCAGGAAGACCCAACCCCTTTCCCTTCATCACAGCCTTAAGCTATAACAAACTTACACCTCAGACTTCCCAGATACTAACTTGAAAAATTATTCTTTCTTTGTTTACTTTTCTAGTTTCATTTCTGCTGCTGTGGTAAAAATACCCTAGCAAAAATTGAGGGAGGAAAGGTTTACTTTAGCTCACATTTCTCAGTGATAGCTCATCATTTCAGGAAGTCAAGCAGGCAACTCAAGCAGGTATCCATATCACACTTAGAGTCAAGAGTAAGGCAAAACAGAGCCACCCAAGCCTCTTTGCTCTTAGATAGCTTTCTCCTCTTTTATGCTGTTCAGGAACCCCTGCCTGGGGATGGTGATGCCCACAGTGGACTTCCTACATCAATTAAGAGTCAAAACAACTCCCCCACAGACATGTCTACAGGCCAACTTGATCTAGATAATTTCTCACTAATCTCTTCCCTGGTGATTCTAGGTGGTGGAAAACTGACAACTAAAAACTAAGCAAAACATCTGCTTTTCTTAGTCTCAAATGATTCTTCTAGAGAACCTGGGCTGCATTTTGAGCCATTCTCACATGCCAGACATGGATTCAACATCTCATTACATCTCCACAACACTCTTCTCCCTTTCTATGTCAAACCACAATTTCCTGAGTTCCTGGTGTCTGCTCAGAGTCCCACCCTGAGTGGGTAGTAGGCCCAAGACTCAGAACAGCTTTTTTTTTTAAAGTAAAGATATTTATTTATTTTAAAAAAATTTATGCTCATACAATATTACAATTTTGGTTACAATTTCTCCTCCCTCTACTCCTCTCAGTTTCTCCCCACCTCTCTTCTCCTCCAGCCCTACTCCCTTTCTGTCTGTCATCAGAAAAAAAAAATAAAAGGTTTCTAAGAGATAGCAAAAAAAATAAAAAACAGAAAAAGAATAATATAGAACAACAACTGTCACATGGAGGCTGGACAAAACAAAGTAACAGGAAGAAAAGAGGACCAAGAGCAAGAGCAGGCACAAGGATCCAAGATGGTGGCCCTGAGAGCACACTGTGTCTCATAAGCAGGGCAGCAGCGAGAGTACAGAGTACATACACCAGTGCTTGTGCTCCCCAGGTGAGAAGAAACCCCACAAGGAGGGAAGCAATCCAGTCACCCAGCTAAGCCCCGGAAGAGTTCCTAGGTTCCTACAGGCGCTCTGTTGCCAGCCCAGAGCCACATGCCTGTGTGCTGTGCTCACCGGCCACTGATTAACCTTCTGGGTACTAGGTCACTAAGCTACAACTTCAGTCCTATGAAGGCTTGGAAGCCACAGGAACAGTGCCAGAAGCTGCTCCAAAGCTCAACCTGTCTCTGTAGTGACATTGACCAAATCCCTGGGCTCCCTGGTTCTTCAAGAGGGCTGCACCCAGCAAACAGTGTTTGAGCAGCTGCAGTTCATTAAGTTCAGAGCAAGAAAGCCAGTGGCAGGGCAGCTTTCTGCAGGAACTGCCCCAATGAGAGAAGAGCTTCTGAGCTTCCAAGGAGCCAAGTTAGCCCACAGGAACATACCTGAGGAGAACCTCTCTAATTTCCTGAGAAGCACCAGTCATTTGAAGACTATAATCAACAAGCTGAGGGGGCTCCTTTGGGAACAACCAGCTTCCTGTCCAGGGCATTTCCCACACTACCTCCACTCCCCAAGTCTCCAGAAGGCTCCAGAAACTACCAGACCAGCCAGCACCTGGGACAGCCAGATTGGTAAAGGCCATTGTAAAAATACAATCAACAAAAGCCAAATCAATATGATTCTTCAGAAGCAAGTTATCCAAGGGCAAACAGCCCTGAATACCCTAGCACAAGTGAAACTCAAGAAAATGATCTTAAATCTATGCTTATGAAGATGATAATGGAGGAAATGAATAAAATCTGTAAAGAAATACAGAAAAATACTGTCAAACAGATTGTGGCCTTTAGAGAAGAAATAACTAAATCACTGAAAGAAATGAAAGAAATAGAGGAAAGTTCAATTAAAAAGGTGAAGGAAATCAACAAAATGGTTAAGATCTGAAGGTGAAAATGAAAACATTAAAGAAAACACAAATTGAAGAAATCCTGGAGAGGGAGAACTTAGGGAAGAAAACATGAACTGCAGAGGTAAGCATCTCCAAGAGGTTACAAGAGATGGAAGAAAGAATCCCAGGTGTAGAAGAGACAATGGAAGAAATAAATGCATTCATCAGAGAAAATGTTTAATCAAAAAAATTTCAGACACAAACCACCTAAAATCTCAAGGACAACATGAAAAAATGAAATCTAGGAATAATAGGAATAAAGAAAAAAGAAGATTCCCAACTCCAGGGCCCAGAAAATATTTTCAACAAAATTGTAGAAGAAAATTTCCCCAATTTAAAAAAAGAGATGCCTATAAGCATACAAGAGGCCTACAGAACACCTAATAGATTAGAAAAGAAAGTCCTCCCTCCACATAATAATCAAAACACTGAATATACAGAAGAAAAAAAATACTGAAAGCTGCAAGGGAAAAAGGCTAAGTAATATATAATGGCAAACCTATCAGAATACCAGCTGATTTCTCAACAGAACTATGAAAGCCAGAAAGGCCTAAGAGAACACAGATGTCAGCCCAGACTACTATACCCAGCAAAACACTCAATCATCATAGATAGTGAAAACAAGATATTCAACAACAAAAACAAATTTAAACAGTTACATACCCACAAATCCAGCCCTCCAGAAGATACTAGAAGGAAAAGTATAAACCAAGAAGGCTAACTACACCCAGGAAAATACAGAAAAATAAATAATTTTATTACAGGAAAACTAAAAGTAGACAAGCACACAAACACACTACCACAACCATCATCAAAATAAAAGGAACCTAATCGTCATTGGTCATTAATCTCTGTCAACACCAATGGACTTAACTCTCCAATAAAAAGACACAGACTAACAGAATGGATGTGTAAACAGAACCCAGCACTCTGCTGCATACAAGAAACACACCTCAGCCACAAAGATAGACACTACCTTAGAGTAAAGGACTGGAAGATGGTTTTCTAGTAAATGGACCCAATAATCAAGCAGGAGTAGCCATTCTAATATCTAATAAAATAGACTTTCAACCAAAATTAATCAAAAGAGATGAAGATGGTCACTTTATACACATTAAAGAAAAATTCCACTAACAAGACATCTCAATTCTGAACATCTATGCCCCAAATACAAGGGCACTCTCATTTGTAAAAGAAACATTAATAAAGCTTAAACCACACACATTAAGAGTGGGAGACTTCAACACCCCACTCTCAACAAAGGACAGGTCAACAAAACAGAAATTAAACAAAGAAACAATGACACTAACAGAGGTCATGAATCAAATGAACCTAATGGATATCTACAGAACTTTTCACTCAAAACAAAAGAATTTACCTTCTTCTTAGCAATTCATGGAACCATCTCCAAAATAGACCATATAGTTGGTCACAAAGCAAGCCTCAACAGATACAAGAAGATAGAAATAATCCCTTCTATCCTATCAGACCACCATGGAATAAAGCTGGACCTTAATAACAACAAAAATAGCAGAAGGCCTAAACATGCAAGGAAACTGAACAGCTCTCTACTCAATGACATCTGGGTCAGGGAAGAAATAAGAAAGAAATTAAAGATTTCCTAGAATTCAATGAAAATGAAGACACAACATACCCAAACTTATGAAACATAATGAAAGGAGTGCTAAGAGGATAGTTCATGGCACTAAGTGCCTTCATGAAGAAATTCAAGACATCTCATTCAAGCAACTTACTGGCTCACCTAAGAACCCTAGAAAAAAAAAGAAGCAGACACATCAAAAAGGAGTAGATGGCTGGAAATAATCAAACTCGGCTGAAATCAATAAACTAGAAAAAAAAAAAAAGAGAACAATTCAAATAATCAATGAAACCAATAGCTGGTTCTTTGAAAAAAATCAATGAGATAGACAAGCCTTTAGCCAAACTAAAAGGCAGAGAGTCACCATCCAAATCAACAAAATCAGAAATGAAAAGGGGGACATAACAACAGACACTGAGGAAACCCAAACAATCATTAGGTCTTGTTTCAAAAGCCTATATGCCACAAAATTAGAAAATCTAATCAAAATGAACAATTTTCTTGATAGATTCCACTTACCAAAGCTGAATTAAGATCAGGCAAATGAATTAAATAGCCCTATATCCCCTAAGGGAATAGAAGCAGTCACCAAAAGTCTCCCATCTTAAAAAAAAAAAAAAAAAAGTCTAGGGGCCAGATGGTTTCAGAGCAGAATTCTACCAGATCTTCAAAGAAGAACTAATACCAATACTCTTCAAACTATTCTGCAAAACAGAAACAGAAGGAACATTACCAAATTTATTCTATGAAGCCACAGTCACCTCACAAAGACCCAACAAAGAAAGAGAAAGAATTTCAGACCAATTTCCTTTATGAACATTGATGCAAAAATACTCAATAAAATACTGGCAACCCAAATCCAAGAACACATTAAAAAGATACCATCCACTATGATCAAGTAGGCTTCATCCCAGGAGTGTAGGGCTGGTTCAATATATGCAAATCCATCAGTATAACCCATCATATAAACAAACTGAAAGGAAAAAAAAAAAACATGATTATCTCCTTAGATGCCAAAAAACCATTTGATAAAATCCAACACCTGATCATGTTTAAAGTCTTGGAGAGATCAGGGATACAAGGCACATAACCAAATATAGTGAAGTCTATATGCAGTAAGCCTATAGCCAACATCAAATTAAATATAGAGAAACTTAAATCAATTCCACTAAAATCAGGGACAAGGCAAGGCTGCCCACTCTCTCCATATCTCTTCAACATAGTATTTGAAATCCTAGCTAGAGCAATGAGACAACAATGAGAAAGAGATCAAGGGAATTCAACTTCGAAAAGAAGTCAAAGTATCACTATTTGCATATGATATGATAGTATACATAAGCGACCCCATAAAATTCTACCAGGGAACTCCTACAGCTGATAAACACCTTCAGCAAAGTGGCTGGATACAAAATTAACTCAAAAAACTAAGTAGCCCTCTTGTATACAAAAGACAAATGGGCTGAGAAAGAAATTAGGGAACCGACACCCTTCACATTAACCACAAAAACCATAAAGCATCTTGGTGTTACTCTAACCAATCAAGTGAAAAACTTGAATGAAAAAAACTTCAAGACTCTGAAGAAAGAAATTGAAGAAGATATCAGGAGATGGAAAGATATCCCATGCTCATGGATTGGTAGAATTAACATAGTAAAAATGGCCATCCTACCAAAAGCAACCTACAGATTCGATGCATTTCCCATCAAAATACGAACACAATTCTTTACTGACCTTGAAAGAAAAATTCTCAAAGTCATATAGAAAAACAAACAAACAAAAAAGCCCAGAATATAGAAAACAATCCTCTACAATAAAAGACTTTCTGGAGACTTCTCCATCCCTGATCTCAAGTTGTACTATAGAGTAACAGTAAAAAAACTGCATGGTACTGGCAAAGAAACAGAGGAGGATCAATGGAATCGAATAGAAGACCCAGAAATAAACTCACACACCTACGGACACCTGATTTTTTATCAAGATGCCAAAACCATACAATAGAGAAAAGATAGCATCTTCAACAAATGGTGCTGGTCTAACTGGATGTCCACATGTAGAAAAATGCAAATAGACACATATCTATCATCCTGCACAAAAGTAAAGTCCAAGTGGATCAAAACCTCAACATAAAACCAGACATGCTAAATCTGTTGGAAGAAAAAGTGGGGAAGAGCCTTGAATTTATTGGCACAAGAGACAATTTCCTGAACAGAACACCAACAGCTCAAGCTCTAAGATCAACAATTAATAAATGGGACCTCATAAAACTGAAAAGCTTTTGTAAAACAAAGAACATTATTAACAGAACAAAATGGCAGCCTACAGACTGGGAAAAGATCTTCACCATCCCTATATCTGACAGAGGGCTAATATCCAGAATATATAAAGAACTCAAGAAATTAGACACCAACAAACCAAATAATCCAATTAAAAATGGGTACAGAGCTAAACAGAGAATTCTCAAAAGAGTATCGAATGACCGAGAAACACTTAAAGAAATGTTCAATATTCTTAGTCATCAGAGAAATGCAAATCAAAATGACTCTGAGATTCCATCTTATACCCATTGGAATGGCTAAGATGAAAAACTCAAGTGACAACACATGCTGGAGAGGATGTGGAGAAAGAGAAACCCTCCTCCATTGCTGGTGGGAATATAAGCTTGTACAACCACTTTGGAAATCAATCTGGCACTTTCTCAGAAAATTGGGAATAGTGCTACCTCAAGATCCAGCTATACTACTCCTGGGCATATATCCAAAAGATGTTCCACCATTTAACAAGGACATTTGCTCAACTATGTTCATAGTAGCTTTTTTTTTTTTTTTTTAATTGCGAGAATCTGGTAACAACCTAGATGTACCTCAATGAAAGAATGGATATAGAAATTGTAGCAATTTACACAATGGAATACTATTCAGATATTAAAAACAAAGAAATGAAATTTGCAGGCAAATGGATGGGTCTAGAAAAGATCATCCTGAGTGAGGTAACCCAGAACCAGAAACACACGCATGGTATATGCTCACTTAGAAGTGAATATTAGCCATATAATATAGGATAGTCATCTACAGACCGAAGAAGCTAGACAACAAGGAAGACCCTAGGGAGGATGCTTAAATCTCACTCAGAATGGCAAACAAGATAGATACCAGGAGCATTGGAAGAGAGGAACAGGATGAGAGCCAACTATATAGGATCCCCTGAAAGGTCCACCGTTGAGGATTGAAACAGATGCTGAGACTCACAGCCAAACTTTGGGCAGAGCACAGGGAGTCTTATGGAAGAAGGGGGGGATAGAAGGACACGGAAGGGATAGGAACCCCACAAGGAGACAAATAAAGCTAAAAAATCTGACCCCAGGAGGGGCTGCAGAGACTGATGCACAAACCAAGGACCATGCATGGAGAGGACCTAGACCCCTGCTCAGATGTAGCCCATGGCAGCTTGGTCTCCATGTGGGTTCCCAAGTAAGGGGAGTAGGGGCTGTCTCAGACATGAACCCAAATGCCTGCTCTGTATTCACTTACCCCTGGGGATTTGGCCTTGCCAGGCCACAGACGAAGAGGATCCAGGCAGTCCTGATGAGACTTGATAGGCAAGGGTCAGATAGCAGGGGAAGAGGACTCCCCCTTTCAGTGGACTAGGGGAAGGGGATAGGGGAGAAGAGAGAGGGACCAGGAGAAGATGAGGGAGGGGGCTACAATCAGGATAGAAAATGAATAAATTGTTAAAAAAAAATAGAATAAATTTTAAAAAAGAGCAGGCACAAGAATCAGAAGGCCACTCTCAGGAGTCCCGTAAAAATACTAAGCTGAAGGCTGTAATATGTCTGCAGGGGACCTGGCAGGGAACTGTGCAGGCCCCATGCTCGTTGCTGTGGTCTCTGCGAAGCACTCTTCCCTCTCATATGTGCCTTGCTTAGTTGATTTCGAGGGCTTCACTCTGCTGGTGTTCTCTATCCCCTCTGTCTTTTACAATCTTCCATGATCTCTTAGGGGAGAGATATGATACAGACATTCCCGAGCTGTGTGTTCCAAGATCTCTTTCTCTCTGTATAATGAGGCTATGAAGCTCTGCACCTGTTCCCAGCTGCCATAGGAAGACGCTTCCCTGATGGTGACCGAATAAGGCACTCATCTGTGAATATAGCAAAATGTGGTTAGGAGTCATTGATTACTCTTTTCATTTCCTCCTATGGTTCTTGGTTGCCCAGTGTTGGGTGAGGGTACCATCTCACAGAGTGGGCCTTAAGCCGAATCACACATTGGTTGGCTACTCCCACAAGTTCTGTGCCACTATTGCCCTAACATGTCTTCCAGGCAGGACAGATTATGGGCCAAAGGTTTTGTGGCTGGATTGGTATTTACATTTCACATTTGTTAGCCTGCAGAGTACCAAAGATCCGTGTAGGCATCAGCTCAGGCTCTCCATGTTTACCGAATTGTGTGGGTGTTTTCCTTGGCAATGAGAACCCTCTCTGTCAGTTTTCAGAGAGCAACCCATTGTCTGAGTAACAGCATAGGTTTTTTTGGAGAGTTCCACTGCACTGGAATATAGCATATCCTCAAATTCCCCTCAATTCTGCCTGTCTCCCCTTACATTCCCTCCTTCAACCCTGTCACCCCCAGCCCTCACCTGCTGATCCTCCTGTTCCCATCCCTGCCTGCTTCCAGCCCACTTGTAAAATCTATTCTACTTCCCCCTCTCAGGGAGTTCCATGTACTGACACCCCTCACCCCCCCTCCCTAGTCCTTTGCTCTATGCCTAACCTCTCTGGGTCTACAGATTGCAGCTTGGTTTTCATTTATTTAATGGCTAATATCCACATGTAAGTAAATACATACCATATTTATCTTTCTGGTTTACCTCACTCAGGATGATTTTTTTTTCTGGTTCCTCCATTTGCCTACAAATTTCATGATGTGACTTTTTTTTCTTTTTAACAGCTGAATAATACTCCGTTTATCAATTTATCATATTTTTTATCCATTCATTTCTTAAGGAATTTCTGGGTTGCTTCCAGCTTCTGGTTATTATGAATAGGGCTGCAATGACCGTGGTTGAGCAAGTGTTCTTGTAATAGAATACCTTTGGGTATAAGCCCAAGGGTAGTTAGCTAGATTTTGAGGTAAATCAATTTCCAACTTTCCAAGGAACTCCATGTAGTGGAAGATCTTGTTATGTTATATAAATATGTTTTTGTTTTAATTCCAAGTGTGAGATTTGGGAATCCACCGCTGATAACAGCCTCATGAGAGGGCATGTGATCCTTGTCAGCTGAAAACTGCCTCATGGGTTCTTGGGGGTGTGGGTTTTGCCAGCTGAAAAACATCCTGATGCAGACTCTGAGAAGGTATAAATAGGAGCTGAGAGAGAGAGACAGACAGACAGACAGAGACAGAGACACAGAGAGAGAACATTTCTCTTAGAGATGCTCCTAGAGAGAACGCTTCAGAGAAAGCTTTAAGGAGGTTGCTGCTGGTAGTGGTCCTTGTTGCTACTTTTACTATTGCTGGATTGCTGGTTTGCTCTACTGCTGAATATCCTGACAATGAAGAGTGGAATTACCCCAAAGCACTATGTCTAAAGAGGTCTACAACTTCCTGTCCCTACTAACCTTCTTTCTTTCCTACCTAGGGTTTGGGAATTGGAAGGGAGGTAGAAGCTTAATGAACCCCAAATAGAATAGGTTTAGAATCAAAGCCTATACTGCCATATTGATTTCCATAGTGGCTGTACAAATTTGCATTCCCACTAGCAATGGAGGAGTGTTCCATTTGCTCCATATCCATAGGAGCTATCACTTCTGTAACAACCTAGGATGATTTTTAAGCTTAGCCATTCTGCCAGGTGTAAGATAGAATCTCAAAGTAACCTTGATTTGCATTTTTCTGATGGCTGGGGTTGTTGAACATTTCTTTAAGTGTATCTCAGACATTTGAGATTCCACTGTTGAGAATTCTCTTTAGATCTGTACCCTGTTTTTGTTTTGTTTTGTTTTTTGGGACAGGGTTTCTCGGTACAGCACTGACTGTCCTGGAACTCACTCTGTAGACCAGGCTGGCTTCAAACTCACAGAGATCCACCTGTCTCTGCCTCCCTGAGTGCTGGGATTACAGGCATGCTCCACCACCCCTGGCTTGTACCCCATTTTTTAATTGGATTATTTGATTTGCTGATGTTTAGTTTCTCGAGTTATTTATATATTTTGGATATTAGCCCTATGTCCAATGTGTAGTTGGTGCAAATCTTTTTCCATTCCATAGGCTGGAGTCTAGTAATGATGTCCTTTGGTTTACTGAGGCTTTGCAGTTTCGTGAGGTCCCACTTATTAATTGTTCACCTTAGTGCCTATGCTATAAGTGTTCTGTTCACAAAGTTGTCTTTTGTGCCAATCCATTCAAAGCTATTCCCCACTTTCATATCTATCGGGTTCCATGTATTTGGTTTTATGTTGAGCTTTTTAATCTACCTGGATTTGAGTTTTGTGCAGGGTGATAGATATGGATCCATTTGCATTCCTCTATATGGGGACATCTAGTTAGACCAGCAATATTTGTTGAAGATGCTGTCTTTTTTTCCTGGTGTATTTTCTGGCTTATTAATAAAATACCAAGCTTCCATAGATATATGGATTCTTCACCTATGGATCTTCACTTTGATTCCATTGATCAATGTGTCTGTTTTTGTGTCAATACCACAAGTTGTTTTTTTTTTTTTTTTTTACTGTAGCTCTGTAGTACAACATGAAATCAAGGATGTCAAGACATTTAGTAGTTCTTTTATTGTTCAGAATTATTTTTAGTTTGTTTGTTTTTCCATATGAGTTTGAGACTTGTCCTTTCAAGGTCTGTGAAGAATTGGGCTGGAACTTTGATAGGATCGCATTGGATCTGAAGATTGCTTTCGGTAGAGTGGCCACTTCCGTTCTGTTAATTGCAGGGAATGCATGAGCATAGGAGCTCTTTCCACCCTTCAATATCTCTTCACAGACTTACAGATTTTATCATTCTGGTGATCTGAATGTAAACAGCCCCCAGAGGCCCACAGAGAGTGGCACTATTAGGAGCTGTGTCCTCGTTGGAGTAGGTGTAGCCCTGTTGGAGGAAGTATGTTGCTTGGGGTAGGCTGTATGGTTTCAGGGGCTCAGCCTCCCCTCTTTCTCTCTTCTTGCTACCTGAGGGTCTGGATATATAACTCTCAGCTCCTTCTCCAGCTGCATGTCTGCCCATGTGCTGCCATGCTTCCCACCATGAGAATAATGGACTAAACCTCTGAACTGTAAGCCAGCCCGATTAAATGTTTTCCTTTTTAAGTGTTGCTGTGGTCATGGTGTCTTTTCACAGCAATAGAAACCCTAACTAAGACAATCATACTAGTCTTTCACTTGCCTGGTTTGAGTTACCCTAAGAGATATCATTTGGCATTATTGTGCAAGGTGCTGGGTTTTTTGTTTGTTTCTTTCTCAGTCCATTTTGTCATTTGTATATAGGAGGGCTACTGATTTTTGTGAATTAGTTTTGTATCTAGCTACTGTAAGTTTGCTGAAAGTTTTTCTCATCTGTAAGAGTTTCCCAGTGGAATCTTTCTGGCCCTGGGCTTTTTTGGTTGGGAGACTTAATGACTTAATGGATATCTCCTCTTCAGCTTTTAGTTAGTTTATAAGGGTCTGTCTATCTTGTTGATTTTCTCAAAGAACCAGCTCTTGGTTTCATTGACTCTTTGTGTTGTTCTCTTGGTTTCTATTTTACTGATTTTTCAGCCCTGAGTTTGATTACTTCTTACCATCTATTCCTCTTGGGTGTGCTTGCTTCTTTTTGCTCTAGAGCTTATAGGTGTGCTGTTGGATTGCTAGCATGAGATCTCTCCAGGTTGTTTGTTAGTTTGTTTTTAAAATGCAGACACTTAGTGCTATGAACTTCCCTCTTAGAACCACTTTGTATCTCATAAGTTTGAGTGTGCTGAGTATTCATTTTCATTGAATTCTAGAAGGTCATTAATTTCTTTATTTCTGTCTTGACATTATTATTATTATTATTATTATTCAGTAGAGAGTTGGTCAGTTTCCATGAGTTTGTAAGCTTCTGTTGTTTCTGTTGTTGATATTCATCTTTAATCTGTGGTGGTCTGATAGAATGAAGGGAGTTATTTTAATTTTCCTGTGTCTGTTGAGACTTGCTTTGTGTCTGAAAGTCTGAATGTCTCACAAGATTCAGAGAAGAAGGTATATTCTTTTGCGTTCGGGTGAAATTTTTCATAAATGTCTGCTAGGTCCATTTGGTTTATAACATCTGTTAGCGACAGCTTGCTTCTTAGGTCCACTTGCTTGACATATATTTTTCCAACCCTTTACCCTGGGATATAGCTATTCTTGATGTTGAGGTGTGTTTCTTGGATGCAGCAGAAGGGTGGACTCTGTTTTCATATCCATTCTGTTAGTCTGCATCTTTTTATTGGGGAACTGTGACAGTTGATAGTGAAAGACATCATGATCAATGATTGTTGATTACTGTTCGATTTTGCTGTTATTATTGTTGTTGCTGCTGCTGCTGGTGATGTGTGTTTCCTTTCTTTTGATTTTTCTGGTCTGAGATTATTTCCCACGTTTTTATGGGTGTAGTTTAAGTTCCTTGAATTGAAGTTTTTCTTTTAGCATCTTCTGTAGGGCTGGATTTGTGGATAGATATAGTTTAAATTTAACATCATCATGAAATACCTTCTTTTCTCCATCTGTGGGGATTGAATGCTTGTCTGGGTATAGTAGTCTGATGTCTGTGGTCTCTTAGAGTCTGCAGCACATATGTCCAAACCCTTTCTGACCTTTAGAGTCTTCATTGAGAAGTCAGGTGCAATTCTATCAGACCTGCCTTTATATGCTACTTGGTCTTTTTCCCTTGAAGCTTTTAATATTCTTTCTTTGTTCTATAGGTTTAGTATTTTGATTATTATGTGCTGAGGGGACTTTGTTTTCTGGCCCAATGTGTTTGGTGGTCTGTAGCTTCTTGAACTTTTATAGGCATCTCCTTCTTCAGGTTGGGAAAATTTTCTCCTATGATTTTGTTGAAAGTATTTTCTGGGCCTTTGAGCTGGGATTCTTCTCTTTCTTTTAGTTCTATTATTCTTAGGTTTGGTCTTTTCATAGTGTTCCAGAATTCCTGGATATTAGGAAATATTTAGACTTAACATTTTCTTTGACTGATGTATTCATTTCTTTTTTTGTATCTTCAATACCTGAGATTCTCTCTTCCATCTCTTGTATTCTGTTGGTGAAGATTTTTCATTTTCAGAATTCCCTAGTTTGGGTTTTCTTTATTGATTCTATTTCCATTTATAGGTCTTGAATAATTTTATTCATTTTCTTTTACTGATTGTTTGGTTTCCTGTGTTTCTTTAAGGGATTATTTATTTCCTCTTTAGGGACCTCTATTCTATTGATAAGAGATATTTTCAGGTCTTTTCCCTGTGCTTCAGCTGTGTTGTACTCTTCAGGGCCTGCTCTGGTAGGATGTGGAGACACATTGCCCTGGCTGTTACTGTGTTTTTATGCTGGTGTCTCAGCGTCTGGGTTTGGGATGATTAGAGGTCTAGATACCAATTTCTAGATTTGTCTTTGCTGGGTGAGTGTTTTGTTCCTTGGTTGCTGTTTCCTGTCTGAATTTTCAGAGTGTGATGTGTTTCCTGGTAGGAAATTTTCTTTGGATCCGACAGCTGTAGCCAATAGTGTAAAATGTGTCTCCGGGTACTGGGAGCTGACATTTAGGAATGGGGGGTAGGTTAGGTATCTGCGGGGTACACAGTGGGGAGGAAAGCAAAGTGTTCAACCTGGATCTGCTTATTTAGACTCCTTAGGATGGGGGTGACAGTGAAGAGAGGTCACCCCAGAAGGTCCTCTATAGCACTGGGGCTTGTGTCTAGAGGAACAGAAAAAGAGAGGAAGATCTCCTGACAGCCCACTGGCTTTCCTGGCAGGAGAGGGCTGTGGGTTAGCCGGGAGTGCTGGAGTTGGAGGCTGGGATAAAGAAAGTAGGGAGAGACAGGGCGACTGGATATGGAGGTGCAGAAGAGGTGTGGATTTACTGTCCGTCCGCTTGTCGCCAGGCAGAAATGGCCCTTGGGTCAGGAACAACTCTGAACAGCTTTATTTATATCGTCTAAGAAACATGTCTGTTTGCTATACAGTTTATTTTATTCCTCTGTATATCTCCTCCTGGGAAGAGAAAACTTTTTTTTTTTTTTTTTATTACTGGCACTGAGCTTCTACTGTGAACAGAGACATTTTAATTATCTCCAGCCTCCCATGCCTGCTTCTTTTTTTGAGAGGGTCTCAGTTTGGAGAGAGGGAGAAATAAAAAACAACACTCTATTAAGACAGCAAAGATACATTCCTTACGGTCACTAATTACGGTGCAAGTTTTTTTAAAAGAATGAACTCAATTCAGAGAGGCTTTCTACCTAATTTTACTTCAAACATCAAAACAGAAATAAAATCTAACCATGATCCAACTTTTTCTTTTGCTCCGTTTCTGTTTGCTCTTGCCCTGCATTTTCCATGAGCCTCTCACATATGGAGTGAAATACGCCTCTTTTAAGACAGACTCCCTCTTTTGGGAAGTGAAAATCATGGGTCTGCAGTCATCTCTTCACTTAGTTCTGACGCTGCTCACCTTTTACATGGCTCTGTCCCAATCACTCCTAAGAGAACCCTCATCTGCCTTTGTATTTCTGACAGTACTCTCATTCTTACTAATTAGAGGCAGAATGAGGTAGGGTGCCTTTACCATGACCCCTTTCACCCCAGAGCTCAATTTCCACCATCAAGTCCAGCACAGAAACTCTTTCTCCCAATGGTAGAACCCCTGCCGCTGTGTAGAGAAGGCCTCTTCCTCCCCGCCCAGCCCTTTTGTTCCTTACTCCAACCATTCTAAACAGCCTCCTTTGAAGGAAACTCACTTTCTGTCTATTAGAGGAACTGAGTAGGCATTCTCAGAAGATCCAACAATGACAGCGATATAGATAAATTAAAGCTCAGCTCATGTTGCCATTCAGCGGGGCAGTTTACAGACATAGCTCCCTGTGGCCATTAAAAACACCATTCATCTCCGGCTTGCCATCTGCCTGCTGCTTCTGGACCCGCCTGTGGTGTTAGCAGAGAGCTCAGCTCCTGCAGCCAAGTTCCCTCCAGCTCTCCCATGACACTGGGGGAGACTCTTATGGGAAGAAGGCAATTTATTTTAGCAGAAGGACCGCATGGCTAACTACACACAGCAATTATACAAAGCAAATGTATCAGCTTCTGCCACGGGAGGCAGGAGTTCCCTTTCTAGTCATCAATAATGCACACTCTTCAGTAAGTAGGGAAACATTTACCAAGTCAGATGGCCTGTTACGGATGGTCTCTCCGACAGCCGAGAAGCCGTGTGGCCACTGAGGAAAGAGCCAAGCCGAAGGGGCTGAGGCTGTCTCCTGACCTGGCGAGGTTGTTCTGGAAGTGTCTTGGAACCACCAGGAGATGTGGCCCGTTGACTCTTTGTGCGGAATGTCTTGTCCACGGAGAAGCGGCCTGGTCTTTTCCGTACTGAAATTCCACTGCTTCCTTTCCTGGCACTGCATAATTGGGAATGCCGCGAAATAAACCAAGGAGGAAGTAAATGAGAGCCGGGAAGTGTCAAGTTGATGTACTGCTGTGTTGAGGGGTGGGAGTGCCGGGCAGACTCAGATTCCACATGAACACCCTCTCACCACGGCACCCACCACTTAAAACCCTTGTTCTTGTACTCGCAGAGTATTCTGGAATTCTCTAGAGGTTGTCCTACAGCTTAGCCTGTACTGGTCTAGGGTTATTATTCAGAGGATGCTTTTAGCTGTTTAAAGGAGAGCTAAGCTCATTTAAATGAGCTCTTTAAATGAGTTAAGTCCCTCTAAGGGTGCTGACATTTTAATACCTACTGGTCACACTACATGTGTAGAGGCGACAGGCTTTGTAGCACACCCAAAGCTCTGGCAAAGCTCTTGGGTCTTGGTCACCTCGCGCTCACACAGGATGTGATTAGAACAGACAAGGACCATGCTTGATGAAGTGTTCTTTCACACTGAGGACAGCTTGCTCCCCTCCACTGCCTAATTAATGTTCAACACCCCCGTGAGGTAGGTGTGTCGTCTCCTTTCTTCACAACTTGATGCGCTCAGGCAGTGACAAAATGATAAACTCCAAAGCCTCGGGCAGAGATTTCATCTTGGCTGGGTTGAGCACAGGGCGGGATGGTGGGCTAATAATGGCAGCAGAGCTATTAATAACAGTGTGATGAAACCGTGGCTTCTCAGCTGGCTCAGCCTGCAACCTCACCCCAATGTTTTACCAGATTCCATTAAAATTCTGCTCTACTTCGTCATCCTCTCATGAATTAAAGGCACGTATGCATCTCTTCCAATAAACCACAAAGGACCCAATGCTGAGAATCAGTTTGGCAATGACATACTGTTTCTGAACTTTTAAAACTTCGGAAATGTTACTCAGCTGTTACAAAAAGTTTTGAGCCAACAAGATGGCCAGGCCAAACAAGTCTCCTGACCCAAGTTCGGTCCCTGGAACTCATATAAAGGTGGAAGGAGAGACTCAACTCCACAGTTTCCTCCTGACCTCCACACGCCATTGTTGCGGTTGGGCTACGAAATGTCTCCCACAGGCACACGGGTTTGGACACTTGGTCCCTAGCTGGTAATGCTGTTTGAGGAGGTTGTGAACCTTCACAAGATGGAGACAGAGTCACTGAGAGTGGGCTTGGAGGTTTTATAGCTTGGTTCCACTTTCTGTTATCTTCTTCTCTGCTTTCTGAATTACACATGCTGAGTCCACAGGCAATGTGATGAGCCTCCTCTTGCACGGCGACCTTGCACGGCAGCCTTCTCTTCTATGTTCCCTCCTCCCTGCAAGATGAACTGTATACCTCTGGAACTATGAGCCAAAATAAACCCTTTGTGGTTTAATGGTTTTTGTTTTGTAACTAAACACATTAATTTTTAAAAAATCATTTAAACTCATTAATATTGAGAGACAGTTACTTGTAAATCTCTGAGCTAGATTTAGTTTCTTTCCTCAAGGACTTACTGTCAGGTGGAAAATAAGAAGAAACAGGCAGTCACCACCCAGACTTATCAATGCAGAAAAAGGTAACACTGGGGGGTGGTTGTCAAGAGGGGTAGACACCTTACAGGCTAGAGTAGTGTGAAAAGTTTCATAAGGAAACCATAGCAAATGATACCTACACTGATATCTAGAGATCTAATAGAGGTCAACCACACAAAGTCACAGGCTTGATAAGGGCTCACAGGACACAAAGGCCGCCATTTTGAAGTGTCAGAGAACAGTCTGTGAAACAAGCAGCTCAGTTGTTTAGCTCAACTGAATCTCAGGAACAGACATCTGGTCACCCTTCTACACCTTTAGAAGTAGCAAACCACTCCTGATTACTGAGCAGCAGTGCTAGATAAGGAATCTAAGGGGTACTTCCCATTTTATTTAGAACACTTCTGGGGGAAGGTGGCAAAGAAAAAAATGACATGATTATAATATCTGTCATGTTCAACCACATTAATGGGCTCTTAGTTCTGTAACTTGAGGACTGGCCCTCTCCCAGTGACAAACATTTATTGATCATGTTATAGAGCCTAGGAAGTCTAAGGTCAAGATACTACTCGATCCAGTGTCTGACAAGGAATTGGTTTACTCTTTTAAGATGGCATTTTGTTTCTAGGTCTTCATCTGGAGGAAGGCCAAAGGACAGCAGAAAAGGCAAGTTCTCTACTCTCACAAAACCAGACATGGAAAAACCACACCAGTCAAAGTCAGCATGGGGTAGGCAGTGAGATCTTATTTAACAAAACCAAACAATCATGACAGAAACAGAAGATCAAAGTGGTCCTTCCAAACCCGTATTATACCAGAAGCCAGGCCCTCCATGTCAGCGGAGCCCTTCTAAGAGCTTCCCTCTTTCTGTTGTTACGTCAGAGGCTGTGTGTCTGTATGAATTCTGGAGGAGACACAGTATTCAACTCATTGCATGAAGCTAATAGAATGGAATGAATACCAATAAACAAACCCCACAAATGACATAGGAGCAGTGCTCTAACTCTGGGAAATATCTAGATATGAAAGCCTCTAGAAATGGATCCTTGGTCCAATATGAAAAGCCTTTAAGAAGAGTTCTACAGAGAAGAAGGCACATAAGTAAATCTCAAAGAAGTCTCCTTAATCTTGTCCACCCTTATCTTCTGCTGTGTGAGCAGAGCACACACCTGGGAGGGGACATATCTTTCCCGAATAGATGATCTTTCCTGGCACCATCAACAATTATGTTCAACAGGGAAGGCTCAAGGTTCTGCTTTCTCTGACTGAAAGGAAGACAGGAGACATGGGGTGTGAAAACCACCGGCGATTCCATTTCTCAGCAGCAAACATGGCTTTAACCTAACAAGAAAATAAAAGAAATAACGACCGTGAAGCTGGGTGGAGGAGAGAGTTTCCTTTGCAGTTTCAGAGCACGTGCTTCCTGTTGGTGGGGCTGTTTGGGGATGCTGAGGAACAGTTAAAAATGGAGCCTTGCTGGGAGAAGAGCTTTACTGAGGGCAGGTTTCCGGGGTCACTCTAGCTCCTGTTCTCGCTCACTGCTCTCATGTTTGTAGCTGAGGACATGAGCTCTCTGCGCCATGTCGTGGTTGCTTGCTGTCATGATTCTCTGCAATGATGGACTTCTGCCCCTCTGGAACTGTAAGCCAAAGCACACTCCTTCCACAATTCGCCTTCAGACATGGTCTTTTAATCACTTTGACAGAATGGTGACTGCAGACCCAGGACTCTCAGGGTGTAATAAGGAACCTCACATGCCAAACTCTTAACTTTTCTTTCTTTTCTCTCATCTGAGACGGGAGTGATACAGTGGGCAGAGAGAGGAGTGACAGCCAGGGGAAAAATGTAAAACTAAGGAAGTTTGTTTTGTTTTTGTTTTTCAAGAGAAGCCATGGCTTGTAGGTTCAGCTGGAAATGGAGGATGGTGCAAAATTTGGAGAGTGCCTCTTGGGAATAAAAAAATAAAATTTTAACAAAATCTCAGACAAGGGAGTTGAATAGACTAAGTTAATGCTGCCTTCTCTCCCCAACACAAAAACAACGGGAAGGACGCAGACTGAGAAGAGCATAGAGAGCGGAGAAAATGCACCCAGCTAACTCTTCAGCAAGCAGGTAGAGCTGACCCCATCCATCCTGTGAGAAATGATGCCACAGTCACACAGTGGAGCAACAGCAGAAAGGGGGGGGGGGATGAAGCCACACATGGTGAAATACGCCTTTAATCCCAGCACTTGGGAGGCAGAGGCAGGTAGGTCTCTGTGTTAGCGTGTAGCTTGGTCTCCATAGGGCATTCCAGGCCCTCCAGAGCTATACAGTGAGGCCCTGTCTCAAGAGTTTTCTACCACAAATGCCTTTACCCTCATTGAGAGAGGCTGTGGAGCATCTAGAGCAACACTTTTCAAAGAAATTTGGATTTTCTGTGATTTAGAGAAGCAGTTAGCACAGTATTTTTATCCTCTCGTCAGCTCATTTTATGTGATCCTCCTGTGTTTATTACCAAAATACAATGCACTAACTGCATGAAATTGACAAGGCCCCGGGAAGACGAACGCATCACCGTCAGCAACAAAAATAAACAACAGACTTGGAGGGCGTATGCACTACACGCTGGCGAAGCGACAGTGTTCAGAACGTATGCAGAGCCTGAGCGGCACAGGGATAGGCAAGCGCAACCAACGAAGAGGCAGACGTTTCTTTCAGAAAGCAGATGATGCTCGGAGAGGAAAAGTCGGCTATCAGGCGAGCATCTGGAATTATAACCAATCTCACTTACAGAAAAGCGAATTAGAACGGGGAAGCATGCAGCATTTCCAGAACGATGGTGTAGAGTCCCTTCTCCTTACTTCCGCTGCTAAGTACAGCTGAAGTGTCTGGACAGTGTGTGCACAACAGCACAAGAACACCCCACACGATGGCAGGAACAGGATCCAGTTAGACTTTGAAGCCTAAGGAGCAACAAGTTAATGATTGTTTTTTTTTTTTTTTTTGGTTCCCCATTTGTCTCACATGTTGGAGTTGTATGTTAAAAAAAAGTAGGTTATCAGAAAACAGCAATGATCATGAACCAAAGAGGCTGAAGAAAAGCCTATTCCTCATCCCCACCACTGGTCAAAAGATGATGGAAGGCATATTAGCAAGCTAGGAAGAGCTTAAGCAGTAGGTGACCTACCCTAGCCAAACACTACCACACAAAACTGGCCCACCCCACCTTGGCCAGCAGCATTCCAAAGAAGAGTCCTTGATGTTCTGCTAAGAACCCACTGGATTCATAGCCTCTCCCCTTGCTGGGGTGATGGTGTCCAGGGCCAAGGAAGGAACCTGGAATTTCACCTATGCCTGCTAATGAGCCACTCCTGTCTTCCTCACCAGGTCCCCTTGTGGAGTTTACATGGAGCTTCTGCTGCTATTTAGGAACTCATATCTGGGACAAATAAAGGACATTCAAATGTCAACCGTAAAATATCAAATGAAGATGAATGAAAGCTAGAAGAAGACTTCCTGAAAGTGATATCCAGATGACAAATAAGCATGTGGAAATCCAATCAACAGCACTCGCTTCAGGGAAATGCTGATTAATACCTTGAAGCGGGCTCGGGAGACTGTTCTCTGGTTAAGAACACTCACCCTGCAAGCATGGGGACCTGGGTTTGAATTCCCAGCACCACATAAAAAGTGGGTGTGTCCACGTGTTCTGGTAACTCTGGCCTATGAGCAGAGAAGGACAGGAGCAGCCATGAGGCTTGCCCCAGAATAAAGCAGAACACGATAGAGCAGGATATTCCATGTCTTCTGGCTTCACATGGGCAGGTGAAATCACACACGCATATTCACAGATGCCGAACATACTGAAATGAGTCCACCAAAAGACGTCATTACCCTATAGAAGAACAGCACCAACACCAAATGCTGACAAGAAGAGAATACAGGGAAAACGGGTCTTTCGTACGTTGCTGGAGGAGTTGTAAAATGAAGAACCACTCTGCCAAACCATTGGCAGTTTTAAAAATAAACAGCAAAATCCCTCACAGCTTTCACTTCGCATAGGACCCGGCCACTGCCATTACCACCTTCCCCTCCCCCCCCCAGAGAAGTGAAAACTTCTGTCCATAAAAGCCTGCGCATTGTGCATTGTGCTCATGGCTGTTTCATATGTAACAAAAGTAATCAAAGGATCCTATGGTAGGTAAAATACGGGTCATATAATGCCAACCTGCCGTAGAAGTAGCAAGTAATAAATCCAGCAGCAGGATGATCGAAGGATGCAAAGGCAAGAAAAGCCAATCAGCGCCTTAGCTCCCTTTCCTGCTGCTGGGAGAAAGTGATCCGGAAAAGGCAACAGGAGGGAGAAAAGGGTTCTCAGGTCAGTGCAGGGTAGGTTCCTCACACTGATGCGCGTGGCATCGGGGGCTTGAAGCAGCCGGCCACACCTTGCCCGTGACTGGGCGACAGAGAGGTGAGGCATCCCATTGCAGCGACTTCTGGGGCCCCCTGTCTAGAGAGCAGTCTTCCCCCATGGACTGACAAAAGAATCCCAGAGTCTCCCGTGCAGTTCTGTGTTCTGCCAAGCTGACCGCAGCAACCATCTCAGCCGCAGACTATGGAAGAGACTCTATTTAACACTTCAAAATGATACATGTTTACAGATTGATGCTGGGTGAATGACCTCTTATATCTGCGGATTCTCCACCTTGGAGTCCAACAATTGTGGGTTGGAAATGGGTTTTAAAATATAGGATCCCAGTGGAACATGTGCGGACTGTTTTCTTGTCATTATTCATTAAATAATATACTCCAACAACTACCCCCATAGCATTTGCATGTGCTGTTTATTGTAGGCATGCTCAAGATAACTGTAGATTGTAGGCCAATGCGCTCTTTCAAGTAAGAGCCCAGCGCTGGATTCTGTTATCTTTCGAGGAATTCCAGAGCCAATCCTTGTCAGGCGGGAGAGACAGCCACATCTGGTAGGGGGTTAGGAATGGTGGGGAAGGCACTTGTGAGTAGAAGGGGTGACACAAGGCAGTCTTAGTAGCAGGGGCATACTTCTCCATCTTGGCAATGGTCATGGTTACACTAATGAGAAGATACATGGGTCTCCGAGGACTTGATGCAATGTTAGCTTCATGTTACATGAAGATGTAAGCTTTGGTATAACAATGGGAGCAATAGCATGGGGGCTGAGGAGGAGCTGGGACCTTGCAATGCTGTCTTTATGACTTCCCATAATATACACATATAGGTAGGTACACACATACATGTCTAGAGATAAAGCAAAACAGAACAGTGGGGTCACATTTTTATGCATCAGTCTGGAAAACAAATTAAAACTTGATACTGTAAGTTTGGGAAAGTCTTGAGAAGGACTGTGGTGGGCATTTGGGGTCTTGCAGAACTACTGACAGGCAGTGTTGTACGGGACCCCAAGGGTTCTGCCAGAGAAACACCCAGGGCAGATGGGAGAGGCGCGTGGCTTTCCGGAGTAGTATTACTGTGAAGGTAGAACAGACTAAAGGATCCTCTGAAGCACAATCGCTTAGTAAACCGTAGCTTATTTCTAGAAAAACACAGCAGTTAAAGGGGATTAGCCAGATGCAGCCATGTTTAGACTTTACAAACTGAATGGCATGAGAAAGCTGGACAGAGAACAGCACACGTGACCTAAGGCCATTTTAAAGAAAAGCCTCAAGGTGGTGTATGTGCGTGTGGACAAGTATGTGTATGTGCATGTGACATTTAGAAATGTATACGAATTATGAAGATAGTAAAATCAAGGTACGACTACTCCAAAGTCACGACCATGTTCATGTCTGCTGAGGAAAAGGGGAAACAGGAGGGAAACGCACTCCTTCGGTGTCACACAGCTGGATAGAAATTAATGCGACCGAACTTACAGGTTTTTTTTAAGTTTATTTTATTTTGTTACATAAATGGTTATTTCAAAATGATTAACTCTTCATATGCTGATATTGTCTATTCTCCTGTGCACATTTTGGCTTTCGTGTGAACGTGCGTCTTTGTAGCTGTGTACATCTGTGTTCATTGTTGTTTCGTTTTGAGATGGTTTCTTTATGAGGCCCAGGCCCACCTTGCACTCTTCTGGGCCTGTGCCTCCCCTGCTTCAGCCCCCCGGGATTGCAAGCATGCCAAGCACACCTGATCTGTGTGTGCTTTTGAAAGCAGTGTCAGAAACATCAGGCTAACTGCATAGAACCTGGAGAGAGATTGCGATGACCCTTACCATGTATCAGGCATGGACCATTTGCCAGGTGTGTGATCTGCGTGTATCACAAGCGTCGCTCCTCAGCGTGTGTATCACACACACCGCTTCTCAGCGTCAGCACCACCCTGTCACCATTCCTCTCGTTGTACTTAGAAAACGGAAGTTAAAATTGAGGACTGACGGGGATAAGTAATTGAAATCCCAAATCTTTCATTTGACTCCAACGAAGACCCTGGCCTGTCCAGGTGGGACGCCCTCAGAGCATGTGCCGCTCCGGTTGAATGTAGCCCTCTTTGTCCGGTGTAGTTTGCTTTGACATTTGTCAGAGCTGGTAAATATCCAGATAGGAAACGGTGGGGATTCCCATGATTCCCTGCCAGTGAGGCAGACTGACCAAGGAGACCAGCGGCCACACTGCCTGTCCTAGAGAAAGGGTCCTGCTACAGCTAGCATCCTTTGAGGAATCAAAGCTCTGTAAATGTTTTGCTGAAGTTCTCCTTAGAAGCTGCCTACCTCAGGAGAGCACTGAAGGAGAGTGGGCACCTCCTGACAAAGGCCAAGAGAGACTACCTGAGAGCTAGTGAGAGGAGTCCATCCCTGCATGGGCCATCTTGCATTGTAGTGCAGGCTCTGGGCTCACCCGCATCTACCACAGCAACACTCATACTAGCTAAAAACATCCACATTGCCTAGCCATGCCATGTAGTTCTACAGTCACGTCTTTCTCCATGCTGCTTACCCAGCACAGAAGGTGCTAGGTACTTCTGCTCGGTACAGAAGTGAGCTCCACACACAGGCATAATTTTACGGTCATTGGCCAGCCTCTCCTGGTAGCACAAGTACTCTGGCGGAAGTGGTACATAACTGACATTCACCCAGACCCTGTTTGGGAGCAGGTTCCTGATACATGTCAGAATAACATGCGGATCTCCTCAGCCCGTGCTGAGGTCTGCCTTGTAGACTTACAGGCAGCAGGGATATTAATATTTATTGTCCAGGTTACCATTTGCAACCTGGAGAGCAATTCTGAGTGATCTTTAGCTGGGGCCCAGATAACTGGATGTGTCGAGTCAGGGTCAGTCCTGTGGGTGCACGCGATGCTTCTATACTGAGCAGGGACGCTGGCCAATGTAGCACTTTTGAATCTTATCTAGCATATTTATGATTCAACTCTGCACAAGGGCTATTAGCAACGTGCCCCTTGCCCCGAAGAATAATTATATGAAAAGAGGGAGAAGGAGAACACAAAACTGTCCTTGGAGTCTCACGGTCTTCCTAAAGGAAATGGAGTTTTTTTATTTTAATCCTTTGGGGGTAATTCTCCTACAAACAGAAACTCAATTTCCAAACAGTGGAGCCACACACAAGCAGTCCCATTTGTTCTTTAGAGATGTGTTCTCTCCACTTGCCAAACGAGAGGCTTCCCTCGTGACTGGTCCTCCCTTACACAATAGGAAGTCAGCTCTGGGAGGTCGTTGACCCCGACACCAGACCTGCTCAACTCAAGTTATGTGGAAGATTGAGCAACACTGAGAAATGACTTCGCTTACCGAGGGCTCGTGGGGACCAGAGTTCCATCAGCGCCAAGATTCCCCTGGACATTTATGCCGTAGGGAATCTGCTGAAGTACCCTAGAAGGAGATTTATGCTTCGGAAGATTGCCTTCTGTACGGCTGGCCATCTCAGAACCTCAGGGAGGGAGAGAAGGCCTGAAAATCCAAGTCGGTTTCACAATTCGTTTTCACGTAGAACAAGGGAAAGGGCGAAAATATGAATCTCTTTGAAGACAGTGTGAGAGTTTTGTGTTTTCAAAAGGGAATGCTGATTTGAGAGGCATTGCTCTAAAACATAAACTTTCCAGCACAGACTGAGCGTTTGGAATGGTGGACACTCAGAGAGTTAGGCGCACAGGCTTTGGAGCCAGGCTGTCTGGGTTCAAATCCTGGCTGTGTGTGTGACACGTTGGCAAATTGCCTTACATTTTCGCAGTCTTCATTTCCTTCCTCCCTTGGAAAGTGCAAATGCGGTACCGAGGCCACATTACCAGCTGTCTTGGGAAGTAAGTGATATTATTTATGTTATGCAGAAATGTGTCCGATGCATGAAAAGTGTTCAGCCATGGTTAATGTTATTTTTAAACATTCTTTGACTTTCTGCCTTTCCCCTTATTACATAATTGATCTTTCTAGGAACCTCAAGTCCATGGGTCTTCAAGTTCTTGTCAAGTGGTTGGTGAGACTGAAGATGAACTTTCTCCAGTTCTCATGAACAAAAACACAGTAGAGTCCATCACACAGTTCTGACGATGGAAACAATACGAGTCTCAGTTGGCTTTCTAACATATATTCTCCAGTCTCTACACTTCTCGTGTGGAAGCCCTGCTCATCTCCCCATTGCTATGTGATCCTGGGAAACGTAAAACTGATCTTTGGCTATAGGGGGATGGATTGGGTCCTGGAAGCCAAGCAGCGTCCTCATTTATCGTCATCAATAATCAACATTTCTCATGTTGATTATTGGTTTAGAAAGAAACAGGAAACATGCAGGAAGTTGTTGGCTTGGGATCTTTCATGCTTTTCACTTCTAAAAGGGATGTAGAGGGAAGGAGACCACTTATTTCCTTTATCATTCTTGTTTTTTTTTTTTTTTTGAGAGAGAGCGAGAGAAGGGGAAAGGGAGAGAAATTGAGAGATTAAATTCCCCACTTTTAATTATGCATTCCCAGACTTGCTTAGGATGTTCTAAGGAAACACCACATGCCTGTGTGTTTCCTGAACACATCAGCGTGTCCCTCCTTCAGACCCTTTTGTTCTCACTTGACCCCATTCTCCAGATGCCGTTTTCTACGCTGCAGATGAATCTGCAGTTGGGGTGCCTGAGCTGTCCCCTCTTCATTGAGGCTTCTCCGAGCCTGTGGCACCCCACTCGCTCTGCAGCGTAACTCCTTTTAACTTTCCTTATTACAGTGGTCACCATCTGAAAGGCTAATGCTCACAATCAATTTGTTCCCATTAACCAAAGCCCATAGTTTATTCAGATTTCTTTCGTTTTGCCTAATGGACTCTTCCCTCCCAGAATCCTACAAGAGTTGATCCATGTAGCTGGTGTGGCTCTTTGTGCGCCTCTTGGCTGAGACCTTCGTTCAGATTTTCTGATAGCCTTGACACTTGAGGCGTGTTTTGTAGGATGCCCTCTACTGGAATTCGTCTGATGTTTTTCTCATGACTGGCCTGGAGCTGTGGGCTCATGCCATCCCAGGTACCCTCTCCAGGGTGCATCCTAATGTTTCATTTTAGTTGGCTACCTGCCTTTCCCATCATTAGAGTATTCAGCTGCATGAAAGCAAGGACATCATTCTTCTCAGAGCTTTATTCCCAGAACCTAGAATAGTGCCCAGCACACAGTAAGCCTCATTATTTGTCAATGAGACAATGAAGCAAGTAGAATAAATGACCAATTGCTGCCGGCTGTCTTTGCATGTGAAATGAAATATGGGTCAAGAAGATCCATTGAGCAGAGGTCAAAGGTACTAAAACCCTTTCAAATAATACGGCATATCCACGAGATAAATCTAAACCCTCATGCAAATGAATAATTAACCCAGGGCCAATAGAACATTCAAAATCATTAATGAAAATTGATTTTCCTTCCCTGTAGGGTGCCTCTCTCTTCTGCATCATCATGCCCTCTGGAGAGGCAGCCAGGATTCTTTTTGTTTTGTTTTGTTTTTCTATTTGAACTCATTTCTACCTAGAGTCTTCTTTCTCTTGAATGGTGCCTGCCTCTATACAGATTTTTTTTTTCCCTGTGAAAATATTTGGCTTGGTTGACCTGGGCAGGAAGAGGGTGTGGGTGACTTGAAGCACTGCGCTCTAATGAAAGAATGGGCTTGACTGGGAAAGGAGAATGGAGCCCCTGTGGCTGATGACGGGCTAAGCTGACCGACTTGGTGCAAAGAGGATCAAGAGAAGGAGCCTGTTAGAGCTGGCCTAAGGCTTTTCCAGGAACATGGTGGAAATGTATATATATTTAATCATGCAATCGCATGAGCTGATAGAACCTAGAGGACATCTCCAGTCCCAGGCGGTAGAGCACCGCACACTCAGGGCTCCCTCGTGATCGTGAAGGGAGTTCACCTTCTCCCCTGAGAACACAGAGAACAAAGCCCCTGAAAGGGAGAACTATTTGTATTCCATTCAGACTGCGCTTAACCTTTCATTTTGGAAGCCCCAGTTAGCAAAGGCATATCTGTCAAGGCTTCAGGATGAATGAGGAAAGCTTCTGTGCATTATAGTCGTGACTATTCAGAAGGGCTTACTGGAAAGCTGAAGTAGGAAGACCTCATTCTAGTCAGCCAGGCAGTGGGGAGGCGGGGGGGGGGGGTCTCAGCTTGCTGACCACCTCCAACAAGTCCATTTCCTGACTGTGCGTAGTCTCCCAATCAATGCATTTGAACACGAACTTCCCTAGGCAATTAGCTGCCTTGTGTATCACTGGTTACAATGTTTGCTTTTCCTAGCCTTCCTTGGGGTAGGTGACTAACAGGTCAAATGCCGCGCAGTGACATGAAAAGATTAAGTGTTACACCGTACTTCTTAACGTTCTGCCGTCGTGACACATTTCCATGTTTCTCTGACACCCAGATGCTACAGAGGGGAATATCATGGGTTCCACACTCACACATTTAAGGAAAAGAAAACAATTTTAAGACACAGTCCAACTTCAGAAAAGCCATCTGTGGGACATTTTTTTTTTTCTTTTTTTCTTTTACATCATGGAGCTGAGGGAATCTGAGACAGAGCTCATCGCTTGAGCGCTTCCTTGGGAGCCTTACTGCACCCTCACTGGGAACCGTAAAGGCTCCTGCACTCTGGTGGGAGGATTTGACCTCCAGCTTTCATACGCTGAGCTGGTTGTGGGGGCAGCCTGGGGGACCAGCTTGTGTCTGGGGTCCCCGGCTGCTGTACACATAGTCATTGTGAGTGGGCTTCCTAGTTGGGTAGAAGAATGAAGGCTAGGAAGATGTGAGGACACCCAAGGCCCCAGCTTGAACAACCAGGCAGACGCTGGTACCCATCGTGCAGTTCAGAGACTGCAGTTTGGGTGTTTCTCTGTGTCCTGCCATTTCTCGGGAGAATGTCACCACCCAGTGCACAGCGTTGTGGACACAGCAGTCAGTCACTTTCTTCAGCTCCTTGGCTCCAGGGACCTTCATTTGGCCTCTGTTTTAGCCACCTTCCCTCTTGGCGTAGCTGCTCCGACCATCCCCTAGAAGATCCCCATGCCGGCAACTCATCTGTCAAAGCTTACTGTCTGCACTGGACCTCAGACAGACCCCCTTCAGCCTGCCCTGGCTGGGTATAAACTATATCCCATCTCTACTCCTCACTCCCTGAACAGCCTCAGCCCCTGATTATGACCCCTCACTTCTTCAGCCTCCTCGCTTGTTGCAGCCTTGGCCACCCTTGATACCTGTGCATTCTTTTACTTAGGCCTCTCTACAGAGTTGGAAAATTACTAGACATAGAGGCCAAGGCCCAAGTAAGTCCCAAGCAAGCTGGCTGGACTTACTGTCTCTGGCTCCCTGTCCCTGTTTCCATGTTCACTTCTATTCTTAGTCTAACCCCCATCTTTATTCTCTCTCTCCTTCTCCCTCTGTTCCCCGTCTCCTTTTCCCTTTCCATCTCCATCTCTCCTTCTCTCTGTATCATCTTGCTCTTTATCTCCACCTTTCTATCTAGATCTTGATCTCTATCTCTATCATCAATCATCTATATGTCTGTCTGTCTATCTATCTATCTATCTATCTATCTATCTATCTATCTATCTATCTATCTATCTATCTCTATGTCCTCTCTCCTTTTGGTACTGAAGACTGCATCCAGGATCTTACTACTAACCCATGCTCTTATTCTACAAAGCTGTACCCCAAATCTCCACATGATTTCTAGATAGTATTTGTTCATCTTTAGGAGTTGATAGTCAAATTTTATGTGTTCCAGGACTGTTAGAAATTCAAGATCAAGTGTTATTGTTTCTTTTGAGACCCCATGCCCCAAGCCTTCTGAAGTCTCACAACACGCTAAATTGTACCACAAATTAAATACATGTGCTCCAGCCAAGCTGCGCTTCAAATGGAAGTGTTTATCCTACACCTGAGAAACCTATTAGTGGGGAGGAAATGAGTGTCTTTGCTGGGCCGTGTTTGGGCCTGGCTTGTTACCAAGATCCAAGGAAGCTCCGTGGGTGGAACCGGTGGGGATCAAGTCTTTGAAAGTCTCCATGATCACAAATCTCCCAAGATACCAGCAGTGACAGGGTGCTGGATTTAAAAACATTCTCACTGCATACTTCTTCCTTTAGGCTCTGGCTGAGAAGCTGGCTGTGTGACTCACTGGTCCCAGCCCCTGACCCGGGCAAGACCTGCCTTCAGCTTCTGGATTTCTGGAGAAGCCTGCAGGACGCCATGCAGGAAGTGACCTCATGGCTGTTTTGGCCATGTGGGTGGTGTTCATCACTGGTAGCAGCTGAAGTTTATCAGAAGGGTTAGCCTTTGCACTTTGACAACCAACTACTATCTCGCCCGCAATTTAGAATAATAAAAAGTGCATGGCAAAAAAAGAAAAATGTGCAGTAAACCAGATAAAGAACAACTGGGAAAACTGTCTGCTTCTGCCCACGTGGCTCAGAGGCTCAGACATTTGGGCTCTGCTGTCACATGAGGGAGGTTCTACCTGCACCAGCTTTGAGAGATTTCAGGAAGGTAGGCTGGAAGTAGAGGAAAAAAAACACATTTTCTTTTAGTGAGTAACTTACATCTATCAAATAAACAAGAGACTATTTAGTGAAAGAAAAAAAAAAAGGATTTGGGTTGCCTTCAAGAATTTTGCTATACTTATAAAATACTGGGGCTAAAAAGGTGGTTCAGCAGCTAAGAGTGCTTGCTGCTCTTACACAGGACCCCACTTCAGTCCCCAGCACCCACGTAAACGTGCTCACAGCCACTTGTAACTCCAGCTCTGGGTGATTTGATGCCCTCTTCTGGATTCCTTGGGTATCTTCACACATGTGTGCATACACATATACACACAAATAAAAATCAAATATAACAAATAATAAATAAAATTAGGGTATGTTAATTGTACAAAGTAATGGCTTCACGGTGACGTTTATATGCATGCTTCTATTGTACTTTGGTCATATTCATTCTCTCCGCTGCCCTTTCTGGAAAGGGCAGTCTCCTCCACCCCCTTTTTTCTTTCTTTCTAAATTCCTAATAGCACGGCCTTTAACTTTCTTGTCACTCCTCACATCAGATTACATGTGTGAGAGAAGCCATACGCCATCTGTGAGGCTGGCTTATTTTGCTTAACACGATGACTCCAGTTCATCCACTTTTCCGCAAACCACATGATTTCTTTTTTCTTTATGGCTAAATAAAATTTCATTGTGGGTAATATTCCATATTTTTTTTATCCATCTATGTGTTGATAGATATCTAGGTCAACTCCATGTTTTGATATCATGAATAATGTTTTAATTGTTTATTTATTATTATTGTGTATGAGGTATGTGTATAAGCGCAGGAATACGTGTACCAGGATGAGCATGTAGAGTCAGAGGATTTGGGGAGTTGGTTCTTTTCTTTCTTTTTTTTTTTTTTTACTTGTTTGTATTTATTTATTTATTTTTGGGTCAGTGTCTCCATTGTTGTTTTGCTGTGATACTTATCCCAGGCTAGTTAGCCTCCAAGCTTCCTGGCAATTCTGTTATCTCTACTGTCTGTCTTGCAGTAGATTTTTAAACATGGCTCCGGGGTCAGATTGGGGTCATCAGGCCTTTGTGGCGAGTGCTTTGACTGGCTGTGCCCTCTTATTTTCAGGCCGTGTTTTCCAATCCCGAACATATTGCAGGGCCTTCCACATATAATCAGAGGCCTCAGGCATACACCTACCTTTTCGCTTTCAGGATCTAAGAAATCTATTTAAAAATGATTGGCTGTGCATAGTGTTGAAAGCTAAAGAGCTTGATATGAAATGTGGACCTTCTAAGCCATCCCATCCCTTGACATATAAACACATTTCTGAAGAAAGGACTGTAGCTCACAGTAGGGTCAGGACATCCCGGGTGCACAGCCAGACTCTTTGCTCGGTCAGTTCCACCTGGGTCCTTCGCTCAGACTCTACCTGCTGCGAGCACTGTGGAAGGATGGAGGGAGTGTCCAGGGTAAGTGGCAGTGTGTGTGGCTGGATCTGGAGTCTCTTCTGTCCACCGCTTTAATCTCCAGCTACCTTGCAGGACTACTGTGAAGATTAATTATGCATGTCCAATTCACCGACTCCCTTCCTCATCCTCCATCAGGCCCCCAACTGTTCTCATCCTTTCTTTCCTGGCTTGATTTGTATGGTGCAATTTTGAGAGCACTCTCAAATGCCCCCCCACTCTGTGTATGTGTGTCTGTGAGAGAGAGAGAGAGAAAAAAAGAGAGAGTTTCTCTGTCCCCTCTCTCCCTCCCTCTATTCCTCTCTCTCCAGCACTCAACCCTCTGTGGGTCCACCAGCACACTATTCAGAGTTTCACACCGATTCTGCCTTCCTGGGTGGGATAAATTATACCTGGCCCATCACAAACCACTAACTTTCCCGTCCTCATTTCTCTCGTGTTGAAACCATCTTCCCCTGCTGTGCACTCCCTTCTTTCAGCTTTCTCAACACCATCACAAAATGTCCCCTTTCATTCTTCGCTTCGTGTTAAAAAACAACAACAACAACAACAAAAAAACCAACTAGGATTCTTTCTAACCACTTGCGTGACTCTGATGGTACTTTGGTAGGAGCAGCTTCCAATGATTTTGCTGAAGAACAAATTATTTAGAGGGTTGAAGTGCCTTCAGAATTTAGACCCAGCATCTCTGACTTGGTCCCTAAGCAGAGGACCTATACTGTCCCTGGGAATTCTCCATCCTTAGACCCTACTCTGTCCGACTCCAAATCCAGCAACACACACTGCCACTTACACTGGAAGCTCCTCCATCCTTCTTCAGTGCTAATAGCAGGCAGAGTCTGAGTGATGGACTCGCGTGCAACCCACTCAGCTAAGAGTCTGGCTCTGCCTCTGGGCTGTCCTGATTCTACTCTGAGTTTCAATCCTTCAGTAGGGGGAACCTTTGGGGGACCTAAAAGATTCAGAAGGGTGAGTTGGGTCTCAAGGTTGGCCAACAGCTGGCTATCTTCACTACACTTACTAAGCTGAGAGTTGGGAAGTGGGTTAATTCCATCACTGGATGAGATGTCATAGAAATATGCGTGCTTCTCTTTCCGTTTTCACCAATGCCCAAGTGAGCAGACACGGCAGGGGGAAATTCCCAACCTCTAGTGGGCCTGCTCTCAGGAAGCAGCCACAGTTTGTGGGCTTGGCCCCTTCTAGAAGTCACAGCCACTGTCCAGTCATAAACACCAGTGAGTGACCACAGCTGTGGGGTGTCACTCTTCCTGGAGTCCCACAGCTGCCATGGCTCTCCACTGGAGAAAAGGATATGAGGGCAGCTGTGTCTTTGCTAGTAGGATTCCTGAAGGAGAGTGAACAAGTCCTCAGAAAGGAGTTAGTCACAATGTGAACTCAGAGAGTGAATGAAGGCTGCACAGTAATGGGAAGTTACTCATATACCGTAAGCGACGCTCGCTGCCATCTGGCAGTCTGGCCTCTTCATACCCACATTACTTCTTGCTGTAATGAGGTTAATGGGAATTAATACATATGTATTAGGGAAAGGAGAGGCCCTTGGGGATATGAGCTAAATATCATCCCAGTACTTCTCTCTAGGTAGATGACAGGGTACTTGAGGGGAGCACTGAGTAATGGTTGAAAGCTACATTACACACAGGCTAGTCAATATCTCACCAATTAAGCTTACTCTATTTCTGAAGAGTACATTTCTGAGAAAAACATTGGCATCAAACAATTACGTTACTGTGTCCTTTCATGGGACAATTTCTTTACACACTGACTTTCATGCAAATAGACAACAGAAACATTTCGAAACTGTGCCTGTGGAAATGACACGCATTGAATAGTAAGAACCAGCCGTCCCACAAGGCAGTGCTGGAGAAAGACGACTCACAGTTCTGACGTATCCGGCAGGCTGTTGTTCGTCTCCCACCCCTCAAGGAGCAGAGGCTCTGAGCAGCCTTCCTTCCTTGTCTTTCTGTACGCCCATCAGCGCTGTCTCTAGTCCAGGCTACTAATTATTTGTATAACGCCCATGTTGCAAATATCTGTCATGCTTTATGAGCACTAGACAGTGCTTCTCTGGAGCTGCTATCACGTAGCTCTATCAACCGGCTGTCTAAACAACGTCCCTCATTCATAGGGCTGCGGGACTCTCCTGATGAGCTGATTTCACTCAGACCCCGTGTACCCATTAGAGTAGTGTTTTATCTCTGTGTAGAAGTACACACACACTCCAAACTCACTGGTGCGAAGGTAAATATTGTGACTTCGTGGAGAGATGGGCCTCACAGAATAACAGGCGGCATCAGATAGTCCTTATCAGTCGTGCAGATAGGAGCGTTGCTTGGAGCTGGCTTGTCTCATTGTTTTTTGGGGGGTGCTTCCCCTTTTCCTCTAAGCCTGGGAAGGGTTCTGTTCTTCATCAGATCAAAATCTTGTGCAGTGCTCTGGCACAGTGTACAGGACCAATCTCGGAGTGTTTGGTCAAATCCATCAGTTGGACTTGTTCAACGGAAGGCTTTCTTCAAGGTATTTACTTCAGGATAGCAAATGTGTGCTGAGCTCTACGGGAGATCTGAAAGAATAAAGTTTTTAAAGCGTGGAAATTGGCATGGCTCAAAATTGAATTTATTGCTTTCACCAGCTCTACTGAGATAGACTTCACCTATCAAATCATCCAGTTATTCGGAGCGCTTGTGCTATGCTAGGATTTGAGCCTCGTCATCACTCCAGTCACTCTGAGAGAGCTTCGTCACCTGTGAGAGTAATCTTGTACCAATGAGCAATCACTTCTCAGCTTCCTCGCCTTAAGCCTCCCAGCCCTGGGAAACCTACTAGTCCGTTTTCTGCTGCTTTGCTTACTCCGGGATGTTTCATGTAAATATGCTTTTGTTGTGACTGGCTTCTTTCACCAGGCATGATGTATTTGAGATTCATCCACAACAAAGCATTTTATCAGGACTTCATTCTTTTTTTATTGCTGAGTAACATTCCGTTACGTGGACATACCACATTTATTCACCAACCTGTCGGGGACTTAGACATTCTGGTTGTGCTCACGTTTTGACTATATATGTAATGCCTCAGTGAACACTTGTGTACAAATGCTTGGTACTAAAGATGGTACAAAAATTTCTGTTTCTTCTGGGAAAGTATTAAGGAGTTGCAGGATCATATGATAATTGTATTTTTAAACTTAGAGGAATATTTTCTAAAGCATTACACTATTTTTAGTACCACCAGCAGCAATGTGCAACTGCTTTAATTTCTCAACACACTTGTCAATGCTTGTTATTTTTATTTTTCTCCATCTATTGTAGTGGATGTGAAATGTGGCCTCAAAATGGTTTTGATTTGCATCCCTTTGACTAACACTGTTGAGCATATTTCCACAAGCTTCTGAGCTGTCAGTATATTTTCCCTGAAGAAATCTCTCCTTAGATACGTGGCTCATTTAAAAGCTGAGTCATATTCATTATTATTATCAATTATTACTATAATATTATTCCCACATATTCCCACATATTCCAACGATATGGCTTTTGATTATATATGTGTCTTTTGTTTTTTTTTCCATTCTATGTGATGTCTTTTATCTCCTTGACGGTCTCTATTGAAGCGTAATCATTTTTAATTTTGGTCAGTTCTAATTTACCCAGGGAGTATTGCTTCCTTGTTCACTTTTGTCACTTGTACTTTTAGTGTCCATGATACAAAGGCTTTGGTTAATGAAGGCTTAAAAATTTACTCCTATATTAAAGTCTTCCATTTCTTCTCGCTTTCTATTATCGGAAGTTAGGAATATAAATATAACATGAATAAGTACAAATATAAATCTCTAAGTATTACTTTTGAGCTAGTTTTCTTTTCATTTCTGTTAAGTTTTGCTTTGTACATTTGGGAACTTTTTTATTTTTTTGCTATCTAATTTTATATCTTCTGGGAGAACTGACCTTTTCAATATAACATGTACTTCTTTACTTCTGGTAACAAATTTTATTTTCTGTTGGTCCAGCCACGACACATTTCTCGCAGCTGTCTTATTATCTCTACATATGTGTGTATGTGTAATTATGAATATATAAAGAGTGTTTTAAAACTGGCAATCATCCTACATATATTTCCTATAACCACGCCATTTTCGTTCAACAATAACAGAGATACGTGAATACCCTCAGAGAAACAGCATTGCTAAGAATAGAATATTTGTAGCAGTAATATTCACAATAGCTTCAGATTGAAAACAACCTAAATGCCCATTAGTGGAATGAAGAAACAATTTGGGGAATGTTTAAATGATAGAATATTTCTTTCCAAGAGATTACATTATACATAATATATACATGTATAAAATGTCACAACATAAGGAAACACAAAGAGTGCATATATTCACTCTTTTAGATATTTAGAGATATTAAGATAAGGCAGGAAAGCGGGTAAATGTTATTGTTGAAATCAAGACAGTGGTTATGCTTGGTCATGAACTATTAGCAGAAGGGCATTGTGGGATGTTTTTTTATCTGGATCCAGGTTCCTCATTTGCACTTACACTGTGAAGATCAGCTGAAGTGTATGCTCTTTAAACACATGCGTCGTACTTCAATTAAAACTTTATAGAAGGTTGTGACTGGAGTAAAATGTGGAATGTATCATTTTTTTTCTTATAAAAGAAGCTAGTTTATACCAAAATCCTGATGAATATAAAACAAAATGCTTTTGACCAAGCTCACTTATAACTACAGATAAAAATCACTTAAGACACTAGAAAATGTAATATAGCTATGTAAATATATTGCTAAAAGAAACCCATGAATGACTCAATATTAGAAAAAATTAAGATATCACTATTACATCAATAGGTCAAAAGAGACAAACTCTATTCTCATCTTAATAAATGTCAGAAGACATTCAACAAAATCCAACATCCATTTCTGATAAAAGTTAAATTATATACAGAATACTCCTCCTGATACAGTTAAAAAAAATGATTTCAAACCAATAGCTTAACTTACATCATACTTAAGAGAAAAACAATAGGCCAACATTTTCCAAATGTATTTATCAAGAAACATGACTTAAATCATAATGTATTGAAGAACTACCAGATGGAGATGGAGCTCATGATACACACACACACACACACACACACACACACACACACGCACGCGCACGCGCACACGCACACGCACACGTGCAGGCACACATCTTCACCGTGTTATAAAGGGATCTTTCTTGTTTATTGAATGTCTACCAGCCTGGATCTCATGATAGACTGTGAAACTATAAAGCTCCTACCAGTGTTATCCATCACTTTTCGCTAGACTACAAAACAGAAAACAAATAAATTATTGTACCTGAAGAGGGCTGTATCGACTACTGTCTCAGAATAGCTGGTTATTGCCTCCATGAAAAACAAAAGGAGAGTCCCCCCAAGTAATGAAGAGTCCAAGAGCTTGGTGTTAGTCTTGTGGCGAAAATGAAAAAGGAACTGATACTTGATTGACCCCTACAAAGGTTAAAGTGAGTGGCTGTGACTGATTAGGACATTTAAGTCGGCAAATCTGACAACAGAAATTGATTGTTAAAAAGCAGACCTACTGGTTTTCAGAAGGCTGAGAAGGAGGTGTGAGCTCCCCCTGGGCAGACTGTGAGGTTCATAGAGTAGAGCTTGTTGGGGTTTGAATATGACGTGTGCCCCCACAGGCTCATATGGGAGGACTTTTCATCCCCAGTGAGGGAGGTTCTAGAAACATTAGATGGTAAGATGTGCCGGGGGGAAGCAGTCATCAGGGACATGCTTCTGGCCATTATACCTGATACCTGCTTCTCCTCAGCCTCTCTGCTTCCTGCCCACCATGACATGAAGAGCCTCCTCCCCCCGTGTTCCCAGTGCCATGAATCTCTGCTGACACACCTGGGCTCAAACAACCACACACTCACCCCTGGGAAACAGTGGGCAAAGGAAATCTTTTCTGCTTTGCTCTGTCACACATACCCTGTCACAGCTATGAGAAAGCTAGCTGATACAGAGTCCCACTGACCATCTCAACAGGGGCTCCAGGCAAGGTGACTCCTGTGGCAAATCTTTGGAAATCACGATGCCAGTCAGAGGGAAGGCATTGCCTATGTGAAAGGAGTCATCTTAGTAATCACCACAGAAAATTCCAGAAGAGGACTCCTCAGGAATTTACAGGACAGCAGAGTGCCTCTCACAGATTCAGAGACATCTATGCTAGGTCATACCGGAACCAACCAAGTAAAACTTGTGTTGCTTGGCTTCCTGTGTCCTGCCTTTCCCCAAGCTCTCAGTCAATACTTGGCCCTCAGCAAGGTGTGAAACAACAACTTGTAACAACTTGTAAGCAGACGAGGTAGTAGAGCTGGATGTGAGAAAAGAGGCTGCCCAGAGCTCCTGTCCTCACTGCAGGCTTCCAAGCTACCAGGTAAGGAGTAACACTTTCTATTAAATGATAAGCCAAAGATAAGAGAATTAATTGGGTTTTTTTTAGTGTGCTTTATTTTTCTTTCAATATTTTTTTTTTCTGCTTCAATACCCCCTCCCCTCTGTGCTCAGAAAGGCCAGGACTGGGCACTTAAACAAGAGACCTCAAAAAGCCAAGGCAATGATGGATTTCCATACATCGAACCACCCCTGCATACCTGGGATGAAGCCTACTTGGTCATAGTGGATGATATCTTTGATGTGTTTTTGTATTCGGTTTGCAAGTATTTTGTTGAGTATTTTTACATCAATGTTCATAAGGGAGACTGGCCTGAAATTTTCTTTGTTGGGTCTTTGTGAGGTTTAGGTACCAAGGTGGCTGTGGCTTCATAGAATGAGTTTGGTAGTGTTCCTTCTGTTTCTTTTTTGTGAAATAGTTTGACGAGTATTGGTGTTAGCTCTTCTTTGAAGGTCTGGTAGAATTCTGCGCTGAAACCATCTGGGCCTGGGATATTTTTGGATGGGAGATTTTGATGACTGCTTCTATTTCCTTAGGGGATATTGAACTGTTTAATTGATTTACCTGGTCTTGATTCAGCTTTGGTAAGTGGAATCAATCAAGAAAATTATCCATTTCATTTAGATTTTCAAATTTTGTGGCATATAGGTTTTTGAAGTAAGTCTTAATGATTGTTTGGATTTCCTCAGTGTCTGTCATTATGTACCCTTCATTTCTGATTTTGTTGATTTGGATGGTGTCTCTCTGCCTTTTAGTTAATTTAGCTAAGGGTTTGTTTATCTTGTTGATTTTCTCAAAGAACCAACTCTTGGTTTCATTGATTCTTTGAATTATTTTGTTTGTTTCTAATTTATTGATTTCAGCCCTGAGTTTGATTATTTCCAGCCTACTAGTGCTACCTCAAGATCCAGCTATACCACTCCTAGGCATATATCCAAAAGATGCTCAAGTATATAACAAAGACATTTGCTCAACCATGTTCGCAGCAGCTTTATTTGTAATAGCCAGAAGCTGGAAACAACCCCTCAGTGGAGGAATGGATACAGAAATTGTGGTACATCCACAGAATGGAATATTACCCAGCAATGAAAAACAAAGAAATCATGAAATTTGCAGGTAAATGGTGGGAACTAGAAAAGATCACCCTGAGTGAGGTATCCCAGAAGCAAAAGGACACACAGGGCATATATTCACTCATAAGTAGATATTAGACATAAAATATAAGATAATCATACTAAAATCTGTTCACCTAAAGAAGCTAATCAAGGAGGACCCTTGGGTAAGATGCTCAATCCTCATTCAGAAAGGCAAAGGGGATGGACATCAGAAGAGGGGGAAAACAGGGACAGGACAGGAGCTTACCACAGAGGGCCTCTGAAAGACTCTACCCTGCAGGGTATCAAGGCAGGGGCTGAGACTCATAGCCTAACTTTGGGCAGAGTGCAGGGAATCTTATGAAAGAAGGGAGAGATAGAAAGACCTGGAGGGGATAGGAGCTCCACAAGGAGAGCAACAGAACCAAAAAATCTGGACACAGGGGTGTTTTCTGTGAGTGATACTCCAATTAAGGACCATTCATGGAGATAACCTAGAACCCCTACACAGATGTAGCCCATGGCAGCTCACTGTCCAAGTGGGTGCCCTAGTAATGGGAATAGGGACCATCTCTGATATGAACTCAGTGGCTGGCTCTTTGATCACCTCCTCCTCAGGGGGCTGCAGCCTTACCAGGCCACAGAGGAAGACAATGCAGTCACTCCTGGTGAGACCTGATAGACTAGGGTCAGATGGAAGGGGAGGAGGACCTCCCCTATCAGTGGACTAGGTGAGGGGCATGGGTAGAAAAGAAGGAGGGAGGGTGGGTTTGGGAGGGGAAGCGGGAGGGACTACAGGTGGGATACAAAGGGAATAAACTGTAATTATTAATAAAAATAAAATATATTTAATAATTTTAAAAAAAAAGCCAAGGCAAGCCAGCCCAAAATTAGCAGACTCCCTCCAATAGGACCCACAGTGTGGATGCCAGTGTCTCCACTCAGAGCCTGATAGTAAAAGCTGGTGCAGATTAAGACAGTTCTAGAAGCTAGCAGTAACCCTGCTCAGAGAAGCCTTCTGCAATAGGGTACCCTAACAGGTCTAGGCTGTGCAAAAAGTAGTGTTTGTTGGCCTTGTTAAAGAGCTCCTTCCTATAGGCCTCAAGAAACTGAGCGTCCTATGCCTTAGAACAGGTCATGGCTTTGGGTGGTCACCAAGAGAGTTATATTCAACTGAACTTTTATTGTTTTGGAAAAGGACCTGGTAAATGATAGACACTCTTGGAACATAAGCTAGAGTGAGGAAAAGGCCAAAGAGATTTGAGAGACCTGTGCTGACAGATAGTGGGGCAGGCTTTTCTCGAAATCTTGTACATTATCCCTCATTCAATTTACTCGACACAGATGATATGTTTTACCCCTACCAAAAACATAATTTTGAGGAGTTTGTCGGTGTGTGCGTATGTGCGTGCATGCGTGTGTGGATGTGTGTGTGTGCATGCGTATGTGCGTGCACGTATGCATAAAGTTTGAAAACAAAACTGAAATCAGCAGTACAAACTAGGGGAAAGTTTTCTTTGCTGAGGAGCACATCTTGAGTGAAAGTATCTCTTCTTTTAAATGTTTGTGTTATCCATATGACCTAAGTAGCTGAAATACAAGAATACCATCTTTATATCTTTTTCAGATCACAGAAAAATAATAGGAAGACTATCATGCTGAGTTACATTTCATAACCAACAGAGGATTACTTTTGCTTTCATTGCAATGTAAAACATGAAATTCCAATTTTCACAGGTACCGTTAATGTGAAGGAAATGACTCAGAGCAAGGCTGTCTCCCAAATTCCTGTGAAGTTCAGGGGTGCCTGATGGGAGTGATAGACAGTATTCTGCTGTGTATCACACACCAAGCATCCTGAGCAGGTCTGTGTACGGTGGAAGGATATTCAAAGGGCAAGTAATGTTCATTGTACTTTTATGACCTAATGCTTATTTATTCAAGTTGAATATCATTTCCCTGCTTTTAGAAACAGTGGGGAGGGGAGACAACTGTGTCTTTGAAGTATTCTGACTTTGTCTATTTGACGATGGTTTGAAACCCAAACTACCGCTGCTTTAAAAAAATGTTATGTGTCCATGTGTCTGTCTGCGGGTCTGAGCACATGTATGTGCCCCACAGAAACATCGCATTTCTCACAAACCCTGCCTGATACAGGTGTACTGGCAACCAAGCTCCAGTCCTCTGAAAGAGTGCAGGCTCTTTACTGCTGAGCCTCTCTCCAGACCCGAGGGCTACTTAGACCTTCCCAATGCTGCCCCTTTAACACAGTCTTCCTATCGTGGTGACCATCAACCGTAAAGCTATTTTCATTGCTACTTCGTAACTGTAGTTTGGCTGCTGTTAGGAATCATAATGTAGATATCTGTATTTTATGACTGTCTTAGGCAACCGCTGCGAAAGGGTCGTTTGACTCCCCAAATGGGTCACGACCCACAGATTGAATAGACTGTCGTTTATTGGTGACAGGCTTCATTTTTGGGCAGGTAGTATTTATTCATTCAGACACTGTGCTAAATGCTTTGCAATGTTTAATTTCATGCAAGTTCTTCATAGTCAACACCAGTATTAGCCACAAATGGGGAAGCAGAGAATCACTCAAAATAGCTTGCTCAGCCAAACCACCTCTGCACTGTATTTTCTCCAGTAGAAAGAAGTAGCAAAAACAACGGTGGGGTTTAGCTAGCAGACAGTAACATCAGCATATAAATGTGAACTATTGGTGCTTTAAAAAAAAACAAGATGATGGTAAATGAGACTCATGTGCCAGATGCAAAAATCAAAAAATACGTATGTATTTCAGGACTTCATGTCTGCATGTGAAGCTTCCTACTGTCTCTGGCATTCTCAGCAGAGCTGCATGCTTACCCTATTTGTATATAATATGGACCGCCACAGCGAACGTACAGAGAAGGCTGTGTTTGTTCTGGATCATATTCATGGAAGAGTGCCCTGCCTACTTGAAGTTTTCTCTTTGAGATCTTAGCTTATTCCAAACCGAACTTGAGCTCTTTCTTGGTTGTTTCCAATGCTCTCTCTCTCTCAGTGAGTAACTCTTCTGCCTCTGCACTTGCATCCATCACACCTTGCAGCCCACCCCACAGCTGGGCAGGCATTCCTCTTTTCCTCTCAGCACCTCACTAACGTCCAAGCTGCCAGTGTCTCCACCGCCATCTTTAGAGCCCCTGTGGTGTCTCGTCCCATCACCTCATGCTGCCTCTGATTCTTCTACCCCTGTATCAAAATAATTCTTTTAAAAAGTAAACTTTGATGACTTTCTGCCTTTCTAAGGTAAAGACCCTCATCCTTGCACATGTGGTTCCCCCTTCATGATTGGGCCTTCCTTACCAAGTTCAAGTTTCGGCACACCCATTCACGTTCCGTCTACTGATTTACTATTTTTACCAGAAATAGCTAATATTTCCTAACTCATGTAATGCTCCCTCTGTGCTCAGGCTGTCAGTGCCCTGTTCTCAGGAAAAAGCTTCTTTACAATATAATCTGGTAAGGCATTGTACTTCTTCATAGTGATGCCACAGTCAGATTTCATATTTCTTGGTTATTTTAGTGTGCACATGCTCCGCTTCAGCGAACTGTTACGAGAAAAGATTTCAAATAGGTTTGAGTTTCCCATAGAATCACCATTACCTAGGAGAGTTCCCATCATGGAGAGGATTATGAAATGTTTTCAAAGTATGTGATTATCAAAATACATACCACACCCAAGAATAAAGTTAAAGGTATGTATGTGCTCAAGTGAAGGGAACTATGAAACGTTACTGAAGAAAATAAAGTACTAAAGTATTGATGTAACAAAATATAAGTCATACACATATAAAGAACATTAAAAAAATCTGAGATAAATAAAAGAATGACTAAACACCAGAGACCTTCCATGTCCATGGAGAGTAGACTCAAGGTTTTCTGGATGTAAATTCTTCCCAACTTGATCAATAGAGTCAACATAGTCATAATCAAAATTCCAGCAAGTTATTTTGTGGCTGTCAAAAAACACTCCTAATTTTAAAATTACTAATGGAATGAGAAAAGACCCGGGATGGCCAGGATGACACTGAAGGGCAAAGGAACAATGCCAGACTGTCTGTCAGACCTCAGGACAGTAGAAGCAAGGCAGTGTGTGGTACTGGAAACACGTAGATGAATGAAACAGAACAGGGTATCTCGGACTAGGATGGAGCGAAATCATTTCTGTCAAAGTAGCGATGTGGCAGTGTAGAAGAGGCAAGTCCTTTCAACAGACGAGTCTGGAACAAGCAATTTTCCTCATGCAAAACAAATTAATTACATAGACGTTATGTGTTTGATAAAACTAAATTTGAATGAATCATAGACTGATATGTAAAATTACAAAACTTCTTGAAGATAACACAGGAGAAATTCTATATGGTCCTGGGTTTGAAGACTATGGTAGAGATTCGATTAATTGTTGTTAAGATTGAAAAATGGTACAAGACTCATTAAGAGATGATTTAGCAATTGTTTCTAAAATAAAGTGTGTTTGTATAATCCAGCAACCATGTTCCTCGATAAATATCTGAATACCTTGAAAATGACGTCCACTCAAAACTTGCATGGGGACATTTTTTAACACACTTATTCATAATTGCCAAAACTTGGAGGCAATGAATACAACTTTAAGTAAGCGAAGGATGAGTAAACAGTGGTGCATCCAAGCAAGGGCATATTAGCACTAAGATGAACTGGCCTGTAAAGACACAAGAAGATTTCTTGGTCCTGTTGCTCTCCTTGTGGAGCTCCTGTCCCCTTCAGTTCTCAGGAAATATGGGTCCATGGGTCTTTTTTGAGACTAATACTCCAACCAAGGGCCATGCATGGAGATAACCTAGAACCCCTGCACAGATGTAGCCCACGGTAGCTCAGTGTCCAAGTGGGTTCCCTAGTAAGGGGAACAGGGGCTGTCTCTGACATGAACTCAGTGGCTGGCTCTTTGATCACCTCCCCCTGAGGGGGGCACAGCCTTACAAGGCCACAGAGGAAGACAATACAGCCACTCCTAATGAGACCTGATGGGCTAGGTTCAGATGGAAGGAGAGGAGGTCCTCCCCTATCAGTGGACTTGGGAAGGGGCATGGGAGGAGAAGAGAGAGGAAGAGTAGGATTTGGAGGGAATGAGAGATGGGGCTAGAGCTGGGATACAAGGTGAATAAAGTATAATTAATATAAAAAATTAAAAATAAAATAAAAAAGACACCAGAAGACATCATAGAATCTTAAACTCATATTACTAAGTGAAAGAAACCAATCTTCAAAGGCTACAAACAATAAGAGTCCCAGCAAATGACTTTCTGGAAAAGAAAGTGACAGAGACAGCCATGGTAAGGGATGTTTAGGGCAGGAAGGCCACTCTGCAAATGCTGTAGTGTTTGATGTGCATTCTTACGCATTTGTCAAAACCCACAGGAGACTGTGCAGTCTGGAAATAACGTTTTGTCAGCACTCGCTTTTTGGCTGTAGCTAGCACACTGCTCCAATGAGGAATAGTGGCAATGGGAGATACTGAGTGTGACCTGAGACAGTAAATATTTGGAAACTCGTTTCTTTCTGCTCTATGCTGCTCTTACCCTAAAATTGCTCTAAACTACAAGGACTTTGGGGTTTTTTGTTTTGTTTTGTTTTGTTTTATATCTGAATCTAAAAGTGGATTTCACTTGCTTGTAAAAAAGATATTTTGTGGTAGTGAGGATTGAACCTGTGGCCACGTGAGTGCTGGACAAGCAGTTTACTACTGATCTATGTTCCCAGCCTATTTATCAGTGTGTGTGCGTGCGTGCGTGCGTGTGTGTGTGTGTGTGTGTGTGTGTGTGTGTGTGTGTTCATCTATGGGTTGGTCTGTGGAAGACAGAGGTTAATAATGGGTGGTTTTTTATTTTATTTTTCCTGAGACAGAGTGGATCATGCATTCTGGAGCTAGTTATTTCAGTTAGGCTGGCTGGGAGCCACCAGTCTCTCATCCCCACTCTTCCCCAGTGATGAAGTTAGAGGCACGAGGTGCTTCGCTTACATGCAGGTGCTGGTGATCCAGATTTATACCATTATGGTTACACAGCAAACGGTTATAGTTTCATGCCGAGCCATCACAGCAGCCTCTTTTCTATTTTCACTTTTTATTTAAGATAGAGTTTTACCATGTTGCCCTGGCTGGTCTGGAACTTGCGATCCTCCTACCTCAGCCTCCTGAGTAGCTGGAATTGCAGGCCTGGTTAGCCTGATGCTCTTGGTGAAGTGTTTTTGTGACGTAGAGGCAGCAGACTTAGCCTCCTCTTACCAACATGATTACCATTTAGCAGCAACTAATCCTGAATGTCAATAACCTATGTCCATAAAATGAAATCAAATGGGAGTATGAAAAAGGGTATTGTAATTGTGCAATAACAATAATAACAGAACCCCTTGTGATTTTCTCATAGTTTTCATACGTGGACAAATGCATGCTAAGCTAAAACCAGACCTCTAGGTACGTGTTTGCATGTTTGGGTTTTGCATTAAAACCTAATTTTAATGAAAATGTGAGCGCTCTGTTATTTCACTAAGAGGCAGACTCTAGATACTTGGTGTCCTACGTTACGATGAGCTGTGTCAGCTGCTGTTTAGAGATGGCTGCAACGCCATACAGACGCCACTGGTGCCGCAGTTCGGGCAAATCTGTCCTTACGATTTCATTTTGTAATGGTACTTTGTGTGGTGCTTTGTAATTCTCTAAAACCATGTCAAGAATTTACATAAGATAAAATCTCTTGTGTTTATGCCCCGGCAGCTAGACTGGCTACTTTGACGTCAGCTCAATACAACTAGAGTCATCATGGAGAAGGGAGCTTCAACTGAGAAAATTCCTTTCTAAGACCAAGCTGCAGGTAAGACTGTGGGACATTTTCTTGATTAGTGATTGGTGGGGGAGGACCCAGCCCATTGTGGGTGGGGCCATCCCTGGCCTGGTGGTCCTGGGTTCTACAAGAAAGCAGCTTGAGCAAGCCATGTGGAGCAAGCCAGTGAGCAGTACTCCTCCATGGTCTTTGTATCAGCTCCTGCCTCCTCCTTCCTGCCCTGCTTGAGTTCCTGTTCTTTCTTCAGTAATGGACTGCAGTGTGGAAGTGAAAGCCAGGTAAACTCTTTCCTCTGCAACGTACTGTTCGGTTATAGTGTTTCGATGCTTAAAAAGTACTGGCTGCATGACACTGGCCAAAGAATAAGGGTAACTTCTGTGGCTTAGCTGACTCCCAAGTACCATTCAAATCTGCACTTGCTGACTGTGAACAAAGAGAAAAGTTGTGCATAAAAGAAGGCCTAAATGAATGATGGCTAGACAAATAGATGACAGATAAACAGAAAATGAATAGATGATAGCTTATAAATAATAGATTAACCACTAATAGGCAAGTAATTAGATGATACGTATATATACAGAGATTATAGATGGCTGGTAGAAGATAGACATCTACATATTGATATATGTATATTAGATAGACAGATAGACATACAGATAATAAATGGGAGGTAAACTAGAATGAGACATATATTTAAAGTACTAAAAGAGCAGATTGAAATTTTATGAAATCTGAGGAGGGATTTGAAAAAGGCAATTTTAATATTAATCTAGAAGAATTTGCATGCAGTTTACTGAGCATTAAAAATAATTATAAAGGACTAAAAAGTGCTTAAGAACACTTCCAGAGGACCTGGGTTCAATTCTCAGAGCTCAAATGATGGCTCAAAACCACCCATAACTCCAGTTTGGGCCTCTAATGTCTTCTTTTGGCTTTCACAGGCAGCAGGCACGCATATAGTACACAGATGTATGTGCAGACAAAACACTCATATACATTAAATAAATAAACAAATAGAATTTTAATAAAGAATCACAAGATATAATAAAATAATATTACCAAATAGGATTTAAAACACACATACTTCAGTGTAGTTAGTGTAAAGTAAAGTTGGCATCATAAATCACTTGGGAAAGAATAGTTTATTCAATAAATTTTGTGGGAATGTTTGGCTAACCATTTGGCAAGAAAGAAATTTAATCTCTTCCTCAAGTCATATACCAAAATCAATTCCAGATGAGTTGGTGTATAAATGGGGGAAAAATGAATGCTAAAATTTCTAGACTGAGATATGAGTGAGTGGGAAGGCCATCAAAGGCAGAAGCCATACACTTAAACAAATGGCACTGCAATGGTGGATGCATTTGCAAAGAATCTCACACACATACACACACACACACACAGCAAACGTAACATGGACTGTGAGAAACCTCAAGGCACCCGCAGTTCCAGTGCTGGCAAAGAGTTAGCATCTTGGATGTTATATATGAAACATCCTGTAACTTCACAGCAGAAAAGTCTCTTCAGTATAAGGTGTGTGAAGAGTATGAGCAACAGGATCACAGAAAAAGTGATGAGAAATGCCAATAAAAGTGTTAGATCAACCATGAGTCATAAAATGCAAATTAAGATAATGTCAATAATCATCTTGTAGAGTTCAGGATGAGGAAAAGGAGGAAAGGGCCATCATCTGGAATGTAGGGAAGAAGAAAGCCAGTGCATAGAAGACGGATGCAGAAACCGTCTTGCAGAACTAGGGCGTCAGCGTGCTGCCATGTAGCGAGCAGCATGGAGAAGTAGACATTTAAGCCTGAGTAAGCTGTGACCAAAAGAGACTTATTTATCTCAAAGTTCTGGAGCCAAAAAACAAGATCAGGTAGTTGCATCCTAACATGGTAGTTGGTTTTCTGTAGCAGGAGCTGGGTATATTAAGGGCAGGTGTGTGTGTGTATGAGTTAAGGGCTGTTATGTGCAAGAACACACATGTGAAAGAAACCAGGGATGGACAGAGCTTACTTTTATGAAACCCACTCAAGGGAACTAGTCAGTTTCTTATAAATCAGAACTCAATCCCAGGAGAAGAGCATTCACTGTAAAGGCCTCTGTGATAAAATACCCTGAAAAGAGTAACTGTTGGGAAAAGGGGCTTATTTTAGTTCATAATTCCAGGTTACAGTCTGTCACTGTGGGAACACAAAGGGGACAGGAGAATAAAAAGCTGATTGCATCACGCCCTCAGTTGGGAGTGGAGAGAAATGAATGCGTGCTCCATGGATTGCTTGTGCTCAGCTGGACTTCTCCACCCATACAGTTCAGGGACCACTAGGGAATGGTGCTGCCCACAGTGGACTGGTCTTCCAAAATTAGTTAGCTTAATTAGGACAATCCTATAGACAAGCTCACAAGCCAACCCAATGTAGACAATCCGATTGGGACTGTCTTCCCAAGTGAGACTATGCTGTATCAAGCTGACAAGTCCCTGAAGCCAGCACCAAAACCTCTCTACTTGGTTACAATTAGCACCAAACATCAACATGAGTTTTGCTGGGGAATGGTCAGTGGTGCAATTTACTGTTTTCCTGAAGTAACTTACTGTCTTTTAGGGCTTGGCCAAGAAAAACAAAAAGCAACACACCATAAAATAGTTGTTGGGGAGAAGCTCCATAGCAGCAGAAATATAAATCAATCAAAACATGCATTTTCTTAGGAAATTCCCATCATGAGAGAGATTTTTTTGATTTCATGGAGTTGTTACTAAAATATGAAAATTCTTCTGCCCCCTCAAGTAGAGAAGCTTCTGTCTACCCTGTAAGTGGATCATTTTTTTTTTTTATGACAACATCTGGAAGCTGCAGGGAGCTTGAGAAATCAATTCCACTCAGGACTGAAGAGTGCCCAGTGCCCTTCAAAGGTTTCTTTTGGTACAGTAGCTAGAGGACAGCTGCAGTGGTGCAGCCATTCATAATAATCCAGAAATTTCTAAAACTTTTTGGAAGGTGAGACTGAGCTGGAAAGAGATAAAATACGAATAGAAAAACAAATCAGACTCTTCCACACTGACATCTGGAGAAGACCCCATGGGATGTGTCTAGATGGAGGTGCCTCCACTCTGGACACTCCAGGGTCTGGCATGCAGCACTTTCTCCATCCATGCAGAGCTGACAGCCCCGGGTAGATATGGTCCCATTGATTTCCTTCACGGCGGAATATTTTTGCTGCTTCACCTAATCGATCTTGTAGGTTCGAACCACACAATTAACTTCTAGGTTGTCATACCACAGCAAAACAATTTCAGTCTAAAAGGGTTATTTCGACGTTCCTCAACACGTATGTGCAGGTGCATGTGTGTGTGTGTGTGTGTGTGTGTGTGTGTGTGTGCATTTGTGTATGTGTGACAGAGAGAGACAGAGAGATGGAGAAACAGAAAGAGAGAAAGTAAACCAGGGGTCAACCTTGGTCCCATTTGTCTTTCACTGGCCTGGAGCTTGCCAAGTAAGCTTCTGTTGAGGGCTAACAATCCCACATCTCAGGGATCTGTCTTGTCTTTGCTTCTCCAAACCTGGGATTACAAGCATGTGCCACAAATATTGCCTTTTGTTTTGTTTTGTTTTGAGACGGGGTTTCTGTGTAGCCTTGGTTGTCCTGCACTCACCTTGTAGACCATGCTGCCCTCAAAATCACAGAGATCCACCTGCCTCTGCCTCCCTGAGGGCTGGAATTACAGGCATGCTCCACCACACCTGGCTTGTTGCTGTTTTTAATGTGAACTGTTGGAGACTGAACTGGGGTCCTTGTGGCAAGGCAATACTTAACTGGTTGATGTAGCACCAACCTCAGTTCATACAATACATCCTGATCACAGTTTCCCTTTCTTCTACTCCTCCTCACCCCCTCCTTCCTTCCCTGTTTCGTCTCTCCCTCAGATCTTCTCCCCTGACCCTGTCTCTCCCCAGAAGTGATCAAGCCTCCCAGGAAATCAATCCAACATGGCACAAGACACACTAAGACTAGACACAAACCCTCACATCAAGGCTGGGCAAGCCATCCCAGAACTAGGAAAAGGGTCCCAAGAGCAGACTAAAAAGTCAGAGACACACCCACTTCCATTGTCAGGCCCAAGCCAACAACCATAACATATATGCAGAGGAGCTAGTGCAGACCCATGCAGGCTCTGTGATTGGTGCTTCAGTGCCTGTGAGCCCCATGAGCCATGTAGAGTAGCTTCTCATGCCAAAAAGACTAGAAAGTAGGGGTAGGACTCCACTCCTGAATGGACAATGAGCTGTGTGGATGTTATCCTCAGCAATGGGACCCTTTAGTTTTTAGAAGGTGACCCTCTGTCCTTAGCATCAGTCTGGGTTGCTTAGGGATCTCCATGGGACCTGGGCCAATAACTCAACTGAATATAGCCCAGTCCCGCCACTGGAAGCCTTGCATGGCTATGAAAGATGGTTAATTCAAACTGTCTTCTCTGTTACTAGGAGTCCTCACTAGGGGGACCTCATAGATTCTAGGAGGTTGGGCAGATGTTGATCTATTCTAATCTGTCTATAGTATCCTGGCCAGGTGCCCCATGGTAGTCTCTACCCAGCCACTCCTGCTCCATCTTTGTCCTCATGGTGACTCCTCATGGCCAGGTGACCTTCTATTTCTCTATTTCTTTCTTCTTCTTCTTCTTCTTCTTCTTCTTCTTCTTCTTCTTCTTCTTCTTCTTCTTCTTCTTCTTCTTCTTCTATTTCTTCTTCTTCTTCTATTTCTTCTTCTTCTTCTTCTTCTTCTTCTTCTTCTTCTTCTTCTTCTTCTTCTTCTTCCTCTTCTTCTTCTCTTTGATACACACTCTCCCCTCCCTCTCCATCTCTCCCTCTCTTTCACCCTCTCCCTCTCTCTACTTCCCCTCTCTAGTCTCACCTTTCTTTCTACCCCCTCCACCCTTAACTGGGAAAAGATATCCCACCTACTGTGTCCTCTGCCAAGTCATAGGCTCTTCAGATTTTTTATTAACCAATCACAGATAATTAGGAGGTAATTTTTACATAATGTTGAGACAGGATATTTCTCAACATCAGTGACAATACCAGAATCTGCTAGCATTTGAGTCACTGCCATTTCAGCAATTAACAATCAAATATACAAAGACACACACCTTAATACAATCTTCATGGAAGTCACCTTGACAGAGTACATTCCATGCTTGTCTTACTGGGTCTGAGTTACCTCACTCAGGGTGACTTTTTCTAGTTCTTGAAAATTTCATGGTGCCATTTTTTTTTAAACAGCTGGGTAATGCGCCATTGTGTGCCACATTTTCCTTATCCATTTTTTGGTTGAAAGACATCTAGGTCGTTTCCAGTTTATTATGGAAAAAGTTGTTATGAACATAATTGAGCAAATGTTCTTGTGGTGTGATGGAGCGTCCTTTTCACATACGTCCAAGAGTGATACAGCTGGGCCTTGAGGTAGATTGATTCTCAATTTTCTGAGGAACTGCACATTGATCTCCACAGTGGTTGTGTAGGTTTGCACTCCCACCAGCAGTGGAGGGGTCTCCCCCTTGCTCCACATCCTCGCCAGCATGTGCTGTTAATTGTAATTTTGACCTTAGCCATTGTGAAAGGTGTAAGATGGAATCTCAAAGTAATTTTTATTTGCATTTCCCTGATGGCTAAGGATGTTGAACCTCTTTTAAACCCAGCCATCTGAGTAGCCTCTATTGAGAATTCTCTGTTTAGCTCTATACCCCCATTTCAAAATCGAATGGTTTGGTTTGTTGATGTCTAGTTTCATGAACTCTATCTGTTTTGGATATTAGCCCTGTATCAATTGTGGAGTTGGTAAAAATCATTTCCCATTCTGTAGATTACCATTTTATCCTATTGACAGTGTCCTGTGCCTTACAGAAACCTTCATTTTCATGAGGTCCCACATAATAATTGTTGATCTTTGTGTCTGTACTATCACATCAGAAACCAACCTCATTTCTTAAAAGCACTTTTGTATTCAGAGCTCAGTCCTTCATCAGCAATTAAGTCCATCCTTAAAAGGAGGCATTCTCTGTTCTTAATAAAAGTCTGTCTTATATGGACACTGGCTTGTTTGTATGGGTATTTGAAACACACATTAGCCCTGTACGTAGAATGATGTTTAGTCTGATAGGGTATTAAGAATATGGTAATGGTTTGGAGCCCTTCACCTTTGCTTCCATTCTCTGGGTTTATGAGAAAAAGCTCACAAGGTTTGGCTGTCCTGAATCCAGACCAGCAACACTGAATAATGGCAGAAAGTGCTGTTTCCAAACCTTGGCCAAAGAGCAATTTCAAAAGCGCGAGTGTTCCCAGTCCTTCCTGCACCCTTCCTTGACGTCGCCATAGACACCATGAGAATGAAAACCAGCCTCACTCCTGTGGCTTTGCATGACATGACTTGTGTTGTTGAGGTGCTCAAAGATGTCCCGAAGTGCAGAGGTACTTCCCTCCCCAGGCAGCACGCAAGCCCTTTTGTACGTGCTGAGGAGTTGGTGGAGTCGTTTTGAGCCTTGGCCATCTGGCACTGATTTACTCTCTTCATCTCAAACCCTTCCAAATGATTGCTTTATCAGAGGGGGAAATGGGGATACTACAAAGTGACACATATTCCCAAGAAAGCCTGGCAGGCAGCCCTTTCCAGCCAGAGACTGCGGTGGCCCTCACCTGTCTCTCTCAGAGGGACAGTGCATGCCAGGGTTTCCTTGCAGGGATATATCAGGATAAAGATTGGATTGTTCTTGATATTTCTGTGTGTTTGTTTTACTATTTTTTAAAATCTTATTCCCAATTTTTTTTTCATGTGACTTAGGTTTGAGAGAGACTGCTGGTTCCTGACATCTATTCTGTCGCAGGGAGTGACAAGAGTCCATGTCAGCATGGTAAGGACTGGTTGGGTCATGTATGACCACAGCATGTAAACAGAAACTGGACTCTAATGAGGAGCATAATTCAGAGGATGGAAGTGATTATTGTCAACAAAACGAATGGTGCTCTTTATATACTATTTAGGAAGGAGACAAGGATAATGATTGTATGAGCAAGTCCTGTGAGACTCTCCTGGGACACACGCAAACTCCTTTGTGGGCACTGGGATGGGGCAGACGGGAGTGAGGGCTCACGTGGCGAAGGATCCAGCCCTGACGCTACATCCGCACAGGGGCGGTGGAAAAAAGCACACTTCTGGCTACATCCGCACAGGGGCCGTGGAGAAAAGCACACTTCTGGCTACATCCGCACAGAGGCCGTGGAGAAAAGCACACTTCTGGTTGGCAACCCTAAAAGGAACTCCGAGAGAAGACCTGAGGAGAAAACCTCCTCCTAGGAGGAGGCTAACAGGGGAGCTGAGGGAAGGGCTTTGAACTTAGGACCACAGAAACATGCGTCCAACCCCACCATACCCTGACTGAAATGTGCCCTGGGTGAGCTATGCTCACACGCAAAGCCCCAGGCATAGCCTGACGGTGGTAGCAGTGTCCTCCAGGCGTGGTAAGGCTGCCATGTGCCCAGTGGAAGGTCTTCACCCAAGGCTTGATGGAACTGCTTGTAGACATTTTGACGGCATTGTTATCTCTAACTCTGGACCACAAGCTCACTGCTGTGACTGTCAGGCCAGCGGCCCAGCCGCCCCATTTCAACATCTTAGTGTGTGCCCAAGTCCTTTCCTCTCTTTGAGGACCTTTCTCATGCTGGACTCCCCACCTTAGGATACAGTTTCTCAAAGTCTAAACCTGGCTAATTTATCCTGTGGGTTTCTGCTCACATACCCCTTCCTCAGGTTAGGTCTAGTACCCTATAAAGCAATTCCTTACTTAGCACCTGGTTCGTTCTCTGTTTCAAAGCATTGATCACAGATGCTTTTTTCCCCTACACTAAAGCACTAGCATAACAGCCATTTTCTGTCTCTGCTTCAATATAATTTACGTCAATAGCCAACACCTGTGACAAGCATATATTAAGCATGCAATAAACATTTGTTATAGATTGAACCAGAGGGAGCAATAATCACTTGCCTTGAGTACCTGCATATTTCAGGCCAAGTGAGTCTTGGGATTTATTCTTCTCTTCCAAAAGAAACAGCCACTGTGGTAAGATATTTGGATTAATAGCACCATTTGAAGTTTTAGTTTGCATAGCCCTTCCGCTCCATCTGCGCTCTGCAACTAAAGTTTCTTCTAATGTGTTCCAGAAGGCCCCAAAATTTCAAACATAAAGGATTAAGTCTGATGGATTGTAAGCTGCTCCCAGGAGTCAGTCAGAACTTTGTGGAACTTCTATATTAACCGCGTGAATTCACTCCCGGTCAGTTTGAAAGCATATGCTGTACCTCAAAGAGCCAGCAACAGATGACTCATCAGGTTGAAGTAAGCGAGGAAGAAGCAATGCAACGTGGCGAGTGAGGATAACAGAGCAACACGGCGAAGGAAAACGCTTACCGTCTATGAATTTTCAGGTTCCACTGGCTTAAAAAATGCTAGCCATATGCAGGTTTGGAAGCTGCGGAGTTTCTTCCCCACTGTGCAAACGTGTGAACACGTGAAACATACTTGTGGCTAACAAAGCGGCAAGGGTTACCAATACCACAGGCTGAGGGTGACCAGCTGCCCTCATTGGCAGCTGTCTGAGGATGTTCTAAGAAGGGAGATGAGGGTCTGGCAAACCAGGAGGGTTGGCCACCCTAGCACCAGCTGGGAATCCCCAACCTTCATTCTACTTCCTGCCTTGCTGGTGGGTACTTCTGCTCCTCAATCCTTGTTCTTAATCTGTGAAGCAAGGCAACACAGGGATGAAGGATGCTCCCACCAGGTGTGAAATGAATAGCATGTGGTCGTCTACAACACAGAACAACAGTGTAAGAATCTTGATGGTGGAGACAGTCTTCCCTCCAGCCTCCCCGCGCTACACCGATGCATGGGGCTTCTGGGTGGGGAGAGGAGAGCAGTGTGTGAACAGGACACTCCTGGGATTTTCTCAGTTAACGTCTTCCTTCTTCACAGTATAACCAATGCTATTCTCATGACTCCAGGCTGTCAGTTAGGTCCGGAAGGAAAACGGGAGTACCTGCTGCATGGACCTTTTCTGAGGAGATAAGCAAACGCTGACAAACGCAGAAAGGGGATAGACAACAAACCAAATAAATGGTTCTGCTCAAGTCTCTTGGTGAACCAGTGCATTTCATTGGGAGCATGGGTAAAGGCTATTTACAGAAACACGGGCAATTGACAAGCAACTGTGCAGCTGCTTCCCCGAAGGCTGTGTTTCTTCCAGCAGCATCAACTGCTTTCATACCTTCTGGGAGGGTGGGCCTCAGAGCTCCACTGCCTGCTTAATCCTGAGGACGGGACAGACCCTGTGATCCCCAGTGGGCCAAGGTTTCCCTCTGAGTCAGCTGAGCTGCCGAAGTGGCATGTGAGCCTGGACTGTCCCTCGAACAAGGGGAGCCCTGGCTCCAGCCTGCTACAGGGGTGTACCGCAGCCCTGCAAAAGAGCAGGGGTGGAGGGGAATTCAGGAAGCTCGGCGCTTCCACACTCATCTTGAACGCGTCCCATCCAAAGCGCAATTTCTCCACAGTCATGGCCAGGAGCATGTGCAGTCATCCGGGTGGAAGGCTCCCCCGTGAAATCGAGGGAGGAAAGGCAAAGGTTAGTCCCCTGGCAAGGATAAGATAAGCTCGGGGCTGGAGAGGGAGAAAGGTGGAGTCAGCCAAAGGCAATAAACAGCCTTTCACAAGTGCCCCAGAGCAACACTGGGGAGGAGAGAGAAAGGAGCGGGTAAAGAATCAGGAAGGGAAGGAAGTGACTGCCCTAAGAATGTCTGGGGCACTAAAACTATTCTAAAAATGCCTTTGGCAAGAGGACCGGAGAGGCCCTGGGGGGAAAGCAGGGGCTGAGTCGCCTGGCACCCCTCTCGGATGGTGCTAGGTCAAGGCACCTCCCACAGGAGGCAGCCAGGGGCCTGCTTGTTAGCTAAGGTGCGGAAACCTGCTCGGAGGGACTGGATGCCAAGTTGTTCTTTTCCTAGGGCGTCATGGTGGCTGGAGCCCAGGGGTCGAATTGGTTTGGATACATTGGATGTATCACTAGCTGGGTGACCTCAGGCAATTCTGAAGTCAACCTGGGTGTCTCCTCCCGTGACATGCAGCTACAATCTGCCCTGTGCAGACCATTAGGATTCCAGAGGCATGTTTAAGCCGCAACAGCCTTTAAAGACCCTCCTCCACCAGAGACCCTGCGATTTCCTCTCCATCCAAAAATACTGAAAGTGAAAAGGGGTTTGAAAACACACTTGATAGCAAAGACTGGTCTGACCCAAACTTGTTTGAATCAAAACTGACCTGAACAGATTTTGGACTATTTTTTATGCTTACTTCACTTGGTTTAAATATTCATATATTTAGATGAGGAGATATGAATATGTATTTGGTTAGGGACGGTTTCTAGAGACTATCATAGAGTATATGTATAAGCATATCCTTTCTCTGAAAACTAGAAGATTCTGAATTACACAGGTTTGAAGCATGTTCGGCTGATTTCAGGTCATCATTGCCCTGTCCCAGAAGCAGTGTGGCCCTCCGTTGGAATCTTGACCTCATAGCTCACAGGGAGAATCAGCCTCTGAAGTCCCCTCCCCCAATTCTACAGGGTCTCTGTGCTGCCAGCCCTGCTCAAAAAATAGCAAGGAGGAGACTAATTTATTAGCTGTTAGTGCTGTTAGGCAATAACCCAGGCCCTGGGTTGCAAAAATCCAGTTGGAAGAGATGGAAATGTGAAGCGATCATAACGACAAAATGGTCAAGTTCAGAAAATAGATGAGTTTTGAGAGACATTTCCAGAAGTCAAATCAACAGTAAAGTTCATGGAAGTTTTGAAAAAGAAGGGTGCTACTTTTATTGAGCATAAACTCCTTTTCGATTCTGACAGAGGCAGAATTTCAGTCTAATCCGAAGAAGGAGGGGTCTTTTCTGTGGTGTTGGGGCTACGGTTTTAAGCATGAGGAAGCAGTAAGTGAACAGCGAAGTTCTCTGCAAAACAGCTTCACGGGAGAAATCTACATCAGGTCACAGCTGGAAGTGTGGGTCCACAGGACTCTTCAAGACAAGAAAGGCAGAGGCGGCAAGCTGAGGTGCTGGCCTGACACCATGACCAAGTGGGCATGGTAGGGAGGATGGCAGACGTGCCCCAGCAAGCACGTGGTGAGTGTGGGATCTTGGCGGCTGTGTGGTCTCCCCTCACCGAGGCCCTCTCCCCTTCTCCAGCTCAAGGGTGCCTGGGGCAGCTGTCCAGGCAACCGAGAATGTGCTTTCGCCATCAGCTGCTTTTGTCTGAGCGTGAATCTGAGAGTGTGTCTGAGTGGTCATACTGCTCTAGCGTCCATAAGTTCAGGTTCTTCCTTCTGTGCCGGAGTGTGCCAGCCCCAGACCCTCACTCCTGCAGGCCTTCAAGAAGCAGGTAGGAGAGGTCCTTCAAGGCAGCTCAGGCTGCCCAGCTATGGCTCCATGCCTTCTGCCTTGAGCCATGCCAAGCAGCCATCCCTCACATGCACAGATTCACAGACTATGCCCATGTGCGCACGTGTGTGTGTGTATGTAAGTGTTTCTGTGTGTGGGTATGTGCAGTGAGCTCAGGTCTTCTTGGAGTCTAGATGAAGACATCGGATTCTTTGGAGCAGATGTCATATGTTGGTGATTGTGAGCTGCCCTACATGGGAGCTGAGAATTAAACCCCAGTCCTCTGCAAGAACAGTAAATGCTCTAAATGAGCTATCATCTCTCCGGCCATTATCTTTTTATGCCCCCTGGCTAGTAACTCTTAATTTCATTATCTTAACTTGATTATCGTAGGTCCTCAGACCACAAGTCTTTCTGGCCACTTCCTGCTTTCCTAGTCACAGCAACTCACCCCAACACTTTTCCCCCCAGTTTTCAGTTGATTTCATTCAAGGACCAACTATGTAGACTTTGCTTTGTTGAAATCAGCAGGTTAGGAAGGGGACTGCAGTGATGGGTGGCCTGGGTGACATCTAGTCTATAAGGGCCTGCCTTCTCTTCCCAGGTTCAAACACTTCCTGAGCTGCTTTGATAGAAAGGATCCTAAGAATCATTGTTTTTTCAAGGTCAGAAAGAGATTCTGGAAGAGGAACCATTTAGAATGTGAAAAACAGTGTGTGTCTTTACAGTACTTCTGTTTATTGTATCTTATGTTGATTGGGATGCTAGCATTTCTGGGGTTGTTGGGGCACTCTCGTTTATGTTCCCAGTGAAGTTACACCACCACGAAAAAGGGAAAGTCGTGACTCATGAGGATTCAGAATGTGACTGGGGGACGGGCCACTGTGCATCTTAGCCTTTGTGCTCAAATGCTGGTTAAGACACAGCAGAAATGTTACTTGACGCGGGTGAGATCAGGATTGATGGAGGTGACACAGAGATCAGAGGTAGAAAACGGGCATTTCCAGAAGCAGAACTGTTCCTTAAATCAGAGCAATGGAGACTGTGCACCAAGTCACCAGGGGCGCGAGGTTTTGCGGCCCTTGAGAGGGGAGGCGAACCGGGGGCTCCGTGGGCAATCTTGTGGCCTCAGTTCTGCTGCAGTCTCAGGTAGGAACTGTCTGGGCTGGCAGTTATTCTTGAGCAGGGGTGGTTTCCTAGCGAATGTCTGCACAGACTGAGCTGTTGTCACCCTTTAACACGGCTGGGGTATCGCACCCTGATTCTAAAAGAATGCTGAAACTGCTTCAGCAAAACACCAAAAGTCAAAAAGTAAAAGAGACACACCGGCAAACAGCACTCTAACCCCACAGTGCAGCGATCGTGAGTCCCAGGCAGCCGTAGCTATTACAGTGCAAAGGGGGTTCAGAAACAAGACTTAAGAGATAGATGTCTGTGGCTCGGGCCACCATAGCAAAGCCAGGAGCTTCAGACTGGGTGTTGTGCAAGCTCCTCTGACCTGAAACACTCCATCCCGTGGGAAGGCTCATTCAGACAGGAAGTACACAACTCAAGACTTTCAGGAAATCCCTGAAACATACAACATTCACAAGGCCTTCCCTCCCCACAGCTCTATAAACAGTCATGATCGTACCGGGTAAAAGACTCTCTATGCAGCTGCCTGCAAGGCGGCAGAGACTTTCAGAGACTCCACTTTGGCAAGCAGTCGTGCAGACTGAGGTTTGCTTTGCGGGAGTTGTCCATGTTTCCTGTAAATAATCCCTCACCCACACTCCTGTAAGTAACCAAGAAACTCACTGGTTTTAGTAGAATTGTGGGGTTTTGTTGTTGTTGTTTTGCGGGTTTGTGATTTGTTTGTTTGTCTATATGGGGTGAATAGATGTTTGAGTCTCCACAGGAAAAGTCTCCATCGATAGATGTTTTAAAATGTCAATAAATATAGGAAATGTCCATGTGTATGGTACAGTATTATTCAGCCACAAAGAACAAAAGTATGTCATTTGCAGAAAAATGACAAAACTGAAGATCAACATGTTAGGTAAAATAAGGCAAACTCAGAGAACAAATGTCATGTTTTCTTTCATGTGTAGAACAGCTATTTTTATTTTGTTTTGAGGCAGGGTCTCACTGTGTAGCACTGGCTGCCTTGGAATTTGCTGTGTAGACCAAGATAACCTTGAACTCACAGGGATCTGCCTGCCTCTGCCTCCCAAGTGCTGGCATTACCAAGTGTGTCACCTCATCTGACGATCAAGAGACAGAAAATAAAAGAAAGCATTAGACCTGTGAGAGAGAAAGTCCAGAGAACACACGTCAACACGGCACATAGGAGCCCTTTTCACATTGACACTTACCTGGACACCCTCAGATACAGTATGTGCTCAGTACCTAGTGCTGGGTATAAAAGCACGTGTGTGCTGATGTGTTTAAAGTGGACTCTCTTCAAAGCTTGCTGTAGTGAAGTTTTCTACAAAGTGCAGATCCACGCCTGGTTAATGCGATGTGATTGTATGGTGGCCAATGGTGGTATCCCTGCTATATGCAACTTGTGAGCCTCCTGAAAGAGTATGCAAAAGAACAAAGGAGAGTCCGCTCACTCGTGCCAAGGGTCTTTGGAAACAACATTAATGCCATCCCTGTACATGTGCACACTGCTGGGTTATAGAATCACTGGACTGAACCTGTAGTAACACTTAAGGGGCATAAACAGGACTTGATTGCCTGAAAACATCTCAGCACTAGCTCAGTTTATGAAAGCTGCAACAGAGTCTGGGGAGATAATTCAGAGCCCTAAGGCCCCAGAAACTTTTTGTTCGGAGACTGGAGGAGGCAACCCAGGTGGCAAGTGAGACCTAAACTCTGGTGGAGATGGCCTGTCGCGGCTGTGCCAACCAGGAAGACTGGGGGATGCTGCTGTAACTATGGCCCCTCAAATCCCTTACAAGGCGGACAGTCACCTTGAATGGCGTCCTAGGATGTGGATGTGACCGGCTCATCACACAGCAGTGAGGACACAGAAGGAACAGAGGAGCCTCCATGTCCAGAGCGCAGAGGAAGACTTCAGTTGGGGTAACTAGAGTCACCATCTGTTTCTCAGACCACCAGGCGTCTCATTTTCTTTGTTTGCTTGTTTTGTTTGCTTTTTTTTTTTTTTTTTTTTGTGACACAGAATCTCTAGGTTAGGCTGCCATCTAATATCATATGTAGCTAAAGATGACACACAGTTTCACCTCAGCCTGAAGGCTGATATTACAGGTGTGTGCCATTAGACCTGGTTTATACAGAACTGGGGATCAAACCTGGGACCTCATGGGTGCTAGGCAAGCACTCCACCAACAGAGCTACATGGCCATTGGCTCTTTCTTAACCTGGCAGTCCTCCTTTCCCCACATGCTCACACTTGGGCACTTCCATGAGAACGCGGAGTGAAGTCTGACGGGAGGTGCTTAGAGTGACTAAGCTGTATTCTTCTGGGCGACCCTGGGGAAAGGCTTCCTAGATTAATTTAGAACTATTAATTATGATGAAGTTATTATGGTTCAAGTTTCTTGGAACACTTATGGAAATCATTTATTCAGATAGAGAGTCCCTAGTTAACATGGGTAATTGGATTTTGCAAACATGTACGTCAGTTTGGGGGCAGGGGTTGCTGCAGAGGACAGAAATACTTGGAAAAGAATTGTGTCAAGCTTGTCATCCAGGGTGAAGGCTGAGATTTTCAAAAGCCTAAAACCAGCCTTGGATAGAAGAGATTGAAATCACAACCAAAACAAGACAGAGCCAATCCCCTGTAGCAGACTGCAAGTGAGGAAGGTAACCTCCCTTAGGCCCTAGGAAGAGGTGTTCAGTGGTTTCTTTACAAATTACACCCTAAACTGGCAAGACGTCCTTGTGTTGTGCAAATGCCATCAATGAGATTAAGTGAGGATCATTGTTATTTAACACTTCCATAGGGTTGTACATCTGCTCAAAGATTTATAGCCCCTTGTCCCTAAACAATCATAATATCTTTCTAAAGCTGAAGTTCCCGTCCTGGAGGGAGGTCTCAGGGATGATGAAGGAGCTCCAAGCAGGTCAAGGGAGTCGGAGCTCTATCTCAAGAAGCTGTTTGGTAGCCACAGAAAGCTGTAAACTGCAGAAGGCAGGAGCAGGCTCCCAGAGCCCAGGGTTGCAAAGCAGCCCAAAGTGGCAAACATGCCAAAGGGCAGTGTTTCACCTCATTGCCAAAATGCAGAAAAGAAACAGGAACAGTCAGGAGTCCCACAATCCCTTTCAGAGCACACCCCAGTGACCTGGAGCCTCGTACTATGTCCCAAAAGATTTCTAACATTTTTCTCATCAGCTCCAAGTTGAGGCCTGAGCTGTTAATAGCAGCGATCCTGGGAGACACTCCAAGCCATAGCAGTCAGGGAACTTTCAGAAGTTCCCTGTGAAGTGTGTTGGCAAGGCAGGGGGAAGTTTCCTTGGGTGCAGCCCCGCTGTTGCTGGTCTCTGCAGGCGAAGAAAAGAGCTGACATGCCCTCATCTCCACAGCCTTGTGTTCGCGGACAGCTTCTGCCGTCTTAGAAGATAACCTTGGCCACACTCCTCTGCATGCACTGCAGATAAACTGATTTGGAGCTCAGCACAGCATAGAGTCTTCTGAAAGGTGGGCTATGACTGGGGAGTTGCCTCAATCAGATTGGCCAGCAGACATGTTTATAAGGGCTTATCTTGATTATTAATTATTACCTTGAGCTCACAGAGATCTGCATGCTTCTGCCTTCCAAGTACTGGGATTAAAAGCAAGTGCCACCAGATCCAACTCCTTCATTGCTGTGAGGACTCACATTACACAAGTGTATGCAACTGCTAACACTCAGAAATGGTCATGTTAGATTCTGTGACTTTTTATTTGAGAGTTTAGCTAAGAATACCTTGAACATTCATATATATTAAAATCCTATGCTTCTGAGTTCAAATTAGCTAGTTGATCTGTTTCCCAAACTAGCTGAGGGGAAAAAGAACCGCTTTTGTTTTCTCAAAGGAAGGAGTTCATTTGAATTCTATGAATCTTGTTTCTCCTTTTGAAAATAAAAGTGAATGAACATATTGAAATTTCTTCTGTGACTGTCAGTTTTTTAAAAGTTCATCTTCCAAGCTTTAAAAAAAAATAAAACAAAACAAAACTCCTTGAGTTATCCCTTTATTAGTTTTCTGTGCATGTGTGCCTTTGTGGGTTTGTGTGCTGTGCGTGGGGGGGGGAGTTATAAGGAGGCCAGATTCCCTGGAACTGGTTAAAGGTGGTTTGTCATCTGTCATATGGGAGCTGAGAACCAAACCTCTACAAGATCAATAACACTCTTATTTACTGGGCCAGCTCTCTACCCTCTAAATACAACTCCTAAAGGCCCCAAGGAGCTAACCAGGTAATAAGGAATTACTGAGTGGCTGATTGCATTTGTGGAGTAGGTTGAGTTGAACTGGCTGTGGTTTCATGGAGTTAGAATGACTATGACAGAAGTCAAAGGCCGGAATTCATCCAATTTGCTGGAGAAGGCCCTCTCTCCTTCATTGGACCTGTCTGTCAGGGCGAGGCCATGGGAAGTGTCACTGGAACAGCAGGCAAAGCAAGGAAAGAATGAAAGAGCCATAAGCTGGCCTCAATGAACTCCCCAGTGGGCACTTAGGGACTTCATTTAAAAAATGGCACTTAACTGTAGGTCGCCTAAACCCGCCGAGGAAGCGAATCTGAACACTTGCACAGGCAGACACCTTCACTAATTACTTTGTACAGTTGGTGTTTTCCAGGGCAGTAGGCAGTGCAGTTGAAGACAGCCAACTGCCCTCACCACACTCCCAGCTTTCCTGACCAAACACCCGTGACGCTTTAATTCACTGGCAGGATCCTGACGAGTGTCCATGCACACATCTACAGTGCAATAATGAAGACAGCAAAGTAAGTCATGGTGATCAAGTAACTGAGCCAATGATCAAATGTGACTTCCACGTCAATTTTGACAGGGCAAAATGAAAAATAAATCAGTCTTGCGTTATGCACACACCAAGACTGTCGATTTTAGTTTTGAAAATAAATTGTTCTTTGTTTAAAACAAAGTTTAACTGGTCTCCCAGAGAATGATGAGATAAGAATGGGTCGGTATAGACTGTCATAGGTATTAAAGCATTATGAAGAGGTTTGTATCAAGACATATCAAAAAGAGATTTCAAGATATGCAGACAAACAGAAGCATCAAGTAAGTTCTTGGGTGAGGTAAGACACTTAAAAATTTTATTTATTTATTATTTATTACAATTTGTTCACTTTGTATCTTGGCTGTGTCCTCCTCCCTCATCTCCTTCCAATCCTACCCTCTGTCCCTCTTCTCCCCCTATGCCCCTCCCCTAATCCATTGATAGGGGAGGTCCTCCTCCCCTTCCATCTGAGCATAGCCTGTCAGGTCTCCTCAGGAGTGGATGCATTGTCCTCCTCTGTTAACGGATAGGACTAACCCGCCAGTACTTCATAAGACATACAGACTGCGCACTAGGATAACATTCCACCAATAAAAGACAAAAAGGGATCCAGAATGTGACAAAAGTTGGCAGTTCAAAAGACAGCTTATTTAAGAAATGCTATCAAAGTGGAGAGGCCTTTGGAGAGTATACTTGCGCCAAAATCTCATTTGTCAGTTGAATCCTAAGTGCATCCAAAACTGTATAAGAAAACTAAACTCAGAAAAGTATTAAAAGAAAGCATGGATTATATTTTGAGGAATAAACCCACAGCAGTAAAAGTTTTGCTGTGCACAGCAGAAAACCAAGATACCATATACTACTGGGTGATAACATCTACCAGAATGTAAAGCTTGTCTTACACAGCACCACAAATGAGCAAAATGAAGCAGAACAACCCGAAACTGAGTGAAGACAGTTTTTCCTTAATGGGTAAAGAACCTGGATAAGTCATTATGCAAATAATAATGAGATTTTTTTAAAATTTTTTTATTACTTCTTTTTTTCATCAATTACACTTTATTCATTCTGCATCCCCCCATAAGCCCCTCCCTCCTCCCCTCTCAATCCCACCCTCCCTCCTCCCTCTGCATGCATGCCACTCCCCAAGTCCACTGATAGGGGAGGTTTTCCTCTCCTTTCTGATCTTAGTCTATCAGTTCTCATAAAAAATGGCTGCATTGTCCTCTACTATGGCCTGGTAAGGCTGCTACCCCCACAGGGGAAGGTGATCAAAGAGCAGGCCAATCAGATTATGTCAGAGGGAGTCCCTCTTCACATTACTATGTAACCCAATTGGACTCTGAACTGCCCCTACATCTGTGCAGGGGTTCTGGAGATTTTTTAAAAATGCCACAAAGTTCCGAATCACCTCCCCAAAACAGAACAAACTTCTAACCACGCGGAAGATGCTCAGCCCCATCCATAAATAAGGACATGCGAATTTAAGCTGCAACGCAAGGCTATGCTTTGACTATCAGCCTGGCAAAGGTTCACTGCGTGTTCTCCAGGACCCTGTTGTCACCGATGGGTGGAAGTGCTCTCGCTCGCACTGCTGTCAAGAACAGAACTGGGGGCTATTTTCTCTGATCCGGGTGAATCTCACTCCTGTTGATCCAGCAAGTTCTAGGAGTTTGTCTTTCGGATCCACTGGCAGATGAGTGAAATGCAGGGCTTGAAACAAACACTTGAATTGAACTCCTGCAACCTTAGGCTCCGGCATTCTGAGTAACCCCTCATGCCCACAGCACCAGGCACACTGACACCTGTGAGGGCGCTGTTTTCAGAGTTCACAGGAGCGTGAGGAAGAGTTACTGAGGGCGGAGCCACTGACTGCAAAGAGCTGCTGAGTGTGGAAAGGGTCCTGCCCCTCCACCTCACAAACCTAAAGTAACTCAGTAACTTCTTTCTCTCTCTTTTTTCCTGTAAAACCATTGCAAGTGTGTCTTCTGCCTCCAAACACACGTCCCCTCTTGAGTGACTCTTCCTCCTGTTACACCCACTTTGTTCTGCTCAAACTGCCTGCGGGAGGGTCGCTATTAAGCATGTGTGTGTGTGTGTGTGTGTGTGTGTGTGTGTCTCTCTCTCTCTCTGCCAGATTCACCAGGTCTCCTCAGCCCCACTCCGGTCCCCTTTGTTGGCAAACTGGTGAAGCCACACTTTCCAGGCGTCTTGTTGCTTAGGATGGTTTTTCTCACGCTGCTACAGGATTTCCCATGTCCTTTACAGCTTCGTCCTCCTTCTCTTCCCTCCTAAAGCCTTTCCGGCCATTCTTAGGCACTCTTGTGGTTTCGCTTGTCAGTCAGTGCTGCCACAATGTTTATGCAAGCCATCGCTCCTGGTGAATTTAGCATCAATAATTGTTTAACACCGGCTCTCTCCAGCCCATTGTTGCTTCACGTCCTAGTCCTCGCTGCATGTCCTTGTTCTCCAAAGTCTCCTAAAGTGTCCCCTCAGGGTCAGCTGCCCTCCCATCCTCTGTTCCTAGTGCCTTTTCAGTGGCGACAATGCTGTCCCTTGGGCAGCCAAGGGCCTCCTCGGAAGAGCAATAAGTCCTACTCTTTTAAGATCTACAAGCAATTCAGCAACAGTCAAAATTTCATGAGACCAAAGCAATTAGGACAAAGGCATTAGAAAGGGTTCCTTAAGGGATGAAAATGAAATCTGAGAAACTTGCCTTTGGACATTTCCATCAGGCCGAGGAGACCAGCCAAGGCAGGCTTGTCCAAACTCAAAAGAGCTGCCCCCTCTAATCTTTCTTCCAATTCCCCAACCCAGCACCCACATCCTTGTCACAGCTAATGTCGTTTTAAATTTCACATGTTCGCTGCATTTAGCTGATTCCTCAGCCTCTGCTGAGCTAATCATACCAGGTCTTTCATCTCCTCTCTCCCTGCCTCCTTCTCTCTTTTCCTCCCTTCCTTCCTCCCTCTCTCCCTCTTGCTTCCCACCTCTTTCTTGTCCATCCCCTCTGGCCACTCAGGCCACCCGGACTTGCATATTTTCAAACTGCTAGCTTTGTTTCCTTGAAACAGAAGAAGACAGCCCGTGAGACAGCCGAGCAGGTAAAGGCACTCACCACGGCCCTGACAACCTGAGTGCAGTGTCTGGGACCCACACCTTGTCCTCTGACATCCACACGTGTCATGTGCCCCCGTGTGTGAACTCACAACTAAATAAAATAATATATCGAAGCAATATTGCATATGACTATGTAATAATATGACGTAAGATTATATGAAGATCCAAGCCCTCCCCCATCCTTTGGGTTGGTTTCCTGTATTCCTGTCAGTGCGTTCTAACAGACTCTCTGCTCTCCCTGAAATTCACTTTGTACTTTTGTCGTTTTCTCAGCATCCCCTTCTTTTCTCCTGAACACTGATCTTACCCAGAATCTCAGTTCAACCGTCAGCTCTTCGGTTGGATGTTCCTTCCGGCGCTTCCTGCTAGAACCACTGTCTGCTCCTACAGCCCTCACTGCACGTATCTATGAGTCCGTGAATGCATCGCACCGTCCTTCAGCCTGTAGTCGGGAGCACAGGGAGACCTATCAGGCTCAACACAAATTTAGAGACCGATACCCCCCTCAGGAAGGCGTTCTGCTGGGTATGAAAGCTGGGCAGCAATGCAGGGAAGAGAGCTGGCTTCACGAGGCCTAAACCTCCCAGGAAGACAGACATTTGGAAAATAACATTTGAAAACTGTCCTGACAAGTGCTAGAAAGAAACAACAGCAACAAAACTCCAACTACTGACTAGGACAGCAGTAGACACCGACATCCAAAGGTCTGAGCTGGGCAACTCCTTCAGAAAAGATCTGAAGCCTCAGACTGGAATGAGGTAGTCAGTTCAGAGAAGTTTTTTACACGAGACAAAAAGAGCTGAAGCTATCAACCACAAATAAAGCCAACAAACAGACACTACTTGTGGAAGGTGTGGGGGGGGCAGGTTCTGGAGAGATCGCCAAGTAGATTATGGTGGTAAAGTAGCCTGCCTATCACGGTAGCCTGCCTGTCACACCGAGTCTCTGTGTACTTTCTGGTGTCACACAAGGAGACACTGACCTAGATCCACATGGCAATGCTTTTGTCTGTCATGCCAAGCCACTGGAATGCTGATTCAAAAGTGTCCCCCTCAACTCAAATAGAAAAACAGTCAGAACTGTGATAGAGGTGGATTAGTGAATGTTCTAGAAGTATTCCAATTTCGTTCTGAATTCCTTGGAAAGCTGAACATCCTTTGCGAATGACTAACAGCCGTGCAAGGTGCAATTATTCAGAACGTGACCTCACTGCCTGGGGCCTGAGCAACAAGGCTGCCTGTGACTGGAGATGAGTCACGTGACATGAGCACAGAGGGAAGAAATGGGATGAAATGCCCAGTTCTGTGATGGAGGCTTCAGAACTGGGGGCTGCACTGCCTCCGCTCTCCCAGGGAGCGCTTCCTCATTCCCATGCCAGATCTCTCTGGGTGCTGCAGGTAGTCGTGGAATGTGAACTGTATTTGTCAAAACAAGCCAGTCCCATGTTCAAGGGGTCACGTGGACACGGTGCTTTCCACAAACATGAGTCATGGATGAAGGAACAGAGACGGTTGTGAAAAAGAAGAGTGAAACCTAAAAATAACAGTTCCACTGAAGGGTGGAGCTAGAGGCGGGCTTTCGTCACCCTTGGCCGCCATCTCTGCAAATTCCCCAGCTAAAAGCAGCAAGTAGAGTGCAGGCTGCAGACATGACCAACCAACATAGCAGGTGCCCGTGGAGGGAGACTCCAGTGTCCCAAGGGCCTCTTGTCACTTATTCCTGAGGCGGACAGTCAGGAATACAAAGTCTTTAATGGCTTTGATCCCCAAAAGATCAGGAGGACAAATATTGGGCTGCTGTCAGCAACACCTGTGCAGGTTGTCCGAGTTAGAAAAATGCTCGATCGTTTTACTCTGTAACCTAAACACTCCCATCTTCCCACTGTTCCATCTACTCTGGAGGCAAGGGCCCTTGTTTGTCCTGTTTCGGCTCCATCCTCAGTGTCTAACATGCATAAATATTTGCTTAAGGAAAAATGGGAGGAATGTCTGTTGCTAGGTGCTCTCAGCTTGCAAGAAGGCATCTGAGCCGTGGGTCGGGCAACCAGGAAGCAAGTAGAGGAGGAAATCAGTGGTGACTCAGTGACTCTTTCCCAGTGCTCTCTCTCTACACCAGGTTATTAATATTACTCAGTTTGGCTGGGGCTGTTTGGCTTTGGGCCAATAGGTCGGGGAGGATGGTAAGGGATAGAGGGTGAACACGGGTTGAGGTCGTAAGAACCAAACTTGTCACTGAGGGCTGCCCAGAACACGGCCTCAGGGGTACAGAGGTGCTTGCTATGGCCTGGATTTGTTTCTAGTACAACTTAGAGGACAGCCCAAGTCCTAGGGCAGCAGCGTTCCAGGGCAGTCCTGCACTCAGAACCCCGCTTTACCTTGTGCAGACAATGTTTCAGTCGTTAAATAGGAGGTGACGGGTGTGCTTTTGATTGTTTTGTGTTTTTTTCCCCTTAATAATCAGGCAATCATTGACATCTGTCCATTGGCAAGGAGCCATGAAGAAGAGTATCCAACTAGAGAGGAGAAAAGCCAGACTGGCAAGTGGGCTGGCTGGGAAAGGAAAGCCAGATACTTCGTCTCCAGTCCCCACGGATGAAAGGATTTAAAGTTCACTGTGGGGGAAGGGAAGGGAGGGAGAAGGGGAGGGCGTGAGGGAATGACAGTGGATACAAAAATGGGCATTTCCCAAGCCAGTGTGCATTTGCCTCTTAACGCCTGGTTAGAAAGAAAAGCCTCTGAAGTGAAAGGCTTCGGAGAGGTTGAGGGCAGTTATAAGAACATCACGGTGAGGGGACAGTTAGGGGCAGGGAGGACAGATGTAACTGGGGCCTCAAAGGCCTGCACGCCAAGAAGCACCAAAGAAGGAAGCAGGGCCCTACCTGGATCATGGTCCAAGTCCTGGAACAGATGGACAATATTTCTGTTTTTGGCTAATGGGATGGCACACTTTGACTCACTGCAGAACTTTCCTGAACCAGGAGGAGATTGTCGGTCTATGGGCTGCTCGTGACTCTGCTTGGGGTGGGACACCAGAGGAGCTATTTGATGACAGGCTCACATTCAGTCCATCTGGCCCAGTCTGTGAATTCAGGCATAGGATAACTATATGCAAACCATTGCTTCTTTGCTCAAGCTCCTGAAGGGAAAAGCTCACGGGGACTGAGATGTACATATGTGACAGCCAAGACAGGTTTTGGAAACTGGACAAGCAGCTGTTAAGATTTCAGTCTGAGATTGCAAAGCTTCATCAGATAGGAAAGCCAAGGCGATGGTTCAGATTATTTTGTATTTAAAGTTGGAAACACGCTCATTTTGCGTCTGAGCTGTAAAGCACACATACCAAAACCAACAGGGCTCCTAGGCAGACGCCAGGCATGCTTTGATTTATTTGTTTTGCTTTTGAAACCAAACAATAGTAAATAAACAACGAAATAGCTGTAGAATAAGACCACATTCAAACTCTCTAATAACTAAAGGTGTGCCTCACAAGGTCAGGAATGATGGTTGTGAGGAGACTGGTAAAGAGTGAAGAGCAAAGAGAATGGGGAAAAAAAATCAAGGCAGTCTTACAAGCAAAAGCCAGTTCGCCTATCAGACATTTACTTGTTAAAACCTCTTGATAGAACCCAGCCGGAAACTGGAAGAGTGATTCTATGTCCAAACTTGGAAACACAAATAACCACTCAGGGTCTACAGGCATTAGTGTGTTCAGACTTGCACCGATAAAAGGGTTTTTGGCAAGAGCGCTGGTGTGTAGTTATGAGAGGAGAGGGTTGGATTGGAAGGTGATTGGCAGAGAAACAATCCCGAATAATCATATGGGGGAAGACAGTGAAGGAAAACTTCAGTGGGGATGTGGTGATTACAGATTCTTTGCAAAGTACACAAACCTGCAAAGGAAAAAACCCAGTCACCCAGCTATATAGGGCACACTCGGCCTCTCAATTAGGCTTATAGGCACCCACAGCTAACACCCTATTTAGGCCTGTAGGCATCCTCAGTCCAATGCACACCCTCTTATGGGTCACTCAAATTCTGTCTTAAATTGTATCCCTTCCAGGGATTCCTAGTTATACCCCCAAGAATGAGAACAGTTTTGACATTTCTGACATAACCTTGGGGACCTGAAGACATGAAACCTTTCAGGCCAAGACCTCACGTTTCCCCAGCAGCCCTCAGACTCCTGTCTAAACAGTCTCTCGCTAGTCTACATGAATTCCCTTGCATACCACATGCATGTTCTATTTATATGTTTCCTTGTCCTGAACAAGGTTTGGCACCATTGTGTGGGAGCAACATGGAGAAAGAAAAACAAAGTCTATCCACAGGAAGAAAAATGGAGAATGTGGGAGCTTGGAGGAATTTACATTCTTTGTTCATGGTGACTTAAGAGTCAGAGAATATCTATGCCTCTGAGAGAAATCACACACACATGCAAAAAAAAAAAAAAATGTTGAAGCTCATCAGCTCTGTCAAGTGGATTGTCACTAAAAGCAGAAATGTAAACACTGAGTGGCCTGTCCCCACCCCTTCCATTTCCCTCATCAGCCTCCAAAGAACCCAGCAAATTAGCAGGGACTCCATTTGGGTGGAATTAAGAGACTGTCTGTTGAAGGGGGCAGGTATTGATGGACGGGGTGGGGGCACAGGGAGGTGGGCAGGGCGAGCCTGGGTGAGCTGCCCTGGCGTTTTAAGGAAGCACAGGGAAGAGCCAGCTGACATTTTATGGATTGAGTGTAATGTTTGGGGAATTTGGCATTTCTGCCACAGGGCGCTGGCTGCCCTGCTAACCGCTTTCTTTCTCCCTGCTGGTAAAAGTGCAGGAGAAAAGGGTTAAATAAATGTTTGTGATATGATAAGGTGCTTGTTTACTCAAGGAATGACAGATCATTGGCTCCAAAGGCAGCCCTGAAAAATAGTGGAACAGGACTGGCTCTCCTCCTCGGGTGATGTGATTTCCTCCCAAGGCTCTGCTCTTTCTGAGGAGTAGCTTGCTCTGGGAATTAGGAAGGACGATTTCCCTGAGGTTAGAGACTGACATGTTGATGCTGAGGGCTGCAGCCCCCGAGGCTGGCTGGGAACTGGGAAGGGCCGGGCCTTGACAATGCTTTTCCGGCCAGGGAAAACCCCTCACTCACTACTGGCACAGCACCCCAGGGCCCGGCTCACTGTCCCAGGGAGACTGTGTGGCAGGCCTCCTTCCCTTCTTGCAGAATGAGAAAAGAGTTTGCTCACTGGGAAGACATGTCTTCCCCCGGAAAATTGTGCTGCTGTGCTTGCCGCTGATCACAGACTTTGTCCAGAGCACAACTCAATGACACTCGAGGAACACATGTACCCAGGATCACAGAGCATCCACACCTTAACCTGCAAACGCTTTCTCGGCCCTGTGAACTTTCTCCTCTTAGACTCCAGCGACGCTAGCTCGTCCTGGGAGGGTTCATTCCAGACCTGCAAACAAGGAGACAGTCACGTGCAGCTTAGGCCTCTGCCGTTGCTGAAAATCAAAGACGCCCTGCCCTGGGCGCCCAGAGCCAGTCAGACTGGGGCGGTGACGCCATGCTGAGGACTCTGACTTGGTCAGCCCCTGCCCTGTTTCCACATGATACTCTGATGGGGTTGGCTCCTGCTGGCAGAGCCAGGGTTCTGAGCCCAGAGTGCTTCCCCGGCCCTACGCCCTGTCTCTGCTCGCCCTTCTGGCGCGCAGCGGAGGCTGCTCGCATACTTGCCGAGTGGAGGAGTTCACGCAAGATGTTTGGCATAGTTCTCATTTAAAAGGACTCCATGCCAAAATCAAACACCAGGGGGGAAGCAGAGACCGCCGTGATGTCACTGCCGTTTTCTTTGGGATCCTGGGAACCACTGTGCGATTTTTCACAACAGCCTTGTGGCCTTATCAGCCCGTTTCCCAGGTCGCAGGACACCAGGCACCAGGCGGGGAGCCCCGGTGCCCTTCAGACACGGTGACTCAGGTCGGAGCTGACGTTATCAACCCTCCACGGCCCGGCTATTTTTACGATCACATTCGGTGCTAATAGGGCCCGTTGAGCGGACACAGCCATGCGCTCAGGCTTAACTGCAGAAGATAAGACTCCGGTCCCCAAGAGCTTACTGCCTGACTTTTGCAAAAACCAGATGGCAAAGAATGGTTTCCCTCTGCCCATCAGCAGGGATTGAGGGGGTGGAGACCAGAAGGCTGCAGTCAAGGCCTACATCTCCCAGGGTGGGACCTCTGCCTTAACATCTACCCCATGTGATGTTTTAACCGTCGACTGTCTGTCCCCGTTAGTCGTGACTCCACACGCTGCGTCTCTAGCTATCAAAGTTCAAACTAGTTTTAATGGCGGCTTAATTAAAGGCCCATTGGGTCACCAAGGTGTCTCTCCTACCAGTCACAAACACAAACATCACCAGTGGGGACACGAGGAAGCATGGAGTGGACCTGTCTGTCGTCTCTGAGTTAAAGGCGGTGAGTGTGGACCGCATGGGTAGTCTTAGAGTCTTTGGCCTAGCTGTGCCCAGCCAAGCAGTGGGAACCAGCCTTCTCCACTTCACACCAGGATCGCTCGCCACCAAGGAGCCTCCCTGCAAGTGAATCAGGAACCCCCTAGTTCATTTGGGCAATCAGTATCAGCGTGTTATGACCCTGTGAGAATTATCCTCTTATCAAAGGTGTCAACCCCAGGGTTTGAGGCATGCATGTAACTGGGCACTAGTTATGCTTTTTTTTTTTTTTTTTTTTTTTTTTTTTTACAGCTGACCTTGAGGTTGAGATTTGAATAGAAGGAGTAGAAATGGGTGGCAGCGCGTGTCAGCAAAAAGCTGCAGAAAACCACTATACAGCGTATTGGGAGAAAGCTGTTCTGAAGGCAGTGAGGGGTAGGGAAGGCCCACCCAGAGCTGTCCTTTCCTAAGATCGAGGACTCGGGTGCCAATCTGGCAGCCCCTCTTTGCCATTTCTAACTTGATACTGCAGCCTTGGCCTGCAGGCTCCCTTGGCCAGCTGAGCGCTGCAGGTGCTTGCAGTAAGAGCCAGCAGTGTGTGGGGACAGTGGACCGAGGAGGCCCAGGAAGGAGCCTGCTAGGGTCTGCCACAGGTTTTCCTCCTTCTTCCCCCTCCCTTCGTTTCTTCTTTCCTTCTCTGTGATGTTTCTCTTTGAGAGAATTCAGGGATGTGTATAAATTTGTCCGGTGAGTGGAATCCACATGGAGAAGTCTCTGAGGAAAGGGGGAGGGAGGAAGAGAGGGAGGGAAGAAAAGAAGTTAAGGCCTTCATGGCCACCTTCCCTCCCCCAGCTCTCTGCCCTGCAGTCTCATCAATGTGCCCTTTCCGTGTCTCCATCGGCATGCAAAGGGCACCCCACCCACCACCTCAGCCACCCATAACTCTGAATCGAACAAACCAAGACCTTCTCCCATGTGTCTGCTTGAATCCTGCATTCCCGTCCTGGTGCGTTTGACAGTGACCGGTGTCTGATTAACCTCTAGGGATACAAAAGGCCACATGTATCTCATTTTTCTTCATATGTTATGATTTAGCATCGCTAAGAGATGCTCCCTTGGCTGTTTGTTGATTGAGTCCTTGAGAGCACCAGCTTCTGCAATGACTTCACAGCATCAAGGTTCTTCCTGGGGGCGGGGGGGGGGACGTGTCTCCCGGTGAGAAGAACACCTAAGGGACAGGGTGCTGGGCTGCTCATGCCGAGAGCCAGGCCGGTAGCAGGTCCCACGTAGAGACGTAGCTCCTCAAATACGTATCCCATTCTTACCGTGAGAAAGGTGGAGGCCCCATTTCTCACAGATACACAGAGCTGGGATGCAGCTCAGTTGACAGGGTGAAGACTGGAAGTCCAGGGTCATCCTTGGCTATCTGGTGAGTTTGATGCCAGTCTTAGCTATGTGAGACCTTGTCTCAAAAATAAAAACAAGTTTGGAAGAACAAAAACCCAGCCACCATTTATAGCCAAGTTCTTTTTTCTCCAGTGTCCGTTACTTCAGCCCAGAGATGACTTTTCACAGCAATACCATATAGGTGGCTTTATGACACCCTCTGACCTTCATCTCTCCTCCAGAGCATTCGCTGTGCTGCCTGGGGCCACCACCTTACCCCCGAAGCTCCCTACCATGACCACTGAGAGAGCTCATTCCTCCACAGGAAGTTACAAGGGCGTGTTGCTGATTTGTTGGGCTAGACTATTCTTTGTTTGGGGACACTCCACACTGTACCCACCTGATGACGATGACACCCCTTCTAGACACGATGAAAAAAATCTCCTAATATATCACATGCCCTACAGTGTAAGATAAGCTCTGGGATAAACCAGTTGGAGAAAGGTAATATTTTGGTTCACATTTCACATATATTTGGTCCATGTCCCTTGGCCTGCCGATTAGGGACTAGTAAGGTAGAACTTGGTGGCAGGAGATGCGGATTGAACAAGCCTGTTCTCCTTATGGTACCCAAGGGCTGATGAGAGAAGGAGGGGCATGTTGCACTAACCCCTCAAGAGCAAGCCCCCATAACCCTGCTTCCTTTCACTGCCTCCCAACAGTGTCAAAGGCTGGTGATCATGTCTTCAGGTCATGCCCGTGGGGAGATCTTTAAGATCCAAGCTGCAACACCTCTCCGAGTCCACATACAGGACCCATGTCCTCAGAGGCGCTGGCTGGAGGGAGCAGCCTAACGGACACGTCACGTTTCCAGAACCGTCCTTTTGTCACACTTTTGTTCTAAAACTAACTTCCAGGATACTGGGTGTGTGTTTATTCACTGAAATGTGTCAGGGACATTTTCTCTGCCGTCTCGACCTTGGGAAAAGAGTGCCATGCTTAAGGAGGTGATGGGATAGTGGAGGAGGTAGACGCCAGAAACCGAGTTTAAAGCACATTTCATGGCCTGTGGTCTTAGGAGAGGACTGAAGGACATTGGGAACTGAGCCGGGAGAAGGAGGCCTGAGTGAATGAGTGCTATGTCAAGGAAGCCCACCCTCAGTCCCAGTTCCTTTCTGACCCGTGTGTGGATAGTGACAGTGAGCGCAGAAAACGTCCACAGGGTCTTCCTCCCCCAGGCGTTTGTGGCTGGAAGACTGCTCCCCGTCGGAGACAACTAACCATGGCCCCTCAGTCCAGCTGCGTACCATAGCCCTGACTCCTTGTTCAATGGATGCAGTGAACCCACCTCTCTGTTCAACTTTATGCAATAGGCCCACTGAGCTTCTGGGGTGCTGTGGTTTCTCTAGCAGAGAGCCCAGAACACTCTACCCCAGCTTTCTGTCAGTGTGTCCGTCTGTCTTTTCTTTGTCCCCTTGCCATTCCAGTCATGTCTGTCCCTGGACACAGCAGAGGAAACTTGCTTACCCTAGTAGGCCAGGAGTCCTGTGGGCCTAGTCTTACCTGAAGCCTATAATTTGTAAACCGTGGCCCTCAAGTATGGTTTTGTAAGATATATGAACTATGACTGGTTCTTACATTTATAAAGAGCTATTTAAAAAGCAACAATAATCAAACAAAAAACAAAACAAACAAGCCCACAAAGCCATGTTTGCCAGCCCTCTGCTTAGAATGAGTAAAGGCGCCCTTCACTGCTTGGAGTAGAGGTGTACTTAGGAAATAACACAGTGTTTCCTCTTTCCTGCCTTCGTAGGAAAGGTGATTATATTCACATTGCCACTCTTACATCCTTGTCTAGATCATAGTCACATGGCTCCATCTAACTGCAAGGGAAAATGGGTCATATTGTCTATCTTTGGGCTGAGGCATAAGAGGAAATGATTTCTATTGAGACCCAGCCTTTGCCACGAGAGGACACTCTGGATAGAAAGGGAAAACGGTGCCCCTGTAATGACAGAGTTGATGCTAGTGAGAGCACACAATTGAATTAATATTGAAAAGAAATTGAAACCTGATAGTGGGCTGGGGAGATGGTCAGTGGGTTAAAGTGTGTTTTCTGTACAAGCGAGAAGACCCAAGTTCAAATCTGGGAACGGCAGTGTATGTCTATGATCCTATTGCTCTCAGGAAACACTTCCCAGATTTCACCTCAAGGGTGTTGGCCTCTCTTATACATGACTAATTTCTCAGCTCTAGTCACCCAGCTCCAATATCCCAGCAAAGCAAAGGTTTCATTTTTCTGATGTCCTGTTAATCACACCTGATTTTTCAGATACAGCTAACCATACCACAGAATCTTAATTATGGCCCCAACAGAGTTCTTAAACTTCCACCTGCAACTTCACAAGCAAGGCCTCCATCTTCTGCACTGATCTCAACATTTGTATCTTCCATGCTCCTAAAGGACATTCCATTGAATTCTCAACACTCAGTGACTTTTCTAGCCCAAAGCTCTAAAATTCTTCCACAATCCTCCTCAAAATATGGTTAGGTCTGTCTTAGCAATACCTGACTCCTGGCACCAACTTGTCTTAGTCTGAGTTACTATTGCTATAGTGAGACACCATGACCAAAAGCAACTTGGGGAGGTAAGGGCTTATTTCACTCCCAAATCCATATAAGAGTTCATCGTTAAAAGCAACGAGAGCAGAAACTCAGGCAGGGCGGGGGCCTGGAGGCAGGAGCTGGTGCAGAGGCCATGGAGGGGTGCTGCTTACTGGCTTGCTCATCATGGCTTGCTCAGCCTGCTTTCTTATAGAACCCAGGACCACCAGCCCAGGGATGGAAACATCCACAGTGGGCCAGGTCTCACTCATTAATCGTTAATTAAGGAAATGGCTTACAGCCTGGCCTCATAGAGGCGTTTTCTCGATTGAGGCTTCTCTCTGGTGTCTCTAGCTTGTGTCAAGTTGACACAAAGCTGGCGAGTACAGATGGTAAGTGGTGCCTGTGCCTGAAATGTGGCTTTCATGGACAGGGCCACGTTAGCTCTGCTCTTGCCTCGTTAACATTCTCAAGGAGGTGACATCATATGAGAAGCTCTGACGTGATAGCAATCTTCCGCTCTTCAGAGAAGGCCTGTGCTTTAGAACTGCGGAGCCTCTACCACCACAGTAGACCACAGGCCTTCTTAGACCGACGAGGTACTTGGTGACACTGCAGGAAACAGTGTGCTGAGAGATCGTCACAGTTATCATCTAGAGCTGCCTGAAAGCTAACGGCTTCAGTTTTGGTGAGGCATAAACATTTCCTGCCTTGGGCCCTGATTTATTAAAGAAAGTGGCCGAGATATGAGGCTCCGGGCCCTCTGTGTTCTGATGCCGTCTGTCAGGTGGAGGACTCCAGAAGGACAGCGTGAGCGGTCTGTGTCCTGGTGTCCTGGCGACCGTGAGCCTCGATGCTGAGGCATCGCTTGGGTGTGCTGCTTTGGGGGACTTTCCCCAGTGTAACAATGATTTATTGAGAAGGGCCTGAGTGAGGCATGGGTTGGGTGGCACCCTGAAGCTTCCACACCTTCAGGTTCTTGCCTGGAATGGAGAACACGGCTGTGTGACTCTCATTTGGTACAAGGGAGTGGCTCGGATACCGACTGTAAAACCTCACTTAATCTTGGGTCCACAGCTTGTTACTAATGAGCTTAGGAACCAGGCTTAGAATGTCTCTAGGCTACAGTCTGTTTACTTAAAATATAATGGTTTGGACTAGATTCTCTCTAATGTTCCATCTAGTCCAGCATTTTGTAAGTTCTTGTACACAAGTGTGTGCTCACGGGTATGTGACTGTGATGGGTGCTATTTATAGTCAATGCTTTGGTGAAGGTTGGAACCTCTCCCAGTTCTCACAACAACAACAGTCTTCAATCAGCTCTCTGGCTTTGTTCAGTGTCCCCTGAGTTATGAACATTGCTTTGAAAGCAGAGGGCATCATTCAGACTCTATCACTGGCTGTGACTGTGAGGCTTTGAGCCTCTTGACCTCTTTCTTGACCTGGACATTCTGATGTCACTGGTGTGTGGTTTTTGTTGTGATAAGTGACTTGCACAGGTGTTGGCACATAAAAATGTTTAATAAATGATTGCTCGTATGTTGTAATCTCTTGCAGGCGTAATAAAGACATTTGAGTCTATTAATCAAATGACTAATGAGCAAACAGGGCTGTCATTTGCCGGTGGGTTATTCTACAGGAGAATGAAATAACAAATTTGTGATGTTGGGAAAACATATTTATAAACTCTGTGGGCTCTTGCTTTCTTCATATATACCATATTATAATTTTAAACCTCTCTATGAGTCTATAATTCTTGTCTAGCTCATAAACAAGGTCTGGATGTAATTCTAAAGTAATTCAAAGAGATAAATTCCAAAATGAGGTTTTAAGTAATAACAGCATTGTTGTAATAAATTTAAGTCCAACAATTTTAGAGGATCATCCTTATTTAAATGTGCAAGTCAAGTTAGCTTATTTTAATAACGTGTGATGAATGCCTACCTTGCTACATTCCAGTCTGACGGGTGAATTTATAGGCACACCTTAGAAAAGGATAGCAGAAGGAGATGGAGAGTGGATGTGGTGGGGACAGGACAAGAGCAAAGGTGATGAGCAAGACCCACACCGTCTTCTCTCTGCCTGAACAAAGCTTTGCTTGCATAATAAGCCTTCGACTTTGGAACTGGACAAAGTCTTAATCACCTTAGAAGCACTTGTGATTGAATTGTGTTTTCCGTGTATCCCAGGCATGCTCTGTGGAAAACACCACTGTGGCCGACTTTCCTATGAGAGGGACATTACTCTCTAGTTCTAAATCTATGTTACATTTTGTTAAAGGAAAGGTCAACTCTAGTTCTTTTCTTGACGAGGAAAAGTATTGTCAACCCACCCTGCTGAGAGCCCGTTGTGGGAACAGCTTGTCTGGCCTCCTGGGCTCTCTGGGGAAAGTAGACAGAGATGAGGAATAGATACATATTCCAGAACTAGATTTTGAATGGGCTTTTGGCCAAACTTGGCCCAATTTCTCAACAGAGAGAAAGCACTGACCCAGGCTGAATACTGACTCAAGGCCAACTTGCTTTGGACATGCTGTTTTCTGCCAGGCACACCAAGGTCCTCTCCCCAATACACTTACCAGGCAGGGACAGGAAAGGTCAAAAGGAAGCCTAGCTCTTTCTATTTCTACTGCTTATTTCCACCTTTTCTTCAGCTCTCACAATTGGATGGGGCAGAGGAAGGGGAGGAGAAGGCTGGCAAATGAAGGAGAAGCAGTGAGGCCACCCATGAAGATTCAAGCTTCCAGACAGCCAGGGGACTCCAGGAAGAAGTCATGTGGGAGAAAATGATTGGGGTAAACTTGGGGATAAAGGAAAAAAGGAGGGGTCCAGAGAAAGCTCATCAATGGAATTTTAAAGCTAGAAATGGGAGAGAAGCCCAGGATGGACTATGGGCAGGGGAAAAACACCAAGGAACATGAATGTAGCTCTGAGCTCTTCCAGTTGGGGTCCAGATCTCAGAATCAAACCTGCTCATTGTAGAAAAAAATGTCATGTGATTCAGTGTTTGGTGGAAAAGCCAATGTGTAGAAATTTCCTCTGCTCTTTACAGACTCCCGAAATCATGTATCAGAACTTTGGCATGATGGAAAGATGCCTGGCGGGCACTCTGAAGAGACTGTTTGCCAGACAACTGTAGCAGGGAATGCTGATGAAATGATGGCAGTGATGGTTTAAGAGAGGGTTGGAGAAGAGGAGGAACTGAACATCAAGACAGTGTTGAATTCTGAAACCGAAAAGGTGAATGTAAGGAATTTGAAATGAGAATGGCGTAACAGGGATGATAGATTCCAGAGTGCAATGTGCCTCATCCCTGGTACAGCACAAATACATGAATTCAAGCTAAGTTGAGTGTACACCTCTCTCCTCCAGCTGGAGCAGTTTAAGAAAGGATGGAGACTGCTGTTTCATTCTGCTGATAGTGTCCTTTGTTTTACACTTAGTTTTAAGAGGTCCCATTATTTTTTAAGATATATTTTATTTTTATTAACTACAGTTTATTCATTTTATATCTCACCTGTAGCTCCCTCCTCCCAATCCCACCCTCTCTCCCTCTTTCCACCCATGCCTCTCCCCCAGTCCACTGATAGGGGAGGTCCTCCTCCCCTTTCTTCTGATCCTAGTCTATCAGGTCTCATCAAGAGTGGCTGCATTGTCTTCCTCTGTGGCCTGGTAAGGCTGCACTCCCCTGAGGTGGAGGTGATCAAAGAGCAGGCCAATTAGTTCATGTCAGAGACAGTCCCTCTTCCCATTACTAGGGCACCCACTTGGACACTGAGTTGCCATGGGCTATATCTGTGCAGAGGTTCTAGGTTATCTCCATGCATGGTCCTTGGTTGGAGTATCAGTCTCAGAAAAAAAAACCCTGTGTCCAGAGTTTTCGCTTCTGTTGTTTTCCTTGTAGAGCTCCTGTTTCCTCCATGTCTTACTATTTCCCACTTCTTTTATAACATTCCCTGCACTCTGTCCAAAGGTAGGCTATGAGTCTCAGCATCTGCTTTGATACCCTGCAGGGTAGAGTCTTTCAGAGGCCCTCTGTGGTAGGTTCCTGTCCTGTTCCCTGTTTTCTCCCTCTTCTGAAGTCTATCCCATTTGCCTTTCTGAATGAGGGTTGATCATCTTACCCACAGTCCTTCTTGTTGATTATCTTCTTTAGCTGTACAGATTTTAGTATGTTTATCCTATATTATATGTCTAATATCCACTTATGACACACTTATACCCTGTGTGTCTTTCTGCTTCTAGGATATCTCACTCAGGATAATCTTTTCTAGTTCCCACCATTTGCCTGCAAATTTCATGATTCCCTTGTTTTTAATTGCTGAGTAATATTCCATTGTGTAAATCTACTACCATTTGTGTATCCATTCCTCAACTGAGGGGCATCTGGGTTGTTTCCAGCCTCTGGCTATTACAAATAAACCTGCTACAAACAGGAATACTTCATATTTGACTATATGAAATGTGTTTTTGCTGTGTCTAGTTGACACAGGGTCTCATTGTAGCCAAGGCTTGCCTAGAAATCACTGCATTTATTAATTATTGATCTCAGAGCCTGAGTTGTTAGAGTTCTGTTCAGGAAGTTTACTCCTGTGCTGGTGAGTTCAAGGCTCTTCTCCACTTTCTCTTCTGGCAGATTTAGTATCTCTGGTTTTATGTTGAAGTCTTTGATCCACTTGGACTTGAGTTTTGTGTAAGGCAATAAATATGGATCTATTTACATTTTCCTACATGTAGACATCCAATTAGACTAGCACCATTTGTTGAAGATGTTGTCTTTTTTCCATTATATGGCCAAGCTGAAGATATTTCTCACTCTTGCTCAAGGTCCATTTCCTACTGAATTTTAAACTGTTGAGTTATTGTTAAGCTGAAGTACAAAAGGGGAATTCTTTTGCAATCTAGCATCAGACTCTGTAGCTATACAAGTATGATTATAGGTAAAGAATCTTCCAGGAAATCTCAACACATCTGCATCACATTCAGGACGACTCCATATTGCCTCTCCTTGAACCATTTTTTTTTTCTTCAAATCTTAGATATAGAGTGAAATTTTATCTTTATTCATTTCTGAAAGAAACATAATGCTATTCCTTTATCTTTTAAAAATAAATTGTATTGTGTGTAATTATGGGCTATATATAGCCAGCAAAAGGGTTATTAGAGTTAATGAACACAGCCCTGGTCTCAGATTTACCTTTTGGTAATTTGGAGTTTTGTGGCAAAAGCTGCTAGAAACAGCTTGTGTAGAAGGAATTGCAAACTTAGTATGATTTAAGGCAGTCTTCGTACATTACACCTTCGGTTTCCTCATCTTACACATCTGCCATTTTGCGTCTTCTGGTTATCTTCCCCTTTCCTTCATATACCCAGCCGGCACGTCTAGAAACTACAGCTTTATTCTCTCCCTCTATAAACCTGACTCCTGTTTTAGTTTAGAACCCTCGTAGAACTGATACGCTGCAGCTCTGGGGAGTGTGTGTGTGTGTGTGTGTGTGTGTTGTGTGGGTGTGGGGTGTGTTAATAGTACAGCATATAGATAGGAGATAGATAGACACACACAGGCTTTTTCCATATCTCGGCTACTGTGGAAAAAGCTGTCAGAAACCTGGGAGTACAGCTATCTCTGCACGGCGGTGACTTCATTTCCTTTGGGTATATGCCTAAGAAAGCCTGTGGGGTCATATGATAATTATATTTTGAACTTCCTTAGGAAATTCTGTCCTGTTTTCTGTGACTAACAAATCTACATTCTTACAAACTGTGACCAGCTGCTCCCTGTTTTGCATATGTGATTTCTTGATAATAGCCAACCTCATGGATATGAGATGACATAAGTCTTAAGTAAGATTTTTTTTTTTTAAATCTATAGCTCAGCTTACAAAGCACTGTAGAGCTAAGGCTGTTTTGTCTTCACAGAGCATGATCTATATAGTGTCCAGAGAAGAGGACATTTTGCCTAGAGCTTCTTGAGTCCCACCACACTGATGACAAAAACTATCATTCATTTGTAAAGTCCAAACAAACTCAGAAAAACTGGTGTTAAAAAGAATTTTAATGTCGTGGAGCATTTTTTAAGTGTTTCTCTACCATTTGATATTCCTCTGTTGGGAATTCTCTGTTTAGCTCTGTATCCCATTTTTAATTGGATTATTTGGCTTGTTGAAGTCTAATTTCTTTAGTTCTTTGTATATTCTGGATATTAGCCCTCTGTCAGATACAGGGTTGGTGAAGATCCTTTCCCAATCTGTAGGCGGTCATTTTGTTCTGACAACAGTGTCCTTTGCTTTACAGAAACTTTTCAGTTTCATGAGGTCCCATTTACTGATTGTTGATCTTAGAGATTGTGCTGTTGGTATTCTGTTCAGGAAGTTGTGTCCTGTGCCAATGAGTTCAAGGTTCTTCCTCTGAAAGACTATGCCCTGCAGATTATCAAAGCAGATGCTGAGACTCATAGTCAAACTTTGGGCAGAGTGCAGGGAATCTTAGGAAAGAAGGGAGAGATAGAAATACCTGGAGGGGACAAGAGCTCCACAAGGAGAACAACAGAATCAAAAATTCTGGACACAGGGGTGTTTTCTGAGACTGATACTCCAACCATGGACCATGCATGGAGATAACCTAGAACCCCTGCACAGATGTAGCCCATGGCAATTCAGTGTCCAAGTGGGTGCCCTAGTAATGGGAACAGGGACTGTCTCTGACATGAATTGATTGGCCTGCTCTTTGATCACCTCCCCCTCAGGAGGGGGGAGGGTGCAGCCTTACCAGGCCACAGAGGAAGACAATGCAGCCAGTCCTGATGAGACCTGATAGAGTAGGATCAGATGGAAGGGGAGGAGGACCTCCCCTATCATTGGGACTTGGGGGAGGGGTATGGGTGGAAAAGAGGGAGGGAGAAAGGGTGGAATTGGGAGGGAAGAAGGAGGGAGCTACAGGTAGGATACAAAGTGAATAAACTGTAATTAATAAAAATAAAGCTAAAACATTATTTTAAAAATAATTTTAACATTAAGTGTTCAAAAATTTCAACTTTTCCATACTGAGGTATAGACCTGAGCAAGTCCTCTTCTTTCTGAGTGTCATTTTACCCCCTTGTGAATAACTTAGTTGAGTGCTGAGAAGTCTGAGTTCTGTGGAGATCTTTAGGTTAGAGGTAGAAGGAGAGAGAGAGAGAGAGAAAGAGAGAGAGAGAGAAAGAGAAATTGCAGGGCCCTGGAATACGCTAGCCACAGCTCTACTTTTTTCTTTTATATGTGTTCAGGATGAGCATTAGAATGTCATTACAGAATAGGTGTCAGTAGTTATAAAAGGTTTGAAAGTAAAAGTTGGTTGACTGCTAAAGGCACTCTCAGTCCTCTCTCAGTCTCTCTCACTCTCTTACATACATACACACACACACACACACACACACACACACACCATCTACAATGCAAAACCACTACAGGCTGATGTCCCATGCACTGTGTTCAGAAGGGCAGTTGTGATTGTGGGTCTCCTCTGAGTACTCCACTCTTCTTCAGAGATGGCTCCAGACCCTGGGGGAGTTACTGTACTCTGTAGTTTCCTGCTGAGAATCCAAGCCATTGAGAGCCCAGGGAAAGCTGGGAACCCTGAGGCTTCAGTGGGGAGTGGCCAGCCTGAGCTGACATAAGCAGCTGATGACAAAGCTATGATCTGAAGACAGTTCCCTAACATCAGACCTGTGTTTTTACCACTACAGGGGACTTTGAACATGCAGAAGTTACAGACAGCATGACTGAACATTTCATACTAGGGGACCTCCTAACAAAACTATTTCCCCGTCTAGCTCTGTGGTGTGTAAATAAAAAGCTATGCTCTACCCACACCACATAATATTTTTAAAGTATATACCGAGAAAGAGAGAGACAGAGAGAGGAGAGAGGGAGAGAATGTGTGTGCATACATACGTATGCAGTTTTCCAAGGGGATAAAAGGGAATGAAAAATCCTTGGCAAAGGGATACTTCAAAGCTTTCAAAAGTTTATCTGAAGAAGACTTTGAGCAGAGGCAATGCTTTCTGAGTTCTCCTAATCCCCACAAGTGTGGCTTGCTGAGTAAGCACAAGTCTTTTTGATGACTGCCAGTGAGTTATAGACACAGGTCTGTGACGTTCTAAAAGCTGTATTTTCTGGGATTGAAGTCTCCTGCACCGTCAGGAGGTGTAACTTGTGCTCTGCCAAAGATCTGTGTTCTGCAAGTTGTTAGCCAGCTATGTTTTCTTCCTACTACTCCACCCCCATTGTTTGCCCCGCCACTTCCCCCTCCACCACCTAGAAGGTGTGCCAGACTCAATGCTAGGCCTGCAGCCTCACCTAGGAAGTGAGTACTGTCTAGCAATTGTGACGGGTTCAATTGAGGCCTATGTCTGGGCAAGTCTGTGGAAGCTAGGTGATGGTGTGAAAGGCTGGAAGGAAGGAGCTCACTGTCATGTGGAAGGAGACTGGGAGCACGGGAAGGTCCACAGAGCGAAGGGCTGTAGGACAGCAGAGACCAGAGGCTGCTTCAGGCTCTCCTGGCTCTACACTGATGCAAACCCTGCCTGTCCCGCCTCCGTGGCCTCTAGGCAATTCCATTTCCAGGCAGCTTCAGACGGGTTGGAATTCTAAGAATCTGTCCAGCAATTTGGATCTTACCGTCTGTGGGTGGAATGAGCAAAATGGAACATTTCAGGCTAAAATTTCAAACTTCAGGCTGTAAACCCAAGAGCTGTGGCTTCCTGGGGTCTCTTTTAGGGCTCATACAGGATCTCTTAAACATATCCTCTCTCTTGCTGCAAGTCCGAGTTGAGAAGTTTATGTCATGCTCTGTTATTCATTCCTCTCTTGATAATTAAACTCCTTTTTAGGATATGGGGGATTGAATTGTTACTTGACCACTGTAGATTTATGTGACATTCCATTGCAAGTCTAGCATGGCCAACAAAACCTGCCAAAGAACACAGGATGAGCAGAAGTACCAAACACAGACAGCAAAGTGAACTGAATCACTAAGCCTCTACCTTGCATGTCAAAGGAAGCGAAACAGGAATTGGGAAGAGCCAAGGCTTGGATGGAGATGGATTCTCCCAAGCCCAAAAGGAGTTGAACTGTGGAATCAAAATTCAGGCAGAGGTTAGACACCTTTTAAGAAATGGTTCTCACAGCTGTTTGTATAGGTAGGAACACAGACACGTCCATTTTTTTAGGCACAGTTTGCTAGTGAGGAACTTTAATAATGTGACCTAAGTCTGTGCTGTCTACACGAAACACACTTCAAAAGATAACATAGGCAAGTGGTAAATGAAAGACTGGAGGAAGACATTCAAAAGTTGTCAGAGGAAACCCCGTGTCTACATTGATGTCAGATAAAGATCCTTTCATAACAAAAGTACTAGGGATAAAGATTCTACATAATGGTAAAAGCACCAAACCATCAGGAAGACAAAAATCTCAAGCCTCTATTCACAAAATAACAAAGCCACAGAAATGGGTGAAACCCAGGAGCATAGAAAGAAGAAACAGGCAAGCCTGGGGCTTCCGGTGGAGTCTTCAGCCCCTCCGTGACCAATAAAACAACTAGGCAGAATATGAAGGAAGTAACACAAGCTCAGCATGTTCAGGAGCCAGAATCTAGCTGACAGCTACACAAGGCAACCCAACAGCAGCAGAGAATACAGTCTCTTGCAAGCCACATGTTCTGACATCAGGGTAAGCCATACTTTAGAAATAAAGCAAAATAAATTGAAAATAGTTTGAAACATCCAAAGTGTGAGCAGAAACCACAATGGGATCAAATTAGAAATCAATACTAGGGACAGAAAAATCTTTAATGCTTGTGACCAAACAATGCTCTCAAATAACCCACACAAACACACACATACACATGCATATTAAAAAAAAGCTTCACCATGACAAAATTTGCCAGATATAGTTGAAGCGGTCATACGTAGCTTTGTAGCTCCAAACACATACATTAGAAAAGAGAGATCTCAAATACTCTATAAGTTTCTGTAACAAACAAACAAAACACTAGCACCGAATTAATCAACATATAAACAGTAACATTTTTTACACCGTGTCAGTCAACATTTTCCCCAGAGTAAAAGACTTAGCAGTGAATCTAACGAAACATGTTAGACTTACAGGGGCCTGCAGGGTGGCTCAGTGGATAAGAGCGCCGATGCTTGAGCCTGCTGATGGCCTGAATTTAATCTCCAGAAAGGCTTCCGTGTGCAATCCCTTCAGCAAGATGAGGGGGCGGGGGGTGGAGCAGTGTGTGGACACAGGAGGCTCACCTAGAAGCTTGTACTATGCCAGCCTGGAGTACAGTAGCCTGGAGAGAGAGCCTGCCTCAACAGGGTGGAAGGAGATAGCTGAATCCTGAAAGTTGTCCTCTGACCACCATGTGTCCCCACACACTATTTTTTTTTAATAGATTAAAAAAATAATAAAACACAGCTGGTTGTGGTGGACACACTTTTAATCCCAGCACTCAAGAGGCTTAAGATCTCTGTGAGTTCAAGGCCACTCAAAGGGAGTCTACAAAGGGAGTCCAGGACAGCCAAGGCTACACAGAGAAACCCTGTCTCAAAAAATAAAACAACACCAAAAAATGTCTATAGCACATGTGTGCTGACAACTATACAATGCTGATAAAAGAAACAAAACGTAACTCAATGGGAAGACAAGCCATGCCTACAGATTAGGCGAGTCAGCATAACAAAGACTCCAATTCATTTCAAATTAACTTCCCACCAAAATTATCGGCTGAATAATTATAGAAAGAGATAAAATAATTCATATGGAATAGTGAAGGAACTAGAAGAACTGTAGCTTTTGGAAAAGAAGAAGGTGAGAGGATTCAATCTAGACTAGTATTTATAAAATGACAGTAATGCAGGCCGAATGGTATTGATAGACACAAGTCCACAGATCAACAAAACAAAACAGAGACTCCAAAGCAGCTCACACAAGCCCTAGGGCATCTTCAATGTACGTTGACAAAGCTGCAAAGGCGATTCGGGAGAATTACCTTTTTGTTTGGTTTTGGTTTTGCTTCTTTCCTTCTTTTGGGACAGGGTCTTGCTGCCTAGTCCAGGCTGGCTCAAAGTTTGTGATCCTCGTTCCTCAGCTTCAACAGCTGCAATCCGTCATGCCCACCTCCCGAAAATGCCTTTTCAGTAAGTGCTGCTGAAGCAGCAGGCTATCTCCCTACTCAGTGTAGGAGCCAGATAGCTAGCTCATCGAGAGGACGTTGTGGAGAGAAAGATGTTTCCATTTCAAAACTGGTTAGGTTGTCCCGGGTGTCCACAAGTCTATGTACCCCAGTACACTCCATCATGCACGAGTAAGTATGTGTATGTGTGGACCTAAATCTTGGAAAATTGAAACCTGTCCTCTCCAACTTTGCTACTATCTTATCATCTACAGCTATGGAATGCCCTGAGTCCTTTGTTATCATTTCACCAGCATTCAGGATCTGCACCAGGAGTCAGCTGCCTCTGGAGAAGGTGTTTTCTTCTCTCCCCCGTCAGAAGCAGCCCCTCATGCATCAATGTCCATCATGAAAGGGTAGCAATCGAGCAAGGGTTCAGACTCTACCTGAGTGCTGGGCTTTCTTCCCTTTCCTGTCGCGTCTGCAGTCACTTCCGAGGCTGAGGCGTGGAAAGAACTCTTTCCAAACTGCAGCTGATGTCAACAACTGGCGCCCGCCCTCATGAACCATGAGTGTCCTCAGTGGCATCCAGAGTGGCAAGTCTCTCAGTGAAGTCTTCAGCTTGCCTTGTCGCTTTCGAGAAAGCATTGTCTGTGTCAGCGGAAGTCTTAAAGTGCATCCCTTAAATAACAAGATTCAAAAGCAGGGAATTCAAAAGCAAGGAAACCGAAGCCATCCGAGCTTAGCTCTTTCTCTCCATCAGAGCTCTTGGGTGGTCAGCCCTATGTAATATGTTCAAAAGAATCTTTCTCTATGAACAGTAGATACCAATAGTGAGCTAAAACTGTGAGCAAACCATGGTACGAACAGATGTGCTGTGATCAGGCCTTTTTTGCTCTACTTAGAGCACGGGCATAGTTAGCTCAGCCTGACTTTAAAGGGTTTGGGGAATCCTTGAAACGGGGCATGAGCCTCACATTTAACTCAAGTGCCCAGCTGCATTTACCTTTAACAGGAGAGGCAGCCTGCGCTTAAAGGCTTTGAAGGCAGTCACTGGTTCCTCTCCAGGTCTGAAAGGCCCGGACAGCGCCTTCTTCCGGTACAGGGCTGTTTCGTGCATAGTGAGGGTGGCCTCCTTTCTAGGGGACTTTGGCTGCATCTTTCACGTGATTTGCCATTTCTGTGTTAGTGCTTGCCTCTTCACCTTGCATTTTTAGGTGATGGAGACAGCTGCTCTCTTCAAAGGCCAGAAACCAACCTCTACCAGCTTGAGACTTTTCTTCTGCAGCTTGCTTCCCACCCTCTGCAGACAGAAGAGCTGGGCCTTGCCTGTGGCTGGTGTGATCCTCTAGCAGACCGCTAAAACTTTCCCCGCTGTTAGCACTAAGGCTGCTCTGTTCTCTTTTAATCCATGTGTTCAATTCAACAACACACTTTTAATTTCCTGCAAAAAAACTTTTTCCCTTGAATTCACAACTTGGCTAACCAATGCAAAAGACCTATCTTATGCGTCTCTGGGCTTTCAGCATGCCTCTCTCTCTCTCACTAAGTGTAATATTTTCTAGCTTCTAAAAGGATTTGTTTTATTGTTTTTAATTGAGAGAGAGAGAGCAGGTATTCTGGGACCTGAACTTGTCTGCAAGAACTGTGTGGACTGTCAACTGCTGCCAGATCTCTGACCCCTCCAGCTTCTGATTTAAAGAGAGATGTGCGGCTCTTTCATTGACTTGAACACTTGGTGGCCACTTAAGTCTGTTATGTGGCCCAGGATCAATATAGATGCACGGGAGGAAATATGGAGTCCGAAGTGAGACAGGGAGACAGAGGATCAGTCAGTCCACAGAGCAGAGGGAGCACACACATTTATCCATTAATCTTGAGAGCCTAGGGCTCACCAGTGACAACAGAATCATCCAAGATGACTGCACACACAGCACCCTAACCGGTACAGGAACGGCAAGACGCTGCAAGGGCACGGAGAATTATCAAAACGTGACAAGAGACAGAGTGAGCGCGCGGTCTCAGGGAAAGCGCCAGCACTGGATACGCTCTTCGAAGGGAAGCCCCAGCCCTTCAGTTCATAAGGAACACAGTATCTATAAACTGCAAGAAAGGGCAATAAAACCGAGTCTGTTTGTGTAGCCAATCTATATCTGTCTGTCTACCCATGGAGTCAAATAAACACATATGTCTTCCAAGCTTTGCTGTCTGTCCCCACGCCTGAGGAGAGGGGAGGACTGTGGTTCCTTTCCACAGACAGGCAGCTGAGAACCACGCTCCTCCCCTGTTTGTGTATCTCAGCCTTTCCGCGACTTCACCAAATGCCTCCTGGTCTCTGCTCAGTGAACCAGTCCGGCGCTTAGAAAAAGCCTTCCTTCTTTCCCGACAGTGACTCCAAGACAGATGTTCTATATCAAGAACACCAAGTCCTGGCCTGAGGCCTCAGCCAGCAAAAACTCACTATCAGCTCTTGCCTTCAGGGGATGATGTAATGCTGTAGAGACATGTCCTACAAACCTCCCCCAAAGGCGGAAGGTCTCAGGACTCACAGGGGACCAGGAACCAGGGACCAGGACCAGGACCAGGACCAGGACCAGGGGCCAGGGACCAGGGGCCAGGGGCCAGGGGCCAGGGGCCAGGACCGGGGACCAGGCTTTGGGCTGGACATCAGCCTCTGTTGGGCTGAGTGGTGATGGTGTGTAACCAGCCTAGGGCACTTTCTCTCCCGAGGACTCTTCAAGAGTGGCTATCCCAGCCACTTGGCTGACATACCTGGGTCTACCGTCTTCTGCTTTCAGGCCTTTCCTCCCAGGGCCATGCTGCGCCATGTCCATGTCTGCTCCCTGCACGGACCTACGAGGGAAGCAGCGTGCTTCCACTGGGTGCTCTGGTGATCTGAATAGCAGGAGAGAGTGGTGCAGTTTGCTGACATTGCCTTTGAGAAGGCAAAGCGAGTTCTCTGGCCGTGGAGACAGCTCAGCAGGTAAGAGCACTTGCTGTATAAACAAGAGGACCTGTGTTCAAGTCTCCCAACACAGAACCTACATAAAAATCAGGCGTGGCTGCTTGTGTACCTGGAGACGAGAGGATCACTCAGATTTGCTGGTCACTGGCCGAGCTCCAGGCTCAGAGAGAGACTCCGTCTCAAAGAGAAACAATGTGGAGAATGAAAGAACAGGTCAGTTTATATCTTGTTCTGACATCTGTGCATACACACACACACACACAGACACACACTACGACACAGCAGGACTTGTGGTCCTTATCTAGAAATGTTTGTATCTAGTTTATGTACAGAACATTTAACTCTGATTGCTGAGCCCATGTCACTGGAACTAGTCAGTTCTTGGGGGAATCAGAAGTTGGCTAAGTACAGGCCTGATGGCATGGTCTAGCTCTTAGACACCAATGCTTGAGCAGGAATTGAATGATCAAATGGCATTAAAGAGGCACAGCTACCAGGAAGAGATGGTGCAGAAAAGCTCTTCCATCTGCTGTGATGGATGCTCTGGCCCAAGGACTACAGGGAAAAACGTCAGGACTGCAAGCTATTCCTCTGTGCTCGGAGCAGCACATTCATCATTTTGGTTACCCACATGCCATCCTTGGAGGCTTCAGGACGTTCTTTCACAGAAGCAGGGAGAGAAGCCTAGGGAAGCAAAATGGTTCCCACAGATTCTTCAGTCAGCAAGGGGCAGGAGCTGGGTCCACTCCGGTCTGCCTCAAGCTCCACACAGCACGGCTTGTGGCTCAGCTCCCTTAACTACAACATTTCCTAGCAGACGAGGTGGCTTGAAGAACAGCACAGCTAAACCTTTTGTCAGGGTATAGGCGACTCGCCTCTGTGTGATTCATAAAAGAATAGGGTTAGAAAGCCAAGAGCCGTGGAAAGCGCATAGCTGAGATGGAGTCTCTGAAGATACAAACGAACAGTCCTTAAAAGCATGGCTTCACAGAACTGTACCACAGGGTGCCTCTGCCCGGAATCAGTTCTCACTTTCTCCTTCTTCCCCAGTTTTTCTAGACAGCTTTTACTCATCCTTCCAGCCATGCCTTGGCTGTCATTCCCTGCGGGACGTCTTCCCTGGCCCTGCACTCAGTGACTCACTCCTACTGTACACGCCTACATGGTCTCAGGTCCTCCATTATTTAATCACGTGTTTTATTATCTGTCTTCCTCGCTAGGCAGCAATTCCACAGGGACAGTAGCAGCCGTGTCCTTAACACTTACTGCAGGCTCTGGAACGCGGCCAATGAATACTTAACGGACGTAAAAAGGGCTAAGTGACGTGATAATTACAAATCACAGGTTCTTCTAAGAAATGTTTTCTGAGTCTGCCATTGCGTGGATTGATAAACTGTTCCTTTAACTGTTCCCCCTCCCTTACTCTCAGCATCTGTTTGCTGACTGACAGCTGTGCATCAGACAGACTCCATATTAGATCAAGAAGGAGCTGGGTGGCCCTGTCCTAAGAAATTTGCTGCAACCTGTCCCTGGGTCCACAGAACCTTCATGGCATCCTGCAGTATAATCCTATCTCTGCATGCATCTTCACTCTGAGAAGGCTACAAGCTGCTAGAATGCACACGTAGGGTCTTGTCCACTTTACATTACCGGAAGCCAGCACAATGGAGGACCGAAGAAATTCATAATTGTGTGTGGAATGGCGTACTTTTAGAAAACAGTTTGGCAAGAGGAATTGACTTCTTAAAATTTCTTATAAGCCATTAATTCCAATACCATGTAACCTTACAGTTCTTTCCTTTTTCAGTTTTAGGCTAGCGTGCTAAGTAAGCAGTACCATCACCGCGTCTTCCCGCGGGCGTCGTTACACTTTCTTTTCGTTCACTCCCTTCCTGACTGCACCGCCTCTGACTTTCCTTCAGCTGTTTCCATCCCCCCACATCAGTGCCCTCTCTGCTTCCCTATACTCTATATTCATCACTCCGCTTCCTATCTCCAGTACCTCTTCTTCCCCAACCCGTGTGGAAACACTTTTCCCAGCAGCCGTTGTTAAAGAGACTCTTCCCTCAATTGTGTACTTTTGGCGTCTTTGTTAAGGTTGGGTGTCTATACTGCATTGATTTCCGGGTCCTCTGTGTCTTTGGTGACATGCCTGCTTTTGTAGAGTGCCGTGCTGCTTTTGCTATTGCTCTGTAATGGAACTGGAGACTGAGCATTGTGTCGCCTCTTCGCCATTGCTCTTCTCGTTAAGCACTGCCTTAACTAGCTGTCTGAGGCCTTCTGTGCTTCATTTCTTCTGTGTCTTAAAGTTTTCACTGTGGAGGCTTTTCACCTCATGTATTAGGCTTATTACTAGGTATTTCATTTATTAGAGACTATTGTGAGTGGAGTGTTTCTTCTCTTTCTTTTTTTTTTTTTGAGACAGGATTTCTCTGTGTAGCTTTAGCTGTCCTGGACTCACTTTTCGTAGACCAGGCTGACCTCGAACATACAGCAGCCTCTGCCCCCCTGAGTGCTGGGATTAAAAGTGTGCACCATCACAACCAACTTTCTTCTGCTCTCTTACATGGCAAGTTTATTATTGAAATGCAAAAAAGTTATTGATTTTTGTATATTGATATTTTGTCCTTTTAGTTTTCTCAAGTGTTATGAGGTCTGAGACTTTTCTGCAAGAGTCATCAGGGTCTCTTAAGCAGGATGTATTGTTTGCCAGTAGAACTAATTTTACTTCTTCCTTTATTAGTTGTATCCCTTTCTTTCTCTTGTCCTCTTTCTCTGAGACTTCAAGCACTACACTGAATAAGAGTGGACAGAGTAGGCACCCTGGCGTCATTCCCAACTTTGGAAGAAATGCTGTTGGGTATTTTTCATCTGCTCTAATGCTAGCTATGGCTTCATCATGTATAATCTTTATTGTACTGATGTATGCTTCTTCTACTTCAAATTTGGCTACTACGTTACTATCCCGGTAGTTCTCCACCTTCTTAATATTGTGACCCTTCAGTATAGTTCCTCGTGCTGTTGCTACTTCATAACTGTAATTTTGCTACCGTGATGAATCATAATGTAAATATCTGATATGCAGGATCTCTAATCTGTGACCTCTGTGAAAGGGTCATTTGATACCCCTCCCCTGAGCGGTCAAGGCCAAGATGCCGAGAAACACTGTTCTAGTCCATATATATTAGATCTGTTCTCTTGGTCATACTCTTGAGAACTGTGGCCACGCTCATTTTTTCCTGTTATTCACCTGTGACAGGTCATCAGCCTTGTCCTCTAACCCTTATATTTTTCCCATGTTTTTTGTTACAGTTTATATTATTTGTTGAGTGTTTACATTTCCAACATTTTATATGGTTGCTTTTCACAATCTGTTTCCTCGGTGAATATTTCTTTCAAGAGGCCAACTTTTCCTCTTTCATATGTTTCATACGTTTTGGGGTTTTTGTTTTGTTCTCTCATTTATTCATTTACCTTATTTTTTTTTTTCTGTGCCATTAGCTTTTCTCTCCAGACCCTAGATGGAATTCATCTGCTTGTTTATATTCTCTTTCCAGTCACTGATAATTTTACAAACCACTTTGAAATTTCCACTTGGTGTTCTGTCTAGTTCAATATCTCTGAGCGCCATAGTCAAGGTAGTTCTTATCTTTTGGAGGATTCCTTAATTTCCTACGTTTCTTGTTTCTGTTGAGGCTTGCTCCTGTGTGTGTGGTGTTAGACATTTCTTCTGGATTCAGGGCAGTGGAGGCTTCTCAGTGAGTGGCCTACTCTAGAATTCCGAGTACCACTTGGCAAAGAGAAAACAAACTACCACAGCAGCAACATTTTCAAATCAAACAAGATTTAGAAATACACCTAAAATCAATGATAGCCTATTAGCATGGCACCATTACCACAAAAAAAAAAAATGGAAAAAAACTAGTGCAGAATGTGCTACAAAACTGAAAATTACTTAGAGTAACTGAAAATGGTAACAGTGATGGGAAAGGAGGAGAGGCAGGGTACAGCAAAAGAAAGGAGAAAGATGAGGAGACTGGGGAGGACTGTCTATTTAGCTCTGATAAATGTAAAGCCCTGTCACCACTCCTGTGAAATTAGAATACCGGCTGTGATCTAGAAGACACAGTGTATGCACAGATGCATATATGAGCTAGCACCTGTGATACAGCAGTCATTTATGACCAAAAATAGTAACGTATTCTCTAAAGTTGGCAGGGGATTAAGAATGTCTCGACCACTGTTCTATTGCTGTGAGAATACACCATGACCAAGTCAAGCTTTTATGAAAGAAGCCATTTAACTGAAGACTTGCTCACAGTTTCAGGGGGTTAGTCCATTAGCATCATGGTGGGGAGCATGGCGGCGCATGGGTAGACACGGTCCTGAGGAAGCAGCTAAGAACTCCACATCCTGATCTGTCAACATCAGGCAGAGACAGAGACACTGAGCCTGGCGTGGGGTTTTGAAACATCAAAGCCCAAACCCAATGACATACCTCTTCCAAAAAGTTCACATCTCTGACCCTTCCAACTCTTCTCAAGCACTTCAGCAACTGGAGACCAAGCATACAACTCTATTAGCCTATGGGGGTTAATCTCATTCAAACCACTACAAGAAAAAAAACATTTTAGAAAAGAGATTCTTAACAATGGTCAATGGACACAAGCAAAGGGCCTCAGTATTATTTGGTGTCAGAAAATACACAACAAAATCTTTCTTAAAAGGCAACCTATACTCACAGGCATAACTAAGCTCAAGCAGCGTGTGTGGAGAGGCTAGGACTGAACTCTTACCATTTTCTGGAAAGGATAAACACCATGGATTCTTTTTTAGAGAAAAAATAATATTCAATTTAATTAAGTTTGTTGTTTAACAATATTTATGTGCATAATGCATCCTCTAAGCTAGATACAGCCATGGGATCGTGAACCCACAGGAGCCTGACCCTGCCAACAATCAGCTCCAGGTAGGGGAGGAACTCTTGGGGCCCACCCCTTACTGCCAAACTATTTGCTATTAATAGTGTCTGGGAGAGGAGGAGTCATTGTCTCTGGCTGTGGTATCACTGTGGAGCCTACAATGGATGGCTACAACTTGGAGTCCCACGGCTGGTCCTGCGTAAGCTCAGTAGATCACAGGATACACAAGAATTCGAAGAAAGGAGGAATTGTAAGGTATGGATTTAAGGGCAGTAGAGAGATGGGAAAGACTAATGGGTAAGAACGGTCAATGGACAAGAGTATTATGGAAGAGACAAGGAATTTGAAAAAGGGAAAAGAAAGAAAAGTTTCTCACCAGTGAGTGAGTTTTTCTTTTAAAGTAGTTACATATAAAAAGTACAAAATAAGAATACTAAGAGCCAATTCAAAATGTTAGGCAAATTCAAAATATTATTAAATGTAGGAAGCTAGGGAGAAGAAAACATAGAAGGCATATGTAAATATATATATTATATAATTATATGAGGAAAACATATAAACAAAATTGTATAAAAGGACAAAGGGAAATAACCAAATGTAATAAGGCAAATAATCCTGCTACATGTGTAGGGGAAAAGAAAAGCACGTGGAAAGAAGAAAAGAAAGAAACTAACAAAAGGAAGAGGGCTGGAGACTGCTGGCACAGTCTATGCACAGGCAGGGTGGGGTTCAGGAGGGTTTGGGGGAAGTAGGCTGCACTTGGGCCCTTGTCTTTCCTTTGATTTAAGTCATTGCTAAGTCTGTTCCAGACAAGTGCCTGACATCTGTCAAAACTGTCCTCCAAGTGCTGCTTTCCCTTCTTGTGTATCAAAGGCCTCTGCCAGCCAACTTAGCATCACATTCTGTCGTCCTCCAGGCTCTACAGATCTTAGCCCTTAGCATGTGTACACTGCTATCTCCCTGGTGTACGGAGAGTGTGGGAGGCAAGTGCAGTGCCAGGATCTGCACAGACAAGGCCTGTCTTCACATTTTCAATACCACTTTAATGTGACTCAGGGACATAGCTGGTGGTGTCATGGGAACCCATGCAACTTCAAAGTTCTTGGCCTCTGCAGCACTGCAGAGGGGGGGCAGAATCTGATGTACCTGCTGCTTCCTCGAGGCTCCAAGCAATTGGATTCGAGGGTAATTCTCAGTTGATGAGATCAACTTCCAGTCCCCAAGACTGGTGCTGTCTTGTAGCACTCTCCAGCCTGAGCCAGACTCCTGTCACATGTATCCTTGGACCAATTGGTGTCTGGGCCTCCTGCTAGCCATGACTGCTTCCTCACCTGTCCTCACCTGAGGACCATGACAAACTGAACCTGAGGCTCCCGAGCTGTGTGTGTTCCCTGATAACAGAGCCCAGGAGTAGCTCAGGTTTTAACAATGATTTCTCTCTCAAGGTGGCACCTAGCTGCTGGCTTACCTTTTGGCCCAGCTTCTGGGTCCTTCTGTACCTGGGACACAGCTGCAGCCATGTCTGGCTTGCCTCTGCACTTCCTGCCTTTGTGCTCATCCGTGGCATCCTTTTATTTCTTTTGTGGACTTCTAAACACTTCCTCAATTTCTCTCTTTAGATAAATCCACTTTTTCTTATTCTCACTCTCATACAGAAGCAGACTTTCTGCCATCTTGCCCAGAAGACTAACTCATGACCTCACAAGAAGTAAGAGAGAAACTGAAAGGCACCCCACAGTAGTCAAGAAAGCCATGTTTATGTACGCATGGATGACACGGCTCATGGTCATCTCATAGACAGAAAAAATAATTCAAGAAAGGTTAAAAATTCAGTAACAGAATCAGAGAAATACAATAGTTCATTGCTCCTGTAGCGTTTTGGGGTTTCACATAAAAAATGCAGACATCCAGTTAGATCGGAACTAAACACAGAGCAAGTTTTTGTTCAGTATAGGCATGTTCAAGGGCATTTTACACTGAAAGTTACTTGCTTACCTGAAATTCAAATCTGACTGGATAGCTTGTGTTTTATCTATCAATCTCATTTAACTTGTCTCCTTTTACCTATTCCCATGCTACTGAGACCTTAAGAGTCCGTTTTAATCATCTTATCTTGAAGCCTATTTTGTCAGCAATTAGTACAACTATGCCAGTGTGTTTTCTAGTTCTATTTGCTTAGGATGCTTCTTTCCATCCTTTTCCTCTAAGGCTGTTTGTTTTTGCCAGTGAGATGTGTTTTCTTCAGACAACAACCAGACTGGTCCTGTGTTTTTCGTTTTTTTTTTTGTTTTTGTTTTTGTTTTTTAAATCCTGTACATTAGTCTGTGTCCTTTATTTGGAAAATTTAGAATATTAATATTCAAGGCTATTATTAAAAAGTGTCTATGTATTTTTTCATTTTATTTTCTTTGTAAAGCTTGGTAATTTTTTGCTCTTCAGTGTCTTAGTATTACAGTGCAGTTTATTTTTTCCTGTGTCTCATAGATATGTTTATGTTTCTCCTCACGATATAGAATTCCTTCATGCATCTCTGTAGTGCAGGCTTGATGGTTATGATGGTTTAGTTTGTTTCATAATAAAAACTTTCATTTCTCCTTCAATTATGATGGATATGGTAACCTTGGTTTTTAGTTACTGCTTTCAGAGGTTAAAATAGGTCTTTCAATGGGTAAGGTCCTTTATATAGTGCCATGTGTCCTGTAGTTCTCAAAAGAAACTATGTTGGAATTTCGTAGTTTCTTTGTATTTCCTTGAAAGTTTTAACACCGGCCATCATTTCTTCTCTATTCCATTTCTGTCTTTGATTTTTAAGACGGGGGAGCAGAAAGCTAAGTTGTGGCTCTGATATGTTCTGAAGCTGACATATCCTTCGTTCCTGAGGAAAATCCCTCACTGCTCTACAAATCCATCAAAGAGTTTCTTGATAACATGACCAATGTTCTTCTTTCTTCCTCAGAAGGCAGCACGCGTATCAGGCACAAGTGGAACTGCATCCTTGCCCCTGACTAGTCCTGTGGTCTAGTGATGTAAACAGAGCCTGGGAGCCAGGCATGTAGAGGCTTTAGAGAGCCCAGGCACCGTGAAACACACTGTGAAAAATGTTCTTGATAGATCATGTTCTCACTCAGCATCACGATGGAGACCCTGGATGCAGAAGGGCCCTGCACTGGCTTTGAAAGCTTCATTGATTTACTAGGTTACAGCACTGCACGTCCGTGAGCAGTCTGCTACTCTGCCCATTAAACACACGTGTGCAAAGACTCGCACATTGCTGCATGGCTCTCTGTAACAGATCTGTTTGATCCTTTCGGGGGTAAAACTTAAGTGCTCCAGAAATGACAAATTTATGATTTTCTTATAAAATGTTAAATAACAGTGCGCCTGAATATTCTTTTTTGGCCATTTCTCTTGAATTTCAGAGTTTTTTTCACCCAGAAGAGGTCTGACGATGTGTTCTCTTTTAACATTTGCTAAAATTCTTTTTCCATAGCTATTCTCACTGAACATATGTTACAAAATGTGATTTCTTCATGGTGTTTTATTTGATCTGCTTCTAGATTTCAGTATAACTGGGAGAAAGTCACAGGATTTTTGGGTTCTCCTGGAAAAAAAAAATCTGATATGCTATTAGAAATCCTTAATATAGTTTAGTAAACTATATTATATCCTTAATATAGTTTAGGATCAGAGTAAAATATTATTCTAAGAATTTATTTTTTGAAATTTTATACATGAATATCTACTTTGCATGTAAAAATTAAGTGTATTGTTTTATGTAGGTATGCCAGAAACCTATGGGCTGCATCAGAGGTCAATAACTCCTTTATTGTTACAGGAAAAATTTATATGCTTATAAGGTTATTATATGATTATATATTTATGTGATTATTAGGTACAGGTTTCTTAAATATCTAATTGTGGCTAAAAGTTTGAAATTATTTATATGTTTAATTGACATAGAGAGGTTTTCAGTTTTTAAAAGGAAAATTACATTGCTCTGTCTTTGGAATCATTAAATAAAACCTAAGCCAGGTGTGGTGATTACACACCTGTAATCCCAGCACTCAGGGAGGCAGAGGCAGGAAGATCTCTGTGAGTTTGAGGCCAGCCTGGTCTACAAAGACAGTCCAGGAGACAGCCCAGGCTACACAGAGAACTGCTGTCTCAAAACAAAACAAAGCAAAACAACACAGGAATTAAAACCTAGGGCAGTGAGATGACTCAGTGGGTAAAGGCACTTGCCACCAAGCCTGAGGACCCGAGTTCAATTCCTAGGACCAACATGATGGAAGGGGAGAACTGATGGTAACAAGTTGTCCTCTGACCTACACACACACACACACAATGATACATATGCTTTACACACTAAATAAACAAATAGGTAAATAACTTGTTTTAAAGAGCTTCATAAAAAGAAATCAAACTCTCACGTAACGACTTACTGGTATTGAACAGGATAGCATACTATAACAATGTTAACAATAATTTATTATACACTTATAAACAGTTAAATTAAAAAATTTTAATCGTTATGGGGGCACATGTGATGGCACACACATGAGGTCAGAAGGTAACTTTGTGGTGTTGGTTCTTTTCTTCTGCCTTTATGTGGGCTCCAAGAATTTAGTTCAGGACATCAAGCTTCATCATCAGGTGGCCAACATCTTCACCTCCTATGCCATCTCCTGCTACTCAAAGTAGTGAAACAAACAGATTTTGATGTTTCCATGACACAAAGAATTAATAAATATTTGATGTCGTAGGCATGCTAATTATTCTCCTTTGGTCATCACGCACTAGGTTCACATATGAAGTATCGCCCTGTAAACAGAATGTACAGTACGTGACAACGCTTCAAGAGGAAGCAGATTCAATAGATAGTCTTTCTTGTTTTACGATGACATCTGTGAATATGTAAGTATCATTCCCGAGGACACACAGCTGATATTTCAGGCAGTCTTCTGTTCCAAACACAGCCACATGACCTTTAAATGAGATGTTATCTGTAATTAATATTGACTCAGTTAGAATATGTGGCTTAATGTAACGCCAGCAAGATTAACAGCTTTGGCACCGGCAGCTCCAGCGCGGTTGGTCACAGCGTGCACGGGGGCCTGCATTCTGAGATGATGTGCGTGATAACAGAGGAGGAGAGCGTAGAACCCTGCGACTGTGGAAGGCCAGCAAGTTTGCCGAGTGTGGTCAACTCCCTTCTGGAGGTCCCATCTGTAAGACACACAGTAGTTGACTGCTATCTGAACTGTTGCCCAGACCCCCACACACTCATGGATGTTTGGATCCTCGTCTGTTTCTCCCAGAGCAGCTGTGCCAAGCCCCCAACATCCCAGACTGTGGTAATCTCTGTCCTCAGTGTTGTGGGCTCTGGGATTGGGAGTCCAGCTTGAAAACGGCTCATCAATTACCCATTTATAGGGGGTTCTCAGTGTAGCACTCGCAACACCCCAATTTCATCTTCTCTCCCTTTGATCTGCTAGCAGTGCTTTAGCATTAGCAAAACCTGGACACCATTGGGGACTTCCTCAGGCTACAATTAAAAGTTCAATTAGGTCAGTCAACATTTCATAAAAGTCACCCCGACTGCAATTTTGTCATTGTATAGATGAATAAAATCAAGAGGAATTCTAGTAAACCTGGGAAGCTACACCTAGCATTTAAATTGAGTACTTAAGGTTTGTTGTTGTTTTTGTTGTTGTTGTTTTGTTTTGTTTTGTTTCTGCTTTAACAGTATTGCTCAAAGATTGGGAAGCTAATGGGGCAAAGTAAGGAAATGCACATTAACTATTTTTCACTTCCGATTCTGCCCTACCCAGGCTTAAAATGGGTGGTAGAATCCAGAACTAGGCCAGGGTCCTGGTGTTAGCTTGAGAAAACTCCGACCTGCCTTCTGGTCTTGATTTTGGCTCCATTACTTAGCCACTTGATCTACATTTCATGAAGTCATAGCATTTCTATGATCTTTTCTCCCTTACAGACTCTATGACCCTCAGAAGGAAAAGCAGCTTTTAACTTCGACCAAAGCTCTGCTCTGTCACACCCAAGTAGGGTCTGAGTGTGTTGGCAGGGGTGCAAGGTAAGAGGGGGGATCAGGAAGGTGAGAATAAAGTCAAGGTCAGTTAAGCTAGGCTGTGGCTTCCTGTCTGTCCTGAAAGTGGTGCTTTGCCAAGCTTTATGGCCAGTCTTACTTATTATTTGTTACGCTATTAGTGATCACAATAAGTTTAATTAACAGTGGGTGAGTGTGACACAATAAAGAAGACGATGCTATAAAGACTTAGCAAAAAAAGAGCTTCATAAAGAAATTGTTGGCTCTCTTTGTCTGTGGTTAGATGCTGATGAAAAACAGAAAAGTTCAGTTAAAATTATCCGAGAAACTCATTACTTTAAAATAAAATGGAGAGCATAACCCCAGACAGTATAACATGGTTAAAGTCATTAATTCACGGTCATTACCATTTGCAGGATGTTTACTGAGCCGTGTGAAACGAGATGGTCATTTACACAACTTCTTCATTCCAGAAAACTCTGAGACCACCTAAGTAGCCTGACCATCTTTTTCTTGAGGACAAAAAAGAGAAGGTCCTCCAGCGACTCCCATGAGGTACTGTGTGGGAGAGAGACTCCGTCTCAGCCAAGTCCTCGTCCCACAGCGAAGTTCCTTATATATCCTAGGAGAAGATGAGTCAAGCTGTGTGAAATCCATGAGAGCCGAAGTCGGAGCACTGAGAAACTGTGGAGGCAAAGAATCTGGTTTATGGGGTGCGAACGGTGAGTAACCACTGTCCCCGCTGCCAGAGAACAAGTGGAGAACGAAACCCATAGAGAGTTTAGCAAAGGCAGCATCGGCACGGGGCCCTGCTCTGTGACTCCAGGCTGTGCAGACATTAGAATCCTCCCCAAAACGAAGGCCATGTAGTTTTAAAATTATGACGAGCCAACGAGGAAAAGTGTAAATTCCATAAGAAGGTGACCTTGTCAACTTCCTGTGTCACAATGCCTCACCTGACATGCACCCTCAGAAGCAGAAGGGACACCCTGGAGTGCAGAGGCTTACAAATAAATGGTAGCATTTTGTAGATTTCAGCGATGCTTCATCTCACTCGAGATAGGGTCAGATACTTGACACCCACTTTTGAAAGGCTGATGATCCATGAATTAGAGCTTAAGGGCTGGGGCTCCTACTTAGAGTTTGGATGCAGATCACGCTTTAATTGTGAAACACGAGTGAGACTTGGAACAATTTGCTAATGCTGCATTAAATTGCCATAAGAATTCATTATAGGCACACATACCTCTGTACCATGTAATCATAGGATCATTTCACTAGTAGCAAGAATGTTGGGGCTCTTACAAGATCTTCCAGCCAAGTGTGCTGCCAAGGCCCACCAGGCAGCATGCTGCTACAAAGTGCCAAACCATCACAAATTTATCTTAAGTGAGTCCGCTCCCCACCCCCCTCCCCTTTTCTGAGGGTAAAGAAGTGTAGCCAATTGCCTTAGTATTGTAGTCGGGAGCATGAATTTAGTTGTATGGCCAGACCTTGTACCGCTGCAACTTGAGTTTGGGGACTGTGCCATTTCACTAATGACAAAATCATCTCATAAGCCACTGTGCAACACAACTAACTGCACACACACACGTGCTTCTGCTGGAGTTTGGCCCCAATGCGCCCAACACGCTTCGAAAATGTCTTATAGCAGAGTGCATTTGGTACCGCTGACCTGCCAAGCGGCCAGACAGCCCATCTCAGTGCCGCAGCTCGGCGTGGAAGAGCACTGGCACCACATGACTGAGGGGTAGCTGGTTACAAGATTATCTTGCCCCTGCTGCTGCTCTGGGAAGACAGCAAACCCCCAAACCCAACGTACGATTTCTGTTAAATGTTGTATCACTTTCCCACCATAATAAATCAAAATACTATCAGAGGAACCATTATAACTTGGAGATCATCTGTATTCAAACACTGGCTAACAGTGAATTGTCCTGGGAACCCCCCCCCAAAAAAAAGAGCAGCTTGATAGAGTGAGTAAATGTTAGTTTTAATATGCTTAAAGATAGAACATTGTGTGCCACTATGCCTCTGTCCAATACAGCTAATAATTAAATATAAGTTAAAAATGGGCATTTGTTTATGGAATATTCATCCGAATCTATTTAATTCTATTTACTAAAACAATTGCTCAATTTCCTATTTTTCTTTCTTTAACATATTTTCATAAAGGGCGATGAATGTATAAAAATGTAAAACTGCTTCTGGCACACTCAACATTCAACAGTAAATGTTAAACCATAATCAGACCTGAACCAAAGAGAGTTGGAAAGCCACATGACTTTTCCAAGCATACAAATGGACAAGGTAGAAAAGAGAGGCAGACAGAGCAAACGGTCAGAGTAGACATTCTCACTCACAATGGCTGCTCCTAACCAAAAGTTCTCAGCATTGCCTCAAAAATGTCATTGTCCAAGCAATCTTAACAGGGTCAAAACCTTGGCTTGGCCTCTTACGTTGCCAGCAGATAGTTTGGATTTGCTTTGGAGTGGGATTTCTTTTCAAGATTGTTTAACATTTCATTGAATTTCCTCCCACAGAACATTTAACTTTTTGTCATATAATCAGCGAAAGGCATTTTGGAGTTAACCAAATTCTATAAATAGAGAAGTAGACGGTGGAAGAAAAGCATTGGGGAAAAGGGTCCATGGCTTTTGGACCTCTTTGCTTCCACTGAGCCTCCTAAGGATGCTGGCCCACTGGAGTCCAGTATCCAGGCACCCCTTTCAATAGTGGTGTTTCCCTCCACTTTGTTTTAAGGAAGTGGAGTGGAGAGGAGGCACTGGTGTTACATGTGTTCTGAATTAAAGCAAAGGGAAGCGGGGTGTTTATTCCAAGAAGAAAACAGAGTAAGCAGCCATGAGGACCAGGTCAAGAAGACAGAAGGTTAGAGCAGTCCAGGCTGGGATGGAAAAATGGACAGGAGAGCTTGGGTTTCAAACGTGACACTCTCTGCCCCCCCGCCCCGCCATAGGCTTATGTGTTTGAACACTTGGTCCTCAGCTGAGGACATTGTCTTGGAAGGTTATGGCATGTTTATAATCTTGTCTTACTGGAGGAAATAAGTCACTGGGGGCAGGCTTCGGGGTTTTATTGGGATGTCTCCACTTCCTGCCTGATCTCTGTTTCCTGTTTGCAGATGCTATGTGATCAGCCTTGCGACTCTGCTGCCCTGCCTCCCACGGCCTGATTAACTGCATCCCTTCAGAATGTGAACTAAAGTAGACCAGTTCTCTCTTAAGTTGCCTTGTGTCAGATATTTGATCCCAACAAGAAAAGAAATTAACACAGGAAAGGGAACTAGGGAAAGCCGCTGAGAGCTCCACCATAGTGAAACTCGGACTCTGGACTGTCTACAGTTTCAGGCGATGCTCTGTCAGTGGTTAGGTACTTCTACTTTTATTTTTCGGCTTGCACATCTTCACATAGAGCAGTGGTTCTCAGCCTCTGGGTCGCATCCCCCTTAAGGGTCACACCTCAGATATTCTGCATATCAGATATTTCCATTACAATTCATAACAACAAAATTACAGTTATGAAGCAGCAGTGAAATGATGTTGTGGTTGGGGGTCACCACAACATGAGGAACTGTATTAGGTCTCGGAATCAGGAAGGCTGAGAACCACTGACCTCATTAGAGCCTTGGATATTGTTGCTATGGAAAGCCGTGGGACTTGAGACACAGATTCAGGTGCTTTGCCATAGCTGATGAATCTACCAAAAGGCAGTGGAGAGAAATGACAAGAGCACTAAGAGTAAAACTGAGGGCCACAGACGCAGTTAAAGAAGCAAGAGGACCCCACCGTGGAAGGAGGGTGAGACTCACGGGAGATGACAACCCCAACAGGGTACTAGCACAAGATGACAAGGACAGCAAAAATGGACAGAGGAAACAGGAGTGGTCAGTTGAGCTAAGATGACTGATCTCCACGAGTAGCTGGTTAGCAATGAGCATGAGTAGAGAAACCAGACCACGGGTCTGTCTGCACAGATGGCCATGTGAGCAAGCTGGCGTTACTAGGATGCTGGCTCAGATAATGAGTCTAATGTCTTATGGAGATAGTGTTGGCGAGATGGAGGAATCCTGGTGAGAGGCCACAGAATGAGGCAACCTAGAGGAGCTGGAGTCACCGGACAGGAAGTCAGGTGATCAGACCCAGTCCGTTTCCTAGCAACCCCTGCTCATACCCACTCTATCTGATGCCTGCTCTCCAGACAAGAAGACCGGCAGCAAGAAGGACTCGGTGGTCATATTCACAGAAGCTGAAGATGGAAAGTACTGCTTCGATCTGAAGCCTAGATTCTAACCTCTTACCCAGCATGGAGATTAAAGAGGGGAAACGACCATACTTATGTGTGTCATTTCCCCCTTCACTTGCAAGGTTGTGTCCATCATTTGCACTGGAGCCGCAGCAACAGAGGTCACTGGAGCCAGGCTGGACCGCATGCACACGCACCCACGGCATGACTCTGGCGCACAGGAAGAGCTAGCAGCAGAGGTGCTTGATTTAGGGAGGCCTTCCCTGTGTCTCAGTCAGTGGTCTCTTGCTGTGTCCTCTCCTTAAAAGCAGAGAACCAGGACAGCTATTAGGAAACTGATGAACATGCCAGAGCGGAAGAAAGCGGGATTGAGGAAGAAGAAGAAAGAGCAGGCTCTTTGTAACGACTCCAGGAGACTTCCTGCTCTTCTATGAGGTGATGGTGCCGTCATAGGGTGCAGAGAGTCCCTGGCAGGGACCTGTGATTCCCTTCCTAAATCACTCACACCCAGTAATAAGTACACACCTGATAGGCTGTGGCTGCTGGAAGCAGACTCGGGCCCCTGGGAACCCCATAACCAAGGCATGAAAACCATTACCTCCTTTCACACCTGTGGCTCTCTCCCAGTATGACCCTTTCTCTTAAAGCTATAGGCGTCTGTTTTTGAGTTTGCTCCTTGGAGACGTAAACAAGATTATCGTCTGTGATGGTTTTTCTCATTTCCTCCTATGTGCTGTTTTAAGTTTCTGTGACAGCTCTGTTCCTTTCTTTCAGATGGCAAAGCCATGTGAGTGACTGGATGGTGGACTTACAGGGAGAATGTTTAGGAGACGGAACATTCATATCCAGTGTTGTTTCATCTGCTACTACTGGGGGGGGGGGTGATCCCCTAGAGATTCCCAACCCAGTTTATCTGCACAACAGAAGGATCAAACAGAAGCCCTCTTTGAAGATTTGGAATCTTCTCCAACGCCAGAGTCATCATTTAGATTATCGTTTTGCTCATCGGTGACCTCAGTTCTTCAGGCCCTGGGACAAGGAAAGAGGATCAGGGCCAAAAGATGTGGGTTTCTGGAGCAGCTCTGCTTGCACACTGGGGACTGAAGGCAAGTCACTATAAACCTAAGTCTCTGTTTTCCTCTCTGTAGAACAGGGTAAGACACCAACCCACCTACATAGCAGACTGACGTAAAGCTGTGCTCCGTGTAAGCGTTTCTGTTAGCCCTAGGCAGCCTGTGATGGTAAGGCACAACAGGGGACTCTCTATAGAGCCACACTTAATACACAGAGATGGATCAGGTGATTTCTACAAGTTAAGTCATGCAAGACACTCTCAAACTGAGGCTGAGTGCTTATTAATCATTTCTTTGCTCTACAGGTAAGTTGCCAGGAAGACAACAATGAAGATTTCCATTCAAGCTGCTTTTCAGCTAGGTATCCCTGGATAACAGATAAAAGAAACCCAGGAGTGGAAGTTGATGAGTCCTTATGGGAGTTTTCTCAGGCCTCGAAGCCCCAGTGTTAGCAAAAAGATTCGAGCCTGAAATGAAAGCCAGCAAGAGCAGGCAGCTTGAAGTTTGCCTTTTCATCAAGACCCAAAGACTGCACACACGGAGACACTGGGCGGCATCAAAAGGCCAAGAGCTGCTGGAAGGAAGCTGAGTGAGCTACAGGAAGGGGCCAGGGTGTGTGCAGACACACTCCAGGTGTCCTCCCATTCAGTGCTCTCAGGGGCCTGGGCCAGGTTTGTGGCCGACTGAGACAGTGATGGGCACAGGACTGGCGGCCAGGTGAGTGCTGTTAACGCCTGGACCTCTGATATCCCCAAAAAGGCAGCGTATCAGAGAAAGGCCCCCTATCAACAGATGGTCTAGCACGCTGAGCTCCTGCACCTGACGGAAGAAAATGAGCTGCGAAGGCATCATGACCACACAGAATTTTGATTTGGGGGTTTTTGTTTTGTTTTGTTTTGTTTTTATTTTTGTTTGTTTGTTTTTCTTATTTGCTTTTTTTTTCTTATCTCTTTGTCACACTCCCCTGCTCCTAGAAATGTCAGGTTTGATTAGAAGCTTTAGAATCTAAACTTAAAGGGTTTCCCCATGTCTTTCAGTCCCTATAAATATGATCGTACTTTCTCATTTTCTGTGATCTTACCTGTCCTGAAAGCAGGCAGCCCAATTTCCAGGTATGAACAAGGTTTGCCAGCAGATAGGAGCGGGCTGAACCATTGATCCTATCAGAAGACATCCCTGTGGCATCAGAGAGCCATTGAGCACCGAGGTCTTGGTAGTTTGAGGATAAGGATGCAGATGTCAGCAAGTCAGAAGGACTACAGTGACTTCAAGGTCCTCCCAGCGCTTCAAAACCTCCCACCCGGGACTGTTGTTTGCAAATAGGAAGTTTCCGCTACAACAAGGGACGGCTCCATTCCTATGCAAACAATAACAATTGTGTCAGCTTTGCCATAGAGCCAATTATCCTTGCTCTCTGTCTCTCTGATCCATCCTATGACACGGAGCATCCAAGATTTCTGTGTTAGCCACAGTGAGGCCTGTGGGGTAGTTTTCTCCCTATTTTTTCAAAATAAGATTCAAATCATTTTTAATGTACCCCGATCCATTCTAACATATGCTAATACCCTCTAAAACGGTCTTTACATGCTCAGTATGGGAAAATCATATTTTTCTGTTGTTAAGAACTCATCAACTTTTCCAGACACATCCAAACGTAACAGATTCCCATTCGTGTCCTGCTCCCAGGAATGCCATGAAAATCAGTTAGATGAAGCCTTCAAGGTGCAGCTTGCTCATGGAGAAATATGATATACTAATATCACATTTTAACAGAACATTATTTTAACATACAGCAACAAGTTGGGGCCATCCACCTGTTTCAGATTGGCCAAATTCTTGCCCTGGGGACAACTCTTGGGAGCCCTGTCACCTGCAGCAGCTCACCTCTTCTTTGTGCTCCTATAGATCCAGAAAATAGTAGGCAAGTTTTAGATCTGCTCACAACTCCAAGAATAGCACCACACTGCCCCAAATATATAGCATCAGGATGCTAAGGAAGGTACTACACTCTTCCTCTCTGTCTTCATTCCTGCTCTGCCTGTCTTTTCCCCTACTCCACAACTGGTAAAGGGTTCATTTCCCTGTGGGAAAAGACACCGGCTCTGTAGTGGCAGTGTAAGCCTCTTGAACTTCTTCCCAGATCTTGCAGATTTTCCTAGGCTTCATCACCAACCCCTGCTTTCCTGGAATGTTAACAATCATTCCAAACCTATCATGTGAAAATAGGATTTAGCTGTAATGAGAAACTGGGTAGACGGGGCCAGTGGCAACTCCTCCCTCCCGTGAAGAAAAAGGCAGTAAATTCAGAGTTAGATGACTGACTTCTACTATTCTGTAGACAATACCTTTTCACTGCAAATGACATAGTGTTGGCCACAGTTACATAATATGGGATTGTGATTATTGTTATCTAGGTTTCCCGAGTGTTGTTGAACCTGTGACTCTAAGCTAAGAGGAAACACTTCCTAGAAACAGGAAGAGATCAGAGCAGAAGAAAGTAGGTCCACGTGATGAGTTAAAAGTAGTCTCTTGGTGGAAAGCCTACCTTTCAGCCTCTAAGAAGAGGGGGCGCAAAGGATTTAGGCTGGGTAGGGGGAGGTGCTGTGGAATGCTGGCTTCTGTCCATGACATGTCCTGTGCTCACAAACTCACTGCAGTACCGTTACCTACACAAGATCTGCACAAGCTCAGGTAACACAATCAGACGTGGCTGCCGCAATATTGGAACTCAGTGGGTTACAAAAACAAAAGCAGAACCATAAGCCAAAATAAATTCTTCTCTAGGCTCTCCTGGTTATGGTGTTTTACCACAGCAATAGAAAGTAACTAATTCCTTCCTCCCCTCAAGAGGACAGAATGAGGGAATGTTTCAGGTCAGAGGAAACAGTGCCATCTCTATCAACTATCTACCTATTTCTGTCTCGCTATCTCCCCTGCCATGATGTCACCCACCATGCTTTAATGAAGATAGAAAGCTCTCACTAAAAGTTGAACAGATTAGCAGAACGCCTGTTTGATTGTGTACTCTCAGCCTCTAAAACTCAGATAAACAAACCTTTTTTCTTCATACATTATCCAGCTTTTGTATTCTGCTATATGATCACAGAGTAAGATAAATCCTCTGTCTCCGAAAGTTTTAAGGTACTAACTTTGTTTCCATCAAAGCATGCTAATTTTGGCCAAGCTTTACTTAGTAAGCCCCCAAACCAAGCAGAAGAAATCCTATTCTCTCAATGTGGAGAAAGATGATTTCAATGCTTTAGAGCAGGGTTCTCAGGCTGTGGGTCTTGACCCCTTTGGGGGTGGAATGACCCTTTCATAGGGATCAACTAAGACCATCGGAAGCACAGATTTTTGCATTACAATTCGTAACAGCAGCAAAATTACAGTTATGGTTAGAAGTTACCACAATATGAAGAACCATATTCAAAGATCGCAATATTTGGAAGGTTGAGAACCACTGCTCCAGACTGAGAGATGAGCTTTTTCAAACTCCCATCTCCTATTCATCTACCCTTGAGGAGAAATGTCAGCAATCACTGATAGCAAGAAGGTTTTCAAAACCTTCAATTAGTAGAATGGAGAGGGCATGCGCGAGAAAAGACAGACACAGACACACACACACACACACACACAGAGAGAGAGAGAGAGAGAGAGAGAGAGAGAGAGAAAATAGAGTGAGTTTGGCTCATAAAAATTATTTCCAGCCTTTAGCCTTTGTAAAGAATGAATAATGTTAAGAGGTCCAACTTTTGATTTGGATTTTAGATTTCAAATTTAATATGACATATTAATGAAAGCAATGTGTAGGATTCTCTCACATCACAGTTCTCTTCAGAGCAATGCAAAGCTCTGAAGTCGTGGACAAACCAGGAGTGCACCCAAGATTCTAAAGGGAAGGGGGTCCAAAATAAAAACGGGGGGGGGGGGAACAAGCAAGCAGCATTCCAAGCAAAGCTGTTTAAATATGTGTGATAAATGATGCTCTTCACAAGACGACAATGCCCAGACTTTGTGACAGATAAAAGGACACACTCCTGCCCGCCCACTCCCACCCCCCCAGCACTGCAGGAAATCTTAGGGGGTAGTTGTTTCTGGAAGCTGCAAGCAAGGGAAATGGGTCTCTGGGCACTGCTGTTTCTCACATCTCGCTGGTGACCGAATGTCACTCCATCTTGTGGGAGCACAGCCGTTGATACATTTCTGTAGCTAAGCTGTCCTTCTTACAGGTATCCATCTAGCGAACTAAGAAACACAGCATCCTCTTTAAAACAATTTTTTGTGCCTACCTTAAAGGGTCAATTGCTGTTTTGCAAAGATCGGAGCATAGCGGTGAGCAAAATGAAAATAGCAGGAGTATATCATGCAATTATTTTCGAAGTTTAGGTGTGTGGGGGATGAGTGTTCTGTAGCAGCTTTTACAGGGGAGAGCACAAACATTCATCAAATGTCCGCTATGTGTCAGAGCAACTATTTTGCAGATATTGATGAATGAATGAATGAAAGAATGAATGAACGAATGAATGATTCAGGGTACCTGTTACTATTTCCAGTGGACTAGGTAGAAATGGGCTTTGGGACGTTCCTCTTTATCCGATGAATGTTAAAATAGAATTCAAACCCAACTCTTTGTGTAATTAAGGAGAGAGCCAAAACAGTGCTGGGAAGAATTACATATGACTTTTTAAGCCCTTGGGTAAAGAGATCTTTTCTTTTTCTCCTCAGAGTTCCCAAGTTCTCCCAGCGAGCATCAACTAATTCCTTCATTCATTTTCTCACGTGACTCATCTCTTAATCCTCAAAGTTCTGGTTGAGACCAGAGGGACTGTCCTCTCAAAGAGCTTCTACTGCCATAAAGAACAGGGAATGCTAATCCAACCTTCTGATCTTTCTGTAAAACTCCAGACAGAAGAGAATATTGGCCCCAGTGGTGAAAAACCCAGACAACGCCAGTTTTGATGGGACAGCTACCAACAAGTTCAGATGCCTCCCGCCCCTGAACTTGTCCAAGCCTTGGGCGGTCTCCTGCTTTTCCGGAGGGAACATGCTTGCTGGGTGACGCGGCAAGTTTGAAACACATGGAGAATGTCCTCCTTGGGGACTCCTGGGTCTTTTATGAGGTTATGTCCCAATTGTACATCAGGCTGCCATGAAATCTGAACCATGCCGAAAGCATGGAAGTTGAGTTAACTGAAGCCTGTTGGCAGTCTCTGTTTAGTATAGACTCACTTTGTATCAGCGCCCATGCTACATGCTTCATCTGTGTTGCCACATTTAGTCTGCACGAGGAGCCAGCTGGGCACCGAAGCCAAGAGGAATGAAATAACATGGCCAAAGTTGCATGGCCTGTAGAGGCTGCTGGGGTTTGAACCAACTCTCTACCTCCAAAATGAGCGCGTCTAATCTCTGCACAGTGTCTCTTGGCACGCCCAGGAAGACCCGAGCAAACTGGACATCTGTAAGTGGACTGGGATCTCACCTTCTCTCCACCGGCCACGGCCTCTGCTCGCTGCTCCGGAAGTAGAGAGGGAAACAGCGGCTCTGGTAGGCGCCCCTGCTTCTCACGTAGCCAGTGAGGGTGATGTGACCAGGCTACTGGACAGAGGCTCTGGCCTTGCATAAAGAAATACGAATCCATGATCCCCAAGGAAACGTAAACCGTCCTCTGGTTGAAAGTGCTGAGAGACCCATCATGAAAAGACATGTCTTGACAGGAGAGACTAGGCTTGAAATTCATGGACGATTTTAGAAATCAAATAACTCAAGAAATTGATGTACAAGCCGACATCAATTTCCTGTTTGCAAACACTAGAACCTCAAATTATCAGACGCCCCCATAACTTGAGCCTGTCTGAAGTACAGTCCCTTCAATATGACTTAAGTTTGAGTGTTTATTTTGGCATCTGCTCTCTCAATGACTTGTTCTAATCAAAATGCTTTGATGAGCTACACAAAAGGAATAACAATACGACTGAAAAGCCAGGGAGTAATACTTCGCTTCAGAACAACTGAGAGCACAAACTTTAATCTTTGGATATGCAACAGGATTTCTGTAAACTACCCAGGACAGGGAACTTTAACATCTTATTGGAGAAGGAGCTTTGGGTTTTGGAGTGAATGCAAATGTGTTCTAACACCAGAATTATAAGAACTTCTCCCCTGAGTGCCTCAGCTTACCTGTAGCCAGTCTGACATCTAGAACTCTATGGGGAAGGGGGTCAGGGTCTTCTTAAGATCCCACACCTTATAAGTCAGGGGAGCCAATGCTTTAATGACTTCAACAGTATTTATAGGACTCAAGCCCCATATTTTTTCTCTAACTCAATGTGTTTCCTTTCTGTTTTCTGTCAACTATCTACACAGATCTGTATACATTTAGTCATCTCAGTAAAATCTAGCTGGCCTCAGTTTTGACACCCATAGCAACAATAAACAATACTGGTTAATGCTTATTAAAAATTTCATGTTTACTAAAATATTACCATATGTCAGATGTTCTTAGGTAGAGCAGGGTTGGAAGCCTGGCCATGCTGTCTGACCACCTGTACGACCTCAGCTTTCCTTCTCTACAAATGGGCAGCGGTACTGGTTCGCAGCGGTACATGGTTCACTCAGGGGCAGAACATGCCACATTTGTTGGCTAGGGTGGCCATAACAAAGTACCACAGACTGCGGCTTAAGAAACAGAAATTCACTTTCTCATGAGTCTAGAGTTTAGAAATCCAATATCAAAATCTAATAACAGAATCAGTTTTCTTTCTTTCTTTCTTCTTTTCTTTTTCTGTGTCTTTCTTTTGTTGCTGTTGTTTGAATATTTGTTTGTTCTGGTTTTTGTGTTTTGTTTTGATTTAAATGTAAGGTCTCGCTGTGAAGCTCAGACTGGCATGGGACTTACACAGCCAAGGCTATCCTCAAACCCATGTCCCATCCTGAGTGCTAAGATTTCAGGCCTGCAACCCTGTGCCTGGGAGCCAGTCAATCGATTATTTCTGTTGTCATGAGATGGCTTCCTCTCCACGTTTTCTTGTGACCTTTTCACTGTGCATGCTGTATCCTCAACTCCTCTTCTTCCTGGACATGGGGCACATGGGAGATGGGCCTCACCATTGCTACTGACTTCCAGAGAGAAGATCTAGCTCAGGAAATCACTGCACCTTGCGGGGGAGGGGTGCATACCAACGCATCCAAACATTTCTTTACGTCCCGCTTCCACCTGCAGTGTTACACCAAGCCTAAGGGCTCATCCTGATACCCCAGTCCAGTGTATCTCAACCCTCATCAGAGAAGCTTCCCTCTTCAGTAGATGGCGATTAATACAGAGACCACAACCAGTCAAGGTGCCGAATAAGGACTGGAATGTTCCACCCTAAGTGAGATGTCTCTATCACACATGCCTCAGGGATCATCCCAGAAGACGGGGCTGAAAGAGTCAAGGGCAGTAGATGGCTACGAGGCAACTTTTCTGGACACTGCAGGGAAGCTGCAACGTGCAAACCCACAGCATTTATGTTGGGATGCTCGAGACTTACTCAGCCTCAAGCCAGTCATATCCCAGCAGAGGAGAGGGGAGGTAGACCCCTCGTCCCATCCCTAACTGAGGTGCTGTTGGTAACTGATAACTGTTGGAAGAAGCAGAATCAGCTTTTCTAAAAGATGTGGCCCTGATAGGTCAAGCATACTCCAGTGGAAGGCCACACATCCAAGAGGGTATGAGCAGCAGCAATTGGCCTTGAGGGGTTTTAAAGAAGAAGGAGGAGGGGAGGAGGGATACACAAAGTTGGGTAAGTAGGGGAAGGGTTTAGATCCGGGAGGAGTTGGAGGAAGGGAGTAAATATGATCAAAATATATTGTATGAAAGTCTCCTGGCACTAATAAAAATAATAACAAAGAATAATGTTCCATCTCAAAATTCTGAGTTACTTGAGGATAGGGCTTCCACATATGAATTTTGACGGGGCTGTGTCAACCTTTATCCTAAGTGAGGTGCCTGGAAGATAGTTCACTATTAGTGAATACTTAGTCTCCCTCCTGCTCCAGGCCTAGGATCTCTGCTTCTGTTCCTGCCCTGACTTCCCTCCATGATAGACTGTGGCCTGGAAGTGTGAGCCGAGCAACTCTTTGCTCCCTGAGTGCCTTTCGTAACGCTCTGTCACGGCAACAGAGATCAGACTAGAAGACCAGGGGAGAAGCCATCTTGGAACAGGAGCCTGTTTGGGGAGCACAGAGGTTCTTCACAGATGTTCTTTTCTGGAGAGCTGGTGGGAGTCCTCACACAGCAGCACACTTCTCTGCATGCCACAGTGATGCTGATCTGTGGAATGCATGATGCTCGTTGACTTAGCCTGGCCGGTGGCTCTGCTGGCCTCAGACTGAGCTTGGTCTGCCCATAGACAACCGGGGTCTAAGGACACACTGCTGAAGAACACAGAGAGCCTCCAACTGGCCCTTCTGTAACTCATCCTCAAGCGCTTGGGGACTTTCAACAAGAATCTTAGTTGTATGAACCTATCTGTAAAACCGCTGTTGCCAGAACAGACAAACTAAAATGGTGACGTTACACCACTTTCTACTTACTGGCATTTCTGCGTCAGCAGGAACAAGGATGACAGCTGCCACCGGAATGTGTGACAGGAGCACACATTCTGAGATGCTGCAGCTTGGGGAAGCCGAAGGCCGCGGCAGTACTTCCTGGAGCTGCCTTCCTTCCTTTTGTGGGGGAGTCAGGCTGCCTTCTCATTTAGCTCAAAGGTCAAGTAAGTATGGCTCTGCTTTTTCCTCTAGGCTGCAGGGGAGAGTGCAGGTCAGGCACAGGCAGAGTGACCCTTCCTGGTGCCTCTTTGGACTTGCTCAGGCCTGAGGGCAGGGCCTGGAGTTCTTGGAGGCCTGTGAGCTCCACCAAGCAGCAGTGCTGGCTAGGTCATGCACAACATCATCCCTGCCTAGCAGAGGACAAATACTAGAGCTCCCAAAAAATAATTAAGTCTTTGGACCTCTTTCCACAAACACAAATCTGTGTGAGGTTTTCTGGAATGAACTTCGTAGATTATGTTCCAAAGGCCAAGAGGCAAAAACACAGTGCTCGCTCACCCGTATTCTCTCCATAAATAGCACAGTGCGTTTCTGGAGCAAAGGGACAGAGCGAGGCAGTGCAGTCCTGTTTACGGTACCAGCTGGACAGTGGCTTCGAGGGTCACAGACTAACAAAGACAGAGCGGACGCACAGAGGGAAAAGTCACACTACTCTTCACTGGACAAGTCACGTCATAAGTTTAGGCTTCGGTTTGCTCAGCGTCAAAGATAGGTTTATAACTGTGTGCCCAAGGTGATGCACTCAGTCAGGGCAACTTAGCGTGTGTGTGTGCTTTCTATGCAGAGCCATACAGCAAGGGCTGGTGGTGAGGGGCAAATAAAAGGGCATAGGTGACAGGCCAACAGGACAGCTGCCTCAAGAGTTCTCCACAATAATCAGCTTCGATGTCCCTCAATGGATTAATGGATAAAGAAAGTACAGTAATATACATGGCCGAATTCTAGTCACCTGTGGACAATGGAATTATGCTATTTGCAGGGAACTGCATAGAACTGGATGCAATTATATGAAATGATTCAAGAAAGACTCAAAACGACAGATATGGCATGTTTTCTCTCATGTGTGCAATCTATAGTATGTGTGTGTGTGTATGTGTGTATATGTGATGTGTATTGTATGTATGCATTGAATATGTGTGTGTGTTGTGTGAATGTGTATATAGGTGTATATTTGTGTATGTGTGTACATGTCTGTGTTATGTATGTATTCGTGTGTGTGTGTGTGTGTGTGTGTGTGTATGTGTGTGTTCATAGGAAACAAAAGTGGAAAGAAGACCAAGAGAAAAAAGAAGAAGAGGTCTAATGAGGGAGAGAAGGGAAAATGAGGGAGGTAATAGAACATATATGTCATGCAAGCAAAAGGGGGCAGGATTGGGGGTGATAAAAGGAGCCTGCAAGAGAGAGAAAGAGGGCACAGGGGAAGGCAGAGGACAGGGGGACAGTAAAAAGGACATGTAATATGTGTGAAAATATCACAACAAAACGCATTACTCTGCTAAGCCAAGCTGGGGAGCTAGAGAGATGGCTCAGTGGTTAAGAGCACTTGCTGCTCTCTCAGAGGACCTGGGTTTGCTTTCCAGCACCACATCAGGTGACTCAGAACCTCCAGGGAGGGGAGTTTCAACGCCCCTTGTGGCTTCTATAGGTACTGTATGTGTGTATGTAAATACAAAGAAGCAAGCATACATACATACATACACATAAATCTAAACATTTTTAAGTTAAAAAATAAAAGAGCAAACTCTTTTCCTATAAAACATTCTTTCTAAACATTCATTGACGGAGGACAATGACTGGAGAAGGAGGAAGTTTCAGGCCTGGGGCATTTTAAATGTATGTATTCAAATCACTTAAATAATACTGAAAATGCTAAAAATTGCTTTCTTCCACTGGAGGTCCAAGGACCTGGGACAAGAGAATCAGCACAGCGTGACAGAGCAGCTCCACCCTGGCTCAGGAGGACCCTGATCAGCTTCCACAGATGTGAATGAGACTCTTGGGAGCATCTCTGACTTCCAAAGTGTAAACAGGGGAGGGGTCGGGTGCCAATGGGCCTGGGAAAGGCCACGAGGGGGAGGATTTGTGTGCTGCATGGACATGGTAGGAGAGGGCCTGGGAACCTACCAACAGACACGCCGATCATGTGGGAGGCCTCCATGGTTTCAGTGGTTGGCTGGAAGCGAGCTAGCATTAGCCATGCTCACTTCAGCTCTGGCCTCAGACACAACAAGCAAGTATGGAACACCATTCTTGTCCTCAGTCCTCACAACCCCAGGGTCAAGGCCCGGCTGGAATCATGCCACAGATTTCACATCAGCCCTTGGAAAATTGTGCAGCTCAATTTCTGGAAGACAAGCTACATGAAGGAATAGAGTTCTCTTGATCTAATTTTGAAAGATCGTGAATTTCGTAAGAGAAACCGGGTGCTTTTTGTCTCTGAAAGGATGTTTTGTGACTGAAACTGGCTGATGGTATTGGCCAAAGCTATCTCAAGTATAAAACTGGGTAGATTTTTGCCATTAATAGAAATATAGTCTTGTTAAAATAATGGTTGGTCCTCCCCTTTCATGCCATATGGTTTCTGCTGGCATTGTAGTTCTCCTCTAAAGGGTTAACCTTGTGTCCAAGAGTAGTCAGTGCTTGAAAAACTCCAGGGATAGGAACCGCAGATGACACGTCAAAGGCAGCATCGCTCTCCGGCCAGCTGCCGAACATCTCAGGGACCCAGGCACACCTACACTGAGATAAAATCATAGATGCATGTCTTCAATAATTGCAGTAAAAACAAAATGGGTGCTTGTGGTGGTGGGGCGGGGAGACAGCAGGAGAGGGGAAAGGGGGATGAGTAAGATTGCAGACAGGGGACACAGGAAGAGGACAAACCGGAACGTGCTACAAACACCGTTGTATGGGTAGATGGTCTCCAAGCTGAAGTTTCTGCTATTCCAAAGATGCATATTCAGGAGGAGTCAAAGTTCAGCACAGGAGAAATGAAGCAGCTATTGGACAAAAGGCTTATCCACCACTACCACCACCATCACACACACACACACACACACACCACACACACCCTCCTACTCCTGGGTATAATGCAGTCCATATCCAGCATAGCCCGGGCACCCAGGATTGGGCATGCAGCAACAGGGCTGCACAGCCTTGTTCTAGCCCATGGCCAAGGGAGGGAGGCTTGGCCCAAGGGCTTAAAGCTTAGGAAATGTGGGTTGGTAGTTTCTATTTGTAGCCTCTTCAGTGAGAAGGCATGTGAGCTCATCCACAATGATGAAAATAATAAAACAGCTCGGAAAAGAAAGGGGCTCCTGACGATGCCGAGGCTTGTATATTACCCAAGGTCTGAGGAAAGCAACGGGGCTTGGAACACTAAAATCTTGCTTGCTCACATGCCTCTGAGTAATTTAAGGAGGGGAAAAATGCTCAGAAAATTATTGATTAGATGCCAATTCACATAGCTCTCTTTGTCTGCTTTTTATTATCAGTATTTCTTTAAAAGGCTAATAGATCCCGGTCTTGACAAGCATGAAGCCAGGAGGTGGGCTCAGATCCAGTGTTTTCATTTTCTCAGCCCTCCAGGGGCAATGATTAGATCTTAATGCCGAACGCACAAACCACACTCACCGTGTGAACTCTCGGAGAGCGCTCCACACATAGGCAGAAGGAAGGAGAAGGAGCTCTCTCTGTTGGAAAGGTTGTGTAGGAAAGGGGGCGCTTTGGGTTTCTCTGGGCTGGCTCATTAGGGAGGAGCTCACTTTATTCTGAAGAGTTCTCAATCTGTCCTCCCTCGGGGAAGGGAAACCTGAGATTTCACTGAGCTAATTCCTTTCCTAAGAATAGCCAAGCTTGGGGTGGCGAGGAGCTAGCAAAGTCAACCACCGAGGAGACACCTGCAAGCTGAGCAGAGTGGCCAGAATCTGAGGTCAGAGTTGGGAGGTTCCATGAAACCAGCCAGTTAGCAGATGCGTTCCCACAGATCACATGACCTCAAACTAAGCGCAAGGAGCCGAGCAGCGTGCAAAGGTGCGGCCTGGCATAAGTTCAGGGTGGCATGAGGTGTTACCCAGATCACCTTTTGTAAGAGCATTGCATTGTCATAACTTCCTAGTCACAGATCGCAGCTGTGTGTGCCCTGCTGTCAGCCCGCATGCACACTAGGTGAGAAGCCGTCTTTCCTTACCGTGGATCTAGTGATATCACTTCACTCTTCAGCCCAGGCTATCTTTTGCTCAAGAAAAGGAGAGGGTAATGTGTTGACCCACTTGGGTCCTAACTGGGGGAGGGGGGAGGGGGAGGGGATATTTTGAAATATTTTAGAAACATGAGGAAGAGGGGCCTGGCAAAAGGAAGTAATCACTAAAGATGGAGAACTTTGAGGCTCTCTTGTCCCTGCCTCCTTCCTGTCTCTCTCTGCTTCCTTCCATCCGCCAGGAAATAGTTCATGTGCCCTCACTTGGTGATGTCCTCTACCTATGTACACGGACCCTCTGAGCGTGGGAACTGACGCAAATTTTTCTTCCCTTAAGTTGTTTTCTGTCCGGTATTAATCACAGTAAGAAGAATATTTAACCCATATTCATTAAATAAAAATGCCTTGCAGCCAGGCCCTGCACCATAAGCCTGGAATTTCAACCAACTGGGAGGCTGAGGCAGAATTATCACAGGTTCCTTGGCAACCTAGTGAGGCCTTATCTCCAACTAAAAGGAAAGAGAGTTGGGTGTGTAGCTCAGTGGTAGAGCACTTGTCAGGCAGAGGTGAAGCCCTGGGTTCAAGCTTCTCTATGGTGTGTGTCTGAGAGAGAGAGAGACAGAGACAGAGACAGAGACAGAGACAGAGAGACAGAGAGAGATGCAGAGACGAAAACAGAGTCAGAGAGACAGAGACAGAGAAACAGAGGTGTCAGTGCTTATCCACATTTAGAGCATAGCTTTCAGCAAAACTAGAGTAGAAATTGCAATGTATATGGTTCAGATCCTAAAAGGGTAATATGTAAGTCAGCTATTGCATCAGCTATCCCGTGACGCATAGCCGCATTGTTTGCCTTTGGGCACATATCTAGTCTTTACTCCCTGGGAGCCATGTGCTCTACCGCTTAGCCTCCTGAAGGCTCCAGGTAGGGAGGGCACTATAAATCAGTTCATTTAGTGAGAAGTGCTGTGGGAATCCGTTTTCTGTGACATATACGGAATAATGAACTCATCGGGACAGGAGGATTATTTTTGGCTCACAATTTCAAACGTTCCACCCCAAGAAGATTGGCGCTGTTGCTTTGGGCCTGTGGAGAGGCAGCGCCTCCTAACAGGAGTGAGCGACAGAGCAAAACAGTCATCTCATGGCTGAGCTGGGAAAGACAGAAGTCAGACGGGGCTGAGGTTTCCACTTACCCCTCAGGGAACACTCATTAGGCTCTACCAAAAATGTACACCTCTCAAAAGTGCCCAGCGGAGGACTAAGCCGTTAAAATGTGGGCCTGCATGGGGATACTTAATACTGTAACAAACAGATGCCACAAGCACCCATCACCTCAAGAGTATTTAACCTCCCTCTCTCTCCCTCTCTCTCCAGTGTGTGTGTATGTGTGGTGGTGGTCCCGGGAATCAAATCCAGGGCTGTGTACACACTAGGCCTGTATTCTTTCTTTGAGTCACCGCCCCTTTGCCCTCCAAAGATATGTTCAGTTTGTAAGGAAGGCCGTTTATAGTTGAGCCTTAGCAAAGCCATGCAGTAAAACCCTGATATTACTTTGCTTCGCTACTCTGCTACTCTGCGTAGTTCCCTGTGTTTTTCCCTTGGCTCTTAAAACAAGAGTATTTGCCAGGCAATGGCGGTGCACGCCTTTAATCCCAAAACTTGGGAGGCAGAAGCAGATGGATCTCTGTAAGTTCAAGGCCAGCCTGCTTTACAAAGAGAGTTCTAGGACAACCAGTATTGTTATACAGTAAAACTCTGTTTCAAAACACAAAACAAAAATACCCTTCTCCCTGCCCCCCCCCCAAAAAAAAAAGAGTGCTTAGCCAGCTTTTCACCCTTTGCCGCTCAACAGAATGCATTGTTTTGAAGGTTGATACAGAGTCTGGAGAGGAAGGCAACGCATTCAAACCATCATGCCAACTACTGACTTTATGTATTCAAAAATTTGCACCCTAGGGGTATCAGATCTGTGTCTACTCCTTGACGGCCTTCTCGGCATCAGGCAGCCTACTCCCCACTGGACCCAGCTGACTTCAGGGACACAGATTCAGAGTGAGTTGGTTCTTCTCGGCAAAGCGGTGCAGCATTTGAGGTAGCTCCTCGGGGAAGGTCTGGACCATTTGGGTTCTCTCCAGCCAGCGTTCCAAAGCCCCCTACCAGGCCCAAGCCACCTGCAAAGGTTTTCTCCGTTTCCTCCCCCTAATCCTCGTTCTCCCTCCTCTTCCCGTCTCTGTTTCTGTGAGATAGGGCTTCACTATTTTCTCCGTAGGCCAAGCTAGGCTGGAGCTTGCTGTTCTAGCCCAGTGTGAACTCAAATTCATAACCCTCTGCCTCCACCCCCCCCAAGGGTTAGGATTATCCACGTGCACCCACACTCAGCTGTAATGATTCCTCATATGAATTATGTGTACTTTTTATTAAGGTCAATTAAGTTGGCCCAATGAGGATCTGTCATCTTCTCTTTAGACACCTTGATTGGATGACAAGACCCCATAAAGCAGCCAGAGCTTACCCTGGTCTAGTGCTGAGTTTTCAAAAGGAAACTTGAGAGTTCATGAAGAACCCTCAGTCTCCCCAGTTCTTATCACTGTGCTGTACTCTTAGAAGCCACTAAGTATGTCTCATTTAAGCACTTGTTGGTTACTTATAATGAGAGAAACATTCAAGCAACTTAGTGGTTTAAAAACAAAACAATATAATTTCCTTGTGTGTTTTATATCCCTCGGAGTAGATAAACAAGGAGTTCACTAACTAGAGTCAGAAATCTCTCAACCCTGAATGTCTGGAAAACCTTGTGTTCTGTTAGTTCTAATATATATGTATCAGCCATAGGCAGCTCTAATCGCACAAGACAATAAAATCTGTGCATGTTTTCTGTTTTGGGGAAATCCTGCATGGGTGTATTAGGGTCATAAAAATTACTAATGTGTTTTCTCATGGCTCTGGGCCATCACATAGGCTCTGTGCAGTGGTGCTGTTTGCAGCCTGTAATCACAAACAAATGTATCCCGCCCGCAGATGAGCTGTTACGTGAGAAAGCGCGAGAGGTGAGAGGCTGAGCCCCCGTGTCAGCCTGGAGCAGGTCCCTCCACAGAGGAGGACCCCAGAGGCTGCACAAGGGGAGTGACAGTGTGCCTCGGGGCGGGAGAGGAAGATGCCAGGAGGGATGAGGTCACTTTCAATGCATTCAGCTTCCCTCCTCCTGGTGGGAAATTAAAAAAGGCTTCAGACTCAAAGTGTTGTCTGCAGAAGAGAGAAAATGGGAGCTGTGGGTCAGGTGGGGTGAAATGTGGGCATCCCCAGGAGGAGGAGACCAGTGACGTCGGTGGATATTCCAGAGGAAGGGATGGCCAGAAGCAGCCACGGAGCCAGCCCTGAGCAGTGTCACGTGTGGCCCCAGAAGGAAGCTTGAAGAGACAGATGCTGAGCACCTGCCCAGGTGTGCCTTTGGGCCTCCTTTAAAGGGAGGGTTGCTGCTGAAAAGCCACGTGTTTTGTTTTGCCTCTAACGGGGAATGTTTGGATCGTAAACCGTGACCTTCCTCCCAGTGAATTCCTTTGAAAAACAGGAATATCTCCAGAATTCTTCAAGATGGGAACCAGGTCTATACGGTCCTGGCAGACAGATACAGAAACAGGGCGGAGGTGGAGGTGCCCAAGTTAAAATTCTTGTCTCTCCCTCCCCTTCCCTGATTGTGAGGATATTGCTTCTACTGACGAACCTGTTTTCCTGTCAGAAAATTTCGTATGTGCTAAAAATAAATCCAACAATTTCTTCACAACCTTGTGCCAACAACTTCCGGATCTTTTCTCTCCAACCCAACTTCTCTTTCAAGTTCTAGGTTGTCACACTCTCCATGTCCTGGAACCTTTTTTAAAAGTCAAATGCCCACAGCTGAACTCGCCATCGTAAGATCTGCTGCTCTCACAGATCTCTCTTCTAGTCAGTTAAAAGTGCCATGACATGTCGGCAGGAAATGGAGATATCTCCTTGGCTTCTTTTTCATGATCACAGATCTGACATCAAATACAATCCCTCATCCGTTTGACCCACCTCCTTCAACACTGTCTAGTTAACCCACCCCCAGCTCAGACACCGTCTGTCGATTTCGATACCCGCGTCTCTGAGCATGGGTCCTCCTCCCAAACCATTCACTCTATCCAGAGAGATCTTTGGAAGGAACAAGCCATCCTGGTTTGCTCCTGTGAGAGTTAATTTCTATTGTCAATTTCAGTGGGGAAATCACGCAGGAGTCACTCCGGGAGAGTCTGTGAGGAGGGAAGATCCACTCTGAACTTGGGTGGCAGTCGTCCCACAGACACGAGTCCCTGACTGAAGAGAAAAAAGGGGAGAAAGTGAGCCGAGTGCCAGCGCCTCCTTTCTCTGTGCTGCCTAGCTCAACACAAGAAGAGCAGCTGCCTCAGGCTTTTCCCACTTGCTTTCACCATCATGAGAGACTGGGAGCCAAAACGACCTCTTCCTTCTTTCCTCAAATATTTTGTCTGAGCAATGAGAAAAGTTATTAAAACAACCCAACTCCCTGATCAAACGGCTTCCCACTGCCTTCATGGTGTTTCTTATCCTGGCTTACAGTGAGACTCTTCATCTGGCTGTTCCTTAAACTCTGGCTCACTAACTTTGGAATCCACTGCTCCTGACTCTAATTGCCCCCCATCTGTCTCTTCCTCCCCCTGGATTGAATTGTATTGGCTCCCCTCATCTCTACTTCTGCATAGAGTGTTCTCTGTGTCTGGAATCAGCTTTTCTCCTCATCCCCTTCATATCTCTCTTGGATAATTACTACTTATTCTCTCATTCCAAATTAGATATAACACCTCCCCCACCTCACACACGCACACCAACTAGTTCTTTGCTCCAAGGGTGACAGCTCCTTGTGGTCTTCTCAGCCCTGACACATGGGCCTCGTCACATGGACTTGATGTGGATGTCCCAATTTTCTCCAGTGGACAGCAAACACACAGAGGTAAGAACCAAGAGTTATAGGCTTTAGATAAATACTGTTTCCAGTGGAAAGCAGACTAGGAAAAGTCAAGTGTCACCTGATGGATGAGGTGAAAGGTGATAATAAAAGCAATGTTGTGAGATGGTGTGCAGACTGTTATTCTGCTGGTACAGGCTGTATGCTGTATGAGCTGTATTCTGCTGGTACAGGCTGTATCCTGCTGATACACAGGACATACAGAGAACTTGCCTTTGTTCTTCTCGGGTGCCCTGCTTTATTTTGCTTTATCTAGAGTCAAGTTTCTGACATACGCCAGTTTTTCTTCCCATTGAGAAACTTATCATTTTTCTCAGGATTGATTTTTCAGACCCAAGTTTCTTTCTAATTTTCTTTGTCTGAGAAGGTTTTTATTTTTATTTTTTTCACATGAAAAATAAGACTATTTTTTTAAAGCGGTTTAAAGAAAAACTGAGCAAAAAAAGCAAAGTTTTTTTGAAACCCAGCCCTCCAGTACACACACACATAAACGCGCGCTTGCACACACACTCCTCCTCTTTCTAGCATTTGCATTCTACCGTACATGGGTTACAGCTGATATGCCCATGTAGAAAGATTATTATTAACAGAACTCAGCAGGAGTATCCACAATAAGTTGGCCAGTAAAACTAGCTATCTGGGAGGGCTTTAGATTCAATTCAGATACCGCCTATGAAAGAATAAGGTGGAGAATAAAGTGTAATTAATAAAAATAAATAAATAATAAAAAAAGAATAAGGTGGAGAGCAATGTCAACCTTGTGCTTCCTCACGCCCGCCCGCATGAAAGGACGTGCAGCTCCCGCCCCCAAATTCAAACTGACAGACAGTGACCTTAAATAAATACTGGGAAATGGAAGCAATCTTGAAAGGCTCCGCGTGGTCTAAGCAGCCATGCCTTGGGCATGCCTGCTCCAGCATTCCCCTTGGTCAGTTTCTTGGACTTCTGCCGTCTGCAGGAGTGCAGCGATGCGTCTCTGTGTTTTACACTCCACTTCCCTGGGGAGCATCCTTTCTCGTGTGCCTGTTTCTTACGTTTTATTTGCTAAGCGTCTGCTCGTGCCTGTATTCTACTTCATATTTGGGTTGCTGGTTTTTCACCATTGCCTTTCGGCATGCTCTGTGTGCTTTGGGTACTGGTCCTTCACGTGTGTTGTACAAGCGCTACTCCCGAGACTCAAATGCTCTCTTCTCCTCTATTGCCTGGATGACTTCTGACTAGAAAGTCCACAAAATTTTTTTATTTTCATCTCACTTTGGAGATGCGGTATTTTATTCCCTAGCTTCCTTCAATTGTTTTTGTTTGTTTATTTGTTTTGGTTTTTTGGTTGGTTGGTTTTGGTTTTTTTCCCAACTTGAAAATGATATGCTGTCATGTTTTTTTCTTAATTTGAATAGGATATACTATCATGGACACTTTTTATTGGAGCATTTTTATTAGTATATATTAATTGAACAGAATGCTGGACTTCACTCTGATACATTCACCCTCTCCGTTACGCCCTGCGCCCTCCTTGAGCATACATACCCTTTAATGTACCCACTGGCTGTTACTGTAAATACCATCTTTACGCCATTTCTCCTCTCTTCCCTTCAGCCATCACAACTCTCCATTTTAAAATCTGGAATTATCTCGCAGTTCGTGGTTGTTCTGTTATTTTAGTATTATTATATTTGTCTCTATATTTCAGTTCAAGGCATCTCTCTGGTCATATTTTCCCTTTTGCTTGGACATCGAATCCCCCTTTGATGTTCAGCATAGTAACGAGCCCATTGAAAGTGGTCTTCATTCCACTACAAGACTTTGATTCCTGGCTCTTCTTTTAAATCCTTTCCTAGAGTTCTCACCTGTCAGGTGCAGTGTTCTTTCCGGTCGCTTTGGAGGCCTAAAGGGACAGGAAAATGTTCCTTAAACCTGTCTTCTAACCCCAGCCAGCACCTGTGCTGTGTCGATCTGTTCTGCTTCTCACTTGGCTTCTTTGGGTTCTGTTTCTCTTCCCTTGCAACCTCTCGTGCGAACCTGACCCAGTGAACCGGGTGGTGGTGTCAAGATTGACGTCTAACCTGTTTAGCTGTTGGTTGTAATCGAAGTTCGACTTCGCTGCAGGTGGCGTATTTCTGTTTCTCCTGCACCTTCATTTTCATCGCCATTAGCGGATCTTTTCAGTTTTGTCACAGGCTTTTATCATGGTTTGGCCTCTACCATGAAAAAGAAGGAAGAACCAGAAAAACAAAACAAAACAACCAAACAAAAAGGGTCAGTTAGTGAAAGGGGAAAACAACGAGAGTGTGGTGCCCCAGGGCTGAGCAAAGACATTAAGAGAATGGATTTATCAACTGTGTCCATGGTTCAGGTAATTAAGATGAGGGCTAAGGACTGCTCAAGCTATAGACCTGGCCATGGAAGCATGGGTGACCCTGATGATATCAGTGCCCTTGATTTTTCCCAAGCAATTCTTTTTTTTGTTTGTTTTTTATTATGCTTTATTTATTGATTCTGAGTGTGTGTGTGCACACTCACGGGTGTGAGTGTGTGACCCAGGCAATTCTTTAAGAAAGAAAAGGAAAAAAAAATTGGATGTACATAATCCCAGATGGAGATGAGGAATGGGGCGAATGTCAAAAGATTAGCACCTGTTTGGTCAGTGCTATGAACAGTCGTGACACGGCATTGACCTTACCTTGTCTCTTGTTTGATTTACTGTTTGGGAATTTTGGTTCAATTGTGAGTGACTTCAGGAAGAAGCTCCATGCCTCGAACCAGTGCCCCAAACACCTCAGGTCATCTCATGAAGAACATAAAAATAATGGTTATCAGCAAACAAAAACACCAGGGTTTGGAGTTAGCTCAGTTGGCACAGTGCCTGACATGTAGGAAGGTCCTGAGTTCGGATCCCCAGAGCCCACTAAAAAGCTAGACGCGGTGGTGGTGGCGGCAGCAGCTCCTACAGTTCTAGCACTGAGGAGACAAGATTACTGGGGCTTGGTTGAACAACTAGTCTGGCCAATGGGTGACCTCCCCGGTTCAGTGGGAGCACTTGTCTTAGACGATAAGATGGGAAAGCAATTAAGAAAGACACATGGTCTACTTCTGGCCTCCGTGCTCACACATATATGTGCACACACACTTACACACATGTACACATCCCAAAAATAAATAGACGAACCAATAAGCTAAAATATCAAAGCCTGGAAAACTTTAGCCAGGGGAACAATGCAAGCACCGCATCTTCTGCAAAGAAAAGCCATATTCCACAGCTACCCGTATGCTAAGGAAGGCTGCTTGGGTGCATGCAAAGATGGACTAGCTGCTGCACAGGCTTGGAGCGGGAAAGGAACTCTGCACAGCTGCCACCGTGCCGTGCGCAAGCCGCGTTTTGCAGGGCCTGAGAAAAGGAGATGATTTGGATGCTAGGATGGTCTGTGCTCCTTCAACAGCCCTCCCCGCCTGTTCTAACCACGTAGTCATATCTGTTCACTGACTGAGCTGAGAGAAAACTCAACTGCCCACTCAAGCTCAGTAAAGGAAATAAGTTCAGTTGAAATCTTCAAGACAAACAGATAAGAGAAACAGCCAAATGAGCCTCCCAAGGCTCTGGCTGTGGCAGCTTTCAGGACTAAACAAATCAGAGCCAACATGGCTCTGGAGTTTTGGTGTCCAATGTCATTGTCAGAGGCTCCCGGCCATGAACCACTAACCTTTGTTTGCTGCTGCCAATCACTGGTTTCTGGGGTTCCCAGTGACACAGCCTGATCCTTACAAGAGCCTTGAGCAACTTTAATTTTGTGTGGTGCTTTCTTGTAAGAGACGCTGGTTGTTTTTCTTGATTGCACAAACTTTGGGTGTCCCCTGTGAGCCCACATGTCTCAGAACAGGCAAGCTCTCATTTGAAAAATAAAAATTACTACATTTTAAAAATGTATATTATGTATGCATAATGTGAGCTTATCTGTATGCTAATGAGCTACGTATGCCAAGGAGCTGCGTATGCGTTGGGCAGTCAGCTCCCTCCTTCCACATGGATCCCAGGGATGGCGCTGAGGTCATCACGTATGGCTCCTTAACACACTGAGCCATATCACTGCCCTAGCTTTTCTTTTTCATCTTTTTTCTACCCCAAAAAGGGTATGTTTATGTATTGATTATATCAGCAACAACAACAACAGAAGCCACAAACAAATAGGGCTTTGAGAGTTAAGGGTGGTGGATTTCTAGGAGAGATTCTTCAGCTCATGTTACATAGTCACTTTCAAGACAAGTGTTTATTGCTCCAATGGTCTTCTGTAATGGCCTTGATACTTGAAAAAAAAAAAAAACAAGCTGTTAAACACTAACTTAAGAAACAATTTTTTATTTTCTATTCTGTCTGAATTAGTAAAACAAACACTGCGGGCCTAAAACAATAGAGTGGTATGTTTGGATATAGCAGGCTTCGCTTTTCCGTTTTTGCTGGAGCCTTTAAGATCAGTAACCTGACACCTGGAGCTGGGGCAGAACTTCCAAAATAAATTCAGTCTTTAGAGTCTGAAGAGAATGGAGAAGGTCGTAGATTCTGTCCAAATGAAGAGCTGATATTCTTTGCCAATTGCTGGACAGAGCTCTGCACTACTGCACTCAAGCTTTCAAAGAAACAGCTCTGAGCTTTCGTACTGGGCACAGAAAATTCACATACACACACACACACACCAAGTTTTCCCAATGTTTTGCTCAGCCCCTCAGCTATGGGTGATCACAGTTTGCATGTTTCGGCTTCAGCCTAGATCCAAACCCCCAAAACAAGAATGTGGTCTTCAGGTATGCAACACAGAACACAGAAGCCCGCTCTAGATTTGCCTAGCAGCTCAATGCTCATGGCCCTCTTCTGTCCCCTGTCCTCCACTGACCTCATTCCCAGAGTCACTCCTAGAAAGGCAGGCTCCCTCTATGAGAACTTAGCAAAAAATGAGGCTGAGTTTCCTATTCTTGGCCCTTATGGTGAGAGGAGGGAAAGGCTAAATAAATAAGCAAACTATAAAACAAATTAAAAAGCTCAATTGATACTAAAAGATGTCTTCTAAAAGAATGTCTTAAGAATAATGGAATCAAGCTCTAAAATAAGATAAAATTCAGAAAGCTGAACAGAGCTTTGGACATTCCACTGGGACTCAGAGCAACGGAAGAGCGCTGAGCTGTAGGGCTCTGTGCCCCTGCAGCGTGCCTGGGCAGATGCGGGGGGAGGAGGGCAGGGAGGAGCACTGTGTGCCCACAGCAGCGCTCCGAAGGGCAGGCAAGGGCCACACAGCAGCTCCCGCATGGCTGGGACAAAAATCCTGGCCTCAGCTTCCACATCTGCACAGCCGCTGTGCCTCTGCGGTAAATCTCCAGTGATACAGAGACTACCTCTGATGTTACTAAACATTTTGAGAAGTGTTGTCGAGTTCTGTAAGTTTTGGCTTAGGTGGGTGTCCCAGAGCTGTTGTTACCTACCAGTGGGTAGATATGAAGGAAGGGCTCTTGGTGTCAGGCTCCTCAGCTGCAAAAATGAGCAATAGAAGCAGCCTCTGAGGGCTGTGGAAAGAATTAAGTACAATAATTTATGCAAAGCAGAGAGCATGATAAATGCTCCACAGAATGTGGCTTTAATTTTTTGGTAATAAAAATAATGTACATAGGCTGTATAAAATGTTCTGTACTATTTATTGCCTGGGTCGCTCTTTATTGGTACTGCTTTCAACTACAGAACACAAGCAGACTGTGAGCAGAAACACATACATACACACATATTTACATGTTTGACAGTAAACTACATTTAATCATGAAATTTTAGCTATAAACTTTTTTTTTGACATCCGGCTCCTAAAATAAGACTATTCTGCCCCAAAGTCATAATACAATTATCACACCTGGGTATTAATGATTTCTCATTGGTGTCATTTTAAAAATGGATTTATTTTAGGTGTACAGGTGTATGCGTGTGTACCACGAGTGTGCTTGGTGCCCACAGAGGCCAGAAGACCGATGTCCTGCAACTGGAGTGACAGACAGTCTTGAGCTGCTACGTGGGTGCCGGGAACCGAACCTGGGCTCTCAACCCCTGAGCCAGCTCTCCAGCCCCTCCTCTGTGCCGTCTCACATCCAGTTTCTGCGTGGATTTTTAAGCCGTTCCTCAAATGACTTCAGTTCAGGCATACTGTGTTCATACCGTTGCTCTAGAATATTTGTGTCCCTAAGTCACTCTGAGCTTGTCGTCCTGACGTGTTTATACCTTCCAGCGGAGGCCTGGTCGCAGCCGCCTCTCAGTTTGGATACGCAAATTGTTTCTTTTTATCCTATTACACAGTGTGTTAAGATGAGAATTTTAGTAAACTTCCTTCACCTTTCCTCTTTCTGAACGTTTACATTTCCTAAAAGAGAAAAACAAAAACAAAAACCATCGAAGACTAGTTTTACAAATTCGCAGGCCTCCTTTCAGAAATCAAGCATGTCAGGATGGCTGGGCCTTCCAGCCGCTCCTGCTCCTCAGAATCCTTCCCCAGAAAGCATCTCTGGTCTCAGGAAGCCGTCTCTCTCCCGGTGTTCCCATGCGGAGTCCTTCCTGTGGCTTCCTTCTTCTGTGGCCCCTTCCGTTGGAGCAAGGGCTCTCCTGGCGAAGGCTGCAGGACTTTCTCTGAAATCAGGGACTCAGGGAAACCGATCAATCATATTTCTGTGTTGTGCTGATTTTTTATTTTTACAATATTTTAACATAACGCTCTAGCTGTTAATGCTTGCCAGACAATAATGTGTTAATTAAGCATTGCTGTGCCTGTGAGTACCACCTCGTACTGTCAGCTTAAGACTGATGATGGTACATCCCTCAGGCGCTCCTTCAAAAATTCTCACTTTAAAATCCAACAGCCCAGGGAAGCAAAATTACCAAGTGGCTGAGAGGTAGGTCCTCATGCCGGAGTTAAAACAGTGCTCCTGAAGAGCGCGAGGTAAGACAGGAGGCCAGTACTCAACATGAGGGTGAAAGCTGTGAACACAGCACAAGGCTGGCAAGGGAGGAAGGAAAGACAGCGCACTGGAAAGGCTGGGCTGTGGATCCTGCTTACCAAACCATCAAAGGAGGAAAGAGCTTACGGTCATCTCTAACTTTCAAGCTGATTTTTGTCCCGTGCATTTAATGTTAATGCTACTTCAACATCTAAAAGAGTCTGCAAGGCTTGGCAACACATACCACAGTGTTTTAGAATTCCCTACTTCCTTCTGAAGATTTTCTGCCTGGCACCCAGACATTCTATTACAGCAACAATGTGAATAACTATTTCTTTCTTTTCTTCTTCTTCTTCTTCTTTTTTTTTTTTACAATCCCCTAGACAAAGCTTATCAACACCTCTCTTCTATCTGATGACATGCATGCACAGGAGTGGCCAAGCCCGTAACAAACTCTGAGTTCTCTGCTTTCATCGTGAACCTTCATTAAAGAGCAGCGACCACTTGAACCTGGCATTAAATGTGCTACTAAGGCAGCTTGCCCTGCGGACCTGAGCTCGGACTACAGAACGTACAGCTAACGTGATCTATAGACTCACCTTTCCTCCAATCACGTAACTAAACTCCTGGACCCAAACCCAAAGGAATTTATGGTTTTCCAGGGAAACTGTATTTGCTTTGACAGTTTCACATAGCTTTAACCCGAAAACAGACGCAGAGCTGAAGTTTCTCTTCAGTCGCCTTTCCTGGGATCAAGCCCTTTGATGGAAGGAGATCCCTGGGAATCCATCTCTGGGCCGGGAGGTGTCAGAGGCAGAAACCAGACACCCATGCCCGGCTCTCTGGGCCTCTGGGAAAATACCTAGCCATCACTGCCCTCCCAACCAGTCTCATGCTGCCTGTCTGTCTCTAATGTCAGCGCGGTGCTGACTACCAGCACTGAGTGTGTCTGGGAGGGCATGAGCCATGGCGGAGAGCCAGCTGATGACGCCTGCTCAGAGCTCTGGTGGGTCTGATTAGGCTCCAGCCAGTTCTGAAATGTTCCACCCTTGCTCCTGCCTGGCACCCAGACACTTAGCATTTTGAGTTAACTTTTCACATTCCATTCTTCCCTGGAATCTTGCAAAGTGGGATCTCTGTTTTCCTCGTGGCTCCAGCATGAACACCATTTTTTCTTTCTTTTTCTTTTTTCTTTTTTTTTAAACAAGGAGTGGATAGTTGTACTATTGATGCATCTATAGTCAAAGTGAAACAAAGAAAGGAAGCACAAAATCCCGTGGGCTGGAACCAGCCGCGCTAAGCAACAGTCCGTGTGTGTCTCATGACCTAAGTGCCAGCCTCTAAAAGGATTAGGTGCTGTGCAGACACAGGCCTGTGAGGGGAGCTGACATTTCCTAATTAGGAGCTCAGAGCTGAGGGGTCCTCAGAAAGCAGACAGTCCGATATGACAGCAGGGCCCTGGGTGGCAAAATGGGAAGGGTGCCCAGCTGTGCATCCTAAACACCTACTCAGAGCGAAGACGTGGCTCGTATGATGTAGCCAGCCACGGGAGCTCCTCCATCAGAGGACAAGAGGAAACAGGAGGGGCCAGAGAGGGCTGCTGCCAGAGAGAGCGAACACATCGGATAGGTGAGGCTGTGAAAGTTTAAAGAAAAAAAAATAAGCAGAGAAAATTCATGAAGGGCCTCGGGGGCTCTGTTGGGGATTTCAAGGTTACTTATATGTTTCAACAAGTTTTCTGCAGAATCAGATCATCACCTTGTAGTCTGAGAGGGACTATGGATTTAGGCCACATTTGGGATCTAGACTAGGTAGGACTTGGGGTTAGAGTGAGGAATTGCTGTGAGAGGAAGAGAAATGGATCAGAATGAGCCCAGGGTGATTGTCAGGGTCTGGTCATGATGGAGGAGTATAGCATCAGCAATGTGGGAACCCAGAAAGAAAGCCACATTCCGGATAGTAAACACCGACGATAAATGTCAGGTTTGGGTGGAACGCATTAAAATCTTTCTGGAAATTTTCAGTGAAGATCTTCACGGGGTGCTTGGATAGACAGTTCTTAAAAAATCTCTTCTGTGGGAGTAGCGAACACAGGTACCGGAAGATGCTAAAGGAAGCTGGAGGTGTGGTGGACCTGAAGGGCATGGCCGCTACCAAGAGAGAGAAGGTGCAGGCGAGCAGGCGGCCATTCTTAGCCGATCAGTCGAAATGTAGCGGACAATGCTTTCTAACCCTGTGTCACGGAGGGAGACAGCATGTCACAGGGGGCTCAAGAACAGACAGCAGATCAATGACGCGTGAAAACAACCCTTAAAGTAATTGTCATTACCGAGCAAACACGCCAGGCCCTCTGCTGAGTATAATATGCCTGTCAGTCAGCTTCTCGTTACTGTAGCAAACAGCAGAAAGACGGGCTTATGGTGGCTTGTGGTTTGTTTTCCAAGGGCACGACCCTGTGTTAGCTATTCAGTTCGAATTAAAATGGCGTAAAACTGAATTAATAGGAAAGCAAAGCTCATGCTCCACTGGCCTGCTGTTCGTGGGCTTTTGAAGCAGGAGGGCACCGTGGCAGGACGTGGGAAGGTGAAGAGTGGGGAACAAACACTAACATCTTTGGTGCGGGTACAACCCCAAATAACCTAACCTCCTAATGCTTCCTACCAGTGCCTCCAGCTGGGGACTACGGTTTCAGCACGCAGCCCTCTGAAGGACATTAAGATCCAAGCTGCAGCAATCACCGTTCCATGTGTTATTAACTTCCTACCTACGGGTGGCTACAGTATCGCTCAGTTCTTGGTTTTCTTTTTAAAAAGCTGCAACCTGGAGAGTTTCTGCAATCTACTGTGTCCTTCACTGGGGAACCAGCAGATGCTAAGAACACGGGAGTGCCCAATCAAGGGATTTTCAAACTCACTATGAAATGAATTCAACTTGGTGTCGTTTTAATTCAAATTTAATAACCAACACCGGGTCGTGCCCTTGGAAAACATCTCAGACTGTTTAGAGCGAACTGGATACAGAGTAATCATTTTCCATGAGAAGTTGGTAGGTGCATGTGTTCCCATGTGGACTGGGCTTGAAGACAGCGTGGAAAGAATGCGAGATATTTCATTAATAATCGTTTAGCATGCTAAAATGCTATTTTGGATATATCGCGTTAAATAAAATTATTAAAATTAATTCCCTCCGTGCTTCTCTCTTCACTTTTCTTACAAAACTACCAGAGAAAGAAGCAAGTCCCGTGAGTGGCTGTCACAGCTCCCCCCTCCACCAGTGTCAGCCTGGACAGCCTTTTCTGGCCAGCTCGCCGGCCCGTCACAGCCAGCACGCGCTGGTCTGCGCCATTCCTGGGGTGCCCGAGACCAGCGGGTTTTCCTGTTTGCCTTTTTGAACTCTTGTTTTCTCTGCGCCTTGGAGAGCCAGGGGCTGTGATGTCACTATATAAACAGAGGGAAGGGCGGGGGCGACAGCGGTGGAGAGCGGGTGGGGGCGGCCGGGCTAGAGGATGGGGGTGGGAAGGGAAAGGTAGCTTGGGGTGGAGTGGGGGGGCAGGGGGGTCCGGGAGCTTTGTCCTTTCTGATGAAGAGGCAGAGAGGCATCCCGGGGGTTCCTAAACCAGGGGCCCCGGTAGGAAGGGCTCGGGAAAAGCACGGGTCGCCTAGAGCTAATTCCCCTGATTAAAAATGCATTAGTTTGGAGGTGTCAGGGACACGCAGCTGTTTTCAAGGCAAGCCTGGCTCCAAGAGGTCCTCCCCGGCCGGGCCGCCTGGCGGCTCCATCCCGGGCTGGATGTCAGGGAGCGCAGCCTGCCGACGCTTGTCCTCTCCCTGACAGGGCCCTGGCCAATGTCCTGCTGCTGAGGGTCGTGGTAATTTACATCCTCTCTGTGTACATTAACTTATCTGCAGCCGCGCTGGCTGCGCCGCCTCCGTCAGCCTGTCTCCTGCGCAGCCTGGGAGACTTCCCGCGACCCACGGCGGCCCGGGGGTGCAGGCGGAGCCCCCCGGCCCTGGGAACAGAAACCCACGCCTGGTTCCGACCCGGTCCCCCACGCGGAGCGGCCTGGCCCTGGGGGGGGCACCGGGAGGGGCAGCCCCGGGGCAGGGCAGAAGCAGACGGCTAATTCATGACTCATGGGCAGACTCCTCTTCAGTGACAGCCCGGACAGTTCCTGGTTATTTGTAGCCCTCCCCCTCCCACCCCTCCCGGCTTTCTCTTCACTGTAATTAAGCAGTCATTTGAGGGTCATTTCATACCGGTTATAGGTTCCCCGTTTTAATTATGCTCTAAGTTTCAATGGGGGCAGTGGGGAGTGGAGAGGGAGGCGTGCAGGGCAAGAGGGTAATCGGCTCTGAGAACGCGCGCGCTTTTCATAACTCTTGCCGGCTGACAGGCCCAGGGCGCAGGCTTGGCGGCCTGATGTTCTGTTTCAGCGCAGGCCAGGGCCCTCTTCCCTGACACCAGCGGTCTTCCCTGAGAAGGGCTCTGGCCCTGTTTGGAGGCAGATGTGGGATTTTCTTCTCCCCCCTCTGGCACCACACTAATCATTCTCTTTAATCACTGGGGCTTTTTAATGAGGCCAAGTGGGTATTTACGGAGCCGTCTACTCTTTAAATGTGGACGTTTGATAAGTCGTTTATAACTTATCTCGGGTCAAGACAGAAGAAAGGAAGTGAGAGTAAAATAAGAGTCTGGGGCCGCGCTAGGAAAGCTCCGGCCTATCTTTACGTGCTGGACGGTACCAAGCCCTTGTGACAAATGTTCAATCCATCAGTGAGCAGCAGGAGCAGCCGGGGTCTGTCCCAGTTTGGTGAAAAGGCCCTGGCTGGCATTCTTCCGTTTCCTTGCCTCTGTCTTCCCCCTTGGCTCTTCTTATGAGTTCTTTGGACCTTGTTGTAAACTTCCATCCCAAGGCCAGCTCCGCGAAGCTCCTTGGAGAACGCTGGTGGCGCAAGGATGTAAAAACGAGCGGTCTGGGAAGGAGTTAAGCTCCGGCGTTGGAGAGGATAGCGCGCTCCACGTTTCAGCAGATGGCAGAGTTAAAGCTGGGGTTCTTAGCAGCAGCAGCTGAGGCAGAAGCGTAGCTCCTTTGGTCCCTCCCAAGTGTTCTGTGGCTAAATACACCGCCCCTGCCTATGTGACCCCAAGTAGCACATCTAAGAGAACTTGCAGGGCAACAGTCTCCAGCCAAGTTCAAGTGTGAGTTACACACTCACAGCCGCCCTCGTCTCACCGCATCCACCATACTTCCAATATTCGTATTTTCACTATTAATAGTAACGCAGCTAGTAACAATAATCGATACACAGGATTTTACTTCCAAGTTTCCTGCAAGGTACCGAGCGTGTATTTGTCCTAAAAATCCAGCAGTGTAAAGTCGGTTCGCCCAGGTCCACCAGGCTCTCGAAGCTTTGTTCCTTTATAAACATTGGATAGGACAGATGCTATGCGCCACGGCAGGGAGGAGCGTCAACAAACAGGAGGCCGTGCGCAGATACTCAGTCAAAGCTTCATGAAGAAGAAAAGGCACTTACTCCAGTCGCTATGTTGGAACTAAAGGAAGGATGGGTTATAGATGCCTCACGAAAACAACAGACTTGTTGAAAACTATAATTGTGTAACATCTATAGCTTATGTATTTTGCAATCATGAAGGACTTACTTTGTACATAAGTCCCAGTGAGGAACAAGAATTAGAAAGCGTTTTAGCGGCAGTTACCAGGAGCTTGTAGTTGTAACTCCATGAAACCATAGTACAGTACTCAATATATTTTCTACATATTACACAAGAGGTTTAAGTATATGTGCACCAAAAAATACAGATTTCTTCCTAAGAAATGAAATGCTAATGGTAAGACCCAGAGGACTGTGAAGGGCTACCTTAATGAGTGACCCCCCAAAACAAATGTAGCTGAGGGGTGGCACAGATTGGAACACACACACAGCCACACACACACACACACACACACACACACACTGAAAACTACCAAAGTGTGCTTGGGCTTGAGGCAACCAACAAATTATTTCTCGTGCCATTAATCCAAGATTCCAGACCCACGACCCAACCAAACGTCAGGCTCTCCAATGCATCTCACACATTTTAATCTGTATGTCATGGTCCTTTCAGTCTTAGTCTCTCTAGAAAGGAAAAGCCTTCGATTAAAGGCTTCATCTCTCCCTACTTTAGCATAAATACTTGCAATAAGATTTATAATACATACTCCACATTTTACAATTATATATATATAAAAAAAAAAAACAACAAATCCCCTCCAGAATAACTTATCGCATTTGTCTCAAAGACCCACAATCATATCAAGGAAAGACAAGGAAAGACCTCAGCAAGTTTTTCCCTCCTGGCTGTAAACCCACCAGTATGACCAGTGTTCCCCCATAAACACGGAAGCAGCACCCCTTCTGCTTGAAAACTACCCGTACATACACGCATAGTGCATAGAATTTCTTATAAACTTGCATAATTTATACATGTATATAAAAATTTCTCAGCTAGGTCTTGAGGCACAACTGAAGCCGTAAGTGGTGGCAAAAGCTAACAGGCATCCCTCCCCTCCTTCCGAGTGTGGGCTCCTTCTCAAGGGCCAGTTCAGCCATCAGAAGGAAGAGTCCCTAGAACTTTACAGTGTGCCTGGGTTCTGCTGTGCCTCTGGGACAGCCATCCATCCTGAAGCCTATGTAATTATCACCCTCTAGTGGATGATCTATGATAATAGCTGGCCACCTCCTGTGGGGCACAAGAGTGAATCCCAGTCCTTGAGAGACTAACCAACCTTAAAGGGGTCGATGACAGACAGCTGTGCCAGAGCCCCTCGGTCTCGGGCACCTAGTTCCTAGGAAAATGAGTGTCCCTGGGCTCTTTATTCAGTGTATGTTTACATTTCCTCCTGGTGTCCTTTTTAAGAACAATACGTATTTCCTTAGGCAGCGTTCTGCAGTGGGATAGTTCTAGGCCATTGCTTCCCAGAGATTGTTTGCATTCAGGCTGGCCCTGAAAGCCTCTTTATATGCAGGCCTACTGAGTGTGCCAACTATTTACATAGAGAACTGGCTGAATGTCAGTTCTGAGCTGAGTGATTTGATCTGTCCAAAAAAAGGCGTGGACAAATAAATGGCTCAGTAGTCAGGGGCTGTTCAAGGGGCCAAATGTGGGCCCTTGGAGACTGCCAGTCTTGGAGGTAGAAATGGGGCTTTCGTTTTCAGGCATGACACTGAAAAACGTAAGTCTGTGAACGAACTCTGTGGCTTTGCGCTTGGGATTATGAGGTTCAAAGCACCCACCGTAGCATGGCTTGCTTCCCCCATTTTACCGTCACCGAAGAGCTGGGCTTCCCAATCTGGATGGGAACTGCTTTTCTCCACCACAGACAGTTTCTCCGGGGGGAGGATTATGAGTTCAGGAAATACTTTGCGTTCTCCAAGGCCTGCCTTTGTGGGCGCTTGCGCTCGCCCTGTGAGAACTGACCGAAAGGAGCCATTTCTCTGGAAGACAAAGTTAATTTCCTGGGGACCTGTTTATTCATCAGCAGAGCGCTGCGTGCTTGAAGCCAAGGGTGAACTTGATGGTAGGAGTTAGTAAATCAGGAGCTGGGGCGTGCAGAAATGAGATGCCCCTCCCCCACCCTCTCCATTTGATAGATGGAGAAATTAAGGTCTGGCCAGGTTAAAAGTTCACGGGGCCACCTGCGGCGAACAGACCACAGCACTGCTACCAGACAGGAGCCCAGCTCCCCACGCCTGGGCCCACACTCCTTCACCCACTTCATGGTGGCCTCTCGGGTGGAACTTTCCTGTCGTTACTAGGAAATAGTCCCCTAACTCTATTCACGGTACCGTCAATACCTTCAGCCAAACAGAATGCATAAGAATGGTGAACAATAATGTGACATAGGGCTAACCTCTTATCTGTTTTGTGTGTGCAGTCTTGTGGCTTTACATCCATCCGCACTGTTGAGAAACCATTATTAACCATTTCTAGAACTTTAACAACTCTCTCCCGATTCTATGTCAATGAAACAATGTCCTATTCTTCTCCTCTCTCCTGTCTTTGGGTAACCACCGCTCTACCTTTGATATCTGTGAATGTGAGTATTCTAAGCATCATGTATACATGGCATCATCCTGTGTGTGTGTGTGTGTGTGTGTGTGCTCAGTTTGCTTCAGTTGTTTTGCATCCCAGTGTTCACATGTACAGAAGTATGCGGGTCTAGTCTTTCTCTTTTTTCTTTTTCTTAAAATTGATTTGCCTCCTGTATAATAAAATGATGACTATAGTCAAGCGAACATATTCATCTCTTTGTTAAGACTTATAAACAATGGATACATAATATATTTCAACGAATTTTTGTATTATATGATACAAGATTATTATCCATGGTCATGATGGTGTACATTAGGCCTCTAGAAGGTATTTATCTCCCTTATGAAACCAAGATCTTTTGAAGATTCTCATTTATTTTCAAATTTTTGTACAGGCACATAGCGTATGCTCAGCGCATCCCTGCCCTTTTCCCCACCCTCTTTCCTTACCCTCATCCTCCCATTTCTCCCTTCGTTCCCTTTGACAACTTCAGCTCTACTTTAATATATACATTCATGATTTTATACACGCGTATAAAGTCTAGGAACCACGGATGAGGGAAAATATATGATATTTGTCTTTTTTTTTTTTTTGAGACTACCGTAATTCACATAATATGAGCTCAGTTGCATCTGTTTGCCTGCAAATGGCACAACTGCCTTCTCTTTCTGAAAACACCATTGCATCAGGTATAAACTGCATTTTCCTAATCCATTTCTCTCTTGTTGGACACCTTTGTTGCTAATTCAGATCTGTGGGTTTTTAACATATTAACTTCCTTTCAACTCTCTGCTTCTACAAATTGGACACTGGACTCTATATAAGTAGGGTAATGTTGTGGGTTTTCTTTTACTATTTTTAATGTATTATTGTGAGTGTGTATGACGTGTCTATGGGCACAGACACTACAGCATGTGTTGGAGGTCAGAAAGCAACTTTGGAAGCCCATTCTCGCTTTCCACCTTTATTGGAGTTTGGGGGACCAAATTCAGGCCATCATGCTTTCATACTGGTTGAATCATCTTGCAGACCCAGATGACTCCAGCTTTCAAAAAATATCTTGCAGATATTCAGCATATTCTTCTGGAAGAATAATGTCAGTTAATGTTTCAAGCAACTGAGAACTCTTCTCATGGCTCAAGAGCCAAATAATAATAATAATAATAATAATAATAATAATAATAATAATCTACTGACGGAACATGATATAGTTCATAGAAACAGGTATGAGGATCTTAGATACAAGGCCCAAACCGTGTCCAAATTGACTAAGGAGGAAAACAATGTGGAGATTACACTTACAACAAGCAGTGGTGCCCACAGTTGCCAGGACTTGACAGGTCAACCAGCATCATGGAGCTTCTGCCAACATCCAAACGTCACAACCCCTGCTGTCCTCCAAAGCTGAGTGCCCAGAATACCACCGTGACCACAAAACACACTCATGCTGCCCTGCCCCCAAACTAGCCCAAGTCTCACATGTGCAAAGTGATTGCCAAGGCACAGTCATGTGCCTGTACAAAGCCAAAGCAGTGGGAGGTGCTGGGATTTTTTTTTTTTTTTTTTTTTACTTGAGAGAAGTGAAACAAAGACAATTCCTCACAGGTGCTCCTGAAGGTGAAGGAAATATTTATCTCCTCCACTCCTCCACTAAGAACCAGACAGAGGAAAAGGTGAAAGCCTAGCTACAATGGTTAGAATAAGCCAGCAGCCAGATAAACTTTTCATGTGGTTTCTCGGTAAGCCTAGGTTCTTCCTGTCTGACACTCGACTTCCAAACACCATAAACACCTGATATGGAGAGAGCAGAGCAAGATGGCCAGTGTTCCAGCCAGCACTGCATTCCTGCAGGATTTGTGCTAGAGATAGACCCAGCCTTGATAAGGAAACAGAGGTCCACGGACAATGGCTGAAAGCAGCTGGGAGGTCCACAAGGAAGGTGCTGTATCTTGTATGTAGACATTTGAATTATTGTTTGGGGGGGTTAATTCCATATACTTTCTCTTATATTTTAATAAGGATGATTAAGAAATGGACACTTTCATATATTTCAAAAGTATATGTTTTAGAAAGGAAGCTATTGATCCTGTATTAGCTTTTATCTCCATCTTTATATTTCATTAATTGACCTTTACAAACACAACTGTAAAAACACTACTGTAAAAACAGGCATACACCTGATAGAAAATGTCCAAAGGTTCTGAGTTCCTGACTCTAAGCTACTGGAGATAGCTACTGTAAAGGAAGTCAGGTCACATTCAGACAAAGCATGGAGAAATAAAGCATAATAAAGATACCCTAGCTTCATCTGAAACTGGCTTTCTCCCCAGATGACTTAAAATGATTCTGATTTCAAGTAGTGCAGGATGTCATGAAAAAGAATGAATTTTAATAGAACTCTAGATTCCAAAGACTACAGGAAATCCCATTCATGATGGTTACAGTCAACAGCTTATCTAAGGTCAAAGACATCCACGTTGGCGTGATGCACTCCAACTTTCCCTTAGTAGTAGTCCTTGGATTATTCAAATAACCACGATTATATTTCCATGAGAAAGGATTCATTACTTATACTAAATTTGATGGAGAAAAAACATTTAAAGCTGTGTTTCAAGGGTACCTTGTATAATACTCCATAAAACAAATTGATTGGCTTCATAAAATGCTTTTTAACAGGATTTTCTTCCTTTAAGTGCACTATATAAATTTTACTTTAAAAAAATACCATAATCTAATATATGCACTATGGAGAAAGGGTAAAGCATGGCAGGTTTTACTGAGCAGCCTAACATGGAAAATAAAATTGTGGGCTGGGATAGGGTGATGTTTTGCTTGAAATAAATCTTTCAGATCATTGAATTCTGGGGCCGACAAATACGCTGGGTAAGAATGGGCATGTTCCTCATTTCTGGGCCACGCAGACATAAGTAATGAATTTCTGCAGCTTCTAACTGAACCAAACATATACAGCCTCATAATTCTTAAGCGGAGATCCGGAATTCATAGAAGCACAGTAGAACAGTGGCCACCAGAGCTGGGGAGTAAGGTGGGAAGAGGGCTACAAAGTTTCAGTTAAGACAGAGGCAACAGATTCTGTTCCACTGCATGCTGTGGTGACTACAGTTAATGATCATCTATTATTAACTACAAAATTATGCACAAAGTTTTGACAAATATTTGAGGTGATGGCTATGCCAGTTAGCTTGCTGGTGCAGTTTTTACAATGCGTGTAAGAATCAATACTTCCTACTGTACTCCATTAACACACGTAATTATAACCTGTCGATTAGATTTGAAAGAACAGAGCCTGGCACCATGTTCCAGTCACACAACATTGGCAAGTGCAAAGAGACAATTTGCCACGGGTAGTATTTTCGCCTCTAACTTGCCCACTGGTGGAAACTGACGAGTTCAGTGATGGACTTGACCAATACAAGCCAGATGGCAAATGAACCAGCATGATAACCTAGTCACACACTACAACACACAGCCAATCACAGCCCAGGGCCTAAGGTCACAGGTTTCCTAGCTGTGATGTTCCGGGGTAGAGTTTCTATTACCAACCTTATATTTCTTTTATGAAACAAGAGAAATAGGCAATAAGAGTCTTAGGACTATGGTTATATATGAGTTAACTTATTATTCATAAAAGTGATTTTTTTCTCTTATACTCATAAGGAGGATTTAAAGCACTTAGTGCATTCAAAATCATGATTAGGACCCGGTTACCAGTGAAATGCACTGTCCTTAGAAACCAGGAAGGAGATACCTGAGATTGGAGCAAACCTTGCTTTGTATGAAATCTTCTTCTAACCGTAACAATGAAAGTTCACAATATAACAGTACTTGTAAAATGTAAACCATTATTCACTTTCCATGGAAGTGATGATAACCACAGGTCTTCACTGGTGTCTTCCTCCTCTTGCGGCCTGTGGGTATCCAATATTTAGGTATGATAGCATATAGGCATTAATTTCCAGCTCAGAAGTGAAAGCAAACGCAGAAATTAGATGCTAGAAAGGGAGAGACTCTTGGGGGAAAAAAAGGAAAGTGCTCAGGGCTGAGAGTAATTTGTCTTCTATCAGTCTGTGTACTGTTTCTAGATTGCCCCCAAATGTACTTTTTATAGATTTTCATTGAAATATAATTACATCACTTTCTCCTCTTTTTTCCCTCCGAAGTTCCCCTCCCCCACCTCCAACTCCTTCCATGATATCTACTACTCTCAAATTGATAGCCATTTCATCCTGGATCCTTAATATTATACACATGTATATGTGGCAAATATGAATATGAAAACAATCTGCCGAGTCTGTTTTTGTCGTCTGTGTGTATATAATTTCAGGGATGACCACTTTGTATCGGACAACCAATCAGAAAGCTGCTTCCAGGGCTTAACGGGGCCACGGATCTCAGAAGAAGATCTACTACTGCCCTTCTGCTAGGCCGGCTAGTTCCCAGCTAGATTCTAAATCTTATGCCCACAGATAAACGTAGTTATGACCGCTCATCAAAGAATTGTCGTTTTACAGTTCATGGAAGCCATGAGAATAACCCACAGACGGACACATCAACTAATCGTGGGAACTCAGGCCAATGGGTACATCTGCATCAAAATGTCTACGTCTGTGGCTCAGGAAGCATCTCAGAAGAGGGGGAGGAAAGACTGTGAGAGCCAGAATGCCAGGAAATGTGCTGTGAAACGGTCTCTCACAGAAATGACTGCGTATGCAAGATCTGAACAATAGCACAACCAATAAACATGCTGACTCAGAAGGCTGAAAACCACAGGTCACGCTTCTGGGCAAAGAGCTACAGGCAGCTGATGGCCACTGGGAGACAGCTCCTCCTGCCTACAATACTGTTTTCTGAAAAATGAATAAACAAGTCAGAACAACTCATGCATTGTTTTAACAAGCAAATTTTGTTAAAAAGTTTTTAGCAGAAAGCAGCAACCATTCCATTCCCGCTCACTGTGGACCTCACCCACAGACCTCACATCCAAGAGGCAGATATTTCCAACATTTGCCGCCACATATGCTGACCCTCACCTTGGTATTTCTTGCGCTTGTGGGTTTATCTATTTAGACATTGCCTTTTTAAAAAAAATTTGAACTCCTTTGCATACGTCTCTTTCCCACCCTCCCAACTTTTGGCTAATTTAGGAATCAATAGATTCTTTATTAACAGTGTGAAAACATTGTTGCTTGATCTCCCAGTGAAAGTGATTGCTTTTCATCACTGTTTGGTAGCTTCATCCATGTGTGTAGCATATTTCAGTCATTTTCACCCCCATTTCCAAAGTCTCATCTTCCTCCCAACACATCCCCATCCTAATATCCTATCTTCTTTTTGTGTGACTCACTGAATTTAGAGTTTCTGGCCTGAGTGAGTGAGAAGTTACTTACTAGTGCTGATCCACTAGCAGCTACGCCACTGAGCAAAATGGCACTTCCTCCCCCGGCAACCCTTAGCTGACAGAGGACTCTGCGGGGGGAGGGGGCATTCCTGATGAAATGTTGAAAAGCCCAATCTTGTAGATACCGTGTGCAGGTAATTACGGTCGCGTGAGTTCACGAGTGCAACAACTCCATCGTGTCCAGATGTCTCTGTGCTATGCATCTCTGCATCCTCCTGCACTTATACTCTTTCTGCCCCTATTTTTGACGTCCCCTGAGCCCTGGAGGGGCTGAGATGGACAGTAGGCTTACAGCTGGGCACTCCATCATCACTTTCCTTAGGTACGGGTCCCTGCATAACCGTCCCCCATACAGTAAGATGCGTCTGTGATGACGGCTGAGTGCGGTACCAACAACACTAACCGCAGAAGGCAGCAGAGTGTTGAGGCTGAAGTCTGAGGGCTCTCGGACATCAAAGGGCAAACACAAGAACTTTTCTTTGACAGAATTTTCTGTTTTATAAAAAAAAAACTTACTTGGGTACTTAATTTTCTCTGATCCTCTGAGGTCCTACGTTCTCCAAGAGCTCTCCCAAACCTTTTGGTATAGTCTTCCACAATGAAAGCGAGACAGCTCTCTATTTCCTGCACCCTCCCTGGAGAGTCCATACATCTACCTGCCCCACGGTCCTGCACAGTTTTTGCCCTGGCGTCTCCCCCTACACCTCTGTATTATCGTAGCTCTTCGCTCCAGAATTCTGTGTCTTTCTCTTGGATCCTCCTACACTTCATCATAAAATCCTTCCAGAGCATCCTGAGAAAGAATGCAGGAGAGCTGACCCTTCCTGAGACCTTACTGGTACGAAAATACATTTATTCAACCATCACTCTTGATTGACAATTTCACTGAGTATCATATTAAAGTTAAAATATTATCTTTACTGAGCATGAAGTCATTGCTGATCGCCGTTTCTCTTCCAGCTCAGGAATTGGCAAGTTCATTGCCATCCTCGATCCTGCAATTCTGAAAACAACCTTCTAGCTTTGAAAGATTAAAAAGTATCACTTTTATTCCCTCATTCCAACGTTTCACTTTGCTGTGCCATAAAGTGAGTCTTCTGGTAACCTTAGGTCACTGCCTTGACCTTGATAGTCCCCTCTTTCCAACCGGAAGGGGGAAGTGATATATGGAGATAATTTGCATCTGGTTTTCTGTAATGATTACTGATAGGCTATTGGATTGTTTCCTTCATTCTTATTATCGATTTAAATTTTTCATCCTTGTGTTTTGACTCTTCGTGGTTCCTGTACTTTGTGTTTGAACATTCTATTTTAACTCTACTACCATAATTTAATTGAGTTGAGTTACATTCTTTTTATGTATCCTTAGCCAGTTCATGTATATAGTATCTGATTGTACTGATTTTGGTTTGCTTTTCAGAAGCTTATTTCTTCTCAAATGCCACATGTTGTGGGCTGTCCAATTTTATTTTATTCTCAGAGCCCATATCAGTCAGTTCACAATGATTTGTAACCCAGGCTTCAAGGAATTCATGCCTTTGGGCTCCATAGGTGCACACAACACACACACACCTCCTTACTTGTAGAGTGACTGCCATTGCCATCAACATTGTCCTCCTGTGCAGCTGTAACTATAGACAATTCAACGTGCCCAGAAAATGCTATTCCAGGTCGTACCTGCCAGTTCAGACCTGCCTACATTCTGAGCTTGGTAGCAAAGGCGACTGGTTAGAGTCTTTACTCTACCTCTAGCTTTCCCTTCCCTCAGCCCCTCTCTGCTTCGTCCATGCCTGCTGGCCTTAAATTTAGAACCGTCCTGATTCAGTTCCCAGGGGCCTGAACCTGTTGTCTACTGTTGGAGTAGCAAGTAATAAGGTGGGGACCATTCATCTGGCTGTTTTCACCAGCAGAGGTGCACTAGGAGGCCAAGATTGCCTGGCAGGCTTTTAAGGGACCTCTGTTTTTATCGCTTTCCACCAAACTGTATCAGAACCGGGTGTTCTGCTCCCGAGCTGTATTGGGTGCTGTAGGGCGAGTTGTTTAAAGAAGCATGGATGCTGTAAGCACTCTGGCTTACATTTCTGTCTCTCCTTTGTCGGGGCACATAGTTTTCATACAGTGCTCAAGCAACAGGGCTGTGTTGTGTTTCATTTCCCAGGGCTGGAAGCTGGAAGTCTGACATCAAGATATCACTAGGATGTTTTGTCTGAGAGCTGTGGGGACATCTCTGCCTCCAGTCTCTTGGTTTTGGTGCTTTTCTGGTCCTCATGGGCTTCCTTGGCTTGGGATGTATCACTTTGATCTCTGTCATCATCTCCATTGTGTTTCATGTCTCCTTTCAATTAAGACAACATCATATTGGATCAGAGGCTGTAGTGGTTTGACTGAGAATGTTCCCCACAGGCTCAGATGTTCGAAGTCCTGGTCCCCAGCTGGTGATCCTGTTTGGGAAGGCTTAGGAGGAAGTATGTCACTGGAGGCAGGCTTTCAGAGCCTAAAGACTTAAGGCTTATATAGTTCACACTCTAGGCTTCATACAGTTCAAGACGTGAGCCCTCAGCTTCCCGCTCCTACTCCAGTTTCACTCTTCTACTTTGGGCCTTAACTCACTAGATTCTGAAAGGTTCTCAGCCTGTGGGCTGTGACCCCTTTGGGTGTCAAAGGACTGTTTCACAGGGGTCACCTAAGACCGTTTTTTATTTATTTTATATAAGATATTTATATTATAATCCATAACAGTAGCAAAATTACAGTTATGAAGTAATGAAAATAATTTTATGGTTGGGGGTCACTACAACATGAGAAACTGTATTAAAGGGTCACAGCATTAGGAAAGTTGAAAACCACTGCTCTAGAAACATAAGCCCAAATAAACTTCTGCAAGTTGCCCTGGCCATAGTGTTTTATCACAGCAGTAGAAAGGGAACTAAGGCCCAAACCCTCCACTACGCATTCATTTTAACTTACTGCATCTGCAACAATTCTTATTTCCAAGTAATGTCACATTCTGTGACATGATTTTGTAAAATTATAAAAACATTATAAAGTGTTATATAAAAATGTGAATATACATAAAGTTTTAAAAACCACATGCCTGCTTTTAAAAATCACCCCAATCCACTGTGATAGAATAACATGCTCTGTAAACACAATTCTTAGCTTTAAAAAGATGCAGCTTTTCTGAAAGAAATATGAAACAAAACAGAGTTTTGTGTTGCTAACAATAAACAAACAAACTTTCCAGCAGTTCAAGGAAAGTGGAAACTTGGAACTCCCAGGTTCACAGAGGCTCTGAATTCAGCCAGATCAACTGCTTTGAACCCGCGTTTGTTATGGGACTGGGGACAGCTCAGTTCTTTCCATGGCAACCGTCTGTGCTGTCATAAACACTACAGGACAATCTCTACAGGATCCAGCAGCTGCTGGCCTAGGAGGGAGATAAGATCTTAGTAAAAATACAAAAGCTGGAACTAGTATACTAAAGCATAGACATGCTAACACGGGGATTTGCATTAAACATAAACAGTACCTTCTCCCTGTACCTCCAAAGGTAGAGAAAGGTTCTCTGGAGAGAATCAGCTATTTCTTACACAAATGACCTCCCAGGAAAGGTCATGTGGGGCGTGTGGAAAGCAAATCCAATCAGTCCCTGTTGATGCATGCAGAGAGTCTGCCTCACAACACCACGGCCTGTGGAGGCTGCTCCACCGGCGAAGGGACTTTGCCATTTCCCCTTTCAGACAGAGCTCATTTTAATCTTTTGTCATTATGAAACACATTTTTCCATTTTATTAACTTAGAAATACATAAAACTTGGAAAACAAAATATCAATTAGAAATGTTACGTCATCTGAGAATTTTTAGAACGGAATCATTCTCAATGTGTTTAGATTTTTCCTTTTCACATGGATTTGAGCATTCTTATTGCTATACTATCTTATTAAAAATGCTTCATAAGCATGATATTTAATGAACGCCTGGAGGTCTAGCACATGAATGCCCCAGTTTCAGTTTCACCGTTTTCACATTGTGAAGGAGATGTTTCATTGACCTAATTTGTCTATGTTTTGAATGCTGATTATCATGTAAACAAGTCTTTATTCAAATTTCAAACTACTTTATTGAAATTTGTTTTAACATATTGCCACAAATGAAATTACTAGGGGAAGATTACTTCAAAATTTCTAATTTTAAACAGCTTCTTCGGACATTTTCCCAGCCTTTGCCTGGTTTACATTCCCAGATGCATTTTATTTAAACTTTACTCATACTAGGAAACGTCCTTAGGGTTTTATTGGGATTACATTAAAACCATAAATTTAAATGCAAACAACTGACATTTAAAAACTTTTTAGAAACTTAATATGTGTACCCATTTATTCAATGTGACTTTGTATCTCTCAATAATCTTTTGTAGTTTTTGTTATAATGTTTCCACACATTCTTTGTTAGTTTTGAAAACAGTCTTCTCATTGTTTTGCTTAATCAGATTGTTATGATATATGAGATAGTGACTAATTATAAAATAGTTACTTTCTAATCAGCCTATTCAGTATGCTAGTTCATTAGTTACACATGTATAATCGGTGTGCTTGTGTGTGTTGCAGTCACACTATTAGAATATGTCACGTTTTGACTTTTGACTTCTAATAATGACTTTGAAAAATCTTGAACCGCCCAAGCCATAGCCTTCAGAAGATGCAACTAATAAAAGGCATCTTTGATTGTCCCTAATGGGAACGAGAACAATCTCCTACATATGATATCGCTAACCACCACACTGGATATTAGGCATGGCGCTGGTCCATCATTCACACCAGTGGGGATTACTTAGCTAACAGGAACAGGTGGCAGGCCACCTGAAGAAGTTGGGGGAGACAATGACAAAAAAAACGCGCCTTCAAAGGGAGTCACACAACAGAGGCCTGGCTTGAGCTGATCGTACCGTATGCAAATGCAGACCCCTTATTCACAAACATCCCGGCCTCTACACCGAAAACCCAAAGCCTAGACTAACTTTTGTTTTTCCACATAAGAGAAAACATCTCGTCCTTAATATGCTACATGTCAAGCTGTTCCCTGTGGGGAAAACAGCTTCAGCTCTCTGCTCTCGGGACTTTCAAATCTCTCTTGTCTCGATGTTACAAGGTCTTAATTGCTGTAACTTTATGACACAGCTTGATATCTAGTCACGTGGGACTTTCCATTTCATTGTTCTATGCTTTGCCTGAATATTCTTGGAGTTTTGAATTTTTGTTTACATTTTACACCATTCCATCTAATGAGAATTGAGATTTCACTGAATCCATAGATGAACTTGAGAGGAATTACTATTTGTTTAATATTGAAGAATTACTATTCTAAAAAAGAAAAGAGAATTGCAGCCCAGGCATACCATATATTATTTAGTTTATTCCTATTCCTATAAAACCTTCTCAGAAATGCTTTACAGTTTTTAATACAGAGGGCTTTCCTATCTCCTCTTCAATTTCTTAGTATGTCTCTTTTCTCACTTCTTTGCTGAAGTTTATTCACACACTGATATGTCTTGAGACTCTTCCTACAGAGTCTTCTTTATTTCTATATGTTTTCCCAGGTGCTTTTGCCCATACCGATAGCTTTACACAGCATCTCCCAAACTTACACCTAACACCCTTGTCTTAAACTCTAGAAGGTTCACTCTTACTAGACGTCTCAGGGGCATCTCAGAGTTCACGTGACCCAAACTGAATTCCCTGCACAGAAGCGGTCACCAAACCCCCGCTGACCTCCCCTGGGTCTCCATTTTGCAGAAGTGCAGCAATCCGGAAGCAGGGACGCCGCATCCTTCTTCCTTTCTTCCCCTCCACTCCCCGACTACCCCACCAGGAAGTTTCTACCGCCTTGGCCTGCGTCTACGCACCTCCTCGTCGGCATCTCCATAGTCATTCCTGAACACCGTACTGGGAGGGCCCTATTCCCCCAGGCATCCAGAGTAGTTTGCTAAAAATATGAACTACCCCAGTCCCCCTCCCACTCTCGACATTCTTGGAATTCCTCTATAACTTCCCTTATATTTAAGAAAAACTGGTAATTTAGAGAGTGGTCTGCGGGTCCTGCATTACCTAGCCCCGCCCACCTCCCTGCTCCCTGTGACGCCCCACCCACTCCGTGTATGTCCCTTACACAGACTCTGTTTAAGTGTCTTAAATATATCGAACACTTTTCAGAGCAAGCTTGTTGCCCATAGTTTGCCTCAGTGTAGAACCTGCGCGTGACGGCATTTGGGAACGAGTAAGTTCAGCTTTACGGTCACTGCCTGAGAAGCGCCTCCTCAGTGACCTAAGATAACAGATTCCTCCACTCCGTTACTCCGCGTCTTATCACGCCAGCACATTTGCCTCTCTTAATAGCAATCATTGCAATTTAAAATGATCTGCATGCTGATATCCTTATGGCCTCTTTTCCCTCAACCAAACTCAGCTCCGTGAGGGCAGGTTCCGTGCCTCCATGACTATTGCTGCACTTTGGGGCCAGATATGTGCCTTCATTGGTATTTGCTAAAGGACCAAATGATGAGCTCAGGGGCCAGATGCAATAGAGACAAAACAATAGGAGCTGTGAAATGAAGAAAGCAAACTGATTAACTGTCTCACATCGGAATCAAATCCAATTTAAAATTAGTTAAAATTTATTTTAATTAAGAAACTCAATTTTACTGAGTCAGTACTCAGAAAGTATTGACTGAGCAGTTGAGTCAAGAGTTAAAAGTGAAAAAACTGAAATATTAAGGATGTGTTTCTTAGAAATACCTTGTTTAAAAATAGGCTTGCTTTTGAAAAAAAATACCGTATAAAAATTTTTGAAAATATGTGAAGTAATATAGAAAAAAATATGTATGTATAATCACCAAGCTCTAAAAACAGCCAAAACGTGTTATATTTTTATCCTAAACTTTATTGGTAAATATACAACAGTTGCTATATATGTATATGACATTTTATAATATAGTGTTCTGTAAGTATAATGTCATATAAGTACATATATGTGTTGTCAGTGGCATTTTGTCGTAAAATTAACTCTGAAAACAGAACATGCATTTTTTTTTTCAAAGCTTCATGGAGCTGTCGCAAAACAATCCATATTTGAAACCGCAAAGTAAATTGCTATACATCTTCCAGGTAGAAATCACAATTGATAACCATGATGCAGTAAAACTAGAAAGGATGCTAAAACAATAAAGACTCTGTCACCTAGAACATTCTTAAAGATTTATTTTATTATTTTCAGTATTGTGTATGGGCCTGTAGATGGGTATGTCACGTGCCAGGGAGGCCGGAGGTGGCAATGCTTTCGGAGCTGGAGTTACAGGTGGGTGTGACCCACCGTGGTGCTGGGAACCGAACCGGGTCCTCTGGAAGAGCTGTAACCGCTCTCACTCACCACTCTCATCCCTCCTGCTCCAGCCCAGGAGGATTTTACCTCTCAAAATAATGTTTGAATAATAAAAAAAAAAGAACCTTCATTTGCCACAAATACAGAAAATAATAATGAAGACAGCACACGCTTGAATCAGGGTGCTACACCTAAGGGAGAATGTGCAGGGAAACCTTAAATGGTTTTATCAGTAGACGAGGTAGAATAAGAATTAATTAAGAATTCAGGTGATAGGAGCTTCACAGAAAGACCAACAGAGCCAACTAACCCGGGCCAAGAGGGGCTTGCAGAGACTGAAGCACCAACCAAGGACCTTGCATGGACTGGACATAGGCCCCCTACAGAGATGTAGCTGATGGGCAGCTTAGGTCTCATGTGGGTCTCCTAATAAGGGGTAGCAGGGTTCTCTCTGATATGGCCTCTCTTGCCAGTTTTTCAATACGGCTGGAGGAGCTGCCTTGCCATGCCATAGGAAAAGAGGACACCTTCAGCTCTGATAAGACTTGAGTTTAGGTGGATGGGAACGGTGGCTTCCCTTTGCTGAGGAAAAGGGGAAGGGGAGAAGGAGGGAGGGGGAGACTGGGAGGTGAGGAGGTATGGGGCTAAGACCAGGATGTAAAATGAATGAATTAATTAATTAAAAAAATGTTAAGTTTTATTCTTAAAAAAGAATTCAGTTAAAGCAGGGCACAGTGGTGCTGTAATCCCAGCACTCTGGGAGGTAGAGGCAAGTGGATCTCTGTGACTTCGAGGCCAGTCTTGCCTACAAAGTCCAGGATATCCAAGGCTACCCAGAGAACTCCTGTCTCAAAAACAAAACAAATCCAGTTAAAGCAGTTAGAAAACAGACAACACCCTCACTGAAACCTCAGTGGGGAGGATTACTGTGTGTGAAGACTTAGACGGAGCCTGGGAGATGGAAAAGAGAGAGGAAAGCGGCGGCTTGGGTATCCATGTGTAGACATGGGAGGTGGTCAGTGTCCCAGATCATGCTCCCATAAAGTGACTGCCAGGCTTGCCGGGGGTGGGGAGTGCCCAGCTAAAGAGAACCAGCAGCTGAGTGAAGAAAGCGACGGTGGTGAATGAACAGCTTTAAAGACGCCGTGGAGAAGGCCTCCTCTTGGGGTGGTGGGGAACAGGACAGAGAGTAAAGCACCCCAGCTTATAGCCACAGTCGGATTTTAGTATTCCCTTGCAGCACACCCAGGTCTGTGCCACTTCGATGCTGAGAGGGGAAAAGAGAACAAAGAGCCAACGCCAAAAGACTGCAGGAGGACCTAGAGTCGTTTGGACCCACACTTTTCCCTTTGTCTTTGTACAAACTGTGAGAATCCAGCGACTGTGTCCTCTGGATGAGAAGTCAGGTCACCGAGAGGAAGATGCTGAAAGCTCCATTGTGTGCTAGAGGCCAGGTTCTGGAAGCCAGCTCTGTGGACAACTCTCACGATATCATGCTACCGCTTAAAAAGAAAGAGCAAGGTGAAGGGCAGACCGTCACTGGCCTGTCTTATCAGGTATGAACACGCATGTGAAAGCCTGGGGGAGGGGCATGCAATACAGCATTGGTAGCCTGGATAACGGGCTTCGTACCTTACTATGAGTAAGTAATGTGCTCATGGATTTATGGATCTGAAACAGGAAGAAAACCTGTGGGGGGGCAGATTTCCTGGCTTTTAACTATACACACACTTAGTAAAAAAAAAAAAAAAAAAAATTACAGGGGTATGATATGGCAGTAGTTCCAATACTGAGTGGTTTTGGGGGACAAGGGGGAGACAGAGAAAGCACCAAAAACCATGGCATTAAGTACACTCAGACAGGGGACAGAAACCACATTCTTCTTCCTCTTAAGGAGCCCACACACAGAAATGCACAGTTTAAACGTCAAAGAGAGGTGAGGCATAGCAGAGCACACTTGGAATCCAAGCATTTGGGACACTGAGGCAGGAGAATTGCCACGACTTGGAGGCCAGCCTGGTTTAAAAAATGAGAGTATGTCTCAAGAACCAAACAGAACATCAGAAATGACCTTCCTCAATGCAGCAGTATCTGAGATGGTCGAAGTTCCTGCTCCTTTCCCCCTGTTGGTGCGAAGGGCCCACAGCCAGTGACTTACACGTGTGTGAAGAAAAAGTTTTTACACACCAACCGTCTCCAGCTTAATCTACCCCAAGTCTCTACAGCAAGAGGACAGCATCTAGGCGGGCAGTCACAGTCACCAAGTCTCAGCGTGCGCCCCTCTGCCATTCTGGAAGCTCCGCCGGTTCTTTGAAGCAAACTCTATCTTTCTGGGCAGCAACCAAAGGGTGGTGTAAACTGGGAAGCCTGATAGCTTGCAACCCAGCTCTATCTCTTTCTTGGAAGACTTTGCTTTGTCCAACTAGAGCAGCTTGGGGAAAACGCAGAAAGACGACTTATCTACCAGGAGAGTGAGCACAGTAGGATGCAGAGAAAGCATATGTTGAGGAGAGTTACAGTTTCGAGACACTTGATTATATTAATTTATCTTAATTTTAAAGTAATTCTCTCCCACAAATACTTCGCTCCTCGGGGACGCCAGTGGAAACAGTTCTAGGCAAAGTGGATCTCACGGGAAAATCTGCCGGTGCAGTTTCAACTTCGTGTGTGCGTTAAGATGTATTTTTAAGTCCTTTTTCTAACTGTGGTGCTAAAGTTGGGGAAATTATAAAGAACAGCAAGAGCCAGGAATGGCGGCTCGTGCCTGTAATTATAGTACTTGGGAAGCTAGTGCAGAAAGATCAAAAGTTTGAGGTCAGCCTGAGCTACATAGGAAGTTTCGGGCCATCCTGGGCTACTTCTGAGACCTTGTCTTAAAAAAAGGGGTGGGGGAGAATGGACAAGCAAATGAATAAAGACAGCAGCAAGGCCCCACTGATGAGGAATAAAAAAAAGAAAAAGAAAAAGAAAAACAGGTTAGGGAGAAGGTTTGATTGGTAGTGTTTGCCACATAAGCATGAGGACCAGAGCTTATAAAATGGGGTACTGAGGTGTATCTACTATTTTAGCACGAGTGGCCAGACGGTCTAACCAATCAATGGGTCCATGTTCAATGAACTTAGTTCAGAAACTAAGAGGGAGAGCTACTGAGGAAGAGCCTGACATTGACCTCTGACCCCCACATGTGCCCGCCCGCCACACACACACACACACACACACACACATACACACTTGCACTAAGAGGCCATCTTCATATAATCCTGTGTTAGGAAGCTTCTATGGTCATAGGGTTCCCTACGTCTTTTTCAAGTCCTTTGTGTTACTTATTCCTTCTCATGCCCCCTCTTCTACTCTGTACCTTAATCTTCCACCCCACTATTAGTTCTTTGGTTAATTATTATATGCTTCTATTAATTTATGTATCAGATATTTGTTGAGCTCCACCCTACCAGCTGAAGGCACTGACGGTTTGATAGCAGACACAGGGAGAGCTGTAGGTGCTTTCCTTGGATCTAACTGTCTGATGCAAAATACAGATACTGAGCACGTAGGAGTCATTGTTAGGCAAATCCAGGGTGTTATGAGACTATTGAGCAGGATAAAACTAACTATAATTTTTCAAGGGACTTTTATGAAGAAGCAACATATAAATTAATTATAAAGAGTAAGTAGCTATTAGCCAAAGATGGTGAATTTGAAGGGCAGAGAATAGTTTCAGAGATAGAAACGTGGCAAAGGACACATCCAAAGAGAATGATGTAGTAATGCTGGAACATAAAAGGGAAAAGAAGCAAAGACGAAAAACGCTGCCACGTGGTTAGCGGGATGGAACTGTGTTGGGACTCTGCCTTCCTTCCTGTTTGGGGCCCATATGAGCGGAGTATTCGGAGAATCACTCTATACTCGAGAGAATAATGGAGCACGGGTGGCAATTGTCAAAGACGCAGCTATGAGGCTTCTGCATGCAGCAGGAGGAAGGCGCAGAGCCTAAGGGTTTATTTCTATTGGAAATGATGAGGAGAGAAAGCTGCATGAGCTATAGAAAACACTAATTTTGGTACTGTGCACAGGACAGAGTATTCTAATCCACACACACAAAAGGGATTGAAAATTATGTAACTCTGTAATCACAGAAGCCTCATCTCTGGATGTAATTTCTAGTTCGGGCTAGATGAAGCAGAAAGTCAAAGTTCAGGTGTTTTTCTGCTATTATCAGAAGGATATCAAAGCCTTAGAAAGCTGGGATCAGGTAAAGACAGGGAGCCCTCACTCTTGTCTACGTTTGGAAACTTTTCCTCGCACTGGGTTGCCTCAGCCAGCCTTGATGCGATGGTGTGTGCCTGTTCGTGTTGCATCTTGTTGTGTGGTGTTTGGTTGGCGCTCCTGGGAGACCTGCTCTTTTCTGAGGGGAGGTGTAAGGAGAGGAAGTTGGAGGAGAGGGGAGGCGAAGAGAGGAGGGAGGGGAAATCGTGGTCAGGATGAGATGAGACAAGAATAAAATATACTTAAAAATTTAAAAAAAAGAGTAAATATCAAGGAAAGAATGAGGCAAAGATGCAAGTTGTCCTAACTCCCATTGATCAGGAAGCATGGACTGCATTAAAGAATCAAATACTTCTTATTCACTCTTTAAATCATGTATGCTATAAAGAAGGAAGATGACTATGTATCTTAAAAAATAAACATCACAAACATTGGGAAATAAAAATTTTGTTTTTATTTTGAAAATAAGAAAATAAAAGCAGAAAAGATGGTTCTCAAAGTCCTAAAAACAGGCTTTGGAAGTTACATACATTAAAGTTGTATGCTGACTGAAAACATGAGAATATGGAAAATATTCAAGAAAATACACAAATCACTCGTAAATTCTCAGAAGGCAGTGAGAAAGGGGTCTGGGGGGAGAGTGGAGGGTGGGCCAGGGTCTGACACAGGCCTTCCTGAGCAGGCTGCAGAGGCTCTGTCGCTCTGTCTGAGCACTTTAGGAGGAAGGTACCATGCTGGGTCCTAAAAATACTTACCTTGCTAGAATGGGGATAAGAGTGAAAGGGGGGCATTGCTTCGGCCATTTTGTTTTCTGGGTGAAGACTGGATGACTTCAGCTAGGGTAGTGGGAGAAGAGAAAGAGACATGAACGTGCCTGAGAAATCTTTTTCAGGTAATGTATGTCCTACCACCCAAAACGGCCATTTGGGGAAATGTTCAAAGATTACATCTTGTCAAACCCATATGGCTCACCCATCAGTGTCTTCAGCTGGTAGGGTGGAGCTCAACAAATATCTGATACATAAATTAATAGAAGCATATAATAATTAACCAAAGAACTAATAGTGGGGTGAGGCAGGGAGAGGAGGTCAAGATGAAACAATCAATGCCCCTAACATCTGAAAAGAAAGAGTCTTCCAGGCAGCCATCTTCCATTTGCTTAACTCAGATGTCAGAGGCTCCCAACGTCACTCAGCCCCCCTCCCCACCCCCACCCCGTGTCGGCAGATGCACCAAGGGGAGAATGGTACTTCTGATATCTTTCTCTCATTGAACCACAAAGAGTCAGGCTAAACGCCTCTCCACGGGAGGTTTTCAGAAGTAATCCTCTTGGTAAGGGAGCACAGGGCTTGATGGTTTTGTCACACTACAGCGGGGCCATCTATGGAAGAAGGAGCCATTAGGTCCTAACTTGTTCTCAGTCACCACTGTTATTTTAGTGTCAGGATGAAAAAATGTCCACCAGCTGTGACATTCATCATCCTAACCAAGTCATGTGAACAAACAAAGTTAGGTTCTGACAACCAAAGATCTGGAAAACCATGCTTGGAAGAAGTGAGAGGTTATTATTTTTTTTAATGAGGAAAATATACATGCAAAAGTTCTTTTTTTTTTTTTTTTTTTTTTTTTGAGACAGGATCTCACTATGTAGCTGGGTGGCATCTAACTCTCTGGGTATACCAGGCTAACCTCAAATTCACCGAAATCTGCCTGCCTCTGTCTTCCACCAGGTGCTGGGATTAAAGGTGTGTGCTGCCATGCCCAGCCCAACATTTTAATTTAAGGGTATGTATCCACCTCGTCTTCAACATAAATACAACCTGCCTATGTTTAGACATTTAGCCTTTGTCATTTATTCAAAAACAATTAAGAGGGTGCTTCTCTCAAAATGGTATGTTTTAACGCCACATTTAACTTTACCCGTGCCCTGATCCTTCAAGTCAGGCATTTTCATTTCCACATCTGTACAACCTAGAATAAGTGATTCAGCTGCTAAAACTCAATTTACCCAATTCCCAAGACAGCATGGTAGAGAGGGTGTCATTCACACACTTAGGAGGAAGTTACTAAACAGAACTACTTTTGCTTAAACAACTGCCCATAACACTGCAATGGCAGACGGCACATCAGAAGGATCTTTCAATGCCCTCCTAATCTCACCTTCGGCCATCTCTCCTTGACTGTCTTAATCTTCTGTAACTGTTCTTCCTGCTTTACACCAGCCTCCTGAGTGTGAACCTTAAGAACACGTGGCATCGCACACTCAGAGACTCTGGTGTGATATGTTGGGGTACAGCCTGGCAACAGCAATGCTTGTATCTCCCAAATCTTCCTGCCTTGACACCCACGTTTTGGTTAAAAGTCATTCCTATTCACAACCGCCCTGTCTCTAAACTAGAACCACTGAAAAGTCTAGATGCATTATACAGGCTGACTTGCTCCCACCGTGTGCGGCCGGAGCTAGGCTCCCTGCCTTTCTCTCCTCCCACATTTCTCAGACATAGTCTTCCAATTTCCCATCCACCCATTCTGCTTTCATAGCTTCTGCCTCCAAAACACCCCGCTCTTTTTCCATGGCAAAGCTTACACACCCTGGCTATGGAGTGGGTTTCTTCTCCCACACTGATGGCACCTACCTGTTAAAAGGCGGATGAGCCGTGCTCACGAGAGAAATGGAACGAGGACCATGGAGAAGAGCAGGAAGTTATTTTAGAATTATGATCCTTACACGTAAGCCCTAGCTTGCTCATCCAGCTCACTGTGGTCGCTGCCTGATTTCCCGGCGAGCGCGTGTGTTCGTGCGTGGAGCCGTTTCCCACTAGTGCCGTCCGTTGTGTGAAGAGGGAGGAGGCTTTTGTTTGGTTGGCTTTCAGCTGTGAGGATCGAACGCAGGTCAGCACATAACCCTAGGATATTTTTTTTTCTTTTTCTTTTATCTCTAGGATCCCAGAAGAGCACCTGGGTCTGCCATTGTTTGTCTAAAGAATTACTGAACTTCAACTGTAGTCAACCATGTGTTAATTCACAAAGTAGCTAAACCCATTCTCCCAGATTAGAAGTTCATTGGAACAGCTCCACTCCCTGAAGCCCTCTGTATGGGAAGTGCTGGGTTTCTGGGAGGGGAAAGGGGTAGATGGCTTAGACTCCTCAAGAAGTACGCAGATTACATCAGAGTAATCGGACCATAGAGTACCGACCACACAGACCTTCCCTGGCTGTTCGCTGTCTGCACGCGTCTACGAAACATGGAAGTCCTTTCTCCCCCACTTATCTCTGACACTGAACTCAAGTTTCAATGGGCAAGTGCTATTTAGCAGAAGAGAGCTCAACAAGCGAAGCCTCTCTTCCAGGCCCCTCCAGCACCCAGGATGCAGCAGCCCTCTTTCTTCTCCGAGATTAAGCTGGCCGCGAGCCACAGTAAACACTGCATCTCCCTCACAGCGAGGAAAGATTAAATATCTGATTAAAATTTTTGGCTGCTAATTTATTGAACTTGGAAGAGGAAACCCTTTGGAAGTCACATGACTTTCCCTGTCTGTCTGCTGCTGCTGTCCCCTGCAACACAGAGGTCACCACGCTGTGGAAAAAAAATAAGGAGCCCAGGCTCTCCACGTGGGCTTGGGTGGAAGGACTTGGGAGGCTGAGGGGGTGTTTTCAGGTCAGGTCAAGAGACTCAGGCTGGGGAGGGAGGGCAGCCCTTTCCCAGTTACGGGGAGAAAAGTTCACACGGATCGTGGCTGTTTCTGTGTCAACCTATTATTACCTTATGTTCTTGTCGCTTGGAAGATTGATTCGTTTGGCGCCGCCCCCGCCTATTGTTCTGGGCCGCCGGGCAGAATGTCGTCATGGGCAGCCTGAAAATGGACAGGAGCTCTTCGGAGCCGAATGCCTTCAGTCTGTGTGTCTTCCCTGCTGGCGCTCTGGGGCTCTGTGGAAACCCCACCCGGAGGAACTCCAGGGTGACGCCTCTGCTCCTCCCCCAGCTAGCCTTTCTCCAGCCCGCGTGCCCACCCTAACCTCCATCCCTGGCCTTTGCACAGAGGCCCCAAAGGAAAGGCAGCACAGAGCGCTTTTCCTCAGAAAAACAGAGGTGTGGGTCTCCAGGAGAACAGAAGGTTCGCTTCACTGACCTTTGGGAGAAAAAGCCAGTCGTTTAGCAAGGCTGCCTGCTGTGAGAATGTCCCCAGAGGGGAAAAAGTGACAGGAGTCACAAGGGGTTTGCTACAACCTGCAAGGCACTGCTAGAGGCTGCTGCCCAGGGACAAGCTGGAGTGGGCTAAGCAGAGCACACATTGCCATGACATAGTAGCAAACACACGAGGCTCAGCTTAGCAACACCAATGCGCTCAGTCCAGTACAGCGCTGCCCTCACTGAAACGTCCTGGGTATCTGCCTTTTTACTCATGGGGACAAAGTGAGATAATTTTTCACTTGTTTGAGCTCACCACTGTCCAGGGTGGAACCAGGACTCAAGGCCAAGACCCACAGGCTTCCCAGAACGCCACTCTGTGCTGAAATTGGGCTCTCCGTTTCTGTCTTATGTCCTCACTCCTTTTATAAACTACCCAGAAGTCTTTTTCCAGCTAAGCAGTTCATGGAGCTCCCGGAACTTTCTTTTCTTCTCACCTAAATGACAGAGACTGTGCTGTCTGCTCAGCCTTCCAATGCCATGGAGAGAACTGACTTCACAGGCCCACAGACTGCCCAACGGTCAACCCACTGAATGGAGCAGGGCACTGCCAAGACCAGGTGTGATGAGGAGCTGAGAGATGGGAAGCTGTGGTCGCTGAGTACCGCTGAGGGCCGCCTCACAGCCCCTGAGGGACCGAACCTTGAGATGGTGAAGGTGCTCATCCCTTCTCGACGAGCCTCACAGGGCGGTTGCTGGCCGCCTGGAAGCTCCCCCCTCACCTTCCACGGCTCTGCTTCTGGCTATCTGACTACTGTTTGAGAGCTGAGTTGGGATGGTCGCTCTCTATGACTGTATTCGAGTCGGTCAAGTGCCGGCTGCATGTGAAGCTCCATGCGGTTGGCCTGAGCGCCTCTCTGTGACTGTCACTCCCATAGGAAAGATCTGCGCTGCTGCGGCTGGGAGATTTGCACGGCTGTTAGGGACAATAGTTGTTTTGGGTGTGCAATCACACAAACAACATAGGGCACACCGATGGCCATCTAGACCTGGTGTCCTAGGAACTCGTATGGGTGCATGCGTAGCAACACTGGTGGTCGATCGTCTTCAGCTAATGGCTCCTACAGACACACAAAGAACTCGACCGCCTTCCGCTCCCGGAGTCAGGGCACATTCACGGGGAAGCACGCCCACCATGCATAGGGCTGCATCTTCCTTTAGATCTGTCTCATTGCGAGAACGACTCGTCATCTCTGCGTCTTTAGCCTGGGTCCTCTCAGGGGTCTGTAGACTCTGCCCTGCTTGGTGATTCTCCGTGCCCCGCTATCTGTCCCGCTCCCAGGTAAACCTACAAACATCAACACCCCTTTCAAAGACACGTTGAACATCTGCTCCTGGGATCCTCCCCGGCCCCTAGAAAAAGCCAAGAAGCGGTTTCCTGGAGGGTTGACAGGGAAGGATTGTCCTAGCTCTGCATCCTGGACCAGTCCCGTCCGCCTCGCCTGTCTCCATGCGGCAGAAGGGTCTCCTTCAGATGTTCCTGAGGTAACCAAGTTGAGCGGTGCATTGAGACAAGTTCTTGCCCTAGCTTTCTGGACTGCCAGCACAGCCTGCGTCTTCTAGTAAGAGAGAAATAATGCAGTTGGACCAGTACGCTCAACCCCGCACTATGGATGGAGAGGCCCGGGGCGGGAGCTCTGAGGCCACTTTCTTGCATAGAAAGCAGAAACCTCGCGCTTGAGATATGAATGGAAAGTCAAGCATAAAGAACTACTATCTTCACTTTAGTGCCTTCCATGTTAACTGACACATCCATACTCGATCTGTTCAGGTTTGGTTTGTTTCTCTGTCTTCTGAGACCGTCTACCTTATTACCCAGGCTGAAGTCCACCTTGTGGGTTCAAGTAACCCCTTGCCTCAGCCTCCTGAGTGGCTGCTATGAGCCCTCAGACCTGGCTTTCTTTAAACAGTGACAACACACACACAAACTTATGCAAGAGTATAACATTTGGATATAAAATCCAAAAAAAAAAAAAAAATGGAAGTTTAGGGGATTGCACAACAAAAATTAATCGGAAGGAGAAAAAAACCTTGCTATTCACTAAGTCCTGTGAAAAGGCATACACACAATATGAAATTATTTACATTGTAAGCTAACAATAGAAATTACTAACTTCACAGCAAAATGATAATTACGCTATTTGACTTGGAGGAAAGGAAAAGGAGGCAGAAAAATTTCATTCTGCAAAGGTCTATTATGCACCAGGCAACAGCCTCAGACTTTTGCTCTCTTCTCTAAAGGTCACGCTGGCAAGAATAGGGGCTCTCTAAAACAAATCTCTAGAAAATCATACATGCCATTCTTTGTGTTCTGTTGCTTTCCTGTGTGTGTCTAAGACTCAAGCTTAATTACTGTCTTCCTAGACAAATCCAATCCCGTGCTGGTAGCCGCACTGCAGACCTATCATATTCTTGCTCACTTGAAAAAACAGGTAGAGGCCCCTCTTCTGTTAGTTCTTCCTGAGGCCCACAGGATTCTTGAGCCTGTGCCCAACAGGGTACCAGGATGCACTGAGCCGCTCAGGAGCCCACTGTAGTTGGTTCCCCTCCAATCACTTGCAAGGCCACCCTTACGGAGACCTACTTTGGTTAAGAATCTCTGAATATCTGAGCCGTCATCCCCTTTCTGCAAAACACTACATCTAACGGGGCGTCCGAGCAAGCAGTGGAGCTTAGGGAAAGGGGAAATTCCTCGGTGATTTTCAAAGTCTGAAAGAAAGTTGCATTGATGCTTAGACACCAAGGGACTTCTGGTTACCTCGCCTTTATTGTATTTCTGGGTCTCCACCAACTATTCAGAACACTAGGTGATTCGAAGTTTTCTTTTGCAAAAAGCTGATTATGAAACAAGAGCTTTCTGAACCATCCGCTTTGGCCTGTGAAGGTTGAATTTTCTCATTTAGTCCTAAAATGGTGGAAGATGTGTCTCTCCGAAGAAGGAAGCCAGTCAGCGACCAAGACTGCCAGGGCAAATACAGGGCTGAAATCTCACACATCACCCCAGACCATTTCAAGAACAGATCCAGGACATGGAGAGGCAGAAGGGAAGTTGGGGACTGACCTGTCCCAGGTCGTCATACTTCATCTCAGGTAGCTAAAGCAAGCCGTGTGCTCCAACCAAAAGGGTTGCAAGCAGGGCAGATAAAACCGGGGCGGTCCTTAGGCGGACGTGGAGAGAGCCGAGAGCTGATGCGGCTGTGGTGTCTTACACTACCACAAAATACTCAACGCACCTCATGCACAGCATGCGTTAGCCTTTTTACAGTGTTTGTTTACTCAGAGAGAGGGGAGCAAATGCATGTTGCGGTGCCTGTGTGGCTGAGGACACATTTGTACAATCGGTTCTCTCCTTCCCCCCGAGGGCCCCAAGGATCAAACCTGGGTCTTCAGGCTTGGCAGAAAGGACCTTCACCCACTGAGCCATCTAACTTGCCAGGCAGTATTTTGCATTTTGATGAATCCTTGCCATCAACCAAGTGGCTACTGTTAACATTTAGCCCCTTCTCATAGCTTTGGGCCTGAAAGCTGCTAGCCCTGAGAGTCTCACTAAAAATAATTCAGAATTGGCCTCTCCCACAAAGAGAGAATTTCCCAATACACACTTTGAATTAAGAAGAACCCTCCTTACCCCATTTTTCTATTACACCCCAAAAAATCCCTGAAGACAACTCATACACACACACACACACACACACACACACACACACCCTATAAAAATAAACATAAGCCTTGGGAAACATCACAGAAGAGGGAGCAGATGACTGTAAGACCCAGAGGACCAGGACATTGCCAGTGAGATTATGTCTTCTAGATTTAACAGGGAAGCTGCAGTTATAAAACCCCCAAAATACAATCCTAAACAAGATCTGAGCAGTGACAATACCAGCTGATGGCTAATGCAGAAAGAGAGTCGCACAGAGCCCCACTTCTATGTGAAGAGCCACACACAACTGATTAGTAATGAGAAAGAGACTCAGTCTTTCTGGGGATAAGATCTCCAAGTGGTTATCCAATGCTGAGCAACCAGCCCTAAAAATATACACATGCACACACACACAAGGAACCAGCCCTAAACACACACACACACACACACACACACACATAAGCAACCAGCCCTAAAATTACACACACACACACACACACACACACACAACACTGAATAGACTCAGCAAGTCATATTATTTATTTATTATTGATTTTTGAGATAGGGTTTCTCTGTGTAGCCTTGACAGTCCTGGACTCGATTTGTAGACCAGGCTGGCCTCAAACTCACAGAGATCCGACTGCCTCTGCCTCCCGGAGTGCTGGGATTATAGGCTTATGCTACCACGCCCGGCTAGCAGGCTATCTTTATATATTTATGTTTCTATAAACACAGTAACCATAATAATTACAGGAAAAGACCATGATTTGAGAGTAATTGAAGAGGGAATGACGCAGGAAGGCTTGGAATGTGAAAAGGGAGATGGATGGTATAAATACAGTACTCAGATATGAAATTCTCAAAAATTAATTAAAAACTGAACTTGGATAAACCATAAGGCGTATTGATAAATACTTCCTTCTCCTTTTCTGCCTCTACTACGATTGGGACTCTAGGTCAAAGCTGATGGAGAAGATGTCAGTAACAGTCCCACACACTTCAAAGATCGCTTCTCAAGCCAAGAAGCTGAAAACCAGTTCTCTGCAAGAAAAAGCACTTGCTTCTAGGACCTGCTAACTATTTCTCAGGCTTATGGGCAAAGTTTTCTTTTATTTTTGATGTTTTATTTTGTAGAGTTTGCAATGTATTTAAAGGTTTTTTTTCTTGAACATAGGTATACTCTGCATAAATGAGCTACATCAAGGTACTGAAGGGCAATAAAGTTCAGTGTTTAGAGAGAGGTTGGAAATGTCAGTGCTGACACTTTCCCCTCACAAGGACAGACTGGAGGAGCCCTCTGGCAGGAGGACAAGAACCAAGGATCCACTTTGCTGGGCTTACAGCACGTGCAATTTCAGACCTTTCAATCGCGCCCAAAAGAGGGAGAAGCAAGGCACCTCTAACAAAGGCATGTGTCCATTTGCCCACGGTCCCCTCACGTCTGAAGCTCTCTGGATCCTTCCACCAAAGCCCTCAACCCCTAACACGCACAGGTTCCTAACAGTCAAACTGCATAGGGCCTGTATCCTCATGGCCCGCAGGGGCTGAGCAGTCATGTGTGGGTCTCAGAAGCAATGACTAACCCCAGTGCAAGTGCCTGCCACAAAGAAGGCACCAGGGGAGGAAGAAGGCCTGCTCCCTCCAGCTGACAGAGCAGGAAGACTGGACGCTTGTCTCGGATAATTTTAATTCTAAGCTAGTGTTTTTGAAACATCTCCCTTGGTTTTAATGTCTCCTACACTAGCATAAACAGAGCCCATATTCCTAATTTATACCTTTGAAATGTTCTGGGTTGAAATACTGTTTGCTAAATGTACCACATTTTTTCTTTATCCATTCTTCAGTTGAGGGACATCCAGCTATTATGTTTTCAGTTTCCGGCTATTATGAATAAAGCTATAACGAACAGAGTTAAGCAAGTGTCTTTGTGGTAGGATGGAGCATCCTTTGGGGATGGGCTTTGGGAACCCCGTGGAAGAGGGGGAGGAGAGACTGTAGGGGTCAGAATGAAGGACACCAGGGGAAGTTGGCCAACAGAATCAGCTAAGCAGGGCTCACACGGCTCACAGGGACTGAAATGACAATCAAAGGCCTCGTGGGTCAGCACCAGGTCCCACGCATACATGTTATGGCTCTTAGCTTAGCATTCCTGTCACACTCCTAACACTCGACTCTTTTGCCTGCTCTTGGCACTCTTCCTCCTGCTGGGTTGCCTTGTCCAGCCTCAGGAAATAAGGAGAGAACTGCCTGCTACAAGGTGTTCTCTGATGGCCACGTGTGTGCCATGGTACATGTGTGTGCGTATACACACAGATCAGTATGACTAAAAATAGTTCTTTAAGTTCAAATAAATTAACCTGACTTCATTCAACTTCTGATTTAGTTGTTGCTAAATGTTTCCTGTTCAAGTTTAGAGCAAAAACATTGCGAAGATTTCACTAACAATTAACAGTAACAATAGCAAAAGCCGTGAGTCCTGGCCAGAGCAAATTATGTCCTTCACACATGAAGGACAGATGAGAAATTGTAAAATGTTCATTTAAATATCACAAATGTCTTTTCTGGCTCCTCAGCATCCAGGCTTTCCCCTGGAGCTCTTCAGCCTCTCCCCAAATACAGGTCAAAGAGCTGCACGGCGAAGCCTCAGCTTCCTTCTGAAATTCGAGCTATCCAGGTTGTTCGTTTATTCATGTTTGCGTGAATCCCTTTTCCAACATCGCATTTACTAACTTGATCACATTCTTCACAAAACTAGGGAAGAGGTGCTTTTGAAGTAGAAAGTTGACAAGACCTGAAAAAAAGAGCGCCTGGGCAAATGAAAGGTGTCATCCACCCAGAAGACACTCAGCTAGCTCACTGTCTACCAGGGCCCACGTGGGCCTAGCGTGGGACCGGAGAGCTCTGTGTTCACCAAAGGGGTCAGTCCTTGGCTTTCCTGTGGCTTGAGACATCCCCAACAACTGGTGCCTGAAAGCTGCCGGAAGAGCTGACTAAACTTTGCTGGGTCAGTCTCACCAAGCGGCGTGCCAGAGGCAACGTGCCACTGGCTTTGCTGGCTTGTTTTTACCACCCTCCGCTTTTCAGCCATACGAAAGCCACACGCAAGAGTTCCCTCCGCGGCAGTTACTAGCCAATGGGACCCAAGCCCGGGGCAACAGAGCAAAAACCTGGGAGGACTTTGTGGGGATGAGCTTGCAACAAGGTGGGGTGCGATAAGGAGAGTGATGGAGGACAAGTTATGCTGGAAGAGAGAGCCGAATGTCTAAGCGGAGCCATGTTTGGACTCCTGTAGTAACCAAGACTGGGTTAGTTCATTTCAAGCTCTTCATATCCTTGGATATATATACATATATATATATATATATATATATATATATATATATATTTTTTTTTTTTTTTAAAGAAGGTGAACAGAAAGAGTGTTACACCCCCGGCCATGCTTTCCACTGTAGCACAGAAGCAGGTCCTGACACGTTCCTCCCATTGGCTGGTGTGGGGCTGGTCAGTCAAGGCCATCTCACGAAGAGGCGCTCATCTAAGCGGTGATGAGCTGGCCAGAAGAAGAGGGTCATTGTCACCTCCTGGAGAAGACATGAGCAGTTGCCTGAATCTGTGTTGGCTGGCGCATTGTATACAACGAGGAGGAAGGGCGAACCTCAAAGGCAGGGGGCAGACCCAACGAAGTTATGCTCCTGGAGAGACTGCCTGGCTCGAGAGCTGAGCAATGTCACTGGCAGGTAGCCCGTTACCGGTGAGAAAATGTGAAATATGCACAGTGTAGACAAAGGCGACGCTCTGTAAACAGGCTGGAGAACTCCCCTGCCCAGGGAGAGAGAGGGCTTGTGTTTGCCTTTCAGGGGTGCTGGGTCCACCCTGCCTCACACTGGAGGAAGGGAATGCTTCTGACACCTGAAAACCTTGAGTGCATACCGCATTCCGCAACACTGGAATCCAGCCCACAGCGGGCATGGCGGACTTTGAAAAGTGACCAGGTGTATGTGTAGCATCGCTCAGGGACTTCAAGGCCATTCTTTTCAGAGGAGTCAGGCTGTGTTCATCTACATTAGAGGTCAGTCTGTCCTTCAGATCAAAACCAAAAGATGAGGAGAACGTAACCAAGCCCCATCCTGCTCCCCAACTTTACACAGCCTCAACGGCTACCAGTGTCTAAGGCAGTTCACCGGATGTGTTTGGGACAAGGCAATCTTCAGTAGTATCCTTTGTGGGGGAGGGAGGATTAAAATCAAGAGAAAGGATGAACTAACTGAAGAGTAAAAGGTAAGTGGATGACTTGGTTGAGGCAACAGAAGTTTGGTATTGTAGGATGTTCCTCTCGGAAGGAAGGAGACAACTTAAGACATGAAAATACATGATTTCCTCCTTTAAAGCCCTTTAGTAGGTCTGTTTCTAGTTCAATTACTGACTTTTTTTTCCTTTTTGTTTTTTTTGTGGTCTGCCCATGTTGGAGTCATTTACCTGTGCCTGACCCTCTTCTTCAGTCTGAGAAGACAGAACAAGTTTCGGGCTTGTTTTCTTTCCTTCAGTGCCAGGTCCAGGCCCCACCATAGAGCAGATGCGAGGGACTCTTCTCTGCTTTAAAACAGGTTCTTAACTAGGAGGCCCCTGGTAATGGAAGACACAGAGCCTGAACCAGAATCTCCTATAACCAGGAAGGTCTTCCAGTGGAAGGATTGGGGCACCAACTCAGCCACAAAACCTTTGACCTGCAAGTTGTCCTGCCAGCATGGTGTTCTGGGGTAAAGGTGGCACAGAAATTGTGGGAGCAACTAACCAGTTACTGGTCCAGCGCCTGAGACCTGTGCCATGAGAGGGGGCCAGCCCAGACACTGCCTGGAGGACAGAAACCAAAGGCTCGATGGCCCAGACACCCAGGAAACATGCCTGGGGCAAAAAGAGGAAAGAAATGATTCCTAATGATAGTCTGCTACGCTCACAGATAGGAGCCTGGCATAACCACCACCAGAAAGGCCCCATCCAGCAACTGATAGAAACAGATGCAGAGACTCACAGTCAAACATAAGGTGAATCCTATGGAAGAAGAGATGGATTGCAAGAGCCAAAATGGTCAAGGATACCACAAGAAACCCTACGGAATTAACAAACTTGAACTCATAGGGGCTCACAGGGACCAAACCGCCAACCAGGAAGCCTGCATGAGTGTAACCTAGGCCCTCTGCATATATGTTATAGTTCTGTAGCTTGGTGTTCCTCTGGGACTTCTAGCAGAGGGAGTGGGGCTGCTTTTGACACTTTTGCCTGATGTGGGTACCCTTTTCCTCCCACTGGGTTACCTTGCCCAGCCTTAATATGAGGAAAGGTATCTTGCTATCCCTGAAAGACTGTCCTTTTCCAAAAGAAAATGGAAAAGGAGTGGAAAATGGGAGGAAAGGAAGGAGAAAAATCTGTGGTTGGGATGTGATATATGAGACAAAAATAATAATAATAAAGAGAGAAAGAAAAACAAAATAACAGGCTCTTCAGAAAAGGGAGAAAGAAAAAAAAAACTTCAATGGGACAAGAGAAAATAGTTCAAAGGGATTACAGTCCACGGAAATAGATTGGTTTTCTCTAGAAAAGCCACTTGCAAATCAAGATCTGTTCATGAGAATATATTCAGAGAGAACCCAAGACATCAGTGAAAGATAACAGATCTGAGTGAAAATGAGATAGCAAGAACAAAAGGCTTTCTGTTTCCGCATCACACAGCTCTCTGTCTTCAGTGACACAACCAGTGCAGCAGCATCAACACAACACACTGCTTCTTGGCCCTTTGGCTAAGATCCCACACAAGCGTGTGTCGCATCTGTGTGGGGGAGATTAAGAGATTTGGGGTGTGTCAGAAACATGCATACAAGTAAGAAACATTGGATAAACCCCAAGAAAAAAAGTTTCTGGGTTTGGTGAAGAAGGCAGCTGTGGCCACTTGAGAATAGAACATTGTTGCAAGACATCTGTATGGAAGGGTACATCTACTGAGCAGGACGTGTCGGTGGATAAGCCATAGTTTGTAGGGCCTGGTGCTTTCCTGTAAAGACAACTCAGTAGAGACATGACCTTTCTGTCACAGAGCATCAACGTCAATCACCAGCTAAGAGGGTCACTCCAGAGGCTCCACTAGCCTCATGGCTAATCTGACATCTCAGGTAAAGGCACAGTGAAGCATCAAGATGAGGAAAAGATTCTAGGAGCAGGAGTCTTGGGCCTACCCATCCCGTCATCAGAGCCTAGACTGTGCCGCACAGATGGAAATAACCACATTCACATGTAAACCATAAATTTTGATAATCAAAGGGGAGAAGATATCACTGACTCAAGAAATTGCAGTTGTTTTATTTGTATGGGAAGCCCAGGAAACTAATAGATGACCATGTTTATAGCACATTTAATAATAATTACTAAGAAGAAATGTTTATTGATATGTTTTAACTTTCTAAGGAGCATAGAAACAAAGAAAATACACGTTATGTGCAAAAAAGCAGACCCTCAATTAGGTTTTAAAATGCTTGTCAATAACTGCATCAGCACATTCCTAAGCACTAACATACCATTCCTCTCTGCATATGTGAAAAATAATTACCTTTCTTAGCTCAGTTATGTACAAACAAGGTAAGAAACTGAGACAGGAACACTTACTTCCGCCTCCTTTCTGATCTCTGCTTTCATTCCGTCTTCTGTTCCTTATCTTCTAAATGTGCTTGTAATAACCTTCCCTCTTGCTAGCACCTTCTTGTAAATGTGATCCTATCTGGGTTTGTTCCAGCTAAGTAAACTGAATTCAATAAAAGCCGGCCTGGGTTTTCCTCCAGGAGACTCATTACTCCACTGCCTTGCTACTGTGGCTACTGTTACATGCACGAAGGCCTGTTCTGGGCTTGAGTTATGCTACATTACGGTGTGTGTGAGATAAGAGGCTGCCTGCAGTCTGTTCCACGCTATCACAGAACACACAGCGACGTTTTTATGGAAGGCACTACATGAGGACCTCTGCTCAGGCACAGCTTTCATTGAAACTCATTCAGAGGCCTTGTGTCCACGTGCCTGCGTGTGCATGTTCACGCACGTGTACACATGCATACTTCCAAACATGCATACAAACCGAAAACAAAGCTGAGTTACTGTCCACAGTTAGCTGATTTTTTGCAATAATCCTTCTTGTATTGATCCAGCTTAAAGCTGGAAAAGAGGGCGCTACAGTAGAAGCCCGCTGTCCCTTTGTGCCCACCAGTCCAGCCTTTGACTCTTCCCTGCTTTTCACTCATTTACTTGAAGATTTAGTAATTCCAAACTTGAGGCACACAGACACCCCAGCCTTCACCAAGTGGGGGTTTTGGGGAGAATACAGCATATCAAAGAGCCTCTGCAACTTTCACGTTGCCTAGGAAGGCCACAATGGGCTAGCAGGCTGTCTTCTTCGGATTTACATTTTCTTATCTCCTTGAGTGACTGCTCATTCCAGACTCACCTGGAGCTTTGTCTGACATCACATGTGATTCTGATGAATCAATTATTGGGAGAAAACAATTATTTTTTTAAAACTAGGTTTTAGGAGAAGACGATTTAAAACTTTATGTTAAAGATGTACATGCCTGCTGGGTACAGTGCCACACGCCTGTAATCCCAGCACTCGGGGAGTCAGAGGCAGGCGGATCTCTGTGGGTTCAAAGCCAGCCTGGTCTACAAAGTGAGTCCAGGATGGCCAAGGGTACACAGGAAAACCCTGTCTCGAAAAACAAATAAAAAAAAACGAAAGAAAGAAAGAAAGAAAGAAAGAAAGAAAGAAACGAGTGAGAGAGGAAGGAAGGGAGAGAGGGAGGGAAGGAGGGAGGAAGGGAGGAAAGAAGATGTTCATGCCAAAAAATAAAAATAAAAAGATATACATACCTGGTGATAAAATGCTGGGTATCTCAGTTGTGAAACCTGCATAAAGAAAAAATAAACATCACAGGGCGCCAGGCCATCATCTGTTAGGGAAAATTCTACCTAGACAGCTCAGGAAACAGAGAGCAACAGAACAGAGGTGAGAAGGAAAAAGAGTTCGCCATATTCCTTATTTTATTTTTTCCAGGGCTGGACCAAACCCAAGGTCACATTCCCGTAGGTGAGCACTTACCACTAAGCTGGTCCCGCCATGTCTTCTGATGTCTCCCCCGGACTCAGCCTGAATTCGGTATGACCTTAAAGAAGTTCTGAACCTTTACACAGGCACCAATTTTGAAGCTGCTATTGAAATAGCAACATTTCCTTCTCATGTATCACATAGTCATTAAGATAATGCAACTTTCAGAGAAGAAATTAAGCAGTAAGTAGGTAGAAAATTAGCATTAATATTTCTGTGCTTCTAACAAGGAGAAAAGGCTAAAAATCTTCTTGAGATTTTAACTATGGGGACTGGTTCTAGTGTATTCCATCAGATCAGTATCAAAGAGACAAAAAGGTCAGTAAAGAAGAAAAATGAAGTAGGTGGAGATATCTCCTTAATAAAGCAACATTTTCACAGGATATCAGAGAAACTGGAAATTTGATTGGCATCTCTCTTAAAAGCTCTTTGAGCTATAGATAAAATAAAACAGGGAGGGGGGTATTATCAGGTGACATGGAGGAAAATCTTCACAATTCATTCCTCAAAGATGAAAGGCTTTGCTGGCATCAAGCATCAATGAATACTAACATGATAATGACGTGGACTTACATTGATGCAGTTTTAAGCTTGAAGCGGGGCTTCCCAGAAGGCACTTGTTAACTCATCGGGCTGACCTTAATTAGCAGTAAAGCATAAGAGCAGTGTTCAATCAGATCAGTATCTTGATGGTTCCAAAGACAGTAACTTCTGATGCCCTCCATCATGGACAAGGAGAACTCGCCATTACGAGCTGAGACTGGCAAGTGACAGAGAGGAAAGAGCTGAGTAGCAGAGGCAGCAACGGTTGGACACACAATGGCAGGAGAAGGTGGTAATGTCAGGGAAACAGAAGAGCAATGTCAGAAAAAAAATGCTTTGAAAGAATCAGTGAGATCTAAACCATGCTTTGGTGGACCTGAAAACCGGAAATCAGATATGTAACATGATTTTTCAGAAATTCTCTCAAACAGCAGAAAGAAAAAAACGATATGAAATAAACTATCAAAAAGGAGTAGAGATCAAACTACATTCAGCTCTCACTTCCAAAGCAGGAACAAGAGCAAATGGAACAGAAGGAGGCACATGGTTTATGAGCTCAAAGTCCATAATGATCACAGTCTCACAGCTTAGCTTTCAGAGTGGGGCTCCTGGCAACCTCAAACAATCTGCACGTAGGAGGCAGAGGCAGGAGCACCCCAGTCTCAAGCCAGCCTGGGAGTCACAGTGAGACCCTGTCTACAACAGAGAAAGGAAAGGTCGTGGCATGTTTGGGCATGTAGGAGATGCAATAGACAAACCCTTGCCGAGTCAACGTGAATGTAATAAAGCCCAAAATTCCACAGCTAGGTTTCGGTCTTCCTTCCTTCCTTCCTTCCTTCCTTCCTTCCTTCCTTCCTTCCTTCCTTTCTTTCTTTCTTTCTTTCTTTCTTTTTGTAGAGAGGAAGGACATGGAGACTAGAAAAATTGATCTCTGAATGTGGCTCAGCGCTAGAGAGCGTGTGTGAGGCCCTTGGTTCAATGCCAGCACTGCTCAAAATTAAAATAAATAACATAAAACTCGTATTTAGAAATGATCAATAACCGGGTGAACACAGAAGACGGAGAAGCTGTGGGACAGCAGTGAGCTGGGTCTCCTTGATATTAAGACTTTATTTTACACTATACACATTTACGGTGGGATCTGAGGGGGAAAAAAACTGCAACAAATTCAAACCACACAAGTTTATATCCTCTAAAGGTCCAAAGTCTGAACTGGGTCTCACTGAGCTACAACCAAGGTGCAGGTTGGGCTGCATTCCTTTCCAGAGCTCTGCTGGGGGAGGAAGCAGGTTTCCTCGCCTTTCCTAACTCCCAGAAGTCATGACTTTGGGGCTGCCCGCCTCCATCTTTAGAGCCAGCGCTGTAACCTTTCTCTGGAATTCAGTCACATTTCTCCACCTAATGATGTTTTAAAAACTCAACCCATTTTTTTTTTTTTTAATTTAACAACATCTGTATAAGATGTGTTTTAAGTGCTAAGAATTTGGATCTAGATTTGGTTAAAAGAGACATTTTTCAGCCTACCATGCATAATTCAAATTCAAAGTTCAAATATAAGAGTAAATTTCACACAAACACCTTAGAATGTCCAGCATTAGGCTACAATAAACATAAGGAGTTATGCATCCCATCTCACCAGCGGGGAAGATAACATTAAAAACTTTTTGAAGCAACTAAGTTGCAATCGAAAAGATAACTCCAACACCAACCTAATATATTGCAACAAAACAGATTCAAGAAGATCAGAGATTGAAATAAAAATGAATCTACAACAAAAATAACATAAACTATGGAGGAGCTTTTTATAACCCTTGAATGAGGAAACCCTAAGAGAAAATGTTAATAAATTAAATAGAACAAAAATTCCAATACGCATGGTTATACAGTAACAAAATCAAAGCACAAACAGTGCACAATATTTTTCAGAATTTTAATTTGTCACTGCCTAAAGGCACGACCCTTACTGTATAAAGGGTTTGGGCTGAAGAAATGGCTCGGGAGGGGAAGAGCGTGCACTGTTCTTGTATAGGGTCCAGCTTTGGTTCCCACCGCCCACACGGAACACATACACATTATTAAAATCCTTGAAAACTGTGAAGAGATCTGAATGCAGATGGTCTCACTATGCAGTCCTGACTGACTTGTAACTCTCTATGTAGACCAGGATAGCCTCAGCTCCTGAAAGGTAGGATTAGAGACATATACCATCACTCCTGGTTTATGGCTTTTAAACATGGACAGGTGTGTTCAGTCTCTCAAAAAGAAACTGAAACACACCCTAAGACTCTTTTTCATTATAAAGCAGACTGACAATGCTAACCAAGACTTAGAGCAAGCATGTCACCCAGCTATTAACATGAGACATGGGACTAGGTATTAATCGGCTTAGCTCGGTGGAGAGTGATTTGTGACACCTACTAAAATTTCAAATGCACATTATAGGTGGGCAGGCTGGTCAGGCCTAGAATCCCAGAAGGCAGGTAGAAGCACAAAGGCCAGCCTGGACTGTATGGTAATTTCTTGTCCCCCAAACAAAAGAAAATATAGAATAAGTAAAGAGAGAGAAGGAGAAAGAGAGGAAGAGGGAAAGGGAGGGGGAGGGAGAGACAGGGAGGGAGATGAAGAGAGAGGGAGGGAAGGAGAGACAGAGAGACAGAGAATAAACACTGGATGAGTAATTCTATTTTCCTATGAATTTATACAATAAAACATGTGATCAAACCAGACTATAAGCAGGAATACTCATTCTGTGTTATTTGTTATAGCAGCATGATTGATATAAAAGTATTTACTAGTAGACCTCTGGTTGGCTAGGGTATTTCACATATCAAGAGAGATGAATGATATTGGGCCATCAAAAGTGAAGCAATTTCTGTATACCAACATAAATGGGTCATCTCAATAATTTTTAACTTAAAATGTAGGAGAGGAGACTGGGGAAACAGGAAGCGCTGTGGTAGAACACTTGCTTGGTGTATTTGCCAACACCAAGAAAGGGACACAGAAAATCACATTGTCAGATTACAGACCAGTTTCTAAGGTCAAGTAGAAACAGTTTTTAGGGTCCCCTCTCTCTGTTCCACCTTCCCCCACCCCTCTCTGTCTTTCTTCACCTCTCCCATTCCCTCCCCTTTCCCCCCCTCTTCCCCTCCTGCTCCACTCCTCTCTTTCCTTGAATCACCAAAAGTTAATTATAAATCAAATTCCAACATGAACTGTTAAGGGCATAGCTCACCTCTTAGGCGTAATAATAGAATACCAAGTTCAAGCCAGCAGATTTTGTGGGGGTAGTTTCCTCTTTTTCTCCTACTTTTCCCTAGCAAATGTTCTGGGAAACAAGACATTTTTCCTCTTCTGCATTAAGTTTGCCTCACTGTGAAATCATTCTCTCTTCATTCATCAGACACCCCAAACTTGACCCACAATCCAAACTATGTTCTTTTCTCATTGGAATGTAGGGTTTCATGAAACTGTCGTTTTCTCTAACACGACAAGAGACTTCCATCTAAACACCGCTGCATGTTATTTCCCTAAGAAATTTTGCAAAGTTTCAGCAAAGCATCCGAGAAGACCTGTGAGGCCTTCCTAAAGATGCAGCAGCGAGAGCTGTTGCTGTGACAGCAGAGAGCCAGCAGCCCCTGCCTGCGTTCACAGAAAGTACGTGAATGAATAAGGAGACTCTGAAGTTGCTTTAGATTGCAATTTCCAGAACGGCTGCTGCCTCCCTGACGTCTGCCGCTTTCCTTTCTTATTAGATAGCCTGCGTTAGGTCATGATTCAGCAGAGCAAGGCAGCTCCAGGAAGCCTTCCACTCGGGGTCCAGTTGGGATCTCTGTCTACCAGGAAGTATGACAACTGAAATCAGAGTCTTAGAGTCCAGATAGGTAGAGGCAGCTGCCCCGCAGATGTGGGCAGTATACCAGCTCGGTCCACAAGGACGGCAAAACCCTTCTAATTTGTCTTGCGGTTATTTTGAACTTGTCTAGAAACCCATTTCGTTTACTGGCCAGATCTGTGGCATTACTGTTGCTGAAATGCGGCATTCTCCAGCTGGCTGTGAGATCCAGTATGACGTCACTCAGTCGACTTGGACACTGGTTCCTTTGCGTTCTACAGTTTTCCTGACCATTCTTCCCAAAACTTTAACAACTTTGTTGGCTTTTTCAAATACAGAAATTTTACCCTTTAGAAGCTACTTTGCTTGCTTTTTCTTGTCTAGTTTTATTTCCTTATCTTTATCACCTTATTCTTACCACTTTCTTTGGTTTTAATCTAATAATTGTTCTGATATTTTTAGAATAAAAGACTGTTGGTTTTTAGGATTTTTTTTTCTATTTTCCAATGCAGTCAATTCAAGACAGTAATCTCCCTCCCTGTGAACTTTAGTTAAGATCCTCAATATTTGATGCTATCTTCTCATTATCATTTAACTCAAAAGCTTTTTTTGTCTTAGAACTCTTCACTTACTGTTGTAGTATCCTCTCTCACTTCCTTCTCTTAGGAAAAACATCTTCTTAATCACTGGAAACTTACAAGAAAGGGCTTTTCTAAACATAGAAAGTATACAAAACATTTCTGCTCAAAAGAATCTTTCTGCAAAGGGAAAAGCCTACAAACATGAACAGAAAAATTACCAATATCCTTGTAAAATGATAAATAACATACCAGTGGCTCAGACAACTTTTTCATTATGTCTTTTATTTTTTAAAATTATAATTACATCATTTGCCCCTTCCCTTTCCTCCCTCTAAACTGCCTCGTATACCCCTCCTTGCTCTTTCAAATTCATAATCTCTTTTTTAATTAGTTGTACACACAGACACACACACACCCTAAATACAGAAACCTGTTCACCATGGATAGTGCTGCAGTTGTGTAGTGGGCATCCAGCTGGTATTGGATAACAAACTACTGTGCCCATCCCTGGGGAAGGCTCTCTCTCCCACTCCCAGCATTCCTTAATTGCCTGCAGTTCTTTTTGTGGGGCTGAGGCCTCCTAGGCTGCCCCCTTAATCCTTAGCCTATTTAGTCTCTGATCAGTTTCCATTTAGGGAGCCATGTTGGGGAGTCTTTGTGGGTGGAGCTTCTAATCTCCCAGCCAATTTCCTGTTCCCTTGGCTTTTACAATCTAGAGTGACCCCTGCAGCCTTAGGTGTGGGAGTTGTGTCGTAGATGGATCAGCTGGGCCTGGACTCCATGCATTCTGACTGGTTGTGGTTTTTCTGTCATGGTTTCTGTCTGCTGGGAAGAGAAGTTCCCTTGATAGGCAGTGAGAACTACCCTCCTCTGTGGGTACAAAGACAAACATTTAGAACGTAGTTACGGATTTATACTGGCTGAAGTATTGTTTGTAGATTCTCCTTTGAGATCCATGACTTCCCTTGCCCTGAGTAGTTGGCTAGGTTTCTAGTTGGCCTGGTTTCCCTCTTGGTGAGGGGATGTTAAGCACAATTAGAGAGCTATAGGTTACCACCAAGGTATGTGTGCCACTACTGCGCCCCGGGGTTACTGTGCCTTGCTGGCCATTGCTGTGCCTCATAGGCGTCACAGCTGGCTATGGCTGTTGGTTGCTTGCCACTTTTGGAAGCTTCCATGGTCCATTTCAGGACCATGAAAACTAACCATCAGAAAGGAGGCGTCGAGGCCAGCCCAGGCTCAGGAGCTTCTGGACCTGCGTCTGAAGTGTGTGTGTCTTCCTCAACAGAGACTTGCCTTCCGCCTCTTGTGGCGCTCAGGGCAACAGCAAAATCCTGGAATGTATGGGCTATACATTCTCTTGTATAGTCCATACTAACAACTCAAAAGAAGGCTGCTCAAACTAGTCTTTGGGTTATTAAAATGATCACTACAGATGTATATTTACACACCAACTTACAGGTATTATATTAGTTATTAATAGTTATTAATTGTTACAGCTTTTGGGATATTATTCAGCTCTAAAGAAAAATAAAAGCATTACCTTTGCAGGTAAATGGAGGGAAGTAGGAAAGATCATATTGAGGGAAGTAGCCCAGCCCCAGAAAGACAAATGTCATGTATTTTCTTTCTTCTCCAGCTCCTACAGGAGAGCTCCCCGCCCCAAATCGTCAGATGTGAGTACAGAACCTCAAGGAAGTGCAGAAACCAGAAAAGTGAAAAGGGACCATCGCCGCAGCAGCGTGCAGGGAAGCAGTAGAGAAGGAGTAGTGGCGTACGAGCGATCTGGTGGGGGAGATGGGAAAATGGAGAGGGGGTAACTAATGCGGGAGATAGAAGGCATATGGATGCAGGAGACAGAGAGAGGAAGGTAAAATAATGGAGAACATTTTAAAACCCAGACTGCACTATTTAGGCAGAATGTCAGGTTTCCTGTGGATTTCAGCTGACCTTATCCTTCTGGAAAAGATTTAGAGGGGGCGGGAACTAGGGTGTGCAAAGACGTTGTGGATGAAAAGACGAGAGATGATTAAGCAATGAGTAAACTAGGTTGCCCTTACTGAAGAATTTGTGTGATGAAATGGGTCATTTTAATGATTGAGTCTTAGAACTAAGAGTCACTGCAAAATCACACTGGAAATTTGATTATTATAGGAATGTTTATCAGGAGCTTCACCTAGAAAAAGAAGTGAGGCAGTAGACTGCGGGCATGTGCTTGAAGTGCTCTCTGGACTGAGAGCAGTGGGATTGGGATGTCAGCCGGGCCCATCCGGGCATTTCACTGGTCCTCACAATTGCTGTGACCTCAGGGACAAGTGCTCAACCCTCTGGCCACATCAAAGATGCTGCACTCTGTTTTTGTCCGGAGAAAGAAGGAGCCGGGTCAGAGATTTTATTATGTGTTCAAATGCTCCTCACTTTTTATTTCCTGGGTTGAAGGAAGCACTTCCTGGTATTTGGGGGAGCGTTGTTTTCGTTACTTCAACCATGCAGTGTGGGGAATTGTTGCAATTTTCGCTTTGTCAGTTACTTTGGATAAGAGCTATTGTCCGCGGCATATCAACCTGATACCTTCCAGGTTTCTATAGATCCCAGACTCTGCAGTTTCACAGCGAGCCAAGAACATGCCACATCTGCATGTTGCTGCGGGTCACTCCCTTCCGATGCGTCATACCAAATGGAATCCTGCTTTCTGCCAAAACCTCTGTGGGCGTCTGTCACGGCATCCATCTTCGCTCCATCAACAGCGGTACCATCACTGTCATATTTCATGTTCAAGCCTGGATGACATCAGAGACAGACTCCCAAACATACTTCTATAGATTTTTTTTTCCATGTGGCCACTATTCCCAGAGTCCCCATCTCCTCATTCCGCTATATCAGGAGATATCTTCTTTATAACCCCCCCCGAACTCTGCTTATCGAAAAAATCACTAATTCCCACAGCACTAAAACTTTTTATTTGAAAATATCTGCATCTCCTGTATCGATTGGCTTTTGTTTTCTCTAGTAGACAAGTTTCAACATTTTTTACTTTGCTAATAAGTTTTTTTTGTATTTATGACAATTTGACGTGTTTCAAACTGACAAACATGAATTATTTGATTATAACTATACATAAATTTATCCTTTAAAAAATAACCTTATTCTTTTTCTCCAAACCAGCCATATAGCACTTTTATGGGCTAATATAGCCCAAAAGGCTCTTGGCACTGGAGATAAAATAACACTGACAATAGTGAAGAAATCAGTGGTTTTTAATGTTTGCTTCTTCATCAATGCCTTCATCTCCCAAAGCTGCCTGAAAAGTCACAATGTTCTTCCTGATGGTGTCAGTTATGAAAATTATCATGTCTATCCTAAGAGCACTCAGGGCTGGAGAGATGGCTTAGTTGTTAGAAGCACTGGCTGCTCTGCTGGAGGACCCAGGATTTGATTCCCAGCCCCCACATGGTAGCTAAAAACCATCTGTAACTTCAGTCCCAGGGAAGCTGATGACCTCCTCTGGCCTCCAAGGACATCAGGTGCTCATGTGATGAACAGCCATATTTGCAGACAAAACACTCATGCACATAAAATAATTTTTAAAGAACCTTGCTGTGAAGGACTGTGTCTACTCCGTGCCTCTGGTTTCTTTTTCTTTTCTAATTTAATCAGTGTACAGCCTGATCCCAGCTCCTGCCCTCCTCTCCTTCCCAGTCCCACCCTCGTACCTCCTGCCTCCCAGCCCTTCTTCTAAGAGAAGGGGAGGCCTGAAAAGGTAGCAACCCACCCTGGCACCCCAAATCACAGCAGGACTAAGCTCATCCTCTCCCACCGAGGCCACCAAGGCAGCCTTAGCTAGAGGAAAGGGATCCAGTGGCAGGTAGAAATTCTTCTTAAGCATTTCTTTTCACTACAACTGCCTGCTCTGCTGAGTCTGAGCCAGCATGAGTCTGAGTTGGTCATGAACACCTCAGCATTTTCTTAGCATTCCCTCTTCTAGGAGCAAATACTACGATGCATCTTCCATCGGGGTTTGTGAGGGAGTAGTGTGCAGATGTGGGCCATCAGACTTCAGGAATTAACTATTAAAATGTCCCCTTATTTTACTGTACATTGAAGCATCTACCAGCTGGCATTTTAGCTTCCATCCGGCTTACTTTTCTTCCATCACAAAATTGGCCAAGGAACTGTTCACCCAGTCTGATCCAAACTGCGCCAGCGCCGTGGACGTGTGACTGGCACACACAGAAGGTACTAGGGTAAGATGAGGCCGCACTCTGAATGTAGGCAAGGCAGGCATCCATTTCCCTCCTGAAAGCCTCTGCTTTAGCTAACACCCACGGCGGCCACTGCAGCCCCCCCCCCCCCCCGACACACACAGCAGTACACAGCAATCAACCAGGCTTTTCCCTCATGGGGCAGAACTTCTTCTCTCTAAACAGACCCTCGCCAGTGAGATTTCCCAACGGAGTGCTTCCCATGCCTCCGAGGAAAAGAGTCCTCTCATTCTAATGTACTACCATGGAGCTACTGTGGATACCGGCAGTGTTTCTACCAATATAAAAATCAAGAAGCCGAGGCTGGGCGTGGTGGCATGCCTTTAATCCTAGCAAGTGGATCTCTGTGAGTTTGAGGCCAGCCTGGTCTACACAGAGAGTTCTGGGACATCCAGAGCTAAATAATAGGCTTTCTTTCTCTCTCTCTCTCTCTCTTTCTTTCTTCTCCTCTCAAAAAAATCTAGAACCTAACGGCCATTTTAAACAAACTGAACTAATTCAAATAAATGGATGATGTGGTCAGGGTTTTTCCCAACATGAAACAGCACAGTACCAAGTACCTCACTTGCTTCCAAATGACTGTGCCTCTGAGACAGACAAATGGGAAAAGGAGACAGGGTGAAATTCCCTTCCTCTCCTCCCACATCAGCTGAGTTCCAGGTCTTTCTTTCTTCTATGTGTAGACTTGTCTAAAATGTGGATAGAAATAGGATCTCCCAGAATTTTTTTTTTCACTGAGACCAAGTGAGCTCATATAATCTCAATTCTTGTTCCAAATTAAAAAAAAAAAAAAATCAAGATCAATCTAAGAAAACAGTCATCTGAATTTGGCAGATGTTCTTGTGGGAAAATCTTTAAGCAAAAACAAATTTGTTGATGTACTGGGATAAGGAACTCAGAAAAAGGATGAAATATTCCCTGAGCCAACTCTATCCTTAGCCTAACACTCACTTTTCTTAGTCACCAATCCCTATCACCCTGAGTAAAACCAGCTCGCCAGTTTGTTAGGAGTAAGCCTTTACCCAAGGCCCAAAGGAACTCCAAGACGGTCTCGGAGAGTCCGAACCACAGAAAGCCTGGGCTGTGGTGCGTGAAGAAAGCGCCCGAGTGCAAAGGGCAGATTTTCGACACCGGTGTGCTTCCAGACTGTGTAAACCAACAGATTGCACCTGACACACTCCCCTCTTCTTCAAAGCTACGCGTAGAGGAATCCTGTGGCAATGAGTGAGAGCACACCTGAACTCCCTGCGTTCTGCTTCAAAATGAAAATAAAGGTTAGGGAAAGAAAGATGACATTCTTTCCCAAGTAGTGGGTAAAGAAGCTAGGGAGAGGGTGGTTCTGGGGAATATCAAAAATAGAGACAGCCCCTAGCCGAAGGAACAGACATTGCTAACACCCTCGTGTAAAACACCAATCGGAACATCTGTAAACCTCGGGAAAATACTGGCTGCTCGTGGAGACCGAGGGGATTTATTATTCAAAAAGCAATTCGTTCCTCTGATATTTGAGCCTGTGTGCACCGCACCCTTCTTTGTGGTTTCGCAGTGGCCAGGAGCCACTTTGAAATAGCATCTGTGAAATGAAGATGCTAGGATGTCAATTAACACTCAAATATGGCAGTAAGCACTTGAGTCCTGCGGTTGCCTTGCCTTGCTTCTCTTGGGAATTATAAGACTTGTTGGTATTTATACCAACTATCTCTTAGCGAGATTGCCCTTAACCTTCCAGAAGTCCCTGATACTTAGGATGAAAACTAGTATTAATAGGAATTATTGTTAATTATGAAATTAATATAATGCTAATCAAATTAGTACCTAGTGACACTTCACCCAAGCAAAACTCACAAAACATGTCAAAGTGTTTTCCAGTCAGCGGCACTCTGACCCACACCCTGATCAGCATCAGTCTAAGAATGGGCCAAGTCCTCAGCGGAGCTTTGAGAACTGTGTCCTTCTTAATTTTCAAAACTGTTTTGGCTACTTGGTTTCCCTCCATTTCATGAGCAAGTGCTGTGTCTCCATTCCCCAGGGCTTGCTCAATTCATTCAAGTATGTGTTGTAGTTTCAAATGATTTTTTTTCACTTTTTGGGTAAATTCATCCCTAAATATTTAATTCATTTTGAAATCAATGATTTGAAATTGTGATTGCAATTTCCATTTTGGGTTTTCATTGCTAGGATGTGGAAATAGAATAGGGTTCCCCCCAGTTGACCCTGCTACTCTGCTGAACCCAGGCCTCGGCTCTACTTGGTTCTGAGGAGGTTCTTGATGATTGTTTACATGCTAGACCATGGCATTTGGAAATTAAAATGGTCTTAGTTCCTCCTTTTCAATTTACATGCTGCCTGCTTACTTTCTGTGTCTAATACACGTTAGAAATTCCAGAACACTGTTAAATACAGGTGGAAAAATCACACGTATTCTTTGCAGGCTCTTGCTCTCTCTGCCTCTCAGTTTAGGCATTTAAATTGCTTACATTTTATGTGAATTTTATATGTGGGTATTTAAATACACATGTACATATTTTACATATAAACTTACTTCATATAGACATACATATATTTAAACATGCATTTTCTATGATTGGCTTTAAACAAGGGACAAATGTGGGTCCTTTTGTCTAAATAGTCTTTTTTTTCCCCTGTGTCATGTTTTTCTGCTTCTTTCTTGCTTGCTTTCTTGCTTGCTTGCTTGCTTGCTTGCTTGCTTGCTTGCTTTCTAGGTAGAATGAATGTTTTGAGTTTTCTACTTTATGCCTTCTCTTTTAGATAGTCCACAATTCTTTATTACTTCATGCCGTGCTTGGATTGGGGCCTTAAATATGTTCACTGCTTCATTTCTCGTTTAAATAGTGCTATGCCACTCTGCATGTATTTTAACGGTGCTCTTCCCCCCCCTGACTTCCCACTGCTGTTACTGTTCTAGTTCTATACGTACATTGCGAGTCCCACATCGACTGCTGTTAGTTTTGCATTAAATTATACTTTAAAGAAATACAAATAATAGCATATTTCTACCCATGTATTTATTATTTTTGGTGCCTCTCTTTGTTTTGTTTACATCAAGAGTCCCTTAATAGCTCTCCTTGTCTGGATCTGAGGCTGATGATATCTTTCTGATTTTGTTCATCTTTTTAAGAAAGATTTCTTTATCTTTGTTTTGTGTATAGGTGCGAGCATCCTCTTGTCTGGGTTCTACATGCATGCCTTGTGCCCACAGAGGCTAGAAGAGGGTGTCCGATGCCCTAGAGCTAGATTTACAGGTTGCCATTCCCAATACCCAAGTCCTCTGTGAGAGCAGCAAGTGCTCTTAGCCACGCAACCATTTCCCCAGTCCTTTATCTGCATTTTTGAAAGTCCTTAAAATGTTTATCTTAACTTTTTAATTGTGTGTATATGCATGTGTGTGTATGCATGTGTGTGTGTGTGTGTGTGTACATGTGTGCATGTGTGCACAGTACCTGCAGTGGCCAGAAGGGTTCGCCAGACACTTTGGATCTGGAGTTATTGGTGGTTGTGAGCTGCCTGATATGGGGGAGAGGAACTCGTGTGGGTGCTCAGATCTTCTCTTAACTGCTGAGCCTTCGCTCCAGCCCCTATGTAAGCTCTCTTGTTGGTAACTTGTAAGCAAAGTTACAAATATATAAAGATGACTGCTCCAATTTTATGTGGCTTTTGCTATTTGTGAGACAAATATGCTCTTTCCCTTATCCTTAATCTTCTATACATATATCTTGGGTTGTTTCCCGCCCCCTCCCCCCGCTGCTACTTTTAAACTTTAAGCCATTTGACTTCAACTTGAGGTGCATTAATTACAGTAGTCTCCTTCCTGTCTTTCTGTCTTTCGTTCATTTATCATCCTGGATGTGCAGTTTATAATTTTCAATAAGTCTGCAAATTTCAACTATTATTTCTTCAAATATTTCTCCTGTCACACTCCCCTCTAGGATTCAGTAAAGTGACTTAGAAGTAAGTTTATTCTTCCAGGTTATGCTTTGGGGCTCTGCTGGATGAATCGTAGAATCACTTGACTGACAGCTAAGTTTTCACTTGCCCCTGAAGCAAAGCCATCCTTAAAGCCTACCTGACAGCCTGTGAACTTTAGTCCCGCCCAGCTCGCTCTAAACAGCTGCATCCCACAGTTGACCCTTTCTCCAGAGACACATCTAAAGTCTTATTTATCCCAGAAGAAATAGATTCTACCTTTTGATATAAGAAGTATCAAATGTTTATGGTTGTTTTTTCTTAAGTCCCTCATCTTAGGGCTGGAGAAACGGCTCAGCCACTAGAACTTACTACTCTTCCAGAGGACTGGAGCTCGGCTCCCACACCCACATCGGAGGCGCCAGCTCCAGGAGAGCCTACATGGCCTTCTGGTCTCCACGGGTGCCTGCCCCTATGTGGCAAAAATCCACACAGACACATTCACACATAGAGATAACATTTTTCTAATTTTAAAAAATAAAACACAACTCATTTTCCTCAATATTGTTTTTTTTTCTGATTGTTTGATTTCTACAGATAGTTTTTTCTATCTGATAATTATTGATTGAATATTCATGCTTAAGATGGAGACATTAAAATCCTCCAAATGTATGAAGGGCTTGCTTCTCTCAAACTTTACAATGACCTGTTACGTTGTTTAAATGAATAAATATCCAAATCTCTTTAGATATTTCTTCTTAAGACAGTTACATTCCCGTGTGTGTGTGTGTGTGTGTGTGTGTTGGGGCTTGGATGATTCTGATCTCCTTTTAGAATAATTCAAACCAACATTTTGGTACATAAAGGAAGAGGGCTATCTCAAAATATTGGCGAGTACTGTCTAAATCTTCCATCTTTCTGTCCTGTGCTTCAAGCCTAACTGAGGCAAAGGCTCTGCCTGCTTACCCCTGTTGGAGAGCACACTCCTCACAGCAGAAAGAACAGCAGGCTCATCAGAATAGGGCAGGGGGCACCTGAGATGTGGATAGTTCTTGGAGCCCTTCAAGCTTTCTGTTTGCTCTCCACTCAGAGGACTCTAGTGCAGACAACCTCAGCTGCTCTTCTGTGTAAACCGGAGCAGCTCCTGCCTTTGTCGCTGTTTGCATTAGACTTCTTTTTGCCAGGTCCTAAAGGAATAACACTTTCTACTCCCCAAATTCCATGACTTAGCTTTTCTGTTTCCAGCCTTACTTTAGGCTTCTGACATCTCCTTGCTGTTTGTTGGTGAACACTTCTCTGAGAGACTGGTCAACATTTTCACATGCTTTTCCTCTATGATTTTTATCTGATTCAAAATCACCTCCTAGGTAGACACTCTTCAGTGCTTCCTCAGCTATCACTGCTTTAGAATTGCTGTCAAAGTTTTTTTTATTCCTGGGCTCCCACTGCTCTGGATCAAACACACACACATGGATATACATAGACTTTTCCAGCCTCATTCCTTTCTTAGTAATTTGATTAGTCCTTTTCTTTTATTTTGTCTACACAAAAGGCAAGGTGAAGTAAGATATACATTTTGTTTCTGGTTAGGGTATTGCTCTAGAACACCACATTTCCCCCAAAGTCCACAAGGCATTCAAATGCAACTAATTTCCAATTACAATGAACATGCAGGCATATAGCTAAGAGATTGTCCAATTCATGCAATCAGGTTATAGCAGAACCATGCCTGGCTCCTTACAAATTTCCTCATGACTTGGATATATTTGGGAGCTGTTCCTAAAGGCATAAGCAGTAGTAAGCATACATCTTAATATGTGAACTAAGAGAATGAATAGTGAACTTCTTAGTGGGAAGCTGCCTCTTCTCCATCTATACCCCACCTCTTCCTCCTACCAAATTACTTTAAGACAACTCCCTGAAAAATATCACTTCACAAATGCCAAACTGTTTTTAAAAAGATTTATTTATTTATTATTCTGCCTGCATGTGTGCCTATGGGCCAGAAGAGGGCACTAGATCTCATTATAGATGGTTGTGAGCCACCATGTGGTTGCTGGGAATTGAACTCAGGACCTCTGGAAGAACGAAGAACAGCCAGTGCTCTTAACCCCCAAGTCATCTCTCCAGCCCATAAATGACAAAGGTTTAAGTTGAAAACCCAGATGGTAGTTTAGATTAATTAAGAAAAAGACTGTCATTTTAAACTGTGAATAAAATGTCACCAACTTTCTTTTGTCAAGTTGAAAAACAGTAAATTACCAATTTGTGCTTTAAAATTGTTCCCATTGAGCTGCCCGTGACCAAGCACTCTTACCTTTCAGCAGGAAAAAACTCACCAGACCGAAGAGCTTGAATCTCGGAAACCTCGGCCCCGTCCGGAAGAAGCACGGAGCACGCGACTTCCATCTACCTGCCACTTGGCGAGCTTTGTTTTAGGTTCCTGCTGGTGTTGCTGTTTTTTCCTTTCGCTTCTTTAGTTCAGCCTGCTCTCAACGCAGGCTTGCCTCTGCTCCTTGGTTCTTCTTACACTCTTTCAGACACGAGCTCAAAGTCAGAGTCCATTCGATGCTTACCTAAGGAGTTACGAGGACCGCGAGGAAATCACAAGGAAGGAAGGAACACTGGTCACCTGTTCTGGGGCTCGCCAGACCACAGCGGCAGCTCTCCTTTGTAGTGTCCGGGTCTTCTCTTCACAGGGAACACCAACTCAACCCATTCTTCCCCCTTGAGGTCAAGCAAATGACCTAGGATTCTGCCCATAAACCGGGCCAGCTGCTGCATGCAGTAGAACCAAGGTGTCCCACGGTTTCCCACATCACCTCATTGTCGCTGGAACCCCCAAGCAGAAGGTGCCCTCTTGGTGCCGTGAAGAGCTATTAGTGAGGAGGGTGCAGATTAACAAGGGGAGGATATTCCTCTCAGTTGCTTCCTGTAGTTACAAAAGGAGGGCACGTTTGATGGATGTAAAAGACCATTTTTCACAGTGCTGCCTACAGAATAAGAGAAAATCCAGATGCCAGACAGTCTCCTGCATCAGAAGACTTGGCCTTACACTGTGTCAGGGTTAGAGCTTGAGCGATGGCCTGTCCAGTTGTCAGACACAGCCCAGGAGAAGAACGAACCCAAGAGCGGGCATTTTCCAGCTCCTGAGAGGCCTTGCCTTATGACCCCAAACAGTACCCCAGCCTCCTAAGGAGAGCAGAAGCAGTGCCGTCCTCCACACACAGCCCCTCTATTGAGACAGAAGCACACTGAGAGGCACTGGGGGAGAACTTGATCCCTTTAGAAACATGAACGCTCATCCTTATGTCCCCAAATGTGGTCTCTGGGACTTTGATTCTTACAAGCATGAGAGCGAAACAGCTCTGAAGAACAAAGTGTCTTGGCCTGAGAATAATTTCTTGCTTGTTCAGTCAGAGACAGTTTATTATGAGTCTGTTTAGTGTCACGGTCAAGGGAGGGAAGGAATAAAACATTGATCCAAGAAGCCATCTTGCTCTGAGGAGTGATGAAGTACATTTTTGTGTGCTGAGGCAGTCTTATGGGTTAGCTCGCTATGCAGGAGGAGCCTGAGCAGGCAGGTACAAGGACAGACCGGTTCACTGGGAGATTATTAGTAAAACCAGAGGCTTATCTGGCCTGGGGTCTCTGGGGGAGATGCACAGAGGGAGAACTAATCCACTCCAAGAAGAAGAAAGGATGGCGCCTTGCTCCTAATTTGATGTATCACTCGTGTGGTGGGTGGGAAAGCTCTTTCAAGTCCTTTTGGCCTAGGCAGTAAATTATTTCTCGTGTTTCTGTTTTGTGGTGGTCAGAGAGCCATGAGTCATCCCGTGACTCACAGCACCGGCGGTGATGTAGATTTGGGGGTGCTCGTTGGGTTCGTGGGTTCACACTGATAACGAAAGTCGGCCTTTGTTGTGCTGGGTCTTTTTCCATGCTCCACATCCCTGTGTTTTTCTTAGCTGCCACAGTCATCCTGATTTTGCCGTACGACTCAGGAGACAGCAATGCAGAACCCTGGAAACTACAGAGTGGAGGATGTGATGTTTGGGGGGACTTTTGACACGTACACCCACACGCCAGGCCCTCTGTGTGTTTCTAAAACCATTCTCCCTTTCACCATCTGTACTTGCTAACACAAGCAAACACAAAGCTAGAGACATTTGAAAGAGGAGTCCTCAGCTGAGAAAGTGTCCCCACCAGACCTGCCTGTAGGCATGCTCCCGTGGTGCATTCTTTTTGACTGATGACTAGTGTGGGAGGGCTGGCTCCCAGCGGGAAGGGGGATGGAGTTCTGCCACCCCGGGCTGGTGGTCCTGGGGGTTAGAAGAAAGCAGGCTGAGCAAGACATGAGGAAAAAGGCAGTAAGCAGCACCCCTCCATGGCCACCAGGTTCTTGCCCCGCCTGAGTTCCTGCTCTGACTTCTCTGGTTGATGGACTCCAAGCTAAAAGGTAAAATAAAACCTTTCCTCCCCAAGCTGCTTTTGCTAGTGGCTTTTTATCACAGCAATAGGAACTCGGGGTGAGTCTATGATCACCCTGGCAGGGAGCATGGTGGCAGGCAGGCAGGCATGGTGCTGGAGCAGTAGCTGGGGTTCTACATCTGACTCACAAGCAGGAGGCCAAGAAAGTGGCCCACAGCCTGGCATGAGCTTTTGCAACCTCAAAGTCCACCCCCCAGAGAAACTGCCTCCAACAAGGCCACCCCTCCTAATATTTCCAAAACCTGGTTCCACCATCTATGGACAAAGCATTAAAACATATGAGCTTATGGGACCATTCTCATTCAAGCTATCACAGGAGGATAGATGGTAGGTATATAATTTATGGCACAGCCCATATAGCATAGACTACTGAAACAGTTCTGTAACAGACTTGAATGGGGCACATGGCGCCTAGGAGGACTTTTTATTATAAATATAACTTCTAGTGACAAGGTCTGATTATGTGGTCCAAGCTGGACTCAAAGTCACAGTAATCCTCTTGCTTCAGCCCTCTGTGTGCTGGGCATATGTTTAGTTACTGAATAATTCATCTTGAGAGCCGAGTGAACAAACTTGTGGCTGTTTGAGATAAACTTACTGTGAACATTCAGGGGTGTGATTAAGTTGGGGCGAAGGCTGGATAGAAAGTAACAGACCATCTAGTGATCTTTAGATACTGTGATTTTGAAGAGGTGAACATCAGTATAGAAAAGCAGTGACTGGTGGGAGCCAGGGTCTCTCGTCCAGCTTGATGGACACTGAGAGCACCAGATGACTGTCTCCGTGCCCCGTCTCTTGATGGTGAGCACATAGCTGTGTGCTCTTGCCTGGGAACTTAACTCGGAAAAACTGCGGATAAGCATCTAGTTTATCCCACTGACGAGCGTGGCAGCACGTGGGCCGCCGGCGGTGGCGGCAGGGGTGGTATTCTGGATGTAGGGATGGCAGCAATACCATTCTGGATGTGACCTGGCTGCTTGGATTTCTACAGTCCTCATGTTCCCTACAAGTAAGCAATAACCTGCTCTTTCATCTTCCTGCCAAGCCTAAAGAACACTGGCATTCTGCCAACAAATTTCCTTTTCCCCTCAATTTGGAGAGCTGGTTACTGCTGTAATAAGACAGTGTCCCCACCAGTATAGACGCCAGCACTGGGATCACTAACTAAAGACAGAACTACCACACGATGCAGCTGGGTCGCTCTGGGTATGTATGGAAAGGAACAAGATTAGCGCTTAGCAGAGACGCCTGGTTACCCACGCATTTCACGGCACATACGTCAACTGAATTACAGAATCAGCCTAGTGCCATCAGTGGATGACTGGATAAAGAAGAAAGGCATCTACGCAGCCGGGTATACCGGCACACTCCTTTAATCCCAGCACTTGGGGGTAGAGGCAGGCAGATCTCTATGAGTTCAAGGCCAGCCTGGTCTACAAAGTGAGTCCAGAACAGCCAAGGCTACACAGAGAAACCCTGTCTTGGAAAAAAACAAAAAAGGGATATATACACACACAACAACAACTTAAGAAAGAATGAAATCATATGCTTTACAGGAAAACTGATGAAACTGAAGATCACCATGTTAAGCAAAACAAGCCAAACTTGGAAAGATGTGCTTTCTCTCCCATGTGGAACCTGGGGTCAGAGGTGAGAGGCCTCCTTTCCAGGGATACCCTGCTGAAATGCTCTCCCTGAAAATACTTTCTTTCTCTGACAAAGACAAGAAGGTAGCACTGTCATTTCTGCCTTTTTCCTACCTTAATCAGAGGTAAGATCATCAGAGAAAGATAAGGGGATGAATGATGGCCCTCGTTCTAGCAGTCAGTGCTCTTCTACAACCCTCCTGCATGTAAGAAAAGTTAACTTATTCTTCTTTTTAAAAAATATATTAAATTAAAAAATTTATCTCATAGAGTCCATTCCCCTATGACATTTTATTTATAAATTTATTTATTGCAATTTATTCACTTTGTATCCCCACTGCAGCCCCCTCCCTTGTCTCCTCCCAGGCCCACCCACAATCCCTCTTCTCCCATTATGCCCTTTCCCTAGTACCCTGATAGGGGAGTTCTTCCTCCCCTTCTATCTGACCCTAGCCTATCAGGTCTCATCAAGGCTTGCTGCATCATTTTCCACTGTAGCCTGGCAAGGCTGTACCCCCAACCCAGGGGGAGGTGATCAAAGAGCCAGCCACTGAGTTCATGTCAGAGACAGCCCTTGATCCCCTTACTAGGGAACCCACTTGGAAACTGAGCAGCCAAAGGGCTTCCTATGAACAGGGGGTCTAGGTTCAAATTTTATTTTATTTTATTTTATTACAGCTGAATAGAATTTGTTGTGTATATGTGTAACATTTTCATCATCTATTTACTGGTTGATGGAGATCTGGGCTGATGCCATTTTCCAGTATTATGAATACAGCATCAATAACCATGAATATGCAGGTGTTTCTGTGGTAAGATACAGTGCCTTTGGGGTAATGCCCTTAAGTGGTGTAGCTGGCTGAATAGTAGTTCTCCTTTGTTTTTAAACAAATATCTGTACTGAGTTTCAAAGTGGCTACATTGGTAAATAACAGTCAATAAGGGCTCTTCTGTCCCCACATTCTTACCTGCATGTGTTGGTATTTGGTTAATAACAGCCATTCTGGTTGGAGCATAATAGAATCTCAAAGTTGCTTCGATATGCATTTTTCTGATGGCTCAGGATGCTGAAGGCTATTTAACATATTTATTGCTATTTGCATTCTTTTGAGACCTCTACTTAGATTCATAGCCCTGGCTCCTCTCTGTTTACTGTTTGCCGTGGTGTGGGCCGCCATCCTCTGACAAACCCTGCCTCCATGTTGCTCTGTCTCACCTCTGTCTAAAGTAAGGAGCAGGACCAACCACACACAGAAACCATGAACCGAAATAAATATAGATTTCCTCCTTTTAATAAAAGAGCCAAGAACATTTTGAAAAACCATGCACACAACACACACACACATACACACACACTAAAGGAAATGGTTCATACAGTTACAGAGGATAAAAGTTCTGCAATCTTCCCTCAGCAAGCTAGAGAACCAAAAAGGACAATGGTATGATTCAGTCCTAGTTCAAAGGTCTGACAACTGGAGAGTGTTCTTCAGTAATGCTGTTAAGTCCTGATCCAAGTCCAAAGGCTCAAGGACTAGGAGTGCCCACGTCCGAGGGCTGACAGACGAGGATGCTACAGCTCAAGCAGGAAGTAGCGTTGTTATTCACCTTTTCGTGTTCTATCTGCTCCCTCAGCAGGAGGAATGATGTGTCCCTGTGTTAGCGGGCATCCTAATGCTTTCTTCTTTCCTCGTTTCGCTCATTCAAATAGTGATTCTCAAAGATGCACCGAGGCATAATTTTTCTAGTTATTTGTTCATGCCTCTGTCCAAGCAACTTGACAAAAGAAATTAACCATCACAACGTCAGTCTGAAAGACAATGGTCGGGTTGTGACAAGCTCTCCTGAAAGCTTAGTGAAGTTCCCACTGCAATGCAGTGAAGGCAGGAGCAGAATCTGTTGAAAACAGACCAACCCAGGCATCTAGCAAATGGAATAGATATAACTGTGTTTTAAAACTTAAGTGTCAGTGCTCGGGGAGTAAGCACATGGAGCTTTCAACCCACAAGAACAGGAATTAGAATTTAAAAAATTGTAACCAAACAGCAAAATACAAGAAAGTGGGGACATAGACTTCCAGGCATGCCACGGCTGCCACTTTCTGAAACCCACAGTGTCTGCGGTTACCTGTCACCTTGTCACAGAGGGAAAGGGGATTATGAGGTCCCACCCTTCCCTTCGGGTTTATACATAGATAACAGCTGATAAGGGAGGAAGAGCTGTTTTCCTCAGTCATATAAACAAACTACCGCCCGTCCTCCTGCAAGCAACCTTGCAGGAACCCCTAGAGTCACAGAAGACAGAAGAGCAGAAGGGACCATGTAGGTAGAAGGGACTAACGGGAGTAGGAAGGAGACAGGATGGTATAACATGGCGTGAACATGATCAGAATACAGTTTGCACACGTTTGAAAATGACACCTGCTATGACTGATATATGCTAATAAAGGTATTAAAATAAAAAGGGAAATGGGAAAGAAGGGAGAAGTTGACAAAAGAGGGTGGCAAGAAAGAACTGAATTCTACAAGTCCACCCACATCATTGATCATAAGAAATGCGTGAGCTTGATTTCCAAAGTGGTTGTACAAGTTTACATTCCCACCAGCAATGGAGGAGGGTTCCCCTTTCTCCACAGCCTCTCTAGCATGTATTGTCACTTGAGTTTTCAATCTTAAGCCATTCTGATGGGTGGAAGGTGAAATCTCAGGGTCGTTTTGATTTGCATTTCCCTGATGACTAAGGACTTTGAACATTTCTCTAAGTGTTTCTCTGCCTTTTCATTCACTATTCCTCTATTGAGAATTCTCTGTTGTGCTCGGTGCCCGTTTTTAAGTTGGATTACTTGATTTGTTGCTGTTTAACTTCTTGAGTTCTTTATATATTCTGGATACTAGCCCTCTGTCAGATACAGGGTTGGTGAAGATCATTTCCCAGTCTGTAGCCTGTTGTTTTGTTCTGATGAAGACTTGGAGGGGACTGGAGCTCCACAAGGAAAGCAACAGAATCTAAAAATCTGGGCCCAGGGGTGTTTTCTGAGACTGATACCCCAACCAAGGACCATGCATAGAGGTAACCTAGAACCCCTGCACAGATGTAGCCCATGGCAGCTCAGTGTCCAAGTGGGTTCCATAGTAATGGGAACAGAGACTGTCTCTAACATGAACTCAATGTTGGCTCTTTAATCACCTCCCCCTGAGGGGATCAGCCTTACCAGGCCACAGAAGATGATGCAACCAGTCCTGATGAGACCTGATAGGCAAGGGTCAGAAGGAAGGGGAGGAGGACCTCCCCTATCAGTGGACTGGGGGAGAAGCATGGGTGGGAAAGAGGGAAGGAGGGTGAGATTGGGAGGAGATGAGGGAGGAGGCTACAGCTGGGATACAAAGTGAATAAATTGTAATGATTTTTTAAAAATTAAAAAAGAAAAGCATGTGCACTAGATTTCTCAATCACATTTGAGACAAGTGCAGCCTCATTGCATATAAATACATTGTAACAGTGCCCCACACCCCATTCCATGGGAGATGTATTCTAAATAAGATGCCTCAGTGAATCTTGAAAGCACAGACAGCCACAGTACTTAACATTCAGTATATGTATATGCAAGCCTCTGGTGCAGTCTAATTTATAAACAAGAAACAGCCAGAAGTTTCTGACCATCATTAATTAAATACAATAATCATTATAATGCACTGTAATAAGTTAGGTGACTGTTCTCAAAGTATTCTTATTTCATGGTCCCCTTTCACTTAGCGCTTTATGGCCTCTCTGTGGCAGAGGCAGGTAGCCAGTATTACTACTCTTGTGCTTTGAGGTTAGTGAATACTAAACAAAGAGAGACAAGGATCTACCTGCTGGTGAACCCTCTATCACATGGTTTTTCTCCACCACAGAGGAGGAAGGCAATTATACATTACCATTTGGTACTCTCCTCCAGCACCTCGGTAGAGATGGGTTTACAATCTATCCTAAAAGTATTCTAATGAAAGTAAGGGGAGAGGACAATGGAGCGGAACAGACCAAGGCGCCTGCCTCTGTTGCTCAGGCTCTGCCTTTGAGAATTTTGCCCGAACCATTCTATTAGTTCTCTTCCTTCTATCTTGTGTGAGAGGAGGTGAATTAATGTACCGGAAGCCCACAGTTTGGTTTCTCAATAGGAAACTCAAGCACTGAGAACAAATGTGTCCATGTCAATGGCAAACAGGTAGTATAAATATGAAAAATATTTTTATGTGCACCAAAAAGTAAGTGTAGGGGGTCAAAGAACGGCTTAGCAGTTTAGAGCACTCACTGTTCTTGCAGAGGACCTGGTTTTGGCTCACAGCACCCACACCAAGGTGCTCTCAGCCCCATATAATTTCACTTCTAAGTGATCCAATGCAAACTCCGGCCTCTGTGGGTACCTGTGTACGTTTGTTACACATAAACTCACACAGGCACACACACACACACGTTAAAAAGAAACATAAAAATATATGCAACCTTTCCAGCTTGCCTGTGTCCAGTATATTTGAGGTTCTTAGGAAATCCACATTGTCTTCAGTGCAACTACTGAGCATCTCTAGAGACTTTTGGACTATACCAAGAGAAAAAGAGAGAGAGATTTCAAGGGACGAGTCAGAGAATCTGAAAAGGGTAGATTTAGGAAGCCAGGGGTGTGGTGAGATTAAGAAGCAACATCCTCAGGTAGGCAGTGCTGTCACACGTCCTTACTCTCAGCACCTAGAAGCAGAGGCGGGCAGACCTCTGAGTTCGGCGCCGGCCTGGTCTACAGAGCAAGTTCCAGGACAGCCAGGGCTACACAGTGAAACCCTGTGTTGAGAAACCAAAAACCACCACCATCACCACCAACAACAAACCAACATTGTCTTTTTCTATAGCTTAGAATCTGAGCCTTAGATTTCACTCAAAACATTAGCGTCTGCACAAAAGCTCTGTAAGGAATAAGGTTGATCAGCATGAGGTGGTTGAGTCAGAAACCAGTCAGAACTATTGGAGTGGTGAGACAGTCATGGAAGGTCCCACCCTAGGCAACCAGAGGAAGCTGAAGAAGGAGCAGGGCCGCCGGCAAGTAACAGCACCGGACCTGAGTCCACTCTGCCATGCTAGAATCTGGAAGCCTGTTATAGGCAGGGCCTCTGGCAGGAGGATGTCAGTCAGTTTGTCACAGACAAGGAAATGCAGCTGAGAAGAAAAAGTAAAGTTACAGCAAATAAGCGCACTGTGGATAGAAATAGAATCAAGTGGGAGTGGGGACTATGGCCCCGTGGAAATCCACGAACAGCCAACTGCATGATCCTATCCTTAAAGGACAGGGGCAGCAAGCAGGAAACCAAGCCACAATTCAGACATGAGAACTGACGACAGAAACCATTTATACCCACGTAGCTTACTGATTATGTTAACATTGTCTCACTGTTCCACTGTTTTCATCAAAATGACCTTATTAATCCAGGAACCTTTAGCTCAGGAAAAGTAAACACTCAACTGACTGCAGGTCATTCCTCTGACTGGGTTTGGACTGACTCAGTTCTCTGACACTTTCTCATTTGTTTTCAAAAATAATTACATGACGCCCTAAAAACGAAACATCCTGGGGTAGGAAAGAATGGCCAGTGTAGCCTAGGCCCCTCCTCCTACCATGACTCCTCCAGAAGGACCACAGGAACCTGTGCCTCCCTTGTAGGTCCACCCTCACTTGTGTGGATTTCCTTTGCTTGTGTTCTAGAGCGGGGTAAACTCGAAGACAGAACCACTGTGCTAGCGGGAAAGGTCCCCAAATCTCAGACAAAAGGCCAAGGTAACAACAGCATCTAGAACCGGTGGATTTTTCCCAACTTCAACCACTAATCTGTTGTGTATTTCTGTGAAGGTAGTTTCCCCGGAGCAGTGGTGATCAGCAGGGAGGGCACAATCCCTTTGGGGGCCAATGATCCTTTCACAGGGGTCCGCTAAGACCTTCAGAAAACACAGCTGTTTCTACTAGGATTCACAACAGGAGCAAAATCCCAGCTATGAAGTAGTAACAAAATTAATTTTATGGTGGGGGGGGGTCACCACAACATGAGGGTCACAGCAGTAGAAAGGCTAAAAACCAGTGCATTGGGCCATTCATTTCCATATTCGTTAGCTTATATGTTTCAACACAGTCACTGAGGGGAGCAGTTGACCGAAAGCAAATGCGTCACAAGTTCTGAGATACTTATCTGCAGAAGTAAAAGCTACACCTTGGTCTAGGACAGGAGTAAGCTCCCGGTAGCTAACCAGCTGGACGGCTCTCCACCAGCCAGAGGCAATTAAGAAGGTTTCTAAACGCAGCAACCCATGGGCAATGAACCTCTCAACTTGTCTTTCGATTGTCGGTTCACCTTGCAGTTCAACAAAGCTCTCAGTCAGCAGCTCCTTTCCTGGAAAACCAAATACGGACGCGTCTTCGCTGAGACATTAACTCTCCAACAACTTTGAACTCTCTACATCTTTACAACTGAGGGTCAAGGACAAGTCCCTAGTGCTCTGGTGATCGCACAGCTTGCCGAAGCAGCTGAACAAGTGGAGACGTTTACCAACTCGGTTTCAGAATTGCTCTTAAATGAGATCATTCCTCAGACTGTCTTCCATACCCTCTGCAAATGCTTCCTACTTCTCAGCAAGACATTTCACCTCATGTGAGGTCTTGTCTCCTTCACTCTAACAGTAAGTCCTGGCACTTCTCCTTCATTACTAGAAATTTGTAACTGTTTGACATCTATTCATAACCTCTTCCTTAAATAGATTAATTAGAATGCCTTTAGAAAAAATCCAGACTTGGTTTGTTTGTGGGTGGGTCATTTTTTAAGTCCGCTATAGCAGCCTATCAGATGATGATATTAGCCTTTACCATAAGCGAACTCTGTTCTGGTAGAAGACTTTCTTGGATTGTCTCTGTTCATGAGAAATGATGATGGGAGATATTGTATATTTACGGAAAGTTGTACATGATCTTGAAATGCTGTGTAAACAAGATATGACTAGTTCAGGTGGTTCAGCGAAATTAAAGAACTGTTGTGTGCTGTAGAATTTCCAAAGGCTGCAACTATAATAAGGTAAGCGCCATGAGAATGGGGTAACAAGAGGATAGAACAGATTCCCACAGTTCTGCATGCTTACCAGGCGGCTCTCAGTAAAGGTCTAGACTTAAGGTAATCCCTAAGATCACATTACTAAGGATTCTGAGAGGTTTTGCAGAAAGTGATGAACAAACGGATACTAAAGTCACTGGAAAACAACTACAAATTTTTAAGGTGTTCCTGGTTTTCATACAATATGGGTCACTAGCATGATCCTCACAAAACTATAACTTTGGATATCAGTAAGAGTTCAGGGGCCACTGGCAGAGCATCGAATAGATTTCATGTATCCACTCTTGCAATGGGTTTGCATGTATCCTGCTTACTCTTCGCTGTAGTTTTGGAATGCGCTGAACCTCTATCCTTGCTGAAGAACCGGGATTTTATTAATCAAATAAAAAGAAAGAGAGAGAGAGAGAGAGAGAGAGAGAGAGAGAGAGAGAGAGAGGGAAGGAAGGAAGAAAGAAAGGAAAGAAAGAAAGAAGAAGGAAGAGAGAGGGAGGGGGAGGGAGGGAAGGAGGGAGAAAGGAAGGAAGGAAGGGGGAAGAGAGAGGGAGGGAGGGAAAGCTTGGTGTGTTGAAGTCAATGTGGGGAAATCTGGTTTCAAGAACACACATTGACTGGACATATTGATAGACTGGATGGACTCAGCTCCCTCTGGTCTCCATTTCTTGCTGCATGTGCCTTTCTGTATCACCATTTCCTACTTTCTGTGCTCAGGCACCACATTTGTTTCTAACCAGTGCCATGAGGTGCCTGAGGTGCTGTTTCTGTGGTTGTTTTGTAGTGTAGATGATCCACCTTGCTAGCAGGCTTCCCACCCTTCCCCCCAAATTCATCAGGAAGAAAGCAGCTGTATTAGGAAAGTGTCTTTGGCAAGGAGCAAAGAACAGACTTAAGGAGCTGCAGGCAGCCACCAGAAGCTTCCTGAGCCCACAGAAGGAGGAGGTTACAAAAAACAAAACAAAGCTATTTTTTTCTAACAGAACTACAAACAGATTTTTCCCTAATAGAAGAATGAAAATGCATCCTGGCTAACTCCTTGATTTGGCCACTAAGGGTCCTAAAACATAGGATCCAGATGACGATGCCTACATCTCCAGTGCACAAAAACTATGAGCAATGAAATGTAGGTATTTCAAGTGCAGGGCTTTGGGTAGTTAGACAGTAATAAATAACTCGTGTAGCAATGCTATTATTTAAGAGCATTGTGAAGTCCCGACAGTAATTTAGAGATTTTATTGTCAATATCGGCTCCAGTCATCAGGAAAAGTATAAAAAACAAATATAATTCTTAGAGTTCAAATTAGCACATTTTTAAGATTCCCAGTCAGTCATTTATGGCCTAAGATGTTATCATTGGCCTTTATGACAGTGAGATAATTCTTTCCAGGACTCAGCGGCTTCCCCTTACGATTGTAACTGGTCAGCGTCTAGCTTACCATCTCTGAATCTAGGCTCCACATTTTTCACAAAGAAACACACACAAATATCCCAAACTCCAGCACAATTCACCAGGTGCTGTCACCTATAAGTGTAGCATGTTCTTCAATGTCATATGAAATGCTACTTTTATGATCCAAAGCCTGGAGACTTTATAAATTAAATTCCACATAAGTAGAACCCAATTGAGAATTAGGAAAGAGATGTGAGATCTTCAGAGGTGGAGCCCTTCTCCCTGGCATCATGTCATCTTACACTTCTTTGTTTGTCGTTAGAGCTGCTCAGCTTTCTCAGCCTTCCAACCTGGATGCTGTCTTAGTCAGGACTACTATCGCTGTGATGAGACACCATGATCAAATCAGCTTGTGGGAAGAAGAGATTGTTTGGTTTACATTCCCACATCATTGTCCAACACTGAAGCAAGTCAGGAAAAGAATTTATCCAAGGCAGAAACCTGGAGCAGAAGCTGATGCCAAAGCCATGAAGGAGTGCTGCTTCCTGGCTTGCTCCGCAAGGTTTGCTCAGCCTGTTTCTTACAGAACACAGGACCGTTAGCCCAGGGATGGCACTGGACTTTCCCCTATTAATCACCAATTAATAACATGAGCCCCAGGCTTGCCTATAGCCCAGTCTTAGGTAAGGCTTTTCTTGATTGAGGGTCCCTCCCCTCAGATGACTGTAGCCTGTGTCAAGCTGACATAAAACTATCCCACACCTGACCCCTTGTCACGTTAACACACAAACCTATCGCTGTTAAGCCACAACCTTTCCTTTCTCATTCATACTCAAGATCTCACATTAAAAACATAAATAACTCTAAAAATTCCACAATCCTTAAAAATTCAAGCACATTACAAGTTCAGTGTCTTTAGGATATCTACTCGCTATAAAAATCCAAAATCTCTTTTAAAAGTTCAAAATCTCTCAACTGTAGGCACTTGTAAAAATCAAAATTAAGTTAAGTACTTTCTTTCTTCAAAAGGGGAGAACCACGGAATGGTCACAATCAGATCCAAGCAAAACCAAACTTCCAACAATATAAATAACACAACGACCAATGTCTAGAATCCACTCAAACTTCTGGGCTCCTGAAGAGGGCTTTGGTCACTTCTCCAATGCTACACTCTGCAGTACACATAGCTCACTGCCTCAGCTCAGGCAGGCTCCCCTTCCCCACTGCTGCTGTTCTTATTGCTACTGTTCTATTCCAAAATGAAAAGGGTCATCTGTGGCAACTGGGCTGCTCTTTTACCAACAGCCTCTCCTGGGCTCTCTTCACGGTGTCAAACCTCAATATCTTCACAAGAGCCCTTCGAGCATACAAAAGAAGTACCACCTGGGTGACTCTGCCACTAACAGGTTTGACTGCCAGCATGAGGAACAAGCTTTGCCACCTGTGGAACACAGCTCCTGCAGCTGACATCAGGAGACATGTCCCAGAAGATTTCAACCTGATGATGCTCGTCTCTTCTTAATCACTTCAGATTTCTCAGCCTCAGATAACCAGCATCAATTGTCCCAGTAAAACAAGGGTTCGACTTTAGTGACTCTGGTCACTGGTTAATCACAGCCAATTCTTCAGCTCCAGCTGAGGCGACACCACAGACCCTCTGACACTTCATAGGCCAGGCCTCCATCTTCTGCACTGCTCTCAGCATTCTTCTCGCCCAAGCTCCTACAGAACAGCCCACCGAGCTCTCAACATCCAATGGCTTTTCCAGCACAAAGTTCCAAAGTCCTCCCACAGTCTTCCCCAAAACATGGTCAGATTTGTCACAGCAATAATCTTCTCCTGGCACCAGCTTCTCTTAGTTAGGGTTATTATTGCTTTGGGGAAACACCATGATCAAGTCAACTTGGAGAGACAAGGGTTTGTTTGGCTTACACTTTCATATCCTAATCCATCGCTGAAGGAAGTCAGGACAGAACTCATACAGGGCAGGAACCTGGAGGGAGGAGCTGATGCAGAGGCCATGGAGGAGTGCTGCTTACAGCCTTGCTCTTCATGGCTAGTGTGGTTGTCTGAATGAAAATGGAGTGTGGCTTTGTTGGAGTGGGTGTGGTCTTGTTGAAGGAAATGTGTCACTGCAGGTTTGGCTTTGAGGTTTCAGAAGCTTAAGACAGTCCTATTGGCTTCTTCTGTCTCTTCCTGCTGCCTGCCAATACAGATGTAGAGCTCTCAGCTTCTCCAGTACCACGTCTGCCTGCATCCTGCTATGCTTCCCACTATGATGATAATGGACTAAACCTTTGAGCTGTAAACCAGATCCTATTAAATGTTTTCCTTTATAAAAGTTGCATGGTCTCTTCACAGCAACGGAAACCCTAACGAAGACAGAATGTGCCTGCTTTCTTATAGAACACAAAACCACCAGCCCAGGAATGGCACCACCCACAATGGGTTGGGCCCTCCCTCATCAATCACTAGTTACAAAAAAGAACTGCAGGGTTGCCTCTAGCATGATCTTACAGAGGGATTTTCTTGATTGAGGTTCCCTCCCCTCAGATGACTCTAGCCTGTGTCACATTGTCATAACCACTCAGCACAGATGCCTATCATTGAGTCACTCCTTGATGAGTTGTGCTAACATACGAGAAAATGGCTTTTCAACCTTCTGTGTGTATTACAGACAAAACGGTTTAAGGTGACTCCCAGTAAATGGTTTTAAGTTGACATCATAAGCTGCCTTGCTGCTACTTGTAGATTGGACAGAGGCTTGGGACTGTGACTTGGACCTAATTTTGGTGCATCAGCTAACCCTTTAGGAATTATAGAAATGTAATATATTTTAAATAGAAAACTAAGCAATTTTAAGACCCCATCCTATCTTTAGAGATAATTTGGCTTGTCTATTGTTTCTATACAAACACACACACACACACACACACATATACACACACATATACACATATTTTAATTTATTTAAGTGCCTGGAATAGCATAGAGTCTAAGCATCTTTACAGCTATAGACAATGCCGGAGAAGGGACTTTAGGGACAGTGAGGTAGACACATCATTAAAATGCATGTCCTTGGAAAAGAACAAAGACAGGAGAAGTTGACCAGGATTTGTAAAATTTTACCTCCTCGTACATAGTTAAGGGATGGAATCTTGAGGTCTTCGAGGCTAGATTTTGGACAGATGGAAGAAGAATTCTGCCCAAAGAGCTCTTCCATGCTATACACTCATTTGGTAAGCCACCTCATCTCTCAGTGGCCAGCGCTTTATCCTGTGTAAGACAAAATGCAATCCTTTTTATTGTTGACTTACTAGCTTATTGGCATTTGTTTTGCTGTCCTTTAATTTCTTGCTTCCTTTTTTATAACCCCTTCTGGTTTTGTTTTTTTTTTTTTTTTTCCTTCACCTTTTGTCACCAAAACCTGTCTTCAGAACGTCTTTGGGATACATAAGTTGAAATTGGAAAGGAGACAGAACTCAATATTCGAATAAGAATTGTTGAAAGAACTGATGTGAGTCTCTTGCTCTCTGCCTTTGTGTTACTATACGTTAAAGTGGATAAAGAAACCAATGACTTTGTTAAGCGCCCTTGACCCTGAATTGTGGCAGGATGGACTGTCGGCTTTCTTGCGTTGACCCTCAAGGGGAAATCCAGTGCAATGGGCAAGAGACATTGGTGGGACCCACCAAGTCTTAGCTTTTTGCCTTACTAGCCTTCTGCCCTTGGCAAAACACTGGGACACTCTGAAGCTGTTTCCTCTCTGGTGAAGAGAGGATGACTACCCCACAGTGGTGCAAGATAATGACAGTTAAAGCCCCTGATAAACACATGGGACTGGCTGCTGTCATCAGAGTGTGGCAAATATTTATGGGCTGATACTGGCTTCCCTATTGAAAAAAAAAAATGTAACTGAGAAACACAACAGGACTGAAAGAACTATTGCAAAATTTAAGATTGTGCTATGTAAACAAATTATAAATTTCTAAACATTATGGTTTTTCTTCGCTGTAGCTTTGCAAAGAGATGTTTTTAACTATTGATTATCAGACCCACAAGAAGAATGTCCATGAGCGCAGAGTTGCCCCTAAGTAAATATCAAAGCCACTGCCTAGGTGAACTTTGCAGCCTAGGAACTTGACCCCTCCGTGACACCCGCAACACCATCATCCTCAATGAAAACTAAAGATTCATTTTCATTTAATTTTCTGATCAGTATGATTCCTGAAAACAGAGAGGCTCCCTGAATCCAAGTCCTATCTACCTGAAAGCAAGGCGATTAATATCTACTCTGTAGAGAAACAAAATCCCTTGTGTCAGGAGTACAAAAGCCAAAAGATTGCCTTCTCCATGCTGGAAACTGTAACTTAAAAATCACTTCAGAATGCGTGCTGTTCTTTGGTTCCTGGTGCCGAAGAACCACCTTTGGCAGCGCGGCCTTCAGACTCTGACACTACCAGAAGGCTAACCGACCTCGGTTTCCTCATCCACAGAATGAAGATGATAGCAGCCGCTTGCCCATCACATTATACACGGATGAGAGCCTGGGCCCGGGTGCTCAGCCTGGTGTCTGGCACAGAAGAACCGCTACTTCACAGAACTCTAGATGTTGTAGCAGCAGTAACATTCCAACCGCGGTCTAATCACGCCTTAACAAGCACTCAGATGTCCGCAGCAGAGTTTTCAGGTTGCTTTGCCATTGTTTCCTTCTTTGGCTCTACTTCTCTTCCTCCCTTTCCCAGGGTAGGTCTGCTTCAGTTCAGCTTCTGGCTAGAACCGCTGGCACATGGCCCACTCTTGACGTGTTTCTCTTTGTGGAGCCAACAGGCTGTGAAGGTTGGGGGTTGATCATCTTTACCACGGAGACATTGGAATCTGCGGAGTTAAACATTTCCCCACCGTTACCATCTCCGCCCTCTCTCTCCCCCTCCCTGTGAATGAATCTGGAAAGAATGAACCTGAAGCCTATCTTGAACAGCTATAAAACCTTTATGGCTTGTGGGCTGCTCCCTGAGAAGTGGGGCATTAGCCTCCCTGTTCATTCCTGGAGTAAACAAACCGCATCGCGTATTCCCTAACATGGGGTCAACGCCTGAGGGAGCGGTGCTCTCGGTGCCTGGCACCTGCTGGGGTGAGAGGCCTGTTGGCAGCAAGACGCCACAAGCTGCTTTGATGACTGCACTAAATACAAAGCTCGGTGCTCCCCATGCCTCCAGCTCACCACGCAATATTATCAGCCTGGCACAGCAACACCATCAGGCTGACGAATAGATCATAGTGTGTGTGTGTGTGTGTGTGTGTGTGTGTGTGTGTGTGTGTGTAACAGGATACATTTTACGTTATCTGTGTAGCCAACATGACATTTTTACTGATTTTTCTAAGTTACTTCCATGAAAAGACCCCTAAGTTGAACTTGTGCTCTCTTCTGAGGTACGTGCTGGTTCCAAACTCAGGCTTTGAAGTTGCCTCACTGCCCTGTCTGACGTCATCCAGAGATGTTGTGTTCTTGATGGTTCTGGTCCGTCTCTAGACTTTGGTCTGTGACTTAGTGTGGGGACCCTCTTTGAAAGACCAGTGGCACCATGCCGTAGCCATTGGTGCTTACTTAAAATGTTTTAGTTAGTAATATATGGAGTAATCCTTCCTGGTTGTACATAAGAACAAGGAAAAACACAAACAGTTATGGTGGAGGCCACCGACTCTTTCTCCGTCTGTCTTTATCCTGTGCCAGTAAAAATCATGCCTTATCCCCGTATGAACTTCACTTTGTTCAATAAAGGGTCCCTGTCTGTATTGTTCTGCGTGCTTTCAGATAGCCTCTATCCTAGACAGAACTCTTCATCATCACAAGCATTAGACCACAAACACTAGTGATCATTAATAATCCAGTGACCACAGTGATTGCTACATCTACGTTTGCTTTGAAATATAACCTGGAGAGAGCAGCTCAGAGCCTTAACACCATTTTACTAACAAAGATTAAGAAATGGGAGAGGTCTGGTCTCTGATTTGTGGCGAAATAGTCAATTCAAAGCCCTGCTCAGTGCTAACTATGAGTAAGTGCTTTTCATTTCGGGGCATACTATTCCTGCCATTGAGAAATGGCTGAATGAAGTCTTTTCTGCTTAATAAGAATTTTTCTGAAATTTAGAATCTTCAAATGAAGATGTTAAAGTAGCTGTGTCATAGTTCCAATATTGTGAATTTCTTTATTTGTCTGTTTCTTTGGACATTAATATTTGTATTTCCCCAAAGGCTCCAGGCATTTGTGTTCTTAATTTTTTTTCTGTAACTTCCGTAAAAGTTTACACATGCAGAACCCAGACTTCCAAGCTCAGAAGTTCCAACACTGACAGCTAGTGAACTTGCTCCCGCTGACAACACCAATTCCATTACTTTATCCACACCTGTAGCCATAAATCCTGTGACCTTCGCGGCCAAGCAATCCTTTTGTCCATACCTGGCTCCCACTCCCTCGGGCCTTCTCAAGGACTCTACTCTTCAGTTATCCTATTTTCATCCTGCAATATTAGTTTCTCTTCCTCTTAGCATCACCATTCAGAAAAGTCGTGATCTCCCTCATCTTACAATACCCTCCTCAGTCTGCCTCCAACATCTTCCTCGTTCCTCTGTGCCCTTCCAGTTCTTCTCCTCGGCTCTCCAGACAACACGACCAGACTTTGCCTCCTGCATTCTCACCCCTGAGCCTCACATTCTCCTCTGGAGGGATCACCTTCCAGTCCTGCCTTCCTTCACCTCTCAGTGACACTGTACACGGAAGAGTCTTCTCTTCTGGAAGCATTTCTTCTCATGAGCAGCACACAGCACTCCCCTGCCTCACTGTCAGCTCCTGTTCAGTTCCCTCTGCTGGCTCCTCACAGCACCCTCCACTGAAAATACCGTAGCAGGGCAGGTGTTGCTTTCTCTATGAACATTCCGTATGGCTCTGATTTTCAGTGCTGGTTTATATTAGAGTGACCTGGAGAAGTTGTTGAAATTGCTGCTTAGACTGGGGTGTGATACAGTGATATACTTGCTTTCACGAGGTCCTGGGACCCATCCCCAAGAAAGAAAGAAAGAAATCCAATTGATGTTGAGTTTATTTGTTTAGGGAAGGGGACTGGGTTAAAAGAGCTTGCTGCTCTGTAAGGACCAGTTTGGTTTCCGACACCCATGCTGAACGACCTGAAACTCTAGCTCCAGGGCACTCAACACCCTCTTCTGGCCTTCGTGGTCACACACACACATACAGAGAGAGAGAGACAGACAGACAGACAGACAGACAGACAGACAGACAGACAGACAGAGACAGAGAGAAGGAGGCCATAAGTAAAAATAAAATAAATCTTTTAAAGCAAATTTTCAGAGCGCAGGCATTTGAAAGCTTCCCCGGGTGCTAAGGGCTACTGGCCCGGCTTGGTCTCAGATGGCTTAATTACTAGTGTAGCTAGGAAATCATATCGATACATTAACCCTTTACAAACAACAGCTTATAAGGAGCCTTCCCCTGACTACCCTGTGTAAGAGAGCCCTTGCCGCCACCCCCACCAGCAGAATGTTCTATTTTTCCTAATAATATATGACCTTATGATTGACGTATGATGACATCTTTCCACTTAGCCCACCACAGATCGAAAACACCCTATGCTGAAATGTATTTAAAAGGAGAAAGCGTACCAACGCTCCAGTTTAGCAGCATGACGCACTGGGAATGCCCACCCCATGGTCACACGGCTGGCTGGGAGCTTGGACGATGGCCACTGCCCAGCACCATAGGAGAGGATCAACCAAGCACTGTTATTAGCCCGGGAAAGATCAAAATCTAAAATATGGTTTCCACTGAATGATTATCACCTTCACACCACCATAAAGTTAAAAAAACTCGTAAGTTGAACCAGTATAAGTTAGAGCAGTCTGCATATGTATTTCTAGGTTGATTATCTATCTGCTTTGGAATTCCCATGTACTAAAAGATAGTTGGGTCAAAGAGTAGGCATTTCAAAAATATCTGTTGGTTGAATTGAAACAAAATACTGGTGAATTAAAGAAAGAAAGAAAAGAAGAGCAATCTGTATAGCACAACTGTGCCAAAAATGTCACCTATGGTATCGGGGGTGTCTTTAGAGCTAGGTAAACGAAAGGGAGTCTAAGGCTGCAGCAAAGAATAGTGTTGATTCAGTTGAATCTTTCAGGAAGCTTTGAGGTCATTCACTACAATTTTGTCTTGTCACTTGGAGAATAGCTTAGAACTGCTGAGGGACCCACCCAAATACCCCAAGCAGTCCTCGGTAGAGACAGGCTAGAGTACAGACGCCCAGACTGCTGTGCCTCTGAGGAGCCGCGCCTCCCTGTACCTCCGGCTTCCTAAAAAGTCATTTTTATCTTAGACTAACCCCACAAAATAATACGCACAGCATCACCGCTTAGCTAAACTGTTGAACTTGACTTAAAGAAACACACACCTAATGAGGACCTCAAAGACACTCAAACCGATAATTAGCCTAGAATCCGATAAGAAAAAAAAAAACAAAAAACCTCCTTCCCAGCATCCTTCCCTACTGCCATGTCACCTTAAAATCATTATATGGGCTCTCAAGGCCCCCTGATAGCCTTTTCTGTTCCCACTAAAAGCAGAGGGAAGGATCCAGAAAAGGCTGACACCATAATAGAACTTTTTGGTAGAGTGGGAGAAGGCCTCGTAGCTCGCAGACCAGCCTGGAGCTCACTCTGCAGGCAAGGATGACCCCTACCTCATAGTCACTGAGATTATAAGTAGGTGCTCTCCTGTCTGGTTTTATGTGGTGCTAGGGATTGAACCCAGGGCTTCAGACATGCTAGGCAAACACTGTCCCAACTGAGCTACATCCTCAGCCCCACAATGTCGTTTTAAGGTGGCCATGGTCATGACTGTAAGGGAGACGTTTACTGAAAGGGAGCAAATGAGGAGGCATTTCATATCTAATAAGCTGGCTTTCATCTCTAGCCACTTACGGTATTTAGTATGTGTGAAAGGAGAAGGTCACCAGGAAACATGTCACGCCGGTTTACATGCACCAGATCCGAAAACTGAGGGGGATGTTTTTAACCATTCAGATTCTGCTCGTTTGCTGTGAGCAGCATCTCTGGCTCTGGGCCCAGCCCTTACAGCACAGTTAATGGGATCACCAGTTGCATCATTTGCTGTCCCTGAAGACCCATCCTCAACTTCCTTTGGCTAAATCACAAAGCATGTTTTTCATTTGCTGTTAACACAGGGAGAGCAAGAGAGAACACAGCTTCCTATAAAATCCTCTCAATTAAAGACATATATTTAAAAGGCACCCAGCTAAAGAAAACAAACTTGAGCAATGGTCATTTTTCATCTTCTCTATAAAAGTGGACATTTTTTATTTGTTGTTATAGAGAAAAGTATTCATTTAATACCACTTGAAATCATTTCAAAGTAATGGGAGCTTGGTGCATGAATCAAAGACATGCCCAAGGAATCCCGAAAGCTTCAGTGAAACCCTGCTTGCCATAGATTTGGAGTATGTTTCCTCTGTCCCTTTAAACTAGTTTCTGGTCTGCCTCTCTTGCAAAACACCCTTTTGTATAGTTCAAAGCCTTTGACCAGGCAGTTGGTCCTCAGGGCTCACTTGGAAAACATTTGCTCTGTAGGAAGGAACTGGGGTAAAGGGGAGAAGAGCTGGATAGATACGGCTGATCTTCATAACACATGCATGCTCTCTTGCGGTGCTCACACACACACACACACACCTAACAAGAGCACCACAAGTCCCAAAGTAGCTAACTTTATTTATAAGGAGATACAAATCAAATATAAGCTCCCAGAACCACTCATGTCAAAATACAGAATAGAAAATTGTCCCAGCCCTTCAAACCCCACTGGGCTTTAAGACAAGATATAAACAGGACTAGTGGGAGGAAGTGCAAAGACCTGGGGAGGAAAGAGGACAAGAGGAACTATCCCAGTTTAACTTCAATTTCCACTTTGATATGAAAGCCCTGGAGTTTTTATCACTCAGACCCAGCCTATAGATAATGACTAATATTCTGGCCACCCAAGAAGAGATTTTTAAAGTGTAACAAAATGTGTCATCACCAGATGTCTCCTAAGATCTGATAGCCTGTGTGTACCGTTGTGGGGCTAGATTCTTAGCTCCCAACACCAAGAATTCCCATATGCCATCTGGAGACTTGTCAGCGTGACTTAGGAAGGTCCTGAGGCCCTGTCCCAAATCCATGTTCTTTTTCTTTGATGGAAATACAAAAGAGGAACCTGGTATCATTAATCTAGAAAATGTATGAGCAACAGTTAAACCTTGGCATGATGTCAGCTCATGGAAATATTGTGTTGCTAGGCACAGAAACAGTTGTTGGGAGAGGGAAAGTTACCTGGAGTTCTTCTCTTACTGACTGGAGCTGTGCACACCGCCAGCTTGCTGATGCTTCTCCTGAACACCATCACCTAATGATGGTAAAAAGTCTCGTGAACAAAACGCATTGGCCATCTCTGCTGTCACCATCACACAGGCGTCAGTCTGCAGCCCTCCAAATTCTGAGCCCCTCCCTGGTTCTCCAGCCCAGGTATCTTTTTTAATTTATTTTTTATTTATTACAATTAATACAATTTTTATTGTATCCCAGCTGTAACCCCCTCCCTCCTCCCCTCCCAATCCTACCCTTCCTCCCTCCTCTCCTCCCATGATCCTCCCCCAGTCCACTGATGGGGGAGGTCCTCCTTCCCTTCCATCTGACCCTAGCCTATCAGGTCTCATCAGGAGCAACTGCATTGTCTTCCTCTGTGGCCTGGCAAAGCTGCTGCCCTGTCAGGGGGAGGTGATCAAAGAGCTAGTCACTGAGTTCATGTCAGAGACGGTCCCTGTTCCCCTTACTAAGGAACCCACTTGGACACTGAGCTGCCATGGGCTACATTTGTGCAGGGGTTCTAGGTTATTTCCATGAATGGTCCTTGGGTGGAGTATCTCAGAAAAGAGAGGTCTCAGAAAAGACCCCTGGGCCCAGATTTTTTGGCTCTTTTACTCTCCTTGTGCAGGCAAATGGTGGGATCTAGAAAAGATCATCCTGAGTGAGGTACCCCAGAACCAGAAAGACACACACAGAATATACTCACTTATAAGTGGATATTAGACATATAATATAGAGTAATCATACTAAAATCTGTACACCTAAAGAAGCTAAGCAAGAAGGAGGACCCTGGGTAAGATGATCAGTCTTCATTCAGAAAGGCATCAGAAGAGAGAGAAAACAGGGAACAGGACAGGAGCCTGCCACAGAAGGCCTCTGAGAGACTCTACCCAGTAGGATATTGAAGCAGATGCTGAGACTCATAGCCAAACTTTGGGTAGAGTGCAAGGAATCTTATGAAAGAGGGAGGAGACAGAAAGGCCTGGAGTAGCTTAAATCCAGGTAGCTTAAATCCTTAAGCATCTCTTAAGACACTTGGTCTTCTCTGTTAGTGCTGCATTCACAAAGCCCTAACTAGTGGGCTTCTTCAGTAAGGAATTGGCATTCTTGATTTGACTAGGCCAGGTTTGCTGTCTCATTAGTCACAAGTCACCAAATTTAGGCAAGAGTAAAATTCAAGTGAGTCTGTTATGGAGAGTTAACTGAGAGAGATTTGCTACAGATTATTTTCCTAGGCCTTTGACAAAGTATATTTGCTGTGCATTTGGGGTACATAAATTTCACACACAAAGGCTTTAAACAAATGTAAGCGTACTTAAGACTTACTCCCCCCAACTGGCTTTCTTTTCATCATAATACTTTGCAGCACACATGGCAACAGTTATGTATTGATACATAGGTTTCTGTCTAAGTACTTTCCAATCTCTGAAGGTGTGTGTGTGTGTGTGTGTGTGTGTGTGTGTGTCTTCCCCAGCAAGATGTCTCCTCTCAAGCTGAGTACTATGTCATCATTTTTTCCTCCAAAAAGCCCCACTAGGGTTGTGCTGAGCATACATAGATGCTCAAACAGACACATGGGTAAAGGGGTGAATGAATGGATGATTGGATAGGTAGATGAATGAATGGCTAGATGGATGGATGTATGAGTGAGTGAGTGAGTGAGTGAGTGAGTGAGTGAGTGAAAATGGCTAGCCTGCATACTTTTCTGTCTTGTCTAATCATCTTCTATAGCTGTCCTCTGCTCAAAGTGTCCCCTCTTGTCTCTTCTGGGAAGCTGAGCAACTTCCGTAACTTCTTTTCCTCACGCTCTAGCCCTGACTTCTCAGGCTCAGCTTTCTGTGGTCTCAGGGCTCTGGTTTCTCACCTCACCATGTTCACACTCATGTGAAAGGCTACCGTGCTAGCATTCCATGGCTGAACTCCAGAGGAGCTGTGTCCACCATTCCTTCCCTGTGGCACCCTGAGTCTGGGTGTCCAGTGACACCACAGGGCCTCCCACACCTGAGTGAACTTGCACAAATCAGTCTGTTAACATGAACCTTAAACTCCTCTCATACCAATACCGTTCCTGTTACAACTACACACCAACACCTTCTAAAGGTGAGCAGCTGGGTTTCCAAGCCTGAGAGAATCACACAGTCGAAAGGGGGATGGGACTTTGTAGCAACGATAGAGATTGTGACAGGAAAATAAAATCACCTAGACTTTCAGCAATATTGGAAATACTGCTTCATTATTCAAATGCTTATAATCAATATTAGTTCTATAACAAAAAATAAATAAATCGGCAAATTTGTAAGCTGTGCATTGACTGCTTTGGACCTGACAAGGTGCTGAGAGCTCAGCTTTTCTGAATGCGAGCAGCACTTAGGAAAGTTCGTGGGGCTTAGCCCAATTCAAAATCTGAATGCAAAGCTATTCCGTGTATCTATGGTATGTTTGAGTAATAAGAGTCTGGGATAAGTCATTTCGTTTTTCAAGATCTCACAGTTAGTGTGCCCAAAACACAGGAGTAACAGTCACTACCCAAGGCTTCATGGTAGAAGCTCTGGAGCTCTGGATCGATAAGACCCAGACTCTCTGTTCTTGTTTTTTAAACAGTAATTTTGAGGAATCAAAAATGGCCATGTGCATTGAAAGATTTGGCAAACCATAAAGTCCTAAACAAGAACAGGGTGTTTTAGCCAACCACCCTCGTCAGTGGAAGGAAGGCTGTGCTGAGGCAGGGATTTACCATCAGTGCAAACACATTGAGCAGACAGCATCTATTCCTGTTTATGGAAACCCAAAATGTTACCTGGGGAACTTGGTGGTGCTGTATTTGTTTTTCATACGTGATCTGTGGATGACTTCAGACTTTGTAAATAAAGTTATGGGGTTTTTATTTTTTAATCTAGTGTTTCCTCAGCTGACAATTTGAATGCTGCATGGCCCTCGGTGCCCTAAGTGGACTTAGGTGTATTTATCCTCTTTCTCCATTTCACCTCCTGGCTCCAGGCTCTGGTTGTCTTTAGATCCTGCAGCCAACAAGACAAGGAAACATACCCCCTCCACACACACACACACACACACACACACACACACACACACACACACACACATAGTCATCACATCTTTAGTCTCAAAGTTCTTCTCTTATCATTTGATATCTATAGAATATAGAGGAAGATCAGGGCTGGTACCTTGGCTTTAGCTGATATGAAGAAAATTAGAGAAGGTTAAACTGAAAACATTCCCTGAGCAGTGGCGGCACACAGCACTTGAGAGGCAGAATCAGGTGACTCTCTGAGCCCCAGCCTGGTCTACAGAGAGTCCCAGGACAGTCAGGGAAACAGTGTTTGGAAACACAACTCCCACCAAAAATGATTACATCGTCCGTGTACCACCTCAGCCTCAGAGACCAAGTGTGCAGAGCTGGGGTTTGGGTGCAGGGTGTGTGAACGCCACAACTTTACACTCTGAGATATGCATAAGCGTTGCTATGCCAACCTCCCAACATGTGCGCATCTTTCAATTCCATTCGGTTCAACGAGCACTTGTGAAGAGTTAGCTTTGTACCAAAGGCTTTGTACCAAAACTGTTGTTAAGAACTAGGTGATGTAAGAAGAAAAATAGTCTTACACACACACACACACACACACACACACACACACACACACACACACGCAATCGAACAGGTAACAAATACAAGGAGAGCAGAAGAGCATTCTTCAATTCTTAAGTGTAATCCTTTCAGATTTGTTTTTCTTCCGGGGCCAGTCAATGTTCTCTAGGGAAAATAGCTTAACAGAGCTGTGTGTGCCAGCCAAGCCGCCCGAGCCAGGCTCGGAAACGCAGCCTGGCTGTGCTCCCTGATCGACCCCTGAATCTGAACCACAGTCCAGTGCCTGCTGCACCACCTGACTCACCAGCCCATGAGCCTAAGGTGTAATCCCCAGAACCCAGACGGCTGCCTCTGAGCTGTGCGCCATCTGTGCAGTCTTTCCTGGAGAATCTGCGGGTGGAAAGGGGGCTGTTCCCGCGCACAGACCGGATGAGACAGGAAAGGTCAGAGGTAGGGAACACCCATATCACCCCAGGGACATGTCTAGGTTTTTCTTAGCTTGAAGTTTTGGGTAGTCTCCAAACCAGCCTCCTGAGTCACACTGCAAGATCTGGATGGGCATCTTCCCAGAAGGCCCTGGGACCTCCAAATGCAATGTGGATTTGTCAAATGGATCATTCTGTGCAAAACAAATCTTCAGCAGTCTGGCAGAAACTGAGAATAACACCCTTGGAGGGCTGTTCTGAAAGTGATCATCCAGATGTCATGCTGGTCATTTTACAGATATGAGCACACTTCACCTCAACTCTCTTTCTTTCTTCCTTCCTTCCTTCCTTTCTCTCTTCCTTCTTTCCTTCCTTTCTTTCTTTCTTCCTTCCTCTCTTTCTTTTTCACTGAAAACACATCATTTCATGAACATATTTTGTTCACAGTTCCTCCTCCCCCATCTCCTAGATCTTTCCCACTCCTCACCCCTCCAACTCCATGCCTTGTCTCTCTCTCTTTCTCTCTCTTGAGGAAACAAACAAACCAATATATAAAAACAGAATTTATTTTTTAAGAGAGAAATCACAAGAAACACACATATATAATACCCATAAAAAAAACACAAAATCAGAAACCATAATATACGAGCAAAACAAGACCAGTAAAACAAACAAAAAAATGCCCGAACAAAGCAACATTAGACAAACTTATATCCACAAAAATACCACTGAGCTCATGGTGTTGGCCAACTGCTTCTCGCCCTTAAGTGCGGTTGACAGACCCAATGAAATGCCACTGGAAAGTTTTTTTTTTCCTTGCAAGCAGATGGGTTTAGGGGTAGAGCCCATGTCCATTTATTCCTCTCAGCTCTGGGACCACAGCTATCTTGAACCAGTGCGACCCTGGGCCTGCTGCACGGTCTCCGTGGTCATATGCCCATCAGCCCTGCTGTGTCTGGGAGACACCGTTTCCCTGAAGTTATCTGTCATTATCTGGCTCACACAAATACCCACCTCCTCTTCCGAACAGCCCTCTGAGCCCGAGGGGAGGTGTGATATGTGTCATGTATGTTATGCATAGGTGCTGGGTAGTTTGATGTCAGCTTGACACAAGCTAACGTTATCTGAGAGGAGAAGACCTCAGTTGGGAAAAACAAAAAAAATGCCTCCATAAGATCAGGCTTTTCTTAGTTAGCAAATAAGGCATTTTCTTAGTAATTGATGGGGGAGGGCCCAGACCATTGTGGGTGGGGCCACTGCTGGGCTCAGGGTCCTGGGTTCTATAGGAAAGCAGGCGTAATAGGCCATGGGAGGAGAGCAAGTAAGCCTCACTCATCTAAAAGCCTCTGCATCAGCTTCCCGTCCCGTTTGAGTTACCATCCTAACTTCCTTTGGTGATGGACTATGGATGTGGAACCAGATGACAAATAAACCCTTTCCTCCTCAGCTTGCTTTTGGTCACATGTCTCATCACAGCAATAGTAACCCAAAGCAAGACAGTGTTTGAGGAAGACATCCCACTGAGGGCTGAGTGTTCCAAAGTCTCTCATGTTCTGTGCATTGTCCTGTTCATTCCAATGGCTACAGGAGGAAGCTTCTCTGATGGCGGCTGAGGGAGACACTGGTCTATGGGTTTAGCAGAATGTCATTAGGAGTCATTTTATTGCTCTGCTCCTTTAGAAAAACAATATATTTGGTTTTCTCCTCGGTCCGTGGCCTATCCAGTCTCATGTTTTTGGCCACAGGAGTAGCGTCAAGCCTGGGTTCCATCTCAGTCAATCAGATAGTGACTGTTTACTCCCAATGTTTGTGCCGCTGTTACACCAGTGTCTCAGGCAGGCTGGTCACTGTCGGACTGACAGTTCTCCTTCTCCTCTGATAGCATGCAGAGCACCTTCTTACGGTACTGTGAACACTAGTCAGTAGGGGTGAAGGCTCTCGTTAGGCCCCAGCTCTACTTCCCCGTATTCAGTGAGATACGGAAATGTTGTCTTCAGCAACAGATCCTTACCAACAGTTTGTAGAGAGCAAACAATAGCCTTCACAGTAGCCTCAGTTATTTGGAGTTTTCCATGGGGCCCCTTCGGCCAACAACTCAGTTAGATACATTCCTGGCACTGAAAGTTTCCCTTGGTGGTGAAAAAGATCTGGCTGTTATTTGGTGGTTTTGCTTAGATTTCTTTCGAATAGGTGTGCAAAGCTCTACTATACATAGAGAGCGTCTACAGAAGTGAGTTTGCACATGATTCCTCAAATGCCCTTCGTGTTGGTTGTCCTTTACGTCCCCTCCCTTCCCCACCGCTTCCCTTCTCCTCCCCATGTGGTCCTCCCTCTCCTGTCTTCTGCCCCCATCTCTCCGTAACTATATATTCTACTTCCCTTTCGTTGGGAGACCCTCCTGTCCTCCCTAGTCCCTCACTTTATACCCACCCTCTGTGGTTATTCACACGGCAGCATGCCTATTGAGGGCTTACAACTTAACTTCCACATGTAAGAGAATACGCATCTTATTTGACTTTCCGGGTCTGGCTTCCCTCGTTTGGGATGACAGATTCTAATGCCGTCCACTTGCCTGTTTCTTTCATTATTTTTTAAGAGCTGAATAATACTCCACTGTGTAAATGTACAGTATTTCCTTGCCTAATTCCAACCTCTGCTTCTGTTGTTGGCTTCTATTTCTGACTGCGACCCTTTTGCTTTGTGGTAAGAAATGCACTCGTGATGACACCCAGCCTCTGGAAGAAGCTGGGGCGTCTCCCCGCCCAAAGACTCTTAAGCTAGTCCCCTTATTCACGTAAGACAACACAGTCACAAGGCTGGGAACTGTGGCATGGACATCCCAGGAAGGAAGTCATTGTGGTGACTGCCATGAGCACGCAGTCGGTCATGCATACGCAGTAGGCCTTATTCAGGGGCGAGGCAGAGTCTCGCCTGTCACTCAACTTTCCATAAAGTACCCCAAGGACCTCTACAAAAACCTAAAACCGAAGAACATTCCTTTGTATAAAAATAGCATCTATCATTTGAAATGCCAAAAATATACTTGTAGGATTTCAATAAATGACAATGTGGTCACTTCCTGCTTTTTATTTGTGTGACTAAGGTGGATAATGACAGTGGAATCATCCTAATTGTGTATAATCATCACAAATATTAAAATAAATAATGAATACTAGATACTAATACATTATTAATTTTCCTTCATGAAGTCTATTTTTACCTGAATTTCTCACTGCTTCAAATATTGGAAAGTTTCAAAACATTTGGATCTTTGGTAATCAAAGATAGCAGTATAAAGCATGCTCTCTCACCCACGCTAATATTTTTTATGTAAAGTATAACAAGCAGACCTCATATATATTTTGAGTATTCTCATTTCCTGTTAGGTAAAAAATGAACACTCTTCCTTGACATTTAGAAGACATACTTGTATTTTAAATATTTTAATTATGGGGGCTAGTGAGATGGCTCAGCAATTAAAGTCACTGGCTGCTCTTTCAGAGGACCTGGATTTGGTTTTTAGAACCCACTTAATGGCTCCTGAACAGATGTCATCCCAGTTGCAGGAAATCTGGAGCCTTCTTTTGGTCTCTGTGGGCACTACATGTACACAGTTCACAGACATGTATGTAGTCAAAACACCCATACATATGAAATTTTTGAAGATTTTTTCAAGTATACAACATGAGGTTTTTGGTTTTTTTTTTTCTCAATGCAGTTTATTCAGGAACCTTGAACAATCATCTGGCCCTGGGGAAAGCCAGCCCACAGCTTAAATAGCCTCTGGGTAGCCAACCCAGGCATGCCACGTGGGCAATGCAGATAGGTCCACATACATGGAAGCAAGCTAGATCCTCAGCCTTAGCCAAATGTGGAGTTGTTTGTGACAGAGAGTACTCACCATCGGGAAGGTGGAAGGCGGAAACCAGCTCCATCTTTAGGGCTAGGCATTACGCAGCTCTCTACAGTTCCCCCTTTTTGTTTTAGACTCATCAGGCAAGAGTAGAGGTCTGATCTCTGATATTAGAAATAAATTGGGACTTTGTACCGATGTTCATTTAGGTGTCATCCACCCAAAGAGCATCAGACCCTTTTTCTCAGAGGCGGGACCTGGGGCATCAACCCGCATGCAATCAGACTTGCTCTTCTCTGGGTCGAAAGCGGCTGACCCTGAGTGCAGTGCTTAGCCTCGCATCCTGAGCATAACATTTTAGCTTTTTATGGTAGCCAACCATGCTTGGGGAGACTGTCCTGCTTCAATGGCTGTAAAGACCTGAATGATCATGGCTGCATTACGCTGTTGTGAGACTCTAATCTTGCATATACACCACAGGCAAACCAAGGAGACCAACACCAGAAGGCCTGCTAACGCTCCCATGCCCACCCATTCCTTCAGATGATTCATGGCTGCAGCAATCCATGGTGATAATCCTGTGGCTAGTCCTGCGTCCACTCTGGTAGAATTTACTGTGATAATGGCCACTCTCAGCTGCTCCATCGTAGTATCGAATTCTCCAGTCCAATTACCTAAAATATAGCTAGACAATTGTTTAGACAGATTTGCAGCACAGGAAAAATTCTCATGTTGTATGCTAGTGACACAAAGTCCAGCATACTTTCATTGACAGCCAAGTTGAGTGATTTGCCATAGGGTATCAATTTGCTCCTGCAGGAGGTCAATCCTCTGATTGAACACCATCAAGCCTCCTTTTAGTTGAGCATTAATTCCTTTTTGTACATCTAAGGCATGAGCTACATTAGCTAAAAGATTATTCAGGGTCTGAGCAGTCTGCACAGTATGACTCCTGGCTAATGCCGCGGTGGTAGCTCCAACAGCCGCCAATGAGATGGCAGTAACAATGGCAGCTGTAATTCCAAGATCCCTTTTCTGTCTGAAGAGAGTCATAGCGTGAGGGGCATCAACGGGCACAGGCACCCAGTGAGGCATGCGAGTAACCAGGGCATACCTAAATTTACTAGCATTCCGGCACTGGGCAAAAAAGCAAGTATCATCACCACAATTACTTGGCTCTATCTGGCTAATAATGAATAAAAATGGGGGATATAAACAAACAGGTGTGGGTTTATAGGAAATATTATGAGAAGCCTTAACCCCCTCGTTGGAACATCCTGCATCAGTTCTAGAACTAGCAGTGGTGGTGTCCGAGGTCTGAGTAGGTTCAGGAGACCATTGCCCCCAGGGGCGAGACGTGCTCCATGTAAATTGACTAACTCCATGTTTTCCTCCACTTTTGAAAGTCATTTAAGGTTCTTAAATTATTTTCCCCCTTTTTTTTAATTTTTCATCAATTACACTTTATTCATTCTGCATCCCCCCATAAGCCCCTCCCTCCTCCCCTCCCAATCCCACCCTCCCTCCTCCCTCTGCATGCATGCCACTCCCCAAGTCCACTGATAGGGGAGGTTCTCCTCTCCTTTCTGATCTTAGTCCATCAGTTCACATCAAAAGTGGCTGCATTGTCCTCTACTATGGCCTGGTAAGGCTGCTCCCCCACAGGGGGAGGTGATCAAAGAGCAGGCCAGTCAGATTATGTCAGAGGGAGTCCCTCTTCACATTACTATGTAACCCAATTGGAGTCTGAACTGCCCTGGGCTACATCTGTGCAGGGGTTCTGGGTTATCTCCAAGAATAGTCCTTGGTTAGAGTATGAGTCTCTGGGAAGTTCCCTGTGTTCAAATTTTCTTGTTCTGTTGCTCTCCTTGTGGAGACCCTGTCCTCTCCAGCTCTTACTATTTCCCAGTTCTTACATAAAATTCCATTTACTCTGCCCAACAGTTGCCCATCAGGCTCAGCATCTGCTTTGATAGTCTGTAGGGTAGAGGGTTTCAGAGGCCCTCTGTGGTAGGTTCCTAGGTTGTTTCCTGTTTTCTTCTTCTTCTGATGTCCATCCTCTTTGCCTTTCTGGATGGGGATTGGACATTTTAGTTAGGGTCCTCTCTCTTGCTTAGTTTCTTTAGATGCACAGGTTTTAGTGGGTTTGTCCTATGTTGTATGTCTATATGAGTGAGTATATACCATGTGTGTCTTTTTGCTTCTGGGACAACTCACTCAGGATGATCCTTTCCAGATCCCACCATTTACCTGCAAATTTCATGATTTCCTTATTTTTCATTGCTGAGTAATATTCCATTGTGTAGATGTACCACAATTTCTGCATCCATTCTTCAGTTGAGGGGCATCTGGGTTGTTTCCAGCTTCTGGCTATTACAAATAAAGCTGCTACAAACATGGTTGAGCAAATGTCCTTTTTGTGTGCTTGAGCCTATTTTGGATATATGCCTAGGAGTGGTATGGATGGATCTTGGGGAAGCACTATTCCTAGTTGTCTGAGAAAGCGCCAGATTGATTTCCAGAGTGGTTGTACAAGTTTACATTCCCACCAGCAGTGGAGAAGGGTTCCCCTTTCTCCACAACCTCTCCAGCATGTGCTGTCACTTGAGTTTTTGATCTTGGCCATTCTCATGGGCGTAAGGTGAAATCTCAGTGTTGTTTTGATTTGCATTTCCCTAATGGCTAGTGAGGTTGAGCATTTCTTTAAGTGCTTCTCTGCCATTCGGTATTCCTCTACAGAGAATTCTCTGTTTAGCTCTGTTCCCCATTTTTTAAGTGGATTACTTGGTTTGCTGCTTTTCAGCTTTTTTAGTTCTTTATATATACTGGATATGAGTCCTCTGTCAGATAAAGGGTTGGTGAAGATTCTTTCCCAATCTGTAGGCAGTCGCTTTGTTTTGGTGATGGTCTCCTTTGCTTTGCAGAAGCTTTTCAGTTTCATGAGGTCCCATTTATTGATTGTTGCTCTTAGAGCCTGTGCTGTGGGTGTTCTGTTCAGGAAGTTTTCTCCTGTACCAATGAGTTCTAGGGTATTCCCCACTTTTTTTTCTAGCCGATTTAATGTGTCAGGTTTTATGTTGAGGTCTTTGATCCACTTGGACTTCAGTTTTGTGCAGGGTGATAAGTATGGATCTATTTTCATTTTTCTACATGTAGACATCCAGTTGGACCAGCACCATTTGTTGAAGATGCTATCTTTTTTCCATTGTATGGTTTTGGCGCCTTTGTCAAAGATCAGGTGTCCATAAGTGTGTGGGTTCATTTCTGGGTCCTCTGTTCAGTTCCATTGATCCACTATTCTGTTATTATGCCAGTACCATGCAGTTTTTAAAACTGTTGCTCTATAGTACAACTTAAGATCAGGGATGGAGATACCTCCAGAAGATCTTTTATTGTAGAGGATTGTTTTAGCAATTCTGGGTTTCTTGTTATTCCATATGAAGTTGAGAATTTTTCTTTCCAGGTCTGTGAAGAATCCTGCCAAGCCATGAACATGGGAGATCTTTCCATCTTCTTATATCTTCTTCTAATTCTTTCTTCAGAGACTTGGAATTTTTTTCATACAAGTCTTTGATTTCCTTGGTTAGGGTTACTCCGAGGTACCTTATGTCATTTGTGGCTATTGTGAAGGGTGTTGTTTCCCTAATTTCTTTCTCAGCCCTTTTGTCTTTTGTATACAGGAGGGCCACTGATTTTTTTGAGTTAATTTTGTATCCGGCCACTTTGCTGAAGGTGTTTATCAGCTGTAGGAGTTCCCTGGTAGAGTTTTTGGGGTCACTCACATATACTATCATATCATCTGCAAATAGTGATAATTTGACTTCTTCCTTTCCAATTTGTATCCCCTTGATCTCCTTCAACTGTCTTATTGTTCTAGCAAGGACTTCCAGAACTATGTTGAAGAGATATGGAGAGAGTGGGCAGCCTTGTCTTGTCCCTGATTTCAGTGGGATTGCTTTAAGTTTCTCTCTGTTCAGTTTGATGTTGGCTATGGGTTTGCTGTATATTGCCTTTACTATGTTTAGATATGTGCCTTGTATCCCTGATCTCTCCAATACTTTAAACATGAATGGATGTTGGATTTTGTCAAATGCTTTTTCAGCATCTAGGGAGATTATCATGTGGTTTTTTTCTTTCAGTTTGTTAATATGGTGGATCACATTGATGGATTTCCGTATATTGAACCACCCCTGCATACCTGGGATGAAGCCTACTTGGTCATGGTGGAGGATATCTTTGATGTGTTCTTGTATTCAGTTTGCAAGTATTTTGTTGAGTATTTTTGCATCAATGTTCAAAAGGGAGATTGGTCTGAAGTTCTCTTTTTTTTGTTGGGTCTTTGTGAGGTTTAGGTACCAAGGTGACTGTGGCTTCATAGAATTTGTTTGGTAATGTTGCTTCTGTTTCAAATTTGTGGAATAGTTTGAAGAGAACTGGAGTTAGCTCTTTTTTGAATGTTTGGTAGAATTCTGCGCTGAAACCATCAGGTCCTGGGCTTTTTTTGGATGGGAGACTTTCGATGACTGCTTCTATTTCCTTGGGGGATATAGGACTATTTAATTTATTTACCTGGTCCTGATTTAGCTTTGGTAAGTGGAATCAATCAAGAAAATTGTCCATTTCATTTAAATTTTCAAATTTTGTGGCATATAGACTTTTGAAGTAAGTCCTAATGATTGTTTGGATTTCCTCAGTGTCTGTAGTTATGTCCCCCTTTTCATTTCTGATTTTGTTGATTTGGATGGTGTCTCGCTGCCTTTTAGTTAGCTTGGCTAAGGGTTTGTCTATCTTGTTGATTTTCTCAAAGAAGCAGCTCTTGGTTTCATTGATTCTTTGAATTGTTTTATTTGTTTCTAATTGATTGATTTCAGCCCTGAGTTTGATTATTTCCAGCCTTCTGCTCCTTCTTGGTGTGTCTGCTTCTTCTTTTTCTAGGGTTTTTAAGTGAGCCATTAAGTTGCTTGAATGCGCTGCCTCAAATTTCTTCTTGAAGGCACTTAGTGCTATGAACTTTCCTCTTAGCACTGCTTTCATTGTGTCCCACAAGTTTGGGTATGTTGTGTCTTCATTTTCATTGTTTTCTAGGAAGATTTTAATTTCTTTCTTTATTTCTTCCCTGACCCAGCTGTCTTTTAGTAGCAAGTTGTTCAGTTTCCATGTATGTGTAGGCTTTTTGCTATTTTTGTTGTTACTGAGGTCCAGCATTATTCCATGGTGATCAGACAGGATACAAGGGATTATTTTGATCTTCTTGTATCTGTTGATGCTCGCTTTGTGACCAACTATGTGGTCTCTTTTGGAGAAGGTTCCATGAGGTGCTGAGAAGAAGGTAAATTCTTTTGTGTTTGGGTGTAAGGTTCTGTAAATGTCTGTTAGGTCCATTTGATTCATGACCTCTGTTAGAGATATTGTTTCTTTGTTTAATTTCTGTTTTGTTGACCTGTCCTTTGTTGAGAGTGGGGTGTTGAAGTCTCCCACTATTAGTGTGTGGGGATCTATGTGTGGTTTAAGTTTTATCAATGTTTCTTTCACAAATGTGGGTGCCCTTGTATTTGGGGCATAGATGTTCAGGATTGTGATGTCTTCTTGGTGGAATTTTCCCTTGATGAGTATGAAGTGTCCTTCCCCATCTCTTTTGATTAATTTTGGTTGAAAGACTATTTTATCAGATATTAAAATGGCTACTCCTGCTTGCTTCTTGCGTACATTTGCTTGAAAAGCCATCTTCCATCCCTTTACCCTCAGGTAATGTCTATCTTTGTGACTTAGGTATGTTTCTTGTATACAACAGATTGCTGGGTTTTGTTTACGTATCCATTCTGTTAGTCTGTGTCTTTTTATTGGAGAATTAAGTCCATTGATATTGAGAGAGATTAATGACCAGTGGCTGTTAGATCCTTTGAATTTGATGTTGGCTGTGGTCATACGGTTGTGTGCTTTGTTGCTTTTTGTTTTACTGTAGTGGGGTTACTTATTTCCTGTGTTTTCTTGAATGTAGCTAGCTTTCTTGGGTTGTATTTTCCCTTCCAGTGTCTTCTGTAATGCTGGATTTGTTTGTAGGTATTGTTGAAATTTGTTTTTGTCATTGAATATCTTGTTTTCTCCGTCTATGAGGACTGAGAGTTTTGCAGGGTATAGTAGCCTGGGCTGACATCTGTGTTCTCTTAGAGTCTGCATGATATCAGTCCAGGGCTTTCTGGCTTTCATAGTCTCTGTTGAAAAGTCAGGTGTGATTCTAATGGGTTTGCCATTATATGTTATTTGGCCTTTTTCTCTTGCAGCTTTTAGTATTTTTTCTTTGTTCTGTATACTTATGGTTTTGATGATTATGTGACGGGAGGATTTTCTTTTCTGGTCTAATTTATTGGGTGTTCTATAGGCCTCTTGTATTCTTATTGGTCTCTCCTTTAAGTTGGGGAAATTTTCTTCAATGATTTTGTTGAAAATATTTTCTGGGCCTTGGTGCAGGGAATCTTCTTTTTCCTCTATTCCTATTATTCTTAGGTTTTGTCTTTTTATGTTGTCTTGAATTTCTTGGATGGTCTGTGTCAGGAATTTTTTAGATTTAACATTTTCTTTGACAGATACATCTATTTCTTCCATTGTATCTTCCACACCTGAGATTCTTTCTTCCATTTCTTGTAGCCTATTGGTTATGCTAACCTCTGTAGTTCCTGCTTTCTTCCCTAAGCTCTTTCTCTCCACAATTTCTTCCATTTGCGTTTTTTTTTAATTTTTCCAATTCCATCTTCAGGTCTTGAGCTATTTTGTTGGCTTCCTTCCCCTGTCTGACTGTATTTTCATGTTTTTCCGTCAATTCCTTCAGCTGTTTGTTTGAACAATCCACTGTTTCTTTTATTTCATTCAATGATTTAAGCATTTCCTCTCTAAAGGCCACAGACTGTTTGGCTGCAGCTTCCCGTATTTCTTCACAAATGGCCATAATCTCCTTGTCTTTAATTTCCTCCATTTCTTTACGGATAGCCATGATCTGTTTGTTTTTATCTTCCTCTAATTCTTTTCGTATTTTATTTGTTTCCTCTGTTATCTTCTTCATGAGCATAGATGTTAGGTCATCTCCTTGAATTTCATTTATGCTGGGGTGTCTTGGGCTATTTGCCCCTGGATAACTGGGTTCTGGAGATGCCATATTGCTCTGGCTTTTGTTGGTTGAACTTTTACGCTGTCCTCTACCCATTGGGCTATCTTAGTTGTTTGAATTTAGTTTCTGGTTGTTCCTGGACTCTTGTAGTGGAGAGAATCCCTTTGGCAGGAAGGTGGTTTTTCCTGAAGGAAGCCTTCCCAGCTTTTTGGGTATAGCCCCAGAACCCAAGAGGTAATCTGTGGCGGGTGAGTACTGCTCTGGTGTCTTGGGGTGCACAGTTCTGCCTGTAAGGTGTATTTGGTACAATGCAGGCCTCTGGGCTGGTGGAGCGTGCGCCCGCCTGCTAGTCTGCGGGAGCTAAGTTTCCAATCACTCTGTGCTCCCTGTTTGGGCCCAGATCTGTGATGGCTGGGCGTACTCACCTGTCTGCGATCTGCAGGCTGCTAGACTTTCCCTAGGTGACCCCAGCAGCACAGTTTCTTCCTTCCCTGTGGGGTCCTCTCTGGGCAGGGGTTCCCAGTCCCTGTTGTACTGGGGCGCACAGCAATCTGCGTGGCAGTAGCTCAGTTGTATTGGCGGTGGGTACCCGCCGTCCTAGAGACCTTCTGGGGAAAAACTGGGTGACCCGTGATCAGTCTGGCAACTTTGCTTCCCCGTGGGGTCCCCCCGCGACTGGGACTCCCAGTCTCAGGTACCCTTGTGCCCACGGATCAGCCTGGGAAAGTGACTGGGACACGCCCACTTGCGGCTCCAGCCCGGAGACACAAAGCCCGCGTTACCTGGGATTTCTTCCGGGTTCTGACTGGGTAGCCGTGAGTGGACCCGACCGATTCCCACGCCGTGGGAGCCTCCCCTCACCTGGGAAACACGATTGATGTAGTTTCAGGGCCCAGAGTTCAGTCTCCTGGTCTCTGCACGGCGAGTGCTTTCCTGCTTCTCAAACGCGGTGCTCTCCCAGCACCGCCATCTTGGCTCCCAACATGAGGTTTTTAACTATGTGAACAAAAATGTTTATTAATACTCTACTTATTCTACAAAAGCTTATTTATCACTTGGTCATCTGTGATAACACTAACCACATACTAAATGTTATGTGGGTGTTTGCGAGTGGAGTTGAATCAGTTTTTGTTTTTGTAAGTTGTAACAGAAACAAGCATAAGTCACATAATGACAAGCATCTGAGACTCAATTGTAGCCCAGCTCTACCTGCAGTCCTAATGGGAGCAGTCACCAGGGACTATCAGGTGAGACCCCGCCCCTAGTCCCTTGCTTGTGGGGTACCTCCAGACACCCAGCAGTGTTGTGATCAGCATGGTGCCTTCTATGCTTCCAGTTCATGGATGCCAGCTCTACCTGCAATCCCAGAGGCAACAGCCATCAGGGACTACAAGAGGCTGGCAACTCTCAGGATCCTCCAAGCCTGCCAGCACCTGGGACAACCAGATGGTTAAAGGCCAGCAAAAGAACACTCTCAACAAAACCCAGGGCAATATGGCACCACCGGAACCCAGCTATCCTATTACACCAAGCCCTGGATATGGCACACGGAAATGTCCTTATATATAATCTTATGAAGATGATAGAGGCATTTAAGGAGGAAATTAATAAATCCCTTAAAGAAATACAGGAAAATACAATCAAACAGGTGAAGGAACTGAATAAATCCCTTAAAGAAATAGAGGAAAATACAATCAAGCAGGAGAAGAAAACAAATAAAACTGCTCAAGACCTGAAATGGAAATAGAACAATAAAAAACACAAACTGGGGCAAAACCTAGGAAAAAGAACAGGAACTACAGGTGCAAGTATCACCAAAAGAATATAAGAGATGGAAGAAAGAATCTCAGGCACAAAGGATACAATAAAAGAAATTGATACATCAGTCAAAGAAAATGCTAAATCTAAAAAGCTTCTAATGTAAAACAACCAGGAAATTTTAGACAATATGAAAAGACTAAACCTAAGAATCACAGGAACAAAAGAAGGAGAAGATTCCCAGCTTAAAGGCCCAGAAATACCTTCAACAAAATCATAGAAAAAAAAATTCCTAACCTAAAAATAGAGATGTCTGTAAAGGTACTAGAAGCCTACAGAACACTAAATAGATTTGACCAAAACCTAAAATCTTCCTGCTACATAATAATCAAAACACTAAATAGACAGAACAACAACAACAACAAAAAAGAATATTAAAAGCCACAAGTAATAAGGGCCAAGTAACATATAAAAACATACCTATTAGAATTAAAAAAGACTTCTCAACAGATACTTCATAAGCCAGAGGGCCTGAACAGATATCATGCAGACCCTAAGGCACCACCGATACCAGCCCAGACTATTATACCCAGCAAAACTTTCATGATAGTCAACATCAAATTAAACGGAAAGAAACTTAAAGCAATTCCACTAAAATCAGGGAAAAGACAAGGCTGCCCACTCTGTATCTTTTCAAAATAGTACTTTAAGTCCTAGACAGACCAATAAGAAAACTAAAGGAGATCAAGAGGATACAAATTAGAAAGGAAGAAGTCAAAGTATCTCTATTAGTGGATATATATGATAATATACATAAGTGACCCCCAAAATTCTACCAGAGAATGCCTATAGCTGATAAACACCTTCAGCAAAGTGGCTGGACACAAAATTAACTCAAAAAAATCAGTACCCTCCTTTATACAAACAATAAACAGACTGAGAAAGAAATCACGGAAGCAACACCCTTCACAATAGTAACAAATCACATAAAATATCTTGGTGTAACACTAACCAAGCAAGCAAAAGACCGGTATGACAAGAACTTCAAGTCTCTGAAGAAAGAAACTGAAGAAGATATCAGAAGATGAAAAAAAAAATCTCCCATGCTCATAAACTGGTAGGATTAACATAGTAAAAATGGCCATTTTACCAAAAGTAATCTACAGATTCAAAGCAATTCCCATCAAAATTCCAACCCAATTCCTTAGAGACCTTGAAAAATAAATTTTCAATTTCATGTGAAAAAATTAAAAACTCAGGATAGCTGAAACAATATTGTTCAATAAAAGAACTTCCGGAGGTACTTCCATCCCTGATTTCAAGTTGTATTGCAAAGAATTTATTGTATAGCAATAAATCTGAATGGCATTGGCATAAAAACAAACAGGTTGATCAATGAAAATGAATCAAAGACACAGAAATAAACCCACACACCCACAGACATTTGATTTTTGACAAAAAAGCCAAAACCATACAATGGAAAAAAGACAGCATCTTCAATAAATGGTGCTGGTCTAACTGGATGTCACATGTAGAAAAACGCAAACAGATCCATATATATCACCCTATACAAAGCTTAAGTCCTAGTGAATCCAAGACCTCAACATAAAACCAGATACACTAAATCCAACAGAAGAGAAAGTGGGGAATAGACTTGAACTCATTGGTACAAAAGACAACTTCCTAAACAGAACAAAAACAGCTCAGGCTCTAAGATCAACAATTAATAAATGGGATGTCATGAAACTGAAAAACTTCTGTAAAGTAAAGGACACTGTCAACAGAACAAAATGACAGCCTACACACCAATCCTACATCTGACAGAGAGATAATATCCAAAATATATAAAGAACTCAAGAAATTAAACACCAACAAACCAAATAATCCAATTTAAAAATGGGGTACAGAGCTAAACAGAGAATTCTCAACTGAGGAATGCCAAATGTCAAGAAGCACTTAAAGAAATCCTTAGTCATCAGGGAAATGCAAATCAAACTGACTCAGATTCCATTTCACACCAATCAGAATGGCTAAGATAAATTAACAAAAAAAAAAAAAAAAAAGAACAAAAAAAAAAAACCCCTCAACTCAAGTGACAACACATGCTGGAGAAAGGGGAACCCTCCTCCATTGCTGGGGGGAATGTAAACCTGTACAATCACTTTGGAAATCAATCTGGCACTTTCTCAGAAAATTGAAAATAACTTTCCCTTATGGCCCAGCTGTACTACTCCTGGGCATATATCCAAAAGATGCTCCACCACACAACAAGACATTTGCTCACCTATGTTCACAGCAGTTTTATTCATAATAACCTGAAACTGAAAACAACACAGATGTCCCTCAATGGAGAAATGGATGCAAAAATTGTGATATGTTTGCACAGTAGAATACTACTCAGCTGTTAAAAACAAGGAAATCATGAAATTTACAGGCAAATGGATGGAACTAGAAAAGATCGTCCTGAGGTAACTCAGACCCAGAAAGACACACATGGTATATACTCACTTATAAGTGGATATTAGACCTATAGTACAAGATAATCATACCACAATCCATAGACCCAAAGAAGCTAAGAAACAAGTAGGGCCCAAGGGAGGATGCTTGAAACCCACTCAGAAGGAGAAATAGAATAGACACTGAAGTGGATGAAGAGAGGGAACTGGGGAGAAGAGGGACTGGGCAGAGGACTGATGGTGGGAATCAGATATGAGGAGAGCGGAGGTGGGAGGTGAGAGGGCCAGGAGAGGGGAAACTGAGGCAGGGTCATCTCTGGGAGAAGCTGGAGACCTGCAACAGGGTAGGCTCCTAGGAAGACATAAGATGACCCTAGCTTAGACTCCTAGCAGTGGGGGACATGAAGACTGAGGTGTACCTCTTCGCCAGGCAGGACTTCCAGTGGAAGAGGGGACATCAGTGCACCCATGAAACCTTCGACCCAAAATTTATCCTGCCTATAAGATGTGTAAGGATAAAGATGGAGCAGAGATTGAGGGAATGGCCAACCAATGGCGGCTACGACCTGAGACCCACCCCATGAGACAGAGCCAACTCCTGACACTATTAATGATTCTCTGCTTTGATTGCAGACAGGAGCCTAGCATAACTGTCCTCTGACAGGCTCTACCAGGCAGCAGATTTAAACAGTTGCTGAGACCCACAGACAAATATTGGGTGGAACTCAGAGAGTCTTGTAGAAGAGTAGAGGGAAGGATAGGACGATCTTTAGGTGCAAGAACTCCACAAACCAACATAGTCAACTAACCTGGGCCCATGGGGGCTCACAGGGACTAAAGCACCAACCAAAGAGTATGCATGGACTGGACCTAGACCCTGTCACATATGTAACCAACAATATGTAAAGTGGAAAAAAAACACAAATAAAAATTTCACAATAAAAAGATTCAATTATATTATAACAGATGGAAAATTTCAATAGAGTGCTCTTAAAATTATAAGCGGTTGGCTAGAAGGGACAGCACACACCTTTAATCCCAGCTTGGGAGGCAGAGGCAGGCAGATCTCTGTGAGTTCATACCAGCTTGGTGTACATCAGGATCAGCTAGGTCAGTTCCAGGTCAGCTAGGGCTACACAGTAAGACCCTGTTTCCATATATATATATACAACCCACGGTCAGCAAGAGACACAAATGCGTTTCCAGTAACCTTCACCCACATGCCAGGCCCTCATGGAGTGTGCACATGGCCAAACTGCAAGTAATGTGTCTACTGGGGAAGTGTGTTAGTCGGGGTGCTCGGGAGGGGCAGAGCCCAAGAAATAAATCCATATTATGAAGAGGGATTCAGTAACTGGCTACCCAAGCAAAATAAAGAGCAAACTCCAACGAAGGGGCTGTTAACTAGCTAAAGCCAATGAGAACAAGAAGTAATTCAAGTGTGTCCTAAAATTTAGTAATACAATTTAAATTATATTTTGAGAAAAAAATAATAGTAAAAAGACATTCTCCTTTCGTAAGACAAACCGTAATAAAGTATGCCTAGTGGTGTTGATGGGGAGAGGGGGAAGAAACTGTCTGGGGCTAGGGATGTGTCTCAGTGGTAAATTGAATGCATGAGGCCCTGGGCTTGCTCCTCAGCCACACACACACACACACACACACACACACACTCACACACTCACACACTCACACACCTACCATATGATCCAGATATAGACCATTCCTAGATGCTTATTTACTCAAAAGAGTGCAAGTCGACACGCCGCAGAGGCAGCTGCACACCAGCGTTCTCCGCAGCCCTGGACAAAACAGCCGAGTTAAAGAACCGCAAGAGGTGTCCATATCCGAGCAGGGAAGGGATGGAGAAAATGCGGATAACACACAGTGGATTTCTTTTTTTTCAGCCAGAAAGGATGGAGTTAGAGGCTGGAGAGATGGCTCAGAGTTTTAGAGGACTGACTGCTCTTGCAAAGGTCCTGAGTTCAATTCCCAGCAACCACATGGCAGCTCACAACCATCTATGATGAGATCTGGTGCCCTCTTCTGGTACGCAGGTGTACGTGCAGACAGAACATTGTATACATACTAAATAAGTAAATATTTAATTTTTTTTATTTAAAAAAAGAATGAAGTTAGGCTGTTTGTAAGAAAATGGCTGTGAATAGAGATAATCATATTAAGTGAATCAAATAAGTCTGAAAAAGGCAAATATTAAATGTTTTGTCTCATTTGTGGGTCCTAGATTTATTTATAGATATATAAAATCATTTACGTACAGATGACATGAACACATGAGTGAACTGGGAGGGGATAAATGAGAAAGAAATGGGTTCCAGGGTATCTGGCTACATATAAGCGAAATGGCTTAAGTTACCAATGACAATAAACTTTTTTAAATTGAAAAGAAAGACAGGAGTATGAGGGAGATAAGCAAGTTTATATTTTGAATTTTATCTTTAATAATTACAAATGTATTTATACGGTATTAAATATAACTTGTACATATAAGTACAGGCAATTATAAATATTGATATATTATAATGTGCACACAAGTTAATTAGATTAAGACAGTTGATATAAAACAGAAATACGAAAACTGGGCTAGCCTCCAAGGCATGCTGGTTTTGACCTAATATTATATCTTTTTGTATGTTCTGTGAACAAAGTAATAAAGTAGATGAAATATACCTTACTGCCTCCCAAATCTTTACCATCCCTCTAGTGTCTCTAGCGTTTTGGCATCCTTAGGGCCTGTCTAACCATGGGGCTTCTGGGGAGCTCTTCTGCCATCAATAGTACCCACACTTTCCAGTTTCTCTTTGCCCAGAAAAGCGGCCTCCCAGCACGCTGCTTCCTGGGACCATGTCTGCCCTGTGGTTGGAGGAGTGCCATCATGGTGGCATGTTGGCTTCGCCTCTAGTCGCACGATGCCTTCCAGCAGACACCTTCCAGAACTTACCTCAGCGGAAGGTGTGTCACGGGCGGAGAGTTACGCTCTACAGTAGTAGTCCTGGCACCTTGACCTTTCTGTTAATGTAGCTTTCGGGTACAGCGGGATCATCTCATCCCCGAGAAGATTCTTCCTTTTACACAGACCATGCGGCCTCCGAGTTCTTCATCCTGACCCAGATGCTCACTGTGGCCTGTGTGAACTCTACCACGCACCTCTCAGCCTCACTGGGATCACCTTCTTAAGCTTCCTAACTTCCACGTGGTCACACTGTCCTTCTCCTTCAGGGACCCCTGTTTCTATAAACTCTTCTCACCCTCCCTACTACCTGCCTCTTGGTCACTTAAAAATTCTTAATTCTGCAATCCTAGAACTCTTTTGGTTTTCAGAACAGAAGGGTCAGATGTTTCCTATTCACTGGTTTTGTTTTGCTGTTTTTCCATAGGGATCTACATAAAGCTTCACCTCATGAGAACAGAAGAGGAAATGGAAAAACTAGTTCTATTAGGGTCAGATATTTTCAAGACAGGCACACTTCTGTATTGTCCAACAACGACTGTTTGCATAATTCCCCTGCATTTGGTAGACTTAAGAAAAGAGTTCTTTGCTTTAAAATTGTATGTACATAGAAATAGGCCATACTTGCCAAAAGGAGGAAAGCCTACACTAATGGACTCTTTCAGTGATTTCCAAGTGTTGGACACTTTCTCCATGCCAACATTAGGGATGAAGATGTTAACATGAGTCTCTGCCCTCCTGGAGTTTCCCCATCTAGACTCCTGAAGCTGGAAGGGTCCTTTAAAAAACTCATCACCATCAACATCATCATCATCATCGTGTGTGTGTGTGTGTGTGTGTGTGTGTGCGCACATGTGTGAGTGTGTGTAGTTTGTAGGTGGGAAGGCATATATGTGGCACAGCATGCATGTGCCAGTCAAAAGATAGCTTTGCGGCGTCCTGAGGATCAAAATCAGGATGTCAGGCTCTTGAAGCCAGCTCTGGCCTTGGAAAAGTCTTTAAAGCCCTAAATTACCTACAAGAGATCATTAACATTTATTTGCTGTCAATCAGTGTTTCACAGCTAGGGTGGAGAAAGGAATTGTGGTTAAATGAACCTTGAAACATAAAATTAAGCAAAGCTAACCCAAGTATTGCCAGGCTGCTCGGACCTCTGCAGGCTAGCACACACCGCACCTCTGAGGGGAGTGACAAAGGATGAGGCAGCATATGATTTGCCTTCTGAACTCACTTCAGCACAAATCTCCCTGAAGTCTGCCCATCGACATCAAACGCTCGCTGAACACACCTCTGTTAATGCTTCCAAGGCCGAGACCCCAGGCCTGGCGTTTCCACAGGCGAGGAAACTGAGGCAGCCAGAACCGCACGAGACAAACTGAGACAAAAACCCAGTCTTGTTATTCCCGTGAGCTTTTGCCCATCCTAGGTATTCCTGTTCTTATTCTCATCTGTCCTTTCCTGGAAAGACAAAAATCAGGGTTCTCCAGCTTGACCCTCTTCTTCTCCTAACAGAAATGTCTTGTCACAGGTTTGCTTTGCTTTTTTTTTTTTTTTTTTTTCTGTGTGCGTTTGGACTGGTAAACTCTTAAAAGGCAAAAATCAGCTTTTGGACGATGAAATAGGACACAACTGGTGGTCAGTAACTGTCTGAAGCCAAAAGATTGGAGTTGATAATTTCCTACGTGCCTGCTCCCTCCAGTTCCTAGAACTTGCTCCCAGTTTCTATGCCATTCCCAACCCAGAACGACTAGGCTAGTCTACAAGAAGAGCATATATATATACACATATTTGTATTTATATATTTATATGTGTATGTATATTTCATATATGTTTTAAATTATGTCCTGTACACTTATGCAAATGGCTTCTTTATCACTATATAATATTCATATAGGATGAGTGAAGCGCTGGACGGAAGACAGAGCACTTGTCTTAGCATAAAGCAACAGGTTGACTATCCTTTTTTTTTTTTAGTGTGAATATGTGATTCTGTATTTAATTTCTAAAACGTGCTTAGGTACAAATTAAGATATATGGGCATGGTTTTATGGAAACTTGTAATAGAAAAAAAAATCCACAGTCAAGAGATAGCGCCAGTCTTCATAAGAAAGTAGAGGCTGCTGTACTACCTTGTGGTAGGCATGCACAAGAGTCAGATATGCACCCCTGCCCTTCAGCACGCCATTACGTAATGACTAAAAGAGCAAAGCACTTTTAAGCGAACATAACTTACACACGGGCAGGGAACCTAGGTCTAGCCCATGCTCTTTGGTTGGTGATTCAGTCTTTGCAATCCCTCACGGGCCTGTGTTAGTTGACTCTGCAGGTCTCCTTGTGTTGTCCTTGACCCTTCCAGCTCCCTCAATCCTTTATCTCACTCTGCCACAGAACTCCCTAAGCTTGGCCTCTTGTGGGTCTCCGCATCTGTTTGCATCCGCTGCTGGATGAAGCATCTCAGAGAACAGCTATGCTAGGTTCCTGTCTGCAACCATTAATAGTGACAGGGGTTGGCTCTCTCTCCCATGGGGTGGGTCTCAGGATGGACCAGTCATTGGTTTGCCGTTTCCTCAATCTCTGCTCCATCCTTGCCCCTACATTTCTTGTAGGCAGGACAAATTTTGGGTCAAAGGTTTTATGGGTGGGTTGGTGTCCCCAGATGTGGAGCATGGTCCACAGCTGGGTCCCCTTACTATGGGAGTAGGGGCTGTCTCTGACTCTGTTGCCTGCCTCTGGACCACTTTCCCCTAGCTGGGCTGCTGTGTCAGTCCTCAGTGGGGAGAAGGCATGCTTAGTCCTGCTGGAACTTGTTGTGTCAGGGTGGGTTGATACCCCTTGGAGGCCTCCCCTTCTCAGAGAAGGAAAGCGGGGACTGGGGGAAGGGGGGTTATGAAGATGGGACTAGGAGGAGAGAAAGAAGGGGCCTGGGATCAGGATATAAAGTGATAAATAAATAAATAAATAAATAAACCAACAAACAAACAAATAAATAAATAAATGAAACATAATTTAGAAAATGTGATTATTTAAGCATATGAGAAGTCAGGTTTTGTCTTCATAATTAAAACATCACATATTGGCCACTTATGAGTACATATGTGACCTGCTCTGTGAATGTCAAATATTTACACGGACCCACACAGGAAAATACCTCACTAATCTATGGAGCAAGTTCTGCTGAGCTAAACTAGGAGGTGTGTGAGAAAATGGCTTTGCTGGGTCTCTGTCCAGCACTTGTTAGAACACGAATGTGATCCTGGGGTATCTGCTCTCCTGGAGTGTACCATTCTGCTCGTGCGAGACTTAACTGCCTCAGTGATGGCAGAAGATCACGGGGGTGAGACGCTCTGACAAGGACGAGCAACAAAAGTCACATCATCGGTTTTGACAACCAGTTCCTTTTCCACAAGTGAGCCACCCAGCAGGTTTGGGGAGTGCCCATCCTTTCGCTTTCTATTCTGTCTATAGTTATCACATTTCACTCAGAAGCAGCACAGCTGCCAAACAAAAGAAACGCACTGTGGACCAAGCCATACACCGTCTTTCACACATTTCACAGAACGTTAATTGCCCTTGACACTGTAGACCTGCATCAATAACACAGCTGATAAGGAGTAGAAAACAGTCATGTTACATGGGATTTCATTCATGTTTGCTAACCGACCCCCAAGGGAAGACGTCCCAAGGCCTAAGAGAAAAGAACAATGTCAGCCCCAAAGATCTAACCAAAATAAATGAGTTGGGTGTTTTGTTTTGTTTGTTTGAGACAAGGTTTCTCTGTGTAGCCTTGGCTGTCCTGGACTAGCTTTGTAGACCAGGCTGGCCTGGAACTCACAGCCATCTGCCTGCCTCTGCCTCTATGAGTGCTGGGGTTAAAAGAATAAGTGAGTTTTAACATGAAGAAATAGTAAAGAAATAAAAGCACTTCTGTATCACAGACTCACTGAAAGACCATTGACATAGCCTACTTACCGAGCGGTCACAGTTTGTGAGTCTAATGCCGTACCAGAAGACACAGACAACTTAAAATTCAGCCAGTAACTACAAGTGGAGAAATCATCACAGAATGCACATGAAAAGTTAACATGGAAATCATAAACTAGAATAAAATGAGATTCTGGGTGAACAGAAAACACACAGAGCTTCAGAGAGAAGCAACAATTTCTCCGAGTTCTTGAGCTGGATCCTAAAGATGGACAGGAACTGGGTAGATGGCCTGGCAGGGAAGGGAGTCATTGGAGGGGCGCATTTTAGTGGGCAGTGGCTCAGTGATGGCTCAGTGCAGGTGACGGCTCAGTGCGGGTGACGGCTCAGTGCAGGTGACGGCTCAGCGGGGGTGACGGCTCAGTGCGGGTGATGGCTCAGTGGGGTGGGGGTGGTAGTGAGTTAAGACCCTTCCAGAGGACCTGGGTTCAATTCCTAGCACCTACATGGTGGCTCACAACTATCTCTAACTCTAGTCTCAGGGGATTTAAAGCCCTCTCTGGCCTCCACAGGCACCAAACATGCAAATACATATACATGTAGGCATAACACCCCACACACATAAAATAATTTAAGTTTTTTAGTTAATAAAATAAATTCTTTAAAAGAAAAACATTTTGGGTGAGAGAAATAGCAGCTAATGACGAAGAGGATGCCTGGCTGGATAGGCCCTTTGAAGGTGATGAGACATTTGAGACCCCACAGCCCACAAGGACATCCGTTTCTCTGAATGTAGTTACACTACAATGTTCTACAAGTGAGCTCTAGTCTTTGCTATTTATCCTCTCTGCGGCGTTCGTGGCAGGACGAATGATCCAGGTGAGCAGAAATGTGTCGCCAAAGAACAAAGTTTTTGTGCTAGAACCACAAGTTGGCAGAAGAGGCCGAGCCCTTGTTGCCAGTCTCCCACCTCCTCCTGGCTGCGCTTCCTGTCCTGACCTCAGGGCCAGAGCCTGCGTCTTCTCCTCAGGAAACAGGATCCAGAATATTTGTCACAGCAGACTAGAGATGACAGCTTCTGGAAAAAAAAGTACTCAGAGTAGGAAATGTAGCTCTTACAGGGTTCCAGAGGCAAGCCCACAAGGTCCCAGGGACGCCACACTGCAAGGACACTTAGAAAATCAACTGCTGCGCATCATTCTCTTCCCTTGTTCCCTGTGCATCTCTTGACTCCTGGAGCTTCTCCACTGCGTAACCTCCATATTGACTTAGTCGCCTGGGTTCTCTCTTTTACACTCTATTAATATCTGCATTTTGAAGATCCAAAATGTATAAAACTATTTAATGGTGTGTGAATCCTTACTCTTGACATAAACCCAATCACAGTTTTATAGCATAGCTGATGGCAAATTACATCCCACAGACTAAATCTGACCCACCACCTATTTTTGTAAACAGGGTTTTAGTGGAGCACAGGCATGCCCATTTGTCTAAGTATTGTCTGCGAATGCATTTGAGCTACAGTGGCAGGGTTCAGTGGTTGTGACAGAGAACAGATGGCCTACAAAGCCTTGAATTATTTGTACCCTGGGCCTTTGTAAAAAAAAAAAAAAAACTGCTAACCATCTCATCCTAGAGACACATACCAAGTTTATCACAGCAATTGGGTCCAAACTTAGAGACGAGGTCACACAATCTGTCCAAGTCCAGGCTGTATCACCCCCCCCCAAAAAAATAGCAATAATAATTCTTGCTTCATATAGGTCATGAATGATACTGTGGTAAGAAATAAGTGAAATGATAAACTGAAGATATGCCGCAGGGTCTCTAAATTCTGCAGAAACTCCTCTTCAAGTAAAATAAGAAAGTTGTCCTGTGAGCTATATTCTCATCCGTTCTACTCTTCAAATAGCTCCTGAACATTCGTCTGGCCTTAGCTTGACTTTTCCCTCCTTGGTATTTTCCCAATAAATTCAAAGAAACTAAACTCCGTAATTCCATTAACAAGCAGCAAAGCTTTACAAAGGAGAAAGCAAGGCGGCTACCGCAGGACGACCGACGTGGTAAGATTCAGGAGTGAAACAAAGATGTGCTCGGATGTTTGAAGTCCAGTAAGACCTTGAAGACAGTGGCCGGGAGGTTCTATTTGATCTGATGAATAATGGGAAGCTCCCGGAGGACTAAGGAGCAAGGCTAACAAGGCAGGTGCAGAAAAGCATTGCGGCTGTGGAGCGGAAGCACCCCCTCCCCAGGCTCCTCCCTCCCCCCGAAGGGCTTTGGCTCTTTACAGGGTTTCCAACCAGGCTCCATTTTGACAATGGGATCAGTCTAAAAAGTTACCTTTCATGGTCTTTCCCCATCCCTCACCCTCTGGTTTCCTCTGTGATTAACAGCCTGGCTTGGGGCCTGACAGTGAGCTGTAGCCTCCAACTCAAAGGAAGCTCAGCCAGAATGACCTTGTTAAGCTCGCTGTGGAGAGCTCTGTGCCTGTGAGTGAGCATCTTAGAGATTTACGGCCGTGAACCTGGGCTCCGGTTACTTGGTGACTGCGCTGATTTTTCCATTGAGCAATAAGACAGAACAAGAGCAGAGCTTCTCAAGGTTAGCAGCCTTCTGAAGTCCGCCCAGTGCCACAACACTCTTCCTAATGGTATACAGACGAGATTTATTGAGATGTTTTTGCAGACCAGGAAATTGCTAAATGATTTTGTCGTTGACAAAGGAGCAAACGTCACTGCCCAGTTTCTCTGGGGCTTTCTCCACCTCGTTACCTCGAAGGATGACAATAGTCTGATTCCTTGTTCGGTTGTCAGGTGGGAGGGCAACCCAGATGATATTAAAACTTCACTGTTTTCACCTTCAGGGGTTATTGACGGCAACTTTAGCACATATTTGGGTCACGACTTTTTTGTAGCCTTTTTTGTAGGATTCATTTAGAGTGCTGCTGGGCTGGACATTCAGCCCTTCTACAATGTCAGAAGTAACCTTCTTTCTACTATTTTTTTATACATGTCAAAACTATTAATCAAAAGTGTGCTTTCTAAAGAATGGAAAGGTGTGGGTTTGTCAATTCTAATTTCCATTGAGAATCTACCATCCATTCTTCCTTCTAGTCAGGGAATTTCCAAACCAAATCATGCCTCGTCCACTATTTATGTCCAACCCGGGCATAAAATTCTTTTTTATAAAGCATGAGATCTTAAAAATTGCCAAAACGAACGCCCAGGAAAGCCTGCTGCTTGCCACCTTTCTTCCACATTAGAGGTTAGAACTGATACGGGACAAAGCAATGGAGAAATGTTGCCCACAGTGACTCTTTTTTAATGAAAAATTGCCAGGGGTGGGGGTGGAAGATGAGAAATTAGAAATGCACCATTTTTAGTAATTGCTGGCTGTGTTTGGCATCTCCTAAGTGATTTCTAAAATTATTAACACTTTACTATAATTTTATTCAGTGTGGCATTTGGTGCCTACCGTGGCCAGGGAAGTGCTCCTAAACTAGAAAAAGATCTTTGGGTCTTAGAAAAGGGGTTTAAGGTACAGATCCCAACTGCTTTGAATAATGATAATAAAAGTCTGAATGTCAATTACAGCCCTCTGGAAGCTCTACAGCACAAAGCTGTTCCTCATCCTTTGCGAACTAAAAGCAAAACTAGAATGTTGCACATGGAAATGTGAAACAACCTTACACCTATCAGCATCAGTTAATGGAACCAAAGCAGCGATGGCAGTTCCCACACTTGCACTTTCTCAGTACGAAAGCACCAGCCTGCCTTCCTGTGTCCTCACTGCTCCCTCTGTCTCTGTATGGACTCCCAGCCCCACCCACACCCACACTCTGTGGTTGTGAGCTGTCTCCCAAGCTGCACTCCCTTCCTTTTCCCAAGTCACTGTTACAGGAATTGTTGCAAGATTAATTCTCTCGTATTATATTTCACTCAACAGAAGAGAGTCTCAAGAGTCTGTGCTTCTGGGACAAGAATCTGCAAAATATTATGTTCTTTAGAAAGAATATTCTAAGGAGATTTAGGGTTGATAAAAAAATAGTACATATATGTGTGTGTGTGTGTGCGTACACACACACACGCACACACACGATCAGCAGCCACAGAGTCTGAATTTCTATTTATCCATCTAGCAGCTAAAGACTCACTATTCTGTGCAAATAACCAACCAACCTACAGAAATATTTTGGGTGACTGGGATAATGTGAACTGCATTTTCCCAGTAGTTTCTTGCTCGTTCTTGAATTGTTATAAATTATAATTTATAACCTGTTGCCTTCAAAACACTTCTGTGAGACTGTGTCACACTGTGAAAAGCTAAAAGAGTGGTGATCGTGATACGCAAACTAACCTCATAACCTGATATGCCAGAAGTCATTCTCTAAATCGATAGGGATTAATTTTTTAGTGATTTTTTAAACTTACAGAGAAATCGAGTTTTTTAAGTCTGCTTTAAGCAATTTTTGCTGGTATGAAAGTGTTGCGTTTTCCAGAATTGGGGCGATGTTTGATGTGGGCCCTTGGAAGCAGATGCTAACTCAGCCCTTCCCCAGCTCTGCGATCCTGGCTACATGAGTCCCTTTCCCCTCCTGGTCTTGGTTTTCTCTTCTCTAGAAGAATAACAATAGACCACATATCCAAAGGGGCATGAGCATACATGAAGTGACAAGGTTAAGTGTGTTCTGCTTCCATAGAGTCTGCAGAAGTGTGGGGTTCAACTTCAAGTCGAACCTTAGAGGGCTAAAAAAAAAAAAAAAAAGCTCTGCACGATAAACCTAATCTGAGATTCTGATCCTTTGCATGAGTTTGCTCTGCTTGAGGCCATTTGCATTAAACTAAGAGAAATAAGAGGTTGCTGCAGCCTGCACAGGAGCAGGGAATTGAAGACATCTGGTTTTCTACCCAGTCTTGTTAACTGAGCCTTTTGATCTGTCCTGAAGAGATGGGATTAAAGGGGAAAGTCGTAATGAAATGGAGAGACAGACCCTGGGCCAAGACAGGACTGTCCTCAGCAGTGGGGAACAGTGAGGGACACAGCAGAACATGGGATGGTCACAGCCAGGAACAGACCACCACAGAAGCCAAGGCTGTCCCTTTTTAGGATTTGCATTCATGCCGTCTGATCAAATGCGAGGCAGCCTGGGAACTGCAGGGCTGTAAAGCGACTCTGCAGGGCTTGGTGTTCCGGTATGAGTGAGTAACTGTGCCGGGGTACAGCGGCAGAATGCAGGGACTAATCCTACGTACCTCATGGGTTGTGGAACCTGAGGAGAAGGAAGCTATGTCCATCCCTGTGTCACAAACTGTGGCTGCAAATAGAGCCCATTCCGAGGGCTTTTCACTCCCCTTGAGGAAAGAAAAGAAACAAGAATTTGGGGTATGGGTGTGGGTGTGCTGAGAGGTAAAGAGAGGGTGAGGCCAAGAAAGAACATAGGGAAGGACGAGGACAGATTTGTTAACCACGAAGGCACCTGAGATGATTCTCCCACATCCAGCCCTGAAAGAGTTCAAGGCCAGAAAAATAAAGCACCTGTCAGATGCCAACTGATTAAAACTCCAGAAGAAGAAGGAAAAAAACAAACAAACAAACAGCAAATGCCTTAATTTACTTATTCAGAGACTCCTTTTTTATAATCAAACACAAGAAGAGAAAGTTTTAAGTAGGTACCTGAGTCATAAGACATATGGGATGTTTCGTGTGCAGCTTAATTCTTCAAAGAGAAAATTCCAAATAATGTACAATGCAATTTTTACAGGTTTCCAGTTGGAGGACGCCTTGGATCTCAAAAACAACAGTATACAGACTACAGCTTCTTAAAAATGCATCCATATGAAGCTTCCCCGGACAGTAATTACTACAATTCTGTATGTGTGGCTTTAGACTTCAAATGAGTCAACTGTTTTTAGATCCTTTAGTCTCTTCCTGTGACTACCACTTTGCTGAGACAAACACGAGTCTTGGAAAATGGCAGAACCTTCCCTCACGCTGCCCGGACAAGTGGAGCACAGTTGCCACCGTCTCTTCTCCTCCAAAGGCAAGTCCTAATGTATGCTTCAAAGACAGTATCTCCAGTACTTTAGAATTTCCCACAAATTGTCACACTTCTTCAGGTAAAAGAAGTGTGTGTAGAGTTTCTCACAAAGAGAACTAAAGGTTTGTATATCGTCTTCTCTAATAGATCTGATACTTTGAAACTCACCAATACTCTGTCTCCTTCTTTTATATCAAGTCTTAAAATAGAGCAGATTAATATTTTTCAATCTATGTTGGAGTGATTTAATTTAATAGCTTCTACTAAGTGACAAAAGAAAAAAAGGAAATTTGTCTCTCCTAGCACAAAAATGAGGAAGCCAAAGCCACGATGTCCAACCAGGTTTTCATCTTTATCCCTCCATGCATGTCAAAGGCACCTTAGCTGGCTCACGGTTGCACAGGTCTCCACGGTGAACGGATCCCTGAAGCTCTTAGAAAGCCTTTGTCAAATTAAGCTTTGAGCTGGGTTTTTAAAGCTATTAGAAGCCATCTGGCTCATAGCATGCTCTTCTCCGCTCGGGGGGAGAGGGTAATCTCTCTCAGTTCTGTTTAGATTGAGTGGCCAGGCGTGGTATGACATTGGTAAACTCATTTACAGGGCAATATTTACGATTTAAAGCACAGATCTCATAACTAATAGAGTTGGTGAGCTATATTAAGTGGCGGCAAATTTAGATTGAAGTTTAGGTTCCTTCTTAAAGTTGTCAAAGCTGGTCCTCTGGACCATGGGCTACTTGTGAGACAATGAGCCAAAGTCAATCCTTCCTTTTTGGTTGTTTTAATCAGGAATTCTGTCCCGTTGATCAGCAAGTGATGAGCACAAACATCCTGTCTATGTCTAACGCTAACATTTGCTGTCTGGATTTAGGTTCTCAACGTCCAGCACATATGTATTTAGAATTCTTTATTGATTTGAAACTTTTTTACTATTTTTTGGTTAGCTCATAAAGAAGCAGGTTTTCTGACAGCATTTTTATAGATTTGATTGGCCCTGCCCAACCCCCACCTCCTGCTTAAACTTTTCACTCCTTGTAGTGCCCTCCCCTGCTTCCAGTCACACCCCTTTCACTCCTCTCCTGTCTCTTTCTAGTCACCTGGCCCCACACACACGCAGATAAGTACAAATATACAAAAGCAGGCGTTAGAAGCCAAAATCCACATATGAGCAGCAACAGCAAGTGACATTTGTCTTTTTGAGTCTAAGTTACCTCACTTAATACAATATGTTCAGGTTCCATACATTTTTTGAAACTTTCATATTTTCATTTTCTTTCCAACCTAATAAAATTCATCGTGTGTAACATATTTTCATTATCCCAGATTGACTCGTGTGTAGCTGCGTAAGGTCACGTACCTAAAGTTGTTTTTGTAGGATGTAAACATAGCCATCCCTTCTTTCGGCTACAATTTGGGTAGAATTTATTTTCCTATCATTGTACTACCACACACTTATGGGTTTAAAGCTAAAATATAATCTCTTGGGCTGGATGTGTGTATATGAGTGCCCATGCGTGTGTCTGTGCATGTACGTATTTGTGGGCACACATATTTGTGTCCATACATATAGAAGCTAGAGAGCAACCTTCAGTGCTGTTCTTCAGAGTCCATCCACTTGTTGTTGGTTTTGTTTGTTTGTTTGTTTGTTTGTTTGTTTGTTTGTTTGTTTTAAAGCAGGGTCTCTCACTGGACTGGAATTTGCTAAGTAGCCTTCATTGGCTGGCCAGTCAGTCCTAGATATGGAATTACAAGAGTGGCCACATCCCGCTTTTTTTTTTTTTTTTACACGAGTTTCACAATCCAGGAAAGGTTTTCATAATTAAAATGCAAACACTGTACCAAATGAACCATATCCCTGTCTATTCAGTCTGAGATTTTTAAGTTATCACTGAATGTTTATCTACTACAAATAAATGCTTTGACTACCAAAAAAGTGGGAATAGGGCTGAGTAGGTAGCATTTTAGATATAAGTGAAGGCAACTCTAGCAAGAAAATAAGTTCATAAGGACTGGAGAGATGGCTCAGAGGTTAAGAGCACTGCTTGCTCTTCCAGAGGTCCTGAGTTCAATTCCCAGCAACCACATGGTGGCTCATAACTATCTATAATGAAATCTGGTGCCCTCTTCTGGCATGCAGGTGTACATGCAGGCATAGCGTTGTATTAATAAATAAATAAATCTTTAAAAAAATAAGTTTGTAAGCATGGTGTTTGAGCAGACAGAAAGCGTGTGTGCACGCGCGCGCGCGCGCGCGCGCGTGTGTGTGTGTGTGTGTGTGTGTGTGTGTGTGTGTGTGTATACAAGCTTCTGCAATAGTAAAGAAGAGATACAATGGTATGACACTGAGAAACCCAGATGGTACTTCTGCATCAGCCCTGAGAGTTCTGAGGTCACAGGAGAGTTCCACCTCCCATCCCCACCCTACCCCTGTCCCCCCGGATCTACTGGAGGATTTTTCCAACCAGAAAGTTACAAGGATGCAGATATCTTTTACCTTGATCTATTTAAGAACAGAGTAAATTGCACACCTGCCAACCTTTGAATAACAGTTAGCTTCACTGTAATTTACTTAAACAACAACAACAACAAAATGTTTTTACAAACAGGTCCACTAGAAAGATGGCAGGATTCATAGCCAGGAAATCAGACACTGAACCCAGCTCTGCAATGCATGAATTCTTTGGCCACATCAGAAAGCTCAGAGAGATGAAGCGACCTGCTCAGAACAGCACACTACTGTAGAGACAAAATCTATGCCTAGAAAACTGAGCCCACTTTCTGAGTTTTCATGGATTTCCGTGCTTTCTAAACCGTCATTGTTTTGAGATATTGGCTAAGAGGGCACTAACGTTAAAATAGAAATCCACAGCGCCTGTCACTGGCCCTCGGGCTGGCGTGACACCGAAGAATTTAAAGGGGCCGCTATCTGGGTGAGATATCATTTTGCAGAAAAATGTATATATTATCACTGTGCCTCCGCAGCACAGCCTGAAACTTCTCAGCTCACTTTTTAACTGTGGTCCCATGGCTGACACACATGTTATTGCTCCCCAATTACAATGTTTTGTGCTTGGAGGCATCTTGTCCTCTGTAATATATCACTGGCCAGAGCCCCGGTGCTAAGCATTAGCTAGTAATTTATGGCCATACCTTCTGAGGCAGAGAGGGCAGCCATAGCTCACTTTGGACTTAGGAAAGCACTCCAGGTTTTTCCCTCAGCTCCTTTTTCTCTCCCTCTCTCTTCTCTTTCTGCATTTACTCATTACTGTATCTTTTCAATTTAAAGATGGTCTGGATCCTGCCATGTAAATCAAAGAAGAGAGGCCCTGGCTAAGCTGTGTAGCCTGGGTCACCTGGAACCCATTATGATACAGAATCATAAACACCTCCATTTTCCCTTTAGAGAGAGACCAGAACCACTGAAGTTAAGCTACCTGCATAAGAGCTGAGTGCCATCAGCTGTACTTAATCTTTAAATGTCCAACCCACTGATAACCTTTGCTTTGCTTTGATAACTGTGAAATAAATTCTCACTGCATTGGATCCCAGCACTCTGGCTTCTAGTCCAGGCTGAAGTGCAGATGTCGTGGAATCTTGGACAGGACAGCCATCCCTGGAGACCTCTGGGTCCAGTTACTGGCTCTCAGGCACTTAATTTCTAAGCCCTTCTACTACTGACACTAAATTTCTTTAGAGAATGACATTCATGAATTACCAATCGTTATGCATTCTGTGGAGGGAAACCCATTTGGAGGTTGGGGAAAGGAAGAAAAAGTTCATAAGTATATGATACTAGCTGGAATCTGAAGGGTAAATAGGAAATACCCATGGGGGAGGAAGAAAGCTGATTCCTAGGACGTAGTAGGAGGTCTGAATCATGGCTCGATGCCGGGTGGCAGCAAGAAGCCAAATCAAAGCTGACTTTGGGATTCTGCACTGAACAGGTAGATGCTATTGTCTGAAGTGCCAGCTAACGTATTTGGGGAGCAATAGGGTTGGACATTCCTTCATTTTTTTTTCCACAGTCACTTATTGATCCTAAATGTCGGGTCCTGCTCCAAGCAACAGATCAATAAAAATGGTACTCAATCAACAAAACGGTAATAATATCTGCCACATTTAGTCTACACTCTAGTGGGGGGAATTAGAAAGAACTTTTTAATACATATTAGAACATCCGTAAATGTTACAAAGCCATGGGGGGGGGGGTGCTGGAGGAATGAGCCGCAGTTTTATACGGAGTTGTGAGTGTAAAGCCTCAGAAAAGTTAGTATCTGACCAGCATTCAAGGATGTGAGGGAGTATGTATGTCTGGAGAGAAATAAAAAAATTGCAGACACCTCTGCATTGAGGGCAGGTCTGGTGTGGCTAAAGCGCTCCATGTCAGGGGACGAGGGGGAGGGAACAAGGTCAGGGAGTGAAGGATTGATGCAGATAATAGTCTTGCGGGCATTGTGATGCCTGTAGTTTTTGCTTAGAACAAGATAGCTAGACATTGAAGAATTTTACGTAGAAAACCATAAATTTAAAACGTCACTCTAACCAGGTTCATCTTTAAAATCACATTAAAATCGTCCATCCAAGGTCAGTTTTGAGCACGCTGGTGCTGAACTGTGGCACTCAGACAGGTTATGCAAAGAGAGCTGGATACCTCAGACACGGTCTGTAGAGAGATGTGTTCATAGCTACCAATAGGTCAGTGCGGGTAACATATCCAGCAGTCGTCGGGATCACGGCAGCAACAAGAAGTGTGTTTATGCTGTGAAGCAAGTGGTCCTGAGGTGGCAGCATGGAGATGTCAGGGTAGAGAGGACTTGGGGAACAAAGAAGGGAAGAGTCTCAGGGAAGAGCCCTGAGAAGAGCCGGGATTAATCAACCAAGGAATGCCAAGAAATCATACAAGAGCAGAAAGGAGTTATTTGAATGAAGGAGCATGAAGAACACTGATGGCACTAGCAAAAGCAGCACCAGTGAAGTGATGATGGCGATAACAGAAAAGAAAGTAAACAAGTTGGCAAAATAGGCACAGAAGTTGGGCCTGAGGGAGAAAAGGAACATCATAGAAGCTGAAGGGAAGAGGTTTTGTCAGATGAAAGAGAATCCAGCATGAATGATATGTCGGTGAAAACAGTGTACTGTGGGAGAGAAGAAAGTCCAAGAAAGAAGGAAACTTAGATGAAGTGAAACCCCACGGTTAGTTGGAAAGGATGAGACCTAGGGAGAGTGAGTGTGCGTGCGTGCGTGTGCGTGTGCGTGCGTGTGTGTGTGCATGTGCGTGTGAAGCAGGTAGCAGGTGTAGCTGGAAGAATGGGCACTCAAAGGATGGCCAACTCAGAAATGGAAAAGTTGCTGCTACCTGGCAACCATGAAAGGCTGTTTTACCAACACATGTGACTTAGTGTGCGAAATGGCATCTCCTTCGGGTAGAAAGGGGGGGACTATTTAGGGTAGTCACTGGCATGGGATACAGACATCAGTTGTTTAAAGACGGGCCTGTCCTTAGACGGGTCTTCCTTTTGCTTATAAAATATCAATTGTCTATCTCACCTAATACAACCTAATATCAGGGAATAAAAATAACTTCTATCCCATCGTTTTCATAATTATTATTTCAGTTGAACATCTATTTTGAAGTTGTATTTCTGCAAGAACTCATGTTACATGATAAAAATGTATTGTACGTTGAGATATTATCTGGCAAGTGTATGGAACATAACTTTTGAAATTTTTCTTACACTTAACAAATTCTGAAATAAACTAATTGTCTTTACACTTATTAATATACTGCATGTGTGTGAGTGGGGAAATCCATGCCGTGGCGCACGCATTGAGATCGGAAAACAGTGTGAGGGATTGGTTCTCTCCATCTATCACATGGGTGCCAGGCCGGGGGGCAAGCACCTTCCCCCACTGAGCCCTCCCTCCACCCCCGCACTGAAAGATCTTTACAGGAAGTTTAGATTAATCTTTTTATGTGCGTGAATATGTGTAAACGTGTGTATGTTTCCGTGCGTGTGCAACTGTTAGAGATAAGTTCCTTTACCTAATAACAGTAAATTCATTCTATCGTAAGTGAATTTTTAACATAAACTGACATCCCAACGAGCCATGAAAATATGAAATATGGTAAACTAGAAGGCTCAATTTTGTCCCATGTTGCTACTTTATTTTCAGCTATTATAAGGTTACCATAATTACTCGCATTTTACATTTTTTAATTTAATTTTATTTTTTTTATTATTAGTTACATTTTATTAACTCTGTATCCTGCTCCCTTATTCCTTCACAATCCCACCCTCCCTCTGTCATCTCCTCCCTGCCCCTTTCCAAGTCCACTGATTGGGGAGAAACTCCTCCCCTTTCATCTGACCCTGTTTTATCAGGTATCTTCAGGACTGGCTGCAAAGTCCTCCTCTGTGGCCTAGCAAGATTGCTCCTCCCTTGAGGGGTGGGGAAGTCAAAGAGTTGAGTTCCTGTCAGAAATAGTCCCTGTTCCCCTTATTATGGGAAACCAATTGGTTACTGAGCTACCATGGGCCACATCCGAGCAGAGGTTCTAGGTTATATCCATTCATGGTCTTTGGTTGAGTGTCAGTCTCAGAAAAGACCCTGTGCCCAGATATGTTTGGTCCTTGTGGAGCTCCTATCCTTTCCAGCATTTTACCTTTTTATCTCAGAAGATGCTGATGAAATTACATAACACAGATCAAGATTTAGTCCCAAACTACTTCAACACTCACCAAAACTAAGGATATTTTAAAAAATCCTTTGTGTGTTTTACTTACATATAAAAGATCTGAAGTGTGAAAAAGTGTTCTGGAAAAAATGGACAGTGTCATTAGCTGCTTTGTAGCTAGCTGGGAGCCCAGTGTAAAGAAGGCAGATCAATGGAAGGGAGAATTCTAACTTGTCTCTAGTAGAGAAAATGTGTTAAATGCTGTGAGATTATGATCTCCACATTTATCTGACAAAAGCTCTGGAACAAATCTCTGAAACTTGCTCTGTAGACCAGGCTGGTCCCAGACCCACAGAGATATGCCTGCCTCCGCCTCTGTACTGGGATTAAAGGCGTGCAGCCCCACCGGGCAGCGGCTTCTTCTTTTTCATCTTTTTACTCTGCCAGAGTCCCGCCCAAGGGATGCCACTGCCTGCATTCCAGGTGCCTCCTCCTCCAGCCAGTCCTTTCTGGAAATTCCCTCACCATACAATTACAGATCCCCACCAGTGTCCTAGAAAATTCCATCCAGTCAGGTTGAAAAAGAAGATGAATTGAACCGGAGAGACGGCCCAGTGGTTAAGAGCTCTCACTGTTCTTCCAGAGATCTGGCTTCAATCCCCAGCATAAACATGGCAGCTCTCAATCATCTATGACTGTAGTCCCATGAGATCTCAGTCTCTTTCTTGGTATGCAAACATACAAGTAGACAAAACATCCATACACATAAAATAAGTCTTTTTTAAAAAGAAAATAAAGATTAATCATGGACTTGAGTATTCATTGTCTCCTATTTGTCCATTCATTCGTTCTCTTGCAGCTAGGGGCAACCAATGAGACATAAGTAGACGTGTATTTAAAAAAAAGTGCATTTAATTGTCAGAGACAAATCTCTCTCATTCTAGTCTCAAGCTACTGCATTTAGCAATTAAAAAATAAGGGTTGCTTAAAGCCAGGCAAGGTGGTATAACCTTTCAATCCCAGCACTTGGGAAGCAAAGGCAGGTGGATCTCTGTGAGTCCCAGGCCAACCTGGTTTACAGTGAGTTCTAGGACAGCCAGAGAGAGCTATGTGGCAAAACTGTCTCAAAAAAACAAAAATAAATAAATAAATAAAGGTTGTTTAGTTTTATTCAAATTTCAAATAAACAGTAATTTTTAGCATAAACATGCACATGATTTTGAACACACTAATACTAAAAGAAAATAATCTGTTGCAATCTAAAATTCATTTTTAACTGGGAACCTGTACTTCATCTATTTCATCATGTGTCTAGGAATGCTGTATAAACACCCAAGAAGCCGGCGTAAAGAGACGTTAAAGCCACAGGCCCGTGAAATACATCTAGTTATGGAAGACCCAGAGTGCACATGGGCCCCAGCATCTATTCACATCCTCTGAGTCACTGTTATTGAAATTGGATGCATTTAGCCAAACTGTTAACTTGCATTTTCACATTCTGGGTTCTCTCTCTACCTCCTCTATGCTTCCTTTTTTTCTCTTTCATCCTAATCATCTGCATTTTATGTTAGTTTTGCCCATTTATAAAGATTAAAAGGGTCAGTAAATAATACACAATAACTTGTCCCCTTTCTGAATCTTCAGAAATAGCTAGAACTAAGGAGGGAAATGAAGGCATAGGACCTACAAACCTCTGAGAAATGAGTGACTGAAAGTCTCCCAAAGGACCACAAAGCGAAGCGATGCAGAGATTCCCTTCAAAGAACCAGCACACTGTGTGAGAGGCTTGCTTAGGGAGGCAGAGACAGGGTCTTCAGGGAGCTCCAAACAAGGCAAGCATTTTATTTATTTGTGTATTTATACATTATAGAAACCCCATACTAACCTCATGATGCTATACTAGTAACTTTATTTTCATATAAGAAAAACAAAGACCAAAAAGGAAAAGAAACCTCTTCCAAATTAAAAATCGTGCAAAATGTACAGCAGGAATTTGAATTGAGATTTCCTCCAAAGTACAGATTTTTTTTTTACTTCCAATTCTTTGTAATCCATACTATAAAACTGTGCATTTAAATAAATTATGATACTTGTGGTGGTTTGAATAGGAATGGTCCCCAAAGAAGGTGTGGCCTTGTTGGAGTGGGTGTGGCCTTGTTGGAGTGGGTGTGGCCTTGTTGGAGTAGGTCTGGCCTTGTTGGAGGAGTGTGTCACTGTGGGGATGGGCTCTGAGGTCTCCTATGCTCCTTCAAGTTATACCCAGTGTGGTACACAGTTCTCTTCTGCTGCATTCAGATCAAGATGTTGAACTCCCGGCTCCTTCTCCAGCACCATGTCTGTCTGCATGCTCCCTGCCATGATGATACTGGACTAAAGCTCTGAAACTATAAGCCAACCCCAACTAAATATTTTCCTTTGTAAGTTGCCATGGTCCTGGTGTCTCTTCACAGCAATAGAACCGCTCACAGCACAAAGCCAGCGCCAGCTTCCCATCGGGTTGGCTGCTACTCCTCTCTCTCCTTGAGAGGGAAAGCTGTTTTAGAGGGAGTAGCCTGCACCATCACAGAGACCTGGGGAAAAATTCAGGCTTAACCCCAGGTGACCTGAGCAGCCAGTACTGGATCCTCTCAACTTAGAGGTAAACGTTCTATGTGAGGCCCCAGCACATCACAGACAGCGCACAGCCCGCCACAGACCCACTTTCCTGTGGCAAACTCATCTGCAGGATGCAGCTTTAGCATTCTCTCCACACCGCCTGGACCACAGACACAGGCCGCGATGGTTAAGATGATGAAGAGCTCCCTCTGAAGATTTGCTGAATCACAGGAAACACACAAACCAAGCAGGAAAAATGTGCCTTGGACTTTTCCACGTAGTTCACCTACTGCAACTGGGGGTGATTCGTTTTCCATGAATAGGGCACCCAAGGAGAATGGCTAATAACAGACTGATCCAGAATTGAGAAAGAATAGCATGGCATCTTGCCCCAGTCATGAATAGATGACATAACAAAGAAAGAGGAAAAAGAAACAAGGAGCCCAGGAGTAATAGGGAGACCAGGGCTCAACAGCCAGGCGTCTGGTAAGCAGCAAGTGTGGGAACCTTGCCCTGCCTCTGGGACACGTATTGTTGTCCAACAATGGCACGGTGACTGATGTTGCAAAGTCTCCATTTCAAAGGAGAAACCAGCAGAGGTGTTCTGCTCCTCCTCTCCCTCTGGGAAATCTGGAGAGTGCCAGCCAGCTTGCATCATTGTTAAAGACATGGAAAAATTAAAAAGCAGTAAACCCTGCGTTTATAGTGGGCAGGGAAGACGGAAGACGGAGTCTTGTCGGGTGCTAGATTGTAAAATGTAATCTTGATTGAGACCCCACAGGACAGCAGCGGGGTCTCAGCTCAGCAACCAAATTAAAATGAGCCTCATCTCTCTGGATGACAAGGTTGTGTTGATGGACGGAGGCATCTCTTAATTTAACAGCAGTATCAAATTCAGCTACATAAAAAACTGTTTTGTGGAACTTACTGTCAAGTAGATAGAGCAGATAACAAAGGAACTAGTAAGTAAATGCCCTGGCGGGGTTATAAGGGAAAGGTCCTAGTGCAGAGAACAGAGAGGGAAGAGGGAAGGCTGCGCAGAGAGAGTGCATGGTGAGGGGCAGCAGCAGCAAGCTTAGTGACCTGTGTCACTAAGGGGTACCTGGCCCCAAAGCCTACAGCAAAAGCAAAACCACAGCAGCAACTACACCGAGAAGAATCCAACCAGATGCAAATCTAGGGAAAGGAAGAGCAATCACATGTGGGCCATAAAAGAGGACTCTGGTTGGCATGTTTGGAGTGCATAAAAAACAAATGATGTAAGATTAGCAGAAAGGTTGTGGGAAGATGTTTGGAATGAAAAACAGAGGGGAAACAGTTTAAAGAGATTTGAAGTTTAATGGCAATACAAACTATTAAAGGGCATTTATTGGACCAAAAGGTACAGCAAATCCTACTAAAATATCGTTATGACTGATGAAAATAAATCACTCACTTACACAGTAATCAGTGAGCGTCACTGTCCTCCAGCCTTTGTTGCAAGCATCAGGAATAAAAGCAGATTCCTATCCCAATGAACCCTTGGGAAGCTGTAGCACTGGTCCAGCTGAAAAGCAACAGTGGCACAGAAAACGTAGCAGAGATGGAAGTGATGAAAATGGATTAGAGCGTAGATTTGTTTCAGATGCAGAGGATAAAAAAAAAACTTGTTGATAAATTAGGATGGGGATGAGAAAAGAAATAATGGCATTAAATCCCCTCTCTCCCCTCACACTCTCCCTCCATCCATTCTTCTTCCTCTCTCTCTTCCCTTTCTTCCTCCCATTTTAAAAACCAGCTGGCTCCTAAATAGATTCTTTTTCATCATTCTAATTTTTGTTCAAATGTGACATCATGAGTGATGGCCACTGACAACCCTAGTGTACAGTGCTGAGTTAACCCATGACCCTTTCCCTCTGTCATCTTTTACAGATATAAGGAACAACACAGTTTAATCTGGAGTCAAATGGGGGAATTTTAAGTTTAAGACATTAGACACCCAAAAGGAAACAAAAATGCTAGTGTGAGGCTTAGTTTACCTGTCAAAGGAAGCACTGGGCTAAACATTAACTTTTAAGCATCACCTAAGAAAGACCTGCATGTGGAAGAGAAGACAAAATGCCTTCTAGAACATCCACAAATGAGAGATCAAGAAATGAAAAAGCGCCACATAGACAGGAAACGAGGCAAACATGGCGCCCCCCACCCCCCAAAAAAAGGGTTCAGAGAGGAACGCATTGGCTCTCTCAACTGTCTGGGAACTACTGGAGGAACTGTTGAATGTGAAAATACAGAGCTACCGGTGGGCTCGGTAATTGTGGTGGGCCTATAGAACAAAGATCTCAGTCATACTGGGTGTGGTGGTTTGAATGAGAAAGCCCCCCATAGGCTAATAGATTTCCATGCTTAGTCCCCACTTGATGAACTGTTTGAAAGGGTTAGGAGGTGTGCCCTTGTCGGAGGAGGTGTGTCATTGAAGGTGGGCTTTGAGGTTTCAAAAGCCCATGCTATGCCAAGCTGTCTTTCTGTCTGTCTCTCTGACTCTCTCTCTGTCTCTGTCTCTGTCTCTCTCTCCCTCACTCTGCCCGCTGCCCATGAATCAGGATGTAAAGCTCTTAGCTATTAGCTCCAGCACCATGCCTGTCTGTTTCCTACCATGATGATCACGGACTAACCCTCTAACACTGCAAGCAAGCCCTCAAGTAAATGCCTTCTTTTACAATGGTCGCCTTTGGTCACAGTGTCTCTTCACAGCAATAAAACAGTAACTAAAACCAGTGGGTTTGAGCTGGGCATGGTGGGGCATGCCTGTAATCCCAGCACTCAGGAAGGCAGAGGCAGGTGGAGCTCTATGAGTTCGAGTCCAGCCTGGTCTACAAAGTGAGTCCAGAACAGCCAAGACTACACAGAGAAACCCTGTCTCAAAAGAAAAAAAAAAAAAAAGATAGTGGGTTTAAAGAGAAAATGGACAGTGAAGGACTAGACAACGAGTTTAGACAGGTTGGTCAAGTTTGATTACAAAGGAGAATAGAAAATTGAGCAACAATTACTATCGAGGGGCAACTCTATTGTTTGTTGTTTTAAATAAAGCTCAATTAAGAAGCAACCATAAAGCCAGGCATGGTGGTGCACTGCTTAGGCTCGATGGGTTCCGGTAGGGATTTACCCATCTCCATCAACAGCAAAGAGCCAGCAGTCTCCTCCAAGCCGCTGCGTCCCAAAGTTTTCCTCCCCATCCGTCTGTTCCAAACTGCCACACGCCCACACCACACCCCACACCTTCTCTCTCTGGGCTCTCATGTTTACATCATCAGAGCCCTAGACCATGCCCCTCTCTGTGCCACACCTGGCAGGCTGGCTGTGTCAAAGATCACGCCCTGCAGGAGACAAATATCAGCTGTGGGATTAAAACAAAAAACCTATTTACATAACATAACTGAGTTTATAAAGAAACCAAAACTTCTACTACAACAAACAAGAAAGCAACCATAAGAAAATCCCTTCTTTACATAATTATGAACATGTGAATGAGGATTAATATAAAATTATATTAAGGAATGATTAATTTTGCTAAGAATTATAACGAAACTGAGAGTATAGAACTTTTAAATTCCATATGAAGTATGAAAAATCTGGGACATTACATACTTATTGCTTATATAGATTGCCCATATATCTACAAAATATATGAGCAAGCAAAAGAAGATTTGCGAGAGGCAGATGAAACTAAACTGGCAAAATATAATTGTTGAAGTTATATGGTTGGTCGAAGGAGTTCGTTGCACTGTGAACTTTGTGTGTGAGAGAAGTTGCTTAAAGACATCCCGTCACGTGTGTTCTGCTTCCACAATCACGAGGGCACCTGACCTCCCCCTGCCGGGAGGGGATGAAATGAAGATGGTGAGGAGCTGCCACTGCTCAAGGACAGTGAGGCCCTCTCCATGTCAGTGAGGGGACGCGCATTCACTTGTCATGCAGCGTGCCAGTAAAGGCCTACTGGGAAACCAAACCCAAAAGCAGCGAAGCATTCCCTCAGATGTCTGTGGAGGCTGAATGGGGAACTAGCTTTTGCCGCCCTATGGTGGTCATAAGGTCAGTCCTCCTTCCCGTGTTAACACAGACACAGAGGAGGACTACTAAAAACAGACGATTAAAAAGATTCAAGAGTTCACAACGTCATACCCCAGATGCCTCTATACGAACAAGATGACTCGTCATGCAAAAGAAAATCTCCACTTGAATGAAAGAACACTAACAGAGGCCAGTCCCGAGAGGTCACAGATGACGGAGTTATCGGATATGAATATTAAAATGTTAAGATGAAATTTTAAATGAATTTTTAAAAATCTTACAAAGAATGATGATAAACACGTGTAAAATAAGCAGAGAAGAGTCTCGAGTTGTATGTACGAATAGCAGTTTTCACAAACAATTTGCAAAATATAAAGTGCGTGCTGCACCCCAGAGTCAGGAGGCTTGAGTAAGCTGCAGTGCAGAGCTGGCTCAGTGTAGCACTACCCCTGGGTCCTGGAGAGTTTAACACGTCACAAATTTCCCAAAAGTAAGGCAACCCCGCAGCCTATTGCATCACTGGCAGCTTTCCCAGTCCACTCCCTCAAAAGAGGGGTTGGGATTTCATCATGTCACTTAGGTGAGGATGTTTAATCCAACAAAATGCTAGTTCCTCAAAGAACTCAAGGCTTATTCTGAAACTTCATCACGCTTTCCCATTTTGGGGAGCTGTACACATGAAAGTATTTATTAATGTATTCTCAAAACAAGTCAGTTGGAACTCACTCAGCAATGAATTATTGTGGCCATTTCCATCACTTAGGAAAATATTTACATGTTTCTTATCAGTACTACATCCATCAAAAAGAGGTAGAGCTGGGTGTGGTGGGATAAGCCTGGAATTCCAACTCTGGGGAGTTGGAGACAGGATGATCAGAAGTTCAAGGTCATCCTCGGCTTCATAACAAACAACTTTAAAGCCAGCCTAGACTGTGCCCTGTTACTGTGGTTTGGCTGGGGAGGGAGAGGGTACTGTACCTGGAAACTCCAGAACCATTCAAGCATCGCTGTAGAGAGCTTGGCCCGAGAACAGTGAGGCCAGAGGCAGCCGTGAGGAGCAGGCTCGTCATATGGGTGCCACCACGAAGGAGGCTTTTCAGCCAGAACTGCAGCCCAGCCAGACCGGAAACCGGTGAAGCTGGCAGTGCTCAGCCGCAGCCGAAGCTCAGACTGGCAGAGCCCCCTCTGGTCTCCATCCACTACTTCTCCTTCCAGCCTCGGAGAGCTGTCACATCGTCCATTCTGTGATCTGACTCCCATTCCGCAGCCACACTACTCATTGCTAGTCTTTGGATAAATAGAAGAAAGAAAGCCTCAGTGACTGCATGTCAGTTCCGACATCTGCGGAGCAACTCAGATTCTTAGAACAAAATGGCCAGACCAAAGAGGAAAAGTTGTTTTTTGTAAATATGACAAATCAGTAGCTGCCTTCATACAGTAATTCATTAGCTGGGTATGCAGGTGTTGCTTTAGTGAGTAGGGGCAGACAGAGGAACATGATTAGAAAACAGTTTCTGATCAGAAGATAATTTCCAAGCAAAATGCTGGACAGTTTGAGTCTATGACTATAATGATAAAGATGCATCCAAAATGGATTGTCGTTTGAGAGTAAGAGTTGGTTCCGAAAAGCAATATATATAGGAACTAGTTTTTACAGGAGTTTACAATTTATTAATATTCGTCCAGAACAGACAATCCTGTCTCCTTGCTTTCTATGAAAACTTAGGAAAAATGTACAAAGATAATAAAAGTGAGTTACATACGATCTTTCATCTACTAGAAGCTGCTATATAAGTACTTTAAAAATCGGGAATTGAAGGCCTTGTGTGTGCTGGGCGAGGCTGCACCAACCCTCGTGTTCTTCTCTTTTTCTTTTTGACATGAGCTCTCACTAAGTTGACCAACCTGGTGTTGAACTTGGGATCTCCTTCCTCAGTCTCCAGAGCAGCTAAGATTACAAACTCCTACTTCCTTTCTACCAAGCTAGAATCTTAAGTGCGTATACTATATTGTATCCTATTTTTTCTTAATATGTTTTACGTGTAGCATTATTCTCTTTAAAATATTTGTAGCTATTCTTTGACAGTTGCATATATATATATAATGTATTTTATATCGTGTTCACTTCCCATTCCTCATCCCCCTCACACTCCCTTTGGACTTTTCTTCCCATCACGTTGTCCTCCTGTTGTCACATCCTTTCTTATAGGCACAGATGACTGAGTTTACTTAGGGAGTTTGCCTGTTTACGGTGTGAAGTTACTTACTGGATGATAGCATGCAGCTCCTGTGCCCATAAAGAAAAATGATTCCCCTCCCCAGCACTCACTATCAATGGATCCTCGGCAAGAAGCCCGGCCTCCTAAGCCCTCCCCCGTCCCTGCCAAAATATTGGCTGGCTCTGTCTCGGGCAGGTCTTATGCAGGTAGCCACGGCTGCTGTGAGTTTGTGAATACAACTTCCGTGCCATGTCCACAAGACAGCTCATGTTTGAATGCTTGGTGGCCAGTGCTACTTTTTAATTGTGTGTTTGTGTGTGTCTATGCCACAGTGTGTGCGGAGGTCAAGCAACAGCTGTTGGGAGTCAGCTCTCCTTCTGACTTGAATGTGTGATGGCATGTGTGTGCAGGTGAATTCATGCTGTGGTGCGGGAAAGTACCCTGTGAAATCACCTTTAACCACAGACAGCTCCTTGCCCACCCCCCCTCCTCCAGCGCTGTTTTTGCAGAGCCTTTAGGAGTTGGGGCTTGCATAGAGGAAGTAGATCCGTTTAAAGGTTGTACCACCTCCGGCTCAGGCCCGGGTCTGTACTTCTGTGCTAAGAGCTGCCACCTCACATCCCCACCTCCACAGTCGGAGCCATTCCCACCACCGTGTCTTCCCGTAAGTGAAGACTGAGGGCTCTCAAATCATGAACCAAAGTTCATCTTTAAGTTGCTTCTCTCACGGTAATAAAAAAATAGCATGCAGTCTAAGTACATGAATTTTAAAAAATGGATTATTAGGGGACTTTCCAGCTTTCCGGCCCATAAATATCACCCACTGATCTTTGACAAAGGAGAAAAGGCAATACAGTGAGCAAGATAGTCTTCTTCAACTGATGACTCATCCATAAATGAATGTCTACATGCAAAAGTTAAAAATGAACCTGGACACAAACTTAACAACACAGAAACATATCACAGACCTAACGTAAAATTGAAAACTATAAAATTCCTAGGAGAACACAATTACATGTCAGCATTTTGGAGATGAGCTTTTAACTGTGATTTTTAAAAGGCAAAACCCATGAGATACGGAGTTGAGAATTCCCCCCACAGCGAAAGATTTTGTTTTGCAAAAGACATAGTTGAGAAGGGACGCAACAGACTGCAGGAGGGTGCAGGGTGGGGGAGACGTGCAAAAATCCATACATGTAGAATTATTTTACAAAGTATACAAAGACTCTCAAGACCAAAAAAATGAAAAGAGAGAGAGAAGCAGCAAGATGGATGACTCAGTGCCTGGCCGTGGATCTGAATTCGAGATCCTAAAAGTTATCCTCAGACTTCAACAAGGCAACACTACAAGCATGTATCTGTGCACAGACATGCACACACACATACACAGGCACTCACGCACACGTGCATACATGCACACACATGCATACGCATGCACACACACACACATGCACACACACACACATTACTTAAAATACATTCTTCCAGAAAAGAAAGAATAAAGAGCAATCAAAAAGTGGGCCAAAGACATTAACAAGCATCTCACAAAAAAGGGGGTACGGAAGATACATAAGCGTGAAAAGTTGCTTCACACTGTAATTCACTCGGGAAATTTAAATTTAAATAACAAGATGCCATTGTAGGCCTATCAGAATGACTCCAGGCCAGGGCACTGATATCACCAATGCTCTGAACAGTAGGAGTGCTCACAGAGGGTAGGAGTGAACTATGACACTTCGGAAGACAATTTGGGGGTGTGTTACAAAACTAAACATGTCTTAATCATATGGTCTCTCAAATGTTCCTTGATGTTTACCCAAAGACATTGAAAACATTTCCATACCTCTTCTCCTCCACCACCATCCCGCAAAAAAACCCACACTGACTTGTTTCTCTCCCTTTTCTCTGGTCCCTCCTTCCTCCATCCTAGCAGAGCTCAGTAGGTATTCTTCAGGAAAGGGTTTGCCAACTTGCAGAGAGCTTCACCTAGGATCATTTGGGGATGTTTGTATTTTAGGGCACTATTTGAAAGACTTCCTACTGTTGACCTAGGCTAAAATGAACTGCTGAGAGTTCCGTGATAGAGGAAAGCCTGTCTGGCACGTAAATAACATTGACCGTCTACCTCACACATTCATTATATCACAACCTAGCATGCCCTAAGCTCCCTGCACAGCCGAACGGCGGGGGTGTCTAGGCTTTGCTCAAACTTTCTGACTCCTAAAATAATGCCCTGAGGCCCTCACCATAGTAAGATCTCCTTGAGGGTATTTTGAGTTGTTTATTTGGAAACTGGTGGCCTCTGGTGTGTACATATCTCACACTCACTAAATGTGCAGCCTCGTGATAGTCAGCTGAAGCCGTTGATAGTGCTCAGCGTTTCCAGGCTGAAGTCGGTCATACATGAGCACGGTGCCTCTTAACTTTACAGTGTGTTCATGGCTTTAATGTTAAATAGAAGATGTTCCGGTTAGTGAAAATTCCTTAACGTGTGTAGACAGTAGACTTCTCCGTGATTCATTTGTATCCTGGAGTAAAATACCATGATGAATCAAGCACAGGAAGACAGACTGACAAAAGTTAGCTTTCACCTAGAGAATCCACTCAGCTGTTTGAATGAAAGTAACACATTTTCACTAAGGGAGAGAGTGGGGAGGAAGAGCAGAAAAAGGTGAGTAGAGAGAGGGGAAATGAGAGAGGAAATATGAATGATGATAATGGACTCTGAAACTGTAAGCAAGCTCCTAATTAAATGCTGTATTTTAAGTTGCTTTGGGCAAGGTGTCTCCTCACAGCAAGAGAACAGTGACTAAGATATCCAACCATAAAAAAAAAAGTAATGAATAAAGCAAACAGTATTGCCCAGAGATATTCAGGGTTCTTGTGGGAGGCTACTATGTAGATGAGGAACCGCAGTCTCTTCTGAAGGAGCCATATGAAGATAACAGTAAAAAGAGCATATTGCCTTCTATTTCTTCAGAGATGCATGAGGTACCTGATACGCCTACCTCTAAGCCCCGTTTGGATGGCATTCCTGAGTGATGTTTTAGGCCAGCTGCTGCATTAAAGACCAATCATATATGCATTCAGATTAGCTTTATACAGGCACAATCTGAAAGTACCTGTCACATGCTTGTCTCATCACTACTGGAAGAGGGAGCCGATCCTGTGCCGTTAGGGTATACTTATACATTCTCACTGACTAAAAGAATGATGCAGAGAAATCCCTGCAGCTCTTTATACACACAATTGAGGAGGGCGCGTTGTCTACAGTCTAACTGCTACCTACATGTTCATTTTCTGTGTCCAAGGTTAGTGGCAGGGGAGACTTTTTAGACCTGCTTTGTTGTTGGTGATAAATTAGGTGTTGGGCTACACAGATTATTAGCCCTATAATTATCATGGCAGTATTACTTAACCCACTATCACAATTAATAAGACAGGGCCACCTATTAGATGTTATAATTGCCTCATTTACCTTGGGCTGGGCAGATATTTCACCTACGCTGTCTCAATAGCCCCACCATCCCACCCCCACCCCCCATCCAATGCCATCCTAGGATCTGGGCTACCTCCCATCCAGAATCTTATAAATACTTGCTTATATTTTTCATCTTCATGTTTTTCTAGCCACGCCATTCTCGGGGGTCCTTCCTCCAGGCCCACGTGGTTCCTTCTCCATGCTAAGCCATCATGGTGTCCGCCTTCCTCCTCTCTTCCCATCTGTTTATCTGTTTCCTGTGATTTTCCTGTTCCCAAAGCCTGGGTGACTTAGCCATGCCTACCCCATTCAGCCCTGCCCAGGTTTTAGGCCTTTTAACCAACCAGTCATGAATAACGTTTTAGGCAGGTTTACGCCACAAGGATAGGTGTTTCCAGGCAGTAACCAGTTCTTGAGGGCCAGTAATTAGCATCAAAATACAAGCACCAAACCAACCTCAACAGTGCTTGCTCAAAATGCCCTTGGTTCTGTGTTCTTTCAGCTACAATGCAAGCCCACTGTATACACAGAATCTATCTAGACCCCTCAAGCCAAGAGCCTAGGGTAAAGGACCACAAACAGCAATATTCTGATGCTCAGGCCATTTGTTTTCACAATACATGGGTGTCCTCTCTCTTACTCAAATGTTCTCTCTTTTCTGCCAGTGCCCACAATCAAGCAGTAAGTGAGTCTGCACACACACTAAGCTAGTAAGTCCAACGAGGGAAATCAGATTCCAAGGGCAACCGCAGGATGATTATAGAAAAACATCTGGAATAAAAAGGATTAAGGCTCTGTGTACAAGATTTAAAGACACAGGCCTACCAACAATCAATTTTTTACCATAGTAAGTTCTCTGCTGAGCATTCCAGTACAAGGAGTTCCTGCAAAAAAACCAACATTCAATAACATTCAAAGAAGCATCCATGTTTACTGTAGCATTGCTTATAATAGCTAAAATATGAAATCAATTGCCACCAAAAGATGAATAAATTCAAATATACATATAAATATGTACATATATACATATTATATATTATATAACATATAATACAATTATGTATATATATGTGAAGACTGGAGGTTGATGCAAAGCCTTGCTTATTAGACACAGAACTGCACTCGGTCTTCATATGCTGATCCCTCTATTCCTCTTCCATGTCACGTTATGGTGAAAGGTGGTTATAAGGAGAAAAAAAACCTCCTTGAATCCAAGACTTGAAAGCCGTGTGCTTACATCTATTATACTGAAGAAATTGTGAAGGAACAGATTTGAGTTTTTGTGGTTGTGTGGAGACCCCTGCCAGAGTTGCGAAACCCTAACAAAAATTCTGATTCTGATTCATTCCTGAGAGGAACACAGCAGATAGGACTGAGGTGCCGAGTTACCCTTTGGTTGGGCACACGTGGTGAGCTCGGCGCATGGTACTGCAACCGTGGCTTTCAGAGCATGGGCGATGCTCTGCTGGTGGAAAATCCCGATCCTGTGTCAACAGCCTTCACTAAGGAAGCAGCACACTTCCGTCAGCAAAATTCAGAGTGTTGCTTACTAAGGAGTTCCTTAGAGGTATGTAAATGGACTCTCAATGTTTAAACTACCCAGGAATCAAGGGATGTCCGCTGTCGTGATGTTTCTCTCAAAAACAAAGCAAATACGAAATCCAGACCTTAGTTTGCTCTTGAGATGTGGGCAACTTTGTTTATCTTTCACAGCTGTTAGCTTTCAAGTCAGTGTGGAGATGGAATAGGACTCAAACCCACTCACTCTGGAAGCCATCTAACAAGCTACTGCACAGCCTCTATATTTATGTCCCCAAAACCCTGTAACCTTTTACCTACCAATCTCTACGACTAATGATTTTGCCAAGCAAAGCTCTGGAAGTGCTAACTTGAACTTGATTGCATTTGTTTCTCTCGTTGCTGTTGTGTTTTGTTTTGAATATTTGTTTTTGATACTTTTCCTGATGACTGGATCCTGATGGTGACTGAGATACCACAATGCTCTTAAATAATAGCTATAGTGGTTATTACTGTATAACAAATTCCCCAAAGCCCTGCCCTTTAAAATACCTACGTTTCTTAGCTCATAGTTTGTGTACTGTGGATCTAGGCGTGGTCATCTGGGTGATACGCTCTTGAAGCATTAGCTTCCACCCGAGGGAAGCATGTCTGCCTCTCTCCAAAACACAGTCCCGCTGAGAAGTGCTTGTTAGGCCGTTAAGCTCTTGCTAAAGCTGAATAGCAGGTCCATGGAACCTGGTAACTTAGGCAAAACTGAAGCTGCTCGCCATCCCTTTGGGGGAAATCTGAAGTGATGGCAGTGTCTTGGTGAGGACCCTTGCCTCACAAGGTTCCCCTCAACACCGGAGACAACAACTCCCTGATGAGTCAGCAAACTGTGCAGCTGATGTGGGCGGTAGCAGCTTCCCAGTGGCAAGGACAGCACTGGAAGAACGACAGTGTCAAAAGCTGGCCAGCACAGCAGACAACCTGGAAAGCCCTAACCCTCACTTTAAACAGTGCTGGCAAGGACGAAATACGTAGTATTTTTATTGATTCTTGGATTGTTGCCAATAGCCTAGCCACCTGTTTGCCATTTGGAGGAAAAAGCCACAAGCCGAATACATCTTTGGAACTATGAACTGCGAAAGCTATTTGTTGCTGTCAATCTTGCAGCCTAGATCACATAGATTATTGTTTGTGGAGGGATTTGTTCCCTGATAATAACAGCTGGAATCAAATCTGCACTACCGGAGAGACACCATGCCACAAAGTCATCACTGCAGAAGATACGGCAATATATCTGCCATTATAAACCGGGGACAGAGTGACGCCTCTGCTGCAGAGGCCTGGCTCTAGCCCATCTGTCTCGTGTTGGAGGAGGTCATAATGTTGTCCTACTCCCCCTTCTGAAAAGTTGGCTATCTAGAGACCTTTGGGCCCCTCCTGGGCTAGCAATGGCAGCGCATGGCTGCCATCACTTAGCAGGCCGTGCTCTCATTTTAGTTGAATAAACTGAGCTGAGACACATGCTGTGGCCCTTATAACTAAGCCCCCCGTTTGGGGCCTTCCAGACAACTTTCACACAATGACACCTTTTGTCGTAAAGACACTTGGAGAGTTGATAGCTGAGGTATCTGATGGACGTTTAATACTCTTCTTTATCAGTAAGATGTAGATAGGTAGAAGGGGCTGAGGAGATGGCTCAGGAGTTAAGAATATTTTGTGCTCTTCCATGAAGCATGAGTTCATTTCCCAGGATCTATGTTATGCAGCTCACAACTGACTGTTAACTCTATTTCCAGGACACCTGACCTCATCTTTTGGTATATGAAAGCACCAGCATATACTCACATAGACACACATTACACACACACAAATTAACATTTTCTTTAAAACAACACAAAATTATTTCTGATTTTATAGCTATCATTTCCTGATTTGGTCACTCAAAGTAACCAACCTTCAGAAGCTCATCCTTGGCCTGAAGAGATGGCTCCGTGGTTAAGGCACCAGCTCTGCTAGGTGGCGTAGGTTCTGAACTCCCACATAGCCATGGCCGCTTATCCCCATCTGTGGCTTTAGCTCCAGGGAATCTGACACCTTTTGTCAGCCTCTCGGGGCACTGCATGCATGTGGTTCACAGACATACAGACAGATAAAATACCCATATACATAATAAGTAAAGAAAACCAACCCCCTACTTAAAAAAAATCAAAGGGCAAGAAATAAATAGCTGTGTAATATAGCCTTACTCTACAACTCTCCCCTGACCCTGTGGAACACAATGCTCCTTTCTTTCCTCTAAAAGCAGCTCTAGGGGAACATGCTTGCTATGGCTCCCGCGTGCTAGTCCAGTTTAAAAGAGAAGATTCAGACTGGATTCTGCCTGAGCATCCCAGACTCTGTCATTGGGTTGTCATATCCACAGGGTAGGTGTAGGATGATCTCGCATGGAACTAGAATACATAAATCTTTGTAAATTTTATAAAAGAACCTGCCATTCTTACACAGGCTCACAGCAGATGGAAAGTGCAGCTATAACGTAGATGATTGGGGTAAGGGATAAAGTCAACGTTGGCGGGACAAGTCAACATTTGGGGACAAGAGAGCAAGAAAAACCTCAGAAAAGACCCGACTCCTGGGACCAAATTCCTTTATTAGTTGCTTTTACCTTCCTGTGACCAAAATAGCTGAAACAGGAGAAAATATTTACTGTGGGTGATGGTTTGAGTCCATCATGATGCAGAGTGACTCAGGCCATGGTAGGAGGAACGGTAGGAACAGGGAAGAGTTTCCGAGGTGGAAAGGCCTGTGACGCTTTAAGAAGAGCCAACGGGCGATGACAGTAGAAACCTGGACAGCATCTGATGTCAACAGAAATGCAGACAGTAAAGACCATACCCACAGAGCAAAGAAACACAAAGCAGCAAAGGCACTTTCAGCTTAAAACTGAAGAATCCGTAGGCAGTCGTTTGACACTGTTCTGAGACAGTGTCCTTTGCTTTACAGAAGCTTCTCAGTGTCATGAGGTCCCATTTATTGATTGTTGATCTTAGAGCCTGGGCGGGCTGTTGGTGTTCTGTTCAGGAAGTTGTCTCCTGTGCCCATAAGTTCAAGGCTCTTCCCCACTTTTTCTTCTAACAGGTTTAGTGTGTCTGGTTTTATGTTGAGGTCTTTGATCCACTTGGACTTTAGTTTTGTGCAGGGTGATAAATATGGATCTATTTGCATTTTTCTACATGTAAACATCCAGTTAGACCAGCACCATTTGTTGAAGATGCTATCTTCTTTCCGTTGTATGGTTCTGGCACCTTTGGCAGAGTGTAGGGAATCTTATGAAAGAAGGGGGAGATAGAAAGAACTGAGGGAACAGGAGCTCTACAAGGAGAACAACAGAACCAAAAAATCTGGGCTTAGGGGTATTTTCTGAGACTGATACTCCAACCAAGGACCATGCATAGAGATAACCTAGAACCTGTGCACAGATGTAGCCCATGGCAGCCAGTGTCCATGTCTCTGACCTGCTCTTTGATCACTTCCCCCTCAGTGGGATGCAGCCTTACCAGGCCACAGAGGAAGACAATGCAGCCACTCCTGATGAGACCTGATAGACTAGGATCAGATGGAAGAGGAGGAGGATCTCCCTTATCAGTGGACTGGGGGAGAGGCATGGGTGGAGAAGAGAGAAGGAGGGTAGGATTGGGAAGGAAAGAGGGAGGAAACTACAGGGGGATGCAAAGTGAATAAACTGTAATTAATAAAAATAAAATAGAGTAAAAAAAAAACTGAAGAATCCTCATTGTGCTGCTTCATAGTATCAGTGTAAAAACTGATGCTATGGTAGCAGTGCTGGAACATGCCCTTAATCCCAGCACTCGGGAGACAGAGGCAGGCAGATCTCTTGAGTTCAAGGCCAGCCTGGTCTATATAGTGAGTTCCAGGACAGCCAGGGCTACACAGAGAAACCCTACACAGAGAAATGAACAAACAAAAACCCCGATGCCATAATTTTTCATTCCAAATTCTTTTGCAAAGTATGTTTATATTTAAAATTATTGCTCCCTTCAATTAACAATTCCATTTTCTAATGCTGTCTCAATTTCTAATAGTTACACACACACTTTTCATGTTAACCTTTTACTTTTTGAGCCAACTTTTTCAACTTAATACAACCTAGAGCCATCTGGGAAGAGAGTCTCGGTGTGGGATTGTCTAGACCAAGTTGGGCTGTGGGCGTGTCTGCTTGAGAGTGGGGGGGGGGGCTTGTCTTGATTATGTTAACTGATGTCGGAAGGCCCAGCCCACTCTGAGTAGCACCCTTCCCTCTGTTCGGGTCTGAGACTGTGTAAGAGTGGAAAAAATAATCTGAGTAATAAGTATGCACGTCATCTTTGATCTCTGTTTCTGACTATGGACACCTCCCCGTGGAAAGGGGCTTATTAGGAAAGGGAAGAGGGCCAAAGTGAAAAGAGAAACAGTAGAGGGGAAGGTAGCCACAACTGCTGAAGTATGATATATATATAAATATATATGCACAGAAATGTCAAGTGAACCTGTTAATCTGTAAAGTTAATATGCACTTATAGTTATAATACTATAAGCCAAGCTGCAGTACACAATAAACACAATCTTTATCTGGAAATTTCAAAATTATTTTTACCTTAAATTTTATAACTTGCTAGCTGTGTTATACACATGAGGTATTTCACTTTCCTAGGGCTTAATTTCTTTCCTTGCTTGTAGGAGGGGAGATGGCATTGCCTACCTCAAAAAATAACTGTGGAAGCTTAAAACAAGGGCAATTAATGTAAGACACTGTATGCAGAGCCTGATTCCCCCAATGGGTCTTCAATTATGGTAGCTGTGGGTGACAAAAACAGCCAGAAGAACAATAGAGAACAAAGACACATGTCAGACTTACATGACTGATAGCGCTTGCCTGGCCCCTCAGGACAAATTCCACATAGAGTAAGGACACAGGAAGTGTTAAAATGTGGGCTTTTGTAGACTATGGGTATTTTCTTTGGAAATGTTAACTGTGCTTTCAGTTTTCCCATTTGGGAATCAGTGTTGTTCATCTGCCTCTGTTACTGCCGAGGAGAAGGGAACGCCTCCTCTAGCTGAAGACAAAGGCTTCTGGATGGAGAGAGTTTTAATCTTGCTGCCTGTGGGATACTCTGCTTAAGACTGGAGGATCACTAAGGACAGCCTTACTTATACGAGGCAAATAATGTATTGTGACGACCATTTTACTTAGCTTATATCATCATTCCAGCATAGGTTACAAAGAAAAATAATTTCTCTAAGATGACACAGTATCAGTCTGATATGCACTGGGAAAATTTCAAGGCTCCAGAGAAGTTTACAGATCTTTCTCAAAAAATAATGGCTTCCCAGACACTGAATCATGGAAAACGCCACTGATGAAATGGTTTCACCAATGCCACATGCCATGGGGCAAATCCAGATGTGCTTTCTTTTTCCTCTCTTCAGATGACTTTTAAATGAGTGACATATACATAAGTATGAAATGAACTGGTGTCTGAATCTTTCTTAGAAGAAAATCCAGAACATGGATGTTCCGGGGGCACAGATCTCAGTTTATACATACACAGACTTGTAGGCGTATGTAGCCCAGGATAGCAACTCCAGGAATGAGACAGTGATCCATGCTGCAAGGTTCTGGGAGCACCACTTCACACCAGCCCCATGGGAGCACTCTTCATTCTGCATAAAGAGCCTTAGCGCTTGTCGTGGGGTCAAAGAAAAGACATTGCTCTATTAGTCACAGAGGAGCAGAAATAAAATGGACTGTGGAAACAGCCTTCCTGACAAAAACCCAAGAAAAACTTTGCATCTACAATTCTGACAGATACTCAGTCCTTTATTCTATCCAAAAACTTGCTATTAGAGATGCCCTTTTCCATATTTTAGTAATTGTTTTTTACTAGTACTTTTTAAACTTGAAGCAAAGAGGGGGAAAAAAACCTGAGCTACAATCCCAGCTTTCTAGGCAGCAAAATTCTTTATCTCCGTGAGTAAGAAAACACTAGGAAATTATTTTATTTTGTCAGTAAACTGCCTTGGGCTTAGCCCTGAAACTGTGTCCCAGAAAGTGCTATCTAGTGTAGAGCTACAAGTCATAGGCTTTCCATGCACACTGGACCTGAACCATAGCCCTAGCTCACCATTTATCCTGTCACAAAGATTCAGGCAACTCATAGTTTCAATCTATGTTCCCATTTCCTTTTCTGTAAAATGATAATGGTATCACTCGCCTTGCAGAGTTGGTGTAAGGACTAAGTGAGACAGTCTTGCACGTAGTGAGAGTTTATAAATGCCAATGGGTTTCAAGTGTACTTACAAACCACATGTATAACCACATGGGTCCTTTCCTGTGGTTTCCAGTCATGCTCTTTCTTACAGCTCTGATTCAGCAACTATTCAAAGACAGGAGAGGACTCCGAACCACTCTCAACCTTCTCCGGTCCTTTTTTCCAGACTCAACATCTCTTCTGCTTTTGACCATTGCTTAAATCACACCTTTTTCAGAACGTTGGTCCTTGTGTTAACCTTCTCCAAAATCCCCTCTCTTCAAATGCAGACCAACCGAGCACAGCTCTCTTGGTGTTGTCTGACCAGGGAGGACACTTGGGCAACTACCTTGTTTCTTCTGGATGCTCTGTTTCCATCACAGGCCCTCAGATCACATTGGCTTTTTGGCAGCCTTAACCCAGTTGGCTTATGTTAAACTGACAATGAGCTAACACTGCTGAGCCCTCTTCTCTCTCTCTCATAAACTATTAGACAAGTTCTCCCTTTTCTGGTTTCAACTGGTTCTTTAAACAAAAATCAAAAGTCTAAATTTATCCCTATTGCTAGTTTCATCCTGTCCTTCTAGGCCGTTAAGATTTTTATGACCCCGTAGCCTGTCAGCCAACAAATTATTTTTCTCAAGTTTTCTTCAAAACTGATTAAAATACTGCTTCAAAGTGTTGACTTTAGAATACTGAACGATTTAGAGTCAAGAATGGAATGATTCCAGAGTTCTGTGAAGGTTAAGTCTGGTTAATATTAAGAAGTGCTACTATTTATCCAATAATTTGCTCTGAGAAGATAGTTAGCTAACATTACAAGCATTCTCTTGTGTAACTGAAGATGAGTATGATGGTCCCCTTCTAAGAAATAATAAAACTGCTGGTAGTGGTAGCTCATGCCTTTAATCCCAGCACCCAGGAGGCAGAAGCAGGCAGATCTCTGAGTTTGGGGCCAGGTTGCTCTACAGAATGAGTTCCAGGATAGCCAGGGCTACACAGAGAAACCCTGTATCAAAAAAAAAAAAACCATAAAGAAAAAAGGAAGACTAAAACGGAGACACAGTCATGCCAAATGTCTCGCTCGGAATCAGATGACTAATAAGCGTTGCAGTGTATCCCAGAGCCACGTGAGCCTGATATCAAAGTCTGACTTCTTCTGTGGCACCGTTCTGCTGTGAAGGGGGCTACTGAGTCCTTACAAGTCGCTGTAAGCCAAGGTACCAAAGTAGGGTAAATTCCAATCAAACCCTTGTGGCGGCTTCTGCTTTCCCGTGGCCATTATCACAATGAGTCCCATCATAAGTCAGGGTGTAAGCCTTCCCATCTCTCCCCTCCCCCCGGGGCTCCATCTTTTCCGCTCCATCTGCACCCTCACTGCCTTCCTCCCCCTGTGTTCTTTCATGTCTTAGTTCAGCTTTTGAAAAAAACCCTCCTACAATGTTGGACTTTGTAACATCCCCCCTTCACAAACCTTCCCATTCAGCTGAAACCAAAGATACCACAGTTTCTCACCAGCTCCTCTCTGAGATCTCTCGATTCATTGATTTAACAATTATTTACGGATCATTATATACCCTCTACTGGGCTCTGTGTTGGCAATAAAGGTGAAGGTCTTTCCTTTCCCAGCGCTTATAAACAAGGAGGAACAGGTCAAGTAAATGTGTACATATGTATACATTTCCAAATCTAGTAGGTTTTGTGATCTCCACAAAGACACAAATAAACACATTAGTCTAGATGATAAAGGGCCCTGCTTTAGAAAACTTTTATAAATTTTATGCACCTATTAACTATCAGCTATTAGTAACACCTATTGCAAATGAGGTAAAAAGAGATAGAGTAGTCTATAAAAGCCATCAAGGTGAATTTACTTTTACTGTGTGATGTCTGGTGTGAGAATGCTAGGCACAAGGAACGTTCTAGTCAAAGGGAAGAACATACGCAAAGGTTTGGACAAGCGGGTAGCAAATGCGTCTGGAAGTCCACAGAAAATCATTTCCGTTAAAGCAGAGAGTGTGGGCCGATGTCACCTGGCTCTGACCTGCAGACACATCACCCTGTCTACAAACAAAAGGAAGAGGACAGCTTCGAGAGCGGATGGTGGCTCAGAACACTATTCATGCACACATGGGCTGCAAGTACAATGTTTGTGCCAGCCAATACTAATGTGCGTGCGCTGTAACTCTCGGAGAGACTGGTGGGATGAGCGTGGATTTGCGTGTGTCCACAGCAGAAGGAGAATCAGAAGTTAAACCACACTCCAAATTTATTTTCTAAACAACCCATAATAGTTTGACTAGGAACTCATTTGCAGTCCAGATCACAACTTTAGAGATCATAGCCAAAAATGTAACTATGATACTACATAAACAAAAGGAAAATAAAGAACTCTGACCCCATTGCTGGCCATGCAGCCTCCCAAACAACTTACTAATTAGCCTCGCTTAAACATGGTTTTCAGTATCCAGTGATGAAGAGAACGTTTTAGAAGTTGGAAAGTAACATTATCTGTCCTGGCAATTTTATCTATGTGCAACCATTAATCAGGAGGGAATTACTACCTCCCTGTAAATTTAGTTTCAGTATTTCTTCCTTGACCTTACCAGGAAATCTTTACCAGAAGGACCATGCTAGATCCACTCCCAGCTGGAAAGTCCAACGCATCCTTCAGTTGACCTCCTGAAGTCCACTTCTCTTACTCAGTGGCGTTTCCACCTGTCACACACATGTTTTTCCACTGTTAAGACTTAGCACACATTTAAAGGGAGGGTTGAAGACTCACATATAGTATTTCTAAAGCAAAATTACATCATTAAAGAACAATTGAATGATTTTAGATTCCCTAAAATCTAAAGTTTGACATTTTTATTCCGTTTTACACTATCGTTTGTTGGTTTTTGAAGACAGGTTTTCTTTGTGTAGCCCTGGTTGTCCTGGAACTTACTCTATAGACCAGGCTGGCCTCAAATTCAGAGAGATCCATCTGCCTCTGCCTCTGCTGGGATTAAAGGCTTGTGCCACCACCGCCTGATCTTTTATTTTTATTTTTAAATTAAAGAATGACTGAAGTTTGGGGAAGTGACTTGTGCCTCAAATATAAGCATGACTATCTTTTCTAAAAAAAAAAAAAAAAAAAAAAAAAAAAGACGGTTTCTTGCTTTTACTTTAAATGCTTCCTTTTTCTGGTTTTGTTTTTGTTTGTTTTTGTTTTTTGTTTTAATTAAGAAACCAGACTGTAAGAGTAAAAGTTAATGGATCCTAATTGACCCTCGAAACACCAAGTTAACTACATATGGACTCATTCTGGTGTCTACCTCATGAGCATTAAACAGTAAGGCTGTGGCTGGAACTCCCATTTTGTTCCACCCTCTGTGGACATCCCTGTCGTCCTAATATCTGTGTAGAAGACAGAGCTATGGAAAGTGTGCTTATCAAGGCTAGGACTCACAATTAAGGCTTTTAAGAAAATCAAGATTTACAAAGAACCACAAAAAGCTTGAACAGTGAGCCAAATCAAACAAGTAGAATTTAGAACAAACAAGTACAAGATCTCATACATATCTTTAAAAAAAAAAATAAGTGTTTAAGTTCAGTGATGCTTAACGCTTTTAAATTTTGAGGATTTTAACTAATACAATGTGTCAAAAGTGTCATATGATTCCAAGAGAATTCTAGGGACCCTCTACTTCCCAGGCTTTTAACTAAATATACAGTGTTGGAAAGAAAGAGGCACACAGCAGCTAACTCGGCTCCGGGAAGCTCAGTCACACTCCGCTTGGAGCTTGCGTGGTGTCTCAGCTACTTTCCATTGCTGTGAAGACACAACACGGCCAAGGCAACTTCTTTTTTAAAGCATTTAACTGGGCGCTTGCTTACGGTTTTAGAGTTAGTCCACGATCACTGTGGCAGGAAACAGGCCAGATGCTAGAGCTGAGAGCCTTCCATCCTGATCTGCAGGCAGCAGAGACAGAAGAAACGACAGAAAAACACAACTCTAGGACAGCAAGGCTGAAAACAGAATTTCTGTGTCCGGTTATAAGACAGGCCCGCTAGGAGACGTGATGGTCACAATGCCCAAGATTGGGTCTACCTAGGCAAGACAGGAGATCCATGCATTCAAGGTTCATAGTTGAAAGAAAGAGGAAAAAAGCCAAAGGAAAATTCCAAATTGGTGTTGTGCATACATAACGTCTCTTTCACAGTGCACTTCAGGAGGGTGAACCAGAAGGCGCACGAGTCTTCAGTAAACCAAGGGAAGACCGAGGTGACGGCCTCGGCCTTGGACTTCGCAGTCCCCACTTGCAGACAACAGCCCTTGGGGTCATCGGTACCCGCACCACCCATCTGCATCGGCCCTCAGCTCACGGCTGCCCTGCTGGGACTAGAGTGGAGGCTCCAGCTGGTGAGGGCTTTGAAAACCTCAGAGCCCAGGCCCAGTGGCACACCTCTTGCAACAAGGCCAAACTTCCTAACCTCTCTCAAATAGGCCCATTGGCTGGTGTCTAAGCGTATGAGAGAGGTTTCGCTTGAAACCGCCACTAGGTGAAAGACCCTGAATCCAAGATTCTAGTTCCGTGAATTACCTTATTTAACCTAAACAAAGAAGTTGCAGAATAAGCAGTAGCTATCTGGAAACAGTCAACATGGAATTAAATTTACTGTGTGTAGACACGGGGAGAATTAGGATTCAAGAGTGTAAGTTTTGTGGAGGAAGATTTTCGCACAAGAAAAAAAAATTATTTGTCCTCAAGCAAATCGTAAGGAGGGATGGATGGCTTTAGGGCAGCTGAGGCGTCCAGCCCACAACCAGGCTATAGAACTTAAGTGTCGTGAAAGCACTGAGCAACAGCAAAAGCCTTCTGAACACACAATCAGAAATTAACTCACAAGCTAACGTAGTGAATCTGAAGCCATCTTGGCAACAGTGGCTCGTGCTGGGAGACTTCTCTGCAGCCTTGGTTCCGAACAGAGAACACGCAGCGCCCAACCTCAGAGTGGAGGCTGCCGCGTGATACTCTGCCCTGCTTTGTCCTTCTAGAACTTTCCCACAGATAGATGTTTATCATTATGATAAACAAAGAGGCATATGGTCCTAGCATCACGCCTCAGCATCTGAGAATCAAATTACCATATCTTTTAAAATGTATTGTTAGTGTTTGATGTTTCAAATTGCTATTTGAGCTGCCACCATTGAGTTTCATTTTAAAAAGAGAAGGTATTAAACAAATTTTTGCTTGAGAATATAAATAGGACAGACGTTTCAAGAATTTTTTAAATGGCCTTAAGAATCTTTCCACCAATTGTGCCACATTGCTGATAACGAAATCAAAATATCAGTTAGCTCTAAAAACTGTTAAAGATGCTTTCCCATTCTTCATTATAAACTGTTCATGTACAATTTACTTTTTTCATTTATAAATGCTTTATTCTTTTTTATTTTTTATTTATTACAATTTATTCACTTTGTATCCCAGCTGTTGCCCCCTCCCTCATCTCCTCCCAGTCCTACCCTCCCTCCTTCTTCTCACCCTATGCCCCTCCCCTAGTCCACTGATAGGGAGGTCCTCCTCCCCTTCCCTCTGACCCTAGCTTATCAGGTCTCATTAGGACTGGCTGCACTGTCTTCCTCTGTGGCCTAGTAAGGTTGCACATGCCCCCTAGGGGGAGGTGATCAAAGAGCCAGCCACTGAGTTCATGTCAGAGACAGCCCCTGCTCCCCTTACTAGGGAACCCACTTGGAGACTGACCTGCCATGGGCTACATCTGAACAGGAGTTCTAGGTTATTTTCATGCATGGTCCTTGGTTGGAGTATCAGTCTCAGAAAAGACCCCTCCACCCAGATTTTTTGGTTCTGTTGATCTCCTTATGGAGCTCCTGTCCTCTCCAGGATTTTCTGTCTCCCCTTCTTTCATAAGATTCCCTGCACTCTGCCCAAAGTTTGGCTATGAGTCTCAGCATCTGCTTCAATACCCTGCTGGGTAGAGTCTTTCAAAGGCCCTCTGTGGTAGGCTCCTCTCCTGTTCCCTGTTTTCTCCCATCTCATGCTGGAGAGGATGTGGAGTAAGGGGAACCCTCCTCCATTGCTGGTGAAAATGTAAACTGGTACAACCACTTTGGAAATCAATTGGTGCTTTCTCAGACAATTAGGAATAGTGCTACCTCAAGGGACAGCTATACCACTCCTAGGCATGTATCCAAAACATGCTCAAGTATACAACAAGGACATTTGCTCAACCATGTTCATAGCAGCTTTATTCTTAATAGTCAGAATGTAGAAACAACCCAGATGTCCCTCAGCTGAGGAATGGATACAGAAATTGTGGTACTTTTACACAACAGAATATTACTAAGCAATTAAAAACAAGGAAATCATAAAATTTGCAGGCAAATGGATGGAACTAGAAAAGAGTCATCCTGGGGTCATCCTGAGTGAGGTGACCCAGAAGCAGAAAGATACACATGGTATATACTCACTTATAAATGGGTATTAGACATATAATATAGATAAACATACTAAAAATCTTTATGCCTAAAGAAGCTAAAGCAAGATGGAGGAGCCTAGGGAAGATGCTCAATTCTCATTCAGAAGGGAAAACAGAATAGACATTGGAAGTGGGGGTAAAAAAACAGAGAACAGGACAGGAGCAATTTACTTCTTTATGTTAAAATCAAGACGTTTCATCTACAAATAATGGCTAATGGGAGAAACGTTTTCTTCAGTGTGTAGCCACTGGCAAGGTGCCACTGCTCCTATAAATAATCCTCTATCATGTCCTCTATCAGCAATCCTGATTTTATTCACTGTGCCAAAAAAACATAAAGCAGAAGGGAGCTATCTGGGAAGAAGATTAACAGGAGTAAGGAAGGGACAAGAGTGGATGGCTGAGGGTGCCAGGGTGGCTGTTCTAAGTACATTATGTACCTGTGTGACAATGTCACGATGAAACTCATTATTACGTAGGCTGAGCATAACCTTGTCAAGCACATCAATTTCAGTATGCAAATTCGCTTTCCTCTTTAATGATGATATATGTATGCCAAAGTATTGTTTTAAAGTACATGTATTGTCAGGAAATGTTTGATTTGTATGCTTACATTACACACCTGAGGCTGCATAAAAATTCCTCAGTGTGAGCAGAGAAGCTTTAGAAAGTACACTTCGGAGGAAGCTCCCTACCCCTCACAAGTGCAACTCAAGTCCAGGATAAACCAGCACCAGCCAAGAGAAATTCAAGCAGACATCACTGTGATAATCCCAGCATTTTGTGGATAGCAAGGCTGGATAGTCTATGATCCAGCCTTTTTGGACAAACTCAGCTATCACAGGACTCCCACAGACAGCTCATCTGGGCCCCCACGAAACAGAAGATCTCTTACAGCTGTCAAAAATTATAGCCTTGAATGTGGTAAAGCTGACAGAAGGCTAATATTTTAGTTTTTCTAAATGGGATTTTAGCCAAAGGTCAAAAAGTAATATATTTTAGCAGTATGCAGTGGCCTGAGAAAGGACTGTTATTTTATTAGGAGCCCCTTTCTCCAAGTGTGTGAGATCATCTTTGTGCTTCCAAGAACATTGCCCAGACCCTGTGGGGACGGCAGGGTGAAGTAATGCCATACTTGGGCCTTCCAGAAAAAAGTGATGTGCTGAAAACAACACAACTCAAGGTCCCCAAACAAAAATCTAAGGGCCTTTTAGACAAAGAAAAAATACAAAGATCTACAGAGGCAGCAATTTCTTGTATTAAATTGAATTGGGAACCTATTTAGCTAAAATATGTCCAGATATGTATCTTTATGCTTTTCATCTTAATGCATTGAATAATAATAAAAAAAAATCCATCATGGTGCCTTGCTGACTTTACATCCAGTCTTCCAATATGGGGTCAGGTCCTGCTCCTGCCTCAACTTACTCCATTGCTACCCCTGGTTCTTGACACCATGAGCATTCTCCAAAGCGTAGAACCTATTGCCAAAGCAAGATAAAGTATCTTTCTCAAGCCAGAAGTGAAATAACCAGAAGAAAAGGAAAAACAAACGTGCTCTGTATTAAACTCACATCTTCTCTACTTCAGCAAGAAGGAACCTGCTTTTATTAACTGAGCCTTTACCGTATAGGATACAATTTATATCTGAGAGAAGATTCTGGAATATGCTGGTATTTTGGAGTCCACAGGTGCAATATGCCCCAACTCCCAGGGGGAAAAAAAAGTGTGTTGTGCTGTAAGATGGGGATGCCAAAGTGCAAAAAGAACACATCAGTGCCATCTTCCACTTCTACCACAGCCTCCTCACCCCATTCTCTGGCTCCTCACCTCAGCTCTCCTTCTTGTGAAGACATCTTGCCTGTGTCAGCAGGCTCTCTGAGGTAGGCTTCTGCCTTAGTCACTGTTCTATTGCTGTGAAGAGACACCATGAGCAAGAAAAATTGTAAAAGAAAGCATTTAACTGTGGGCTTACTTACAGTTTGAGTGTGAGTCCATGACCACCGTCATGGAAAGAAGCACGACAGCAGACAAGCAGGTACTGGAGCAGTAGATGAGAGCTTACATCTTATCTGGAAGATGAATGCAGAGAGAGAGACCAAGCCCAGCACAGGCTTTTGAAACCTCAAAACTCAGCCCCAGTGGCACCCCTCTTCCAACAAGGCCATACTTCCAAATCCTTCCCAAACAGTTCCACCAACTGAGACTAAAACATTTAAATATATTAGCCTCTGGGCCGTTCTCATCCAACACAGCTTCCCACACATCCTTCACCCAACATCCTCTCTCTTATATATCCTGTACCTGGTTCACAGAACAGACACATAAACACACCCACAGAGAGAGAGAGACTGACAGAGAAGAGAGAGAGAGAGAGAGAGAGAGAGAGAGAGAGAGAGAGAGAGTTCTCAGTGCTTTGGTGTCCTTTTGCAGCAGCAAATGGATTAGCCTAGAACCTCTGGTTTGACTCTTCAGCATCAGTCTGATGGTGGCATCTGACTGAGAGGACAAAATCCTGGGGCACCTGTCCTTCATTCCAGAACATCACACCAGGCTGCTCTCAAGAGTTGTCCCAGTACTGGGAACAGTCTCAAACAAATCCCTAAAGATGAGGCTTTCTGTAACTTGAAATACAAAAGAAGACAACTTTCTTCCCTCTAAACCAACGATGTACTCTTTACATTTCTTTTCTTTTTATTTTTCTTTTAATTTTTTATTAATTACACTTTATTTACTTTGTATCCCCCCTGTAGTTCCCTCCCTCCTCCCCTCCCAATCTCTCCCTTCCTCCTCCTTCTCCATGCATGCCCCTCCCCAAGTCCACTGATAGGGAAGGTCTTCTTTTCCTTCCTTCTGATCCTAGTCTGTTAGGTTTCATCAGGAGTGGCTGCATCGTCTTCCTCTGTGGCCTGGTAAGGCTGCTTCCCACTCAGGGGGAGGTGATCAAAGAGCAGGCCAATCAGTTCATGTCAGAGACAGTCCCTGTTCCCATTACTATGGAACCCTCTAGGAGACTGAACTGTCATGGGCTACATCTATGCAGGGGTTCTGGGTTATCTCCATGCATGCTACTTGGTTGGGCTATCAGTTGCAGGAAAGACCCCTGTGCTCAGACTTTTTTTGGATCTGTCACTGTCCTTGTGGAGCTCTTGTCCCCTCCAGGTCTTACTAACTCCCACTTCTTTCATAAGATTCCCTGCAATCTCCTCAAAGGGTGGCCATAAGTCTCTCAGCATCTGGTTTTACATTTCTTTTTTAAATCCTTGTATATGGGGCTGGAGAGATGGCTCAGTTGTCAAGAGCACTTCCTGTTTTTGCAAGAGGGTCAGGGTCTAGTTCCCAGCACCCATAAGGCAGCTCATAATTGTCTGTAACCTCCAGGTGCAGGGGACCTGACTTCCTCTTCTGCCCTCTGTGGGCACTAAGCATGCACGTGTTATGCATATATACATGCAGGCGAAACATTCGTACACACACAAAATAAAGCAATGTATTTTCTTTAATTCTTCTAGAGCTGAGTCCCCAAACTCAGGAGGCTAAGGCAGGTAGATGGTCAGTTTTAGGCTAGCCTGGGTCTTGGCTATCAAGACCCCCCATCTCAAAACATTCCCCCCTTAAAATATGCATAAACCCGTGGCTGCTCTATCAGCAGCCTTCAAACTGAAGCTTCTCTCACTGGGTTTTGGGCCTGCTTATTTATGTGGCTACTTGATTCCAACAGAGAGAAAAATTAAAGATTTCTGCCCTTAGAGGCCACATCTTAAGGTTCACACTTTTCACCACTCTCTCCTCTCAAAACTTAATCATCACAATTCCCTTAGTGCTGCTGAGCCAGCCGCATCTGAAACAGCCAGCAAGCCTTCCTCCCAGCATGCTGAAGGCACACTTTCTGTTCACTGAAGTGCAGTCATCTTGCAAGCTTTGTGTTTCTCTCCTACAGAGGTATGATACGTCTTCACGTGTTCCCTTGGTTCTGCTGCAGACAACAGATCTCTGGAAAAAACAGTTGGTTTCATCAAAGAATCTCAAAATATTTATACACAAGTTTTACTTAATCTCAAGGAGAAAGAATTAGATTCAAAATAAAAATAGGTAGTTTTTTTAACCAAGTAATTACTACTAAAATAATCTGATCTTTTTAGTTAATTAGTTAGTTAGTTTATTGAGACAGGATCTCAGGCAGCTCAGGCTGGTGGGAAACTTGCTGCGCAGCTGAAAATGACTTTGAACCTTGACCTTGCCTCCATTTCCCAAGTGTTAGGACTTCCAACACACACCACTACAATTGGCACAGTAGAACAAGGTGATGATATGATGTGATGTGACATCAACACAAAACATCATTTATTGTGTACTCTGGCCATACACAGTTAATTTGCACTATATCAACCTTTAGATCCAATTTCCAGTTTACAGAAAGTACAAAAAGTAAAGGAATCTGGCTAAAAACAAACACACAAAAAATAACCAATGAAAAAGACACTAAAGAAGGGGAAGAAGACCTCTCCTATCAGTGGACAGGGGGAGGGGCATGGGTGGAGAAGAGGGAGGGTGGGATTGGAAGGATATGAGGGAGGGAGCTACAGCTGGGCTACAAAGTGAATAAACTGTAATTAATTAAAAAAGAAAAATACACTAAAATAATCCAGAATGCACGTGTCCCACAAGACAGTAAGACTAAGGGGACATAAAAACCAAAATAGTACATGAAATTTCATAGCTCTTCATTTGAAAATGTAAAAGTCATAGGAAAAACATGAACTGTGGTCGTAATTAGATGTTAAGTGGGGTCATTAGAATTACACAATATAGCGTCTGTAATTAAATGTATCACATATATTAGCATATATCACATATAAGAATGTTTGTAAAGTATTCACAAGAAGTATACACATGTGAAATAAGTAAAATGTTGTTTTAAGGTATGAGAACTGAGGCTGGAAAGATGGCTCAGTGGTTAAGAGCCCTGGTTGCCCTTCCATAAGTCCTGGGTTCTACTCCTAGCAGCCATCTAGTGGCTTACAACCATCTATCACTCCAGTTCCAAGGAATGTGATGCCCTCTTCTGGCCTCTGTAGGCACTAAGCATGCACACGGTACACAGACAAAATTTACACACACATAAAATCTAAAGTATGAGGATTGACATGAATAAAAAACCATTTTGTTCTAATTGGTCTTTTCTTTCTGTGTATCCGTCTCTCTTTATATGGGCTTCTCATTCTTCCTCTCCTGCCTAACTTGGAAAGAATAAAGCTTTTTTTTTTTTCATTACATCAAGTCAAAATGTTATTGTTGGGTCCATCTTTAGATAAAGGCATTATAAATGCCCTAATCCTCACACTACTGTAACTTTCTGAAGTATTGAGCTTGCTGTTATGATAAAAGTGTTCAGAAATAACACAGAGATAAGCAGTATTTATATTTAAGCCTAACCTACACACCTGGGAACTCAGAAGAACCAAACATTCAGGCCCTAATCACGTCCCAGCGGCTAAGAAACTTTGTTTTCAATCCTGTGGAAATGCACAGGTATTCCTCTGACTGGTTAAGGGAAAGAAGAATGGTTATTCGTGGCAATCTCCAAGATATTTGTATCTGAAAATGAAATATTAATCCTATGGCTATGAAAATGTAATCTGTATTAAATGAGCCATCATACAATGTTTAAATTATTAGTCATGAATAATTGTCCATTGAAGACCATAGTAATGGAAATTTTCAAAATATTATCTCATTTACTATTACTTGTGAAACCCCAATAAAATGTTTCATTATATTTTAGATAAGAAATTAAAGCTCCCAGGGTCCAACTTGCCTCAGGTCACACAGCTCACAACCAGAGCCATCTTCCATTGCTGCCACCTGGCATCCTTTCTACCATGACCTGATGCTGAACACTATGAAGAAGGCAAGGCAAAAGGCAAAAGATAATATGTATATATTTTTAAAACTTGGTCTAACTGAGAAACAAATGAAAAGTCAGTGATGTGTGCGGCTTTGCTCACAGTGGCCAGGAAGGAGAAACAGGTAAATGAATAATGAAAACATGGTACATCTACACAATAGAATATTATTCGGATATTAAAAATAAAATTCTAAAATTTGCAGGTAAATGGGTAGAGCTGAAAACAATCATTCTGAGTGAAGTAACCTAGATCCCCAAAAACAAATGTCACATATTTTCTGTCACTTTGGATGTGAGCTTTGAACCTTCAGATATGTGTGATCCATTTGAAATACCCATAGATGTCAGAAAATTAAGAAGGGGCTATGGAGGGCTTGGGCTTAAGGGAGAAGAGATAAAATACCGTAATATAAAGGGCTAAAAGGGAATAATAGGATCAGAATGGTTAAATTGGGTAGGAGATGGAAGAGCAGAAGAGGGAATGCAAAGAAGAACAACATGAAAGACCTTTTGAAGAAGTCACATGGAAACCTTTGCTGCTGCAGTTGTCACATGTATGTAATTGTATGTATTACACACACACAAGCATAAAAAGTTTAAATGAAGTTATCCTATATTGGGGAAGCAGTATCCCTACAAGACATTAGAGGCTAACAAATAAAAAAGGAATGTGTTACCTCTTTTGGAGTTGTTGATTAGCGGATTATCACAGATCCAGAACCATTACAGACTATCGCCATTGCTCTTGGTTACCCTCCAGAACTTGACAGTAAGGCCCTATTGCTGAAGACACCACAGAGCATGGAGAGATCAAGAAGACAGTGAGCTGAAAGTTTTATCTCACTGGCTGGCTTTCACAGTGCTCAGAAGTGCTAAGCATGTCAAGAGAGAAGAAAAGTAATAATCAAGTCTTATCCAGCTATAACCCCACGAACCATTCACATGACAACCTAACTGTCATCTCTTGAAGGAGACCAAAGTTATGATTCCCTCTTTCACTCTCCAACAATGGGTTTTACTTATTCCTGATTATTAGAGGAAAGGAGACAGCAATGCCGTAAGGGAGTTAAAAGCACGGTTTGATATAACAGAGGAAAGACCGTTGTCATTGGTACATGGGGCAGAGTGACATAATATGTGGTTGGAGCCATAAGCAGAAGACAGATCACCAGACAGGTTTTGTGGTCGTTGGTTTGTTTTGAGACAGCAAAAAGCTAATGAAGAATTATCAGGTATGTGAAAGACCCAATTTACATCATTTTCATATTTTTTGGTTTCTGTACAGATTAAAGAAAAATACTGATGCTTTCTACTCATAAGTGGAATGCTTTCTACTCATAAGATGTAGACAAATCATTGACAATATTTACCGCTTTTCTCACACCCACAAACTCTGAAACATGAGGAAAGCAGATCATGTCTGAGCAAAGCTTCCCCAATTGTCTAAATGATAAGTAGAACATCTAGGCATTCAACAATCTTATAACTTGGGGAGATATATGCTAAAACTCTTCCACTAAAAATGGCATTAAATTCAAGATGTATATATCTCTCAATGTAAAGAACAATGAGGGCTGAAGAGATGTCTCGGCAATTAAGGGCACTGACTGCTCCTCTAGAGGACTTAGGTTCAGTTCCCAGCACCCACACGGCAGCTCACAGCTGTCTATAACTCCAGTTCCAAGGAATCTGACACCCTCCCACAGACATACATTCAGGAAAAACATCAATGCACACAAAATAAACAATATTTTTTTTAAAAAAAGGAACAATGAAAGACTACCCAATCCACTTGATTATTCCACTATAAGAGTAAAATTTGATGAAGCTAATCCAACAAAAAAATAAGAATACTTAAAATTAATTTAAAAAAACCCGAACCAGGTATTAATGAGTCAACTTCATTAATGAACTCAAATGGGTAGAGTCTATGACTAACCAAAATTTATCCCAGAAAAGCAAGGTTTCCCAATCTTCAGGCTAGTAGCTGTGGAGGTCTGAATGAAATTAACCCCATACGCTTATCTGGAGTGGCGTTATTGGAGGTGTGGCCTTGCTGGAGAAAGCTGTCCCCAGGGGATGGGCTTTTACGCTTCAGAAGCTCAAGCCAGGCCTAGCAGTTGACTGTCTCTTTCTGTTGCCTGCAGATCCAGATGTAGAACTCAGCAAGGACCCCAGCACCATGTCTGCCTGCATGTCCTTGTGCTTCCCGCCACCAGGATGTATTTCTTCATTGCAGTTTCCTTGTTCATGACGTCTCTTCACAGCAACATAACACCAGGACAGAAGTTGGCACCGGGGACTGGTGTATCGCTGTGATAGGACAAATCATGGTTTTGCGGGAAGGAATGTGGACTCGGGGTCTTTGGGTTAGGAAATCAGTGGAATGCTTAAAGCAAAGCTTAATGGGCCATACGAGTAGGAGCATGAAAGACTGTTGCTGAGAAGCATTTGGACTGTGGGAGCCTGGATCAAAAAGGTCCCAGAGAAGAGTGTTAATATGTGGCACAGAGATTGTTCTTATGGTATTTTGGTGAAGAATTGGCTGCTTTCTGCCCTTGTCTAAAAAAAAAAAAAAAAATCTGCCTGAGGTTAAATTGAAGAGTTATGGATTAACAGCTTTGGCATAGGACATTTCCAAACAACCTAGCAGTGACTGTGCCGTGTGGCTATTAGTGGCCAGTCTCATGTGGCAAGCCGTGGCTATTAGGCTATTAAGTTGCCGAGCCTAAAAGATGGCACCTGCCGGATGTACTGACTGCTGATAAACAAGTCCATATTTGGTCAAGGCGAGCGTGGCACTGGCCCATTGGCTGCCTGCTGCAGGACTGATGAGTGAGTGTGGTTGGCTGTGATTGGCTGATGCGGTTGCCTATATAATTGGGAAGGGCCCGGGGTACGGGGTGGGGGGTGAGAAGAAGCTTACAAAGTCCTGAATAAACTGCTTGAGGAAGAGCTGGTGGTTGCGTCTTCCTTGCTGGTTGAGGCGGTCGCAACAGTCTCATGCCGATCTATAATGAAAAGGAGCAAGCTGAGCAAGGGGAATGCCAGGACGTGTAAACAGATTAAAGGAAAAGCCTGATGCTACGCAGACTAAGGAATAAATGAAGTGGTGCCCTCAGAGCAAGACACCAACCATCTAAGCTTCCAACACGTGAACAGGAATTTTTAAAAAGTGAAAAATAATTACAAATAATTCCTGGCTTAGGGCCAGGAATGGTGGTGCACACATTTAATCCAAGTACTTGAAAGGCAGAGGCTGTCGGATCTCTAAATTCAAGGCCAGCGTGGTCTATAGATCAAGCTCCAGGACAGCCAAACTTAGGTAGTGAAGGAAACTACCAAAACCAAAAAGCTGGTGAAATGTATTTGAAAGAGGGGGAACAGCCCTTTTTCCAGCCCCAGAAAGCAGCAGAACTTGACAGCTTTTGGGTATGTGGTTCTGGCCTTAGGGTCAAAGACACAAGAAAGGGGTTACACGGAATCTCCCTCCATGACTAAGAAAGGGTGATGAGGCCAGGCATGTGTCAGGAGGCCCAGAGAGGTCACTTTGTGAAGCTGTGAAAGTGAAGCCTGGATTGTGCTGGAGACCCCAGATGCTGGAGATGCTGGAGTCATGGGACACCTGCCAAGGAAAGGTGCTAACAGGGAGTGGACCCAGCCCAAGAGAGAGAATGGTGCTGCAGTCAACAGAGCCGAAAGGACCTGGAGATCTGAAGGGCGTTTTAATATCGGACATGGAGATGCAGAGTTTAGAGTTTGCCCTGCCAGGTTTTGGTCTTGCTTCAGTCCAGTATTTTCTCCCTTTTCTCCTTTTTGGACTGGTAATGTATATTCTATGCCATTAAATGTTGAAAATATGTGATTTGCTCTTTAACTTAATTTTACAGGAAAATACAGTTAAAAGAGTGCCATGAGTCTCCCAAGAGACTTTGGACTTTTAAGAAGGTTGAGACTGTTATAGAATATGGGGACTTTTGTTTGTTTGTTTGTTTTGTTTTGTTCTTCTTTTTTGAGACAGCTTGGCTGTCCTGGACTTTCTTTGTAGACCAGGCTGGCCTTGAATTCACAGAGGTCTACCTGCCTCTGCCTCTGCCTCTGCCTCTGCCTCTCAGAGTGCTGGGATTACTGGCATGAATCACCATGCTCTGCTAATATGGGGACTTTTGAAGTTGGACTAGATTCATTTTGCGTTGTGATATGGCTACCAGCCTATGGGAGCCAGGGGGGACTGAGTGAAAATGGACCCTAGAGATTCGTATGCAATGGCATTATTGGAGGTATGGTCTTGTTGGAATAGCATGGTCTCATTGAAGAAAATATTTCCCTAGGGGATGGGCTTTGAGGTTTGAGAAGCTCAAGCCAGGCCTCGTGGCTCACTGTCTGTCCCTGCTTCCTGCAGATCCAGATGGAGAACTCTCTGCTCCAACTCCAGCACCATGTCTGCCTGTTTGCTGCTGTTTCCTGCCGTGAGGATAATGGACTAAAACTCTGAACCTGTAATCCAACCCCAACTAGTTTCCTCGTAAGAGTAGCCGTGGTCATGGCATTTCTTCACAGCAAAAAACCACTAAGACAGTGGTATAATTTTTTAAGAGCCAGCAGGTAGGAGAACCAAAAAGAAAGTGTCTTTGGTACATGACAGAACCTGAGCACCCTTGGACTCACAGCAGCTGTGGTTGGTTGCCTGCGTGCAGCAAGCCATTTGACATTCCCGAATGGAAGAAGGAAAGCCTCAGGAGCCTTAGCCCCAGCTAAAGAGCTATTGACAGATGATAGGTTCTAGGGGAGACAGTAGGTTTTCATGAAGGGTGTGGCCCCTGGTAGGGTGTACACACCAGTGGATGGCCCCATGCCTATGAGCACATGGGCGCAAAAACTGGGTTGTTTAAAAAAAAAAAAAAAAAAAAGACAAAGTTGGGAGGGGTAAGGATACATCTAGGAGGAGGAGTATGATCACAACGCATTCTATGAAATACTCAAAGAGTTAATAAAATATTATGTCTTTTGTTTTTCAAGACAGGGTTTCTCTGTGTAGCCTTGGCTGTCCTGGACTCGCTTTGTAGAGCAGGCTGGCCTCGAACTCACAGAGATCCGCCTGCCTCTGCCTCCCGAGTGCTGGGATCACAGGCGTGCGCCACCGTGTCTGCCTAATAGTATGTCTTTTTAAATGAAATATGTGACCATTAAATACATGCCAAAAGTGTGTGAGATGTTGACGCGCCTCTCCTAAAATGCTCATTGATGATTTTTAGGGTATGAAACACTTTGTCTCTTCATACATAATGTAAGCTTCTCTTGAATCACATGGCATTTCTCTGTATAACCTCCATTGATCTGGAGTTGTGCCCTGGACCCCAGAAATTTCTATCTAAAGAATTTGCTTAGAAAAACGGTGGGCATATATCTCAAGAGATTAATCCAAAAAAAAAAAAAAACTTTTCTTAAAAATACTTTCTATGGCCAAGAAAGTTTGAGGGACATATAAGTTGTCTTTTTCTAAAGAAGGTTTGCAAATATAATTTGGTTAATTTTAAAGGTTCCAAGAAGTTCTCTGGAGTTTGCCAGATAACTGGACATAGAACACTGTTGCTTTTACGGTACCTATTAAGACCTCATGAATATACTTTGATAAATATTTCATTACGTCAGTCTTAGCGTCCGTAGCACTTGTTGTCCGGGGCATTGTATGAGGTACTGTTGGAGATATTGAATTGTAAGATATAATCTATTCCCACGGTTGATTATATTAAAGTTGAGCTGGAATGTATAAATAAAAAGATAAATAATAATCTCAGACACCGAGGCACAACCACCAATGAGTAGGTCCACGCAGAGTCACGCAAGGATGCATGGGAGGCAGGTTACTACAAGCTTCGTGTTTCTAAGAGGACTTAAGACGTGAAGTAACCCCTGGAGGAGGTGAAAGGTATTGATGGCATATTTTGTCATTCAAAACGCAAGCATCCAGTACAGCGTGGTCTTACGTTTTTTCCTGTCACTCAGAAATAAATCCACGCGATATTTCACAAAATAGACAACCACAAAAGAAAAATGTCCATCAAAGATAAAAGAGTAGTAAAGACAAAAGTGAGGTAAAATTTAAAATGAGAATAGAGTAGGAAGAAATAGTTAAGCTGAGGACATTGATGTAACCACTGTTGAAGAGACACTGGCTATACAACTATACACCTGCAGGAAACTTAGCACCATAACAGAAAGTAGGGCTAGGGCAGGGCTCAGTTGGTAGAGTGTTTGCCTTTCATGAATGAAGCCTTGTCTTCTGTTCCTCGCATCGTATAAGCTTGGCACATGTCTGCAATCCTAGCATTCGGGGAGTGAAAGCAGGAAAGTCAAAAGTTTAAGGTCAATTCTTAGCTATATAGTGAGCTCAAGGCCCCTGGGCTACATGAGACCTCGTCTCAAAAAATGAAACAAGAACATAGCTCTAAGGAAGAAGATGAAGACGTTCCACAGGAAATGACACAGGCAAAATATTTCAAATGAAAGGAATTCTCAGAGAATGCTAATATGTTGGAAGTTGACTCAAACTTAGAAGCGGATATAATAATTTCCAAGCATGACATGGGGAAACACACCACATTATAAGCGATACAATAAAAAGTCAAGTTCAAACTACACTTTATTGGCAAAGTCAGCTGCAATATCAGGGCATGCCATCCTATTACTGCCATCAACTTTCTCAGTTTATGCACAAAATAATGGTGCATATATAAAGACATGTTTACATGTATATCTTTATACTTTGTTCATATTCACACTCCGTAATTTTATCGCCTTTTCCTCCTCTGCTCATCTCCTTTCTCTTCCCCAAAATTTATGTGTCTGTACAATCTATATTAAAATATGAAAGAAAGTATGTTACACTTGTCTGATTCTAGCTTCTTTCATTTAGCCTGATGACAGCCAGTCCAAGATCCTGAGGTTTTTGCCATTTGTCTGTATTACTCATGTATCTGCCCCAAAGAGATTTTGCCCTTTGGTGTCACACAAGAACATCAGCAAGTTTAGAAGTTCAGTGCAATGGATCATGACCTGCAACAACCTATAGCCTCCACCGGGGCTGGAGTCGGACAGCTTGGGTGAGTGCACACGATTCTCAGAAATCAAGAATTCAAGGTCACAATCACTAAGTTTGGTTTCTTGAGCATATCTCAAGAGTTCTCTGAAGCTGAATCAAAATTATAGTCATGGTTGTCTGTTTTCTTTTCTCTTCTTTCTTCTTTTCATTATTGATGTTGGGATGCATTATTTCCTCAACCTTGCCTTCCATCTCTGATATTATTTCTTCTGTTTGCTCTAACCTACTGGCTATATTTTCCACTGTGTCTTTTTATTTGATTCATGAGTTTTTCAGCTCCGACATGTGGTTGTTTGAAAAAAACTAGCCTGCATTTCTACCTCAAGACCCAGCCATACCACTCCTGGGCATATACCCAAAAGAAGTTCCGCCATACCCACAAGGACACTTGTTCAACTATGCTCATAGCAGCCTTATTTGTAATAGCCAGAAACTAGAAACAATCCAGATGTCCCTCAACTGAAGAATGGATAAAGAAAATGTGGTTCATTTACACAATGTAATACTACTCAGCTATTAAAAACAAGGACATCATGAAATTTGTAGGCAAATGGATGAAACTAGAAAAGATCATTCTGAGTGAGGTAACCCAGACCCAGAAAGACATGCATGTATACATTCACTTATAAGTGGCTCTTAGCCATAAAGTACAGGATAAACATGCTACAATCCACAGACCCAAAGAAGCTAAATAACAAGAAGGGCCCAAGGGACAGTGCTTGAATCTCACTCAGAAGAGAAAATAAAATAGACATCAGAGGTGGATTGGAGGGAGGGAACGTGGTGGGAGAGGGATGGGGGAGGGGAGCAGGAAAGATCAAGTGGGGGGACAGAGGACAAGAGAACTGGGAAAGAGAACAGAAATTGGCAGGGGAGGTGCATCTCTGGGATAAGCCAGAAACCCAGGACAAGAGAAACACCCAGGAATCTATGAGGCTGACCCTAGACAAGACTCCTCACAACAGGGAATATGGAACCTGAAATGGCCACCTTCTGTAACCAAGCAAGACTTCCAATGGGGGAAGGGGGGCACCAACCCACACACAAAACCTTTGACCCAAAATTTGTCCTGCTGACAAGAGGTGCAGAGATAAAGATGGAGCAGAAATTGAGGGAATGATCCAACTTGAGACCCATCCCATGGGAGAGAGCCAACTCCTAATACCATTAATGATATTCTGCTTTACTTGCAGACATGAGCCTACCATAACTGTTCTCTGAGAGGTTTCACCCAGGAGCTGATAGAAAGATGCAGAGACCCACAGCCAAACATTAGGCGAAGCTCAGGAATCTTGTGAAAGAGGAGGGGGAAGAGAAGTCAAGGATACCACAAGAAAACCTCAGAATCAACTAACCTGGACCCTTATGGGCTCACAGAGACTGAACCACCAACCAAAGAACATACATGGGACTGACTTAAACTCCCTACACATATGTAAGAGATGTGCAGCTTGGTCTTCATATGATCCCCTAACAACTGGAGCAGGGGCTGTCTCTGACTCTGTTGTCTGCCTTTGGATCCCTTTTTCCCAACAGGGCTGCCTTGTCTAGCCTCAATAAGAGAAGATGTGCCTAGTCCTACTGCAACTTGATATACCAAGGGGACTGATACCCATGGGAGGCCTCCCCTTCTCTGAGGAAAAAAAGGAGGAAAACTGGGGCAGGAAAGGTGTGAGAGGAGAGGAAGGATGGGGGAGCTGCAATCAGAATGTAAAGTGAATCAAAAAATTAATTAGTAGGGGAAAAAAAAGAAAGGTCCCCATGGGCTCATATATTTGAATGCTTAGTCATCAGGGAGTGGCACTACCTAAGAAGGATTAGGAGGTGTGGCCTTGTTGAAGGAGGTGTGGTCTTGTTGGGAAAAGTGTATCACTGGAAGCAGGCTTTTATGTTTCAAAAGTCCAAGTCAGGTCCAGTGTCACTCTCTTCTTCCTGCTGCCTGCAGATTCAGATGTAAAACTCTCAGCTACTTTTCCAATATCATGTCTACCTGAATGCCAGGATGCTCCCCAACATGATAAAAAAAATAAACAGACTAGCTTCTGAAATTGTAAGCAAGCCCTAACTAAATATTTTCTTTTAATAACAATAATTTTTAAAGTTTTTATGGCCATGGTATCCCTTCACAGCAGTAGAACAACAACCAAGACACATTTTTTATTGTTTTCATTCAAATTTTCAATTTTCTTGCTGACTTTATTACGTACATTGATGAGGTTCTTCTCCAGGTCCTAAATTGATTTTCTTACTGCATTCACCTTTTTTGAGGCCATTGATACTGTTTGTTTGTTTGGTTGGTTGGTTGGTTGGTTGGTTGGTTGGTTGGTTGGTTTGGTTTGTTTTTTGAGACAGGGTTTCTCTATAGACCTGGTTGTCCTGGAACTCACTCTGTAGAACCAGGCTGGGCTCAAACTCAGAGACCCACCTGCCTCTGCCTCTTGAGTGCTGGGATTAAAGGCATGTGTCACTACTGCCCAGGCACCATACTTTCAAGTAAACTTTTGAATCATTCTTGTTGCTGTGTACTTGCTTCTGTCTCTTTGGTTACAGCATCTGAGGAGTTATGATATTTTGGAGAAGTCATGTTGCCTTGCCTTTTTTGTGTTCCCATGTTACAATTTGTGCATTCATTAGTTTGGGATATCTTTCAGTTTTATCCAGGTATCTTCTTGGTGTGAAGCCTACTCTTGAAAGTTCAATGATTGGTGCCCCTGAGAAGGGACAAAACAGGCTCATGAGATGACTCACTGGGTAAAGGCATTTGTTACCAAGCCTAATGACCTGAGTTCAAGCTCCAGGGGCCAGGTGCCAAGAGGACAGAATTGACTCCCACAAGTTGTCTTCTGGTCTCTATACATACACCATTGAAGGGCTACCACATATGTAAATTAATCTGCTGGAGCTTTCGAGTTCCCCATCCCAACGACAGATGGGAGACTTCAAAGTTAGCCCTCGAGAGCTCAGGATTGAGACTCTGCAGCTATTCTCGGTGATTGCTTAGCTCCTTAGCTTAGCTCCAGGGTCCAGCTAACTCCCTCTCTTCTCTATTTCCTGTCCTATCCCTTATGCCACTGAAAGCTTTCTATATGTCTATATCTAGATGGTCCTTCTTTATGATGGCCTTGTGTAGGTACCTTTCACAGTGGTGTTGTGGCAGGCTAGCCCACAGCTCCTTGCTCTTTGCTCTGAGTGCTCCACTCCCCATCTACCTCAGTCTTAAACAGTAGGTTTCCTCTTGAGACAGCACACTGCCAAAGCCTCCTAACACATACAGAACAGCGAAGCGGGTCTCTCCGCTGCAGACTGACCACACCAGAGGAGTCGCTGTACCATCAGAGAGAACACACAACTGCCCTGTGGTAAGACAAGACTGCCTTCTATCACCAGGCCTGCCTGACTTCCTGTTGGAGGAGGCTGTTTCCCCTCCTGGGGAAGCAAACAGCCAGGGCCCTGTGCTGCTCCTGTCACCAGGCCCCTTTGTCTCTCTTCACTTTGCAGCTGTTCCTTCAGCACCTTTATGACTTCCACTTTTTCTCTTTGAAATAGTCTCTTCTTTGCTGTCCTGACTGTCCCCTCCTCTGATTCACACTGAAGCAACTTCCAATCTGCCATTTCAGTCTCAATGTCTTAAACTACTCATTTATGAAGGAAAAGAACACTTCAATTCTCAGTGTTTTGAATGTCTGAAACTGTAACAACCTAAATATTACTTTTTATTTTTAAATTATTTTCAATGTTTTAACAAAATTAATGAAGTCACAAATGATCATAGTTTGCTTCATTAATTATTAAGGATCTTTTATATGGTCTCAGATTACAGTCTTTTTTTAAAGTCTCACACTATTCTTCCAAACAAGGACTGCTCATAGGAATTCAGATTTTAGCATTTAATAAAGTAAGTTGTAGATAAAACTTTGCAAATTATCTCTATATGCACAATATTCCTAAAGACAATCATCTAGAGAGTGGATATCAATAAAGACCAGTCTGTGATCCACTTGGACTTTAGTTTTGTGCAGGGTGATAAATATGGATCTATTTGCATTTTTCTACATGTAGACATCCAGTTAGACCAGCACCATTTGTTGAAGATGCTGTCTTTTTTCCATTGTATGGTTTTGGCTTCTTTGTCAAAAATCAAGTATCTCTATGTGTGTGGGTTTATTTCTGGGTCTTCTATTCAATTCCATTGATCCACCATTCTGTTTCTATGCCAGTAACATGCAGTTTTTATTACTATTGCTCTGTGAGATCAGGGATGGTGATACCTCCAGATGATCTGTTGTGGTACAGGATGGTTTTGGCAATTCTGGGTTTTTTGTTTTTCTATATGAAGTTGAGAATTTTTTTTCAAGGTCTGTAAAGAATTGTTGGTATTTTGATGGGAATTGCATTGAATCTGTAGATTGCTTTTGGCAGGATGGCCATTTTCACTATGTTAATCCTACCGATCCATAACCAAACTTTGAGCAGAGTACAGGGAATCTTATGAAAGAAGGGGGAGATAGTAAGACCTGGAGAGGACAGGAGCTCTACAAGGAGAGCAACAGAACCAAAGAATCTGGGCCCAGGGGTCTTTTCTGAGACTGATACTCTAACCAAGGACGATTCATGGATATAACCTAGAACTCCTGCTCAGATGTATCCCATGGCAGCTCAGTGTCCAAGTGGGTTCCCTAGTAATGGGAACAGGGACTGTCTCTGACATGAACTGAGTGGCTGGCTCTTTGATCACCTCTCCCTGAGGGGAGAACAGCCTTACCAGGCCACAGAGGAGGACAATGCAGCCACTCCTGATGAGACCTGATAAGCGAGGGTCAGATAGAAGGGAAGGAGGACCTCCCCTATCAGAGAACTTGGAGAGGGGCATGGGAGGAGATGAGGGAGGGAGGGTGGGATTGGAAAGGAATGAGGGAGGGGGCTACAGCTGGGATACAAAGTGAATAAATTGTAATTAAAATAAAAAAATAATTAAAAATAAAAAAATAAAGACTAGTCTGCAGAACTCCAGTGTTGGAGGTAGAGAAAAGCAGCAAAGAGAATGTGCTGAGGAATGGCACATGAGGCAGAAAGGTAACTGAGACAGTCCAGAAGCCAAAGACGGAGAGGAGAAATGCATGGAAGCATAGACCCTGACGCCGGGGACACAGACCTAACGTGGCTGTTGAACGCAGCAATGCAGGGGGCACTGGTGGCTCTGGGGAGAACTACTTCAGGAGAAATATTCAAGAGACTCTGCTTAGGCTGATATGAAGGGACTGGAAAAAGAGAAGAAAAACGACTGTAGACAGCCTCCAGAGGGCTTTCTGTAGCACACAGATGGAACGCGGTATGAGGCCCTCAACCCAAGCACAGCACGTTCGGAATCTAACATAACAAGCTTAAGGGTTTGTATCAGGGGTGTTGATGTCAGAAGATGCAACCATTCTTGAAACAGTTCCCCTGACTGAGGGTAATATCTTGTGTTCAAGAAGAGTTCATTCCAGATAAAAGCAAGACCTTAACAGAAGAGGCTCTTTCATTCTCAGGTGCCTCAAATGTAAAATGAGACAGGATGATCGTCGAGGTTTTTAATGTGCAATCAGACCAGAATCACCGACATTACAGACATTTTCATTAAAAGCAAAGGGGGGGGGGGCTGGAGGCTAACAGTTACACAAGAATGGGAGCAGAGAAACGGGAGGAGATAAGGGCGGGGCAGGTTAACCAAAACTAAGTTTATACAAAAAAAAAAAAAATCCTTGGGAAATCCACTCTTTTGTAGGCTAATTAAAATATATAATTTAAAAAGATGTATCTGTTTACTTGTTTTGTGTGTGAGAATGTTTTTCCTGTGTGCATGTCTGCGTGTATGCATGCCTGTGTGCTTGCAGAGGCCAGAGAAGAGTGTCTGATCTCCTGCAACTGGAGTTAGGAGTGGCTGTGAGCTGCCATGTGGGTGCTGGGACTAGAACCCAGGTCCTCTGGAAAAGTACCGATCTTAACTGCTGAGCCGTCTCTACAGCCCCAATATAGTGACACTCCGTGTGTGTGTGTGAGTGTGTGTGTGTGTGTGTGTGTGTGTGTGTGTGTGTGTACTGGTATTTTGAGACTGGGCCTGTCTATCCTGGAATTTAGCGTGTAAAGTAGACAAGGTTGACTTCAAGATCACAGATCCTCCCGTTTCTCTGCTCCCATTCTTGTGTAACTGTTAGCCTCCAGCCCCCTCCCCCCCGCCTTGCTTTTAATGAAAACAAGAGGTTTGTGCGGCCCCACCCTACCTGAGGAGTTGTGGACAGCTGATGGCTGCTGGGGAACGGGAGTCGACTGGACGCATGCCCATGCTGGCGTCACCAACTGCACTTACATGAAGGTAGAAGGGGGAAGGGATGGAAGGGTACTTTGCACTGGATATGATAGAGATACATTGTATACACGTATCAAGTTGCCATAAATTTAAAATACTTTATTTAAAAAAAAAAATCACTAAAATGCAAATTCTCACACCCCATCCAAAACCACTATGCTACAAATTTTTGGAAGTAAAGCTTGGATCTCTGCCTTCATTGGGGACTCTGATGCACCACAGTTTGGAGAAGAAAAGAAGCAGATGACATTTCACACATCTTGATGAATCCTTGGCCAATCTACACTTCGGCCCTCTGCACCTTCAGCTCTCCGCTGTTCTCACAGTATCGCAGTTCTGCGTTCACAGGTTCTGGAGCCCAAGCTGTTTCCTAACTTCTGTCGGCAAAACAAAAGCCCAATATCTGTACTCTGCTTCCAAAACAACAACGCCATTTGTATGTCTTTAAAGATACTCAGTGGTGGCATGTTCAGCTCAGCTTTGAGAGAGCCAGCAAAGCTTATGGCCTTTGCCTGCCAGTTTTTGTAATATGTAAGTACACGTTTTCATGAAAAAGATCCTTGGGACTCAAAATGTATGGATCATGAGTTGCTTTGCATTGCTTAAAGTGTGCTATCCTTCAAGAGCAGAGCAGACAAGGAAAGACAGGTGACATTAATCCCGGCCCACACTGCAGCTCTTTGTGGACTTGGGTCTCTCCAGCCACACACTTGGAGGAAACTCCATACAAACAGAGGAAGCCAGAGTCTTTCTGGGAGAACTTGGTAGCTGACTTACTACGCTGGACGCTGATGCCTGCTGAAGATAAAACCTGGGAAAAGAGCTCCAGGTCCCATTCTCCATTGTTGCTGCCTGGGTCCAGTGTGTATGTCTGAATTGCGGACACATTTCCCGGGGTGGGGGCGCCACCAGCACACAGCTGTCTGTGACGGGATTGCTGATGTTTACAGTAGCAAGTTAGGGCTGCTTTTGCCAAAACACGGTGTTTCTTATTTTAAAGATGAGAACAATTCCTTTTCTCCCCAACTCCATTGTTAGTTGGTTTACTCGATTTTCAGGCGGAGGAAGCAGTAAATTACTGAAGGGAAAAGTGTGTGCCTCACCAGGGCGCGCCTGTCTGAATAGACGAGGTCTCACCAGGCAGATGTGATGATACAGATCCTCTCTGCTTTACGGAAAATTGGTTTGAAGAAGTGAAAACAAAATAACTAGGCACTTTCTCTCATATATCCACACCCTGTTAGACTCCCCAAGTTCAGAGCAGTGTTCTGAGTGTCCTGCTGGATGGTTCCAGAAAGCCAGCTGGTTAGCGGTCAGGAAGGCCTCTGCCGGCCTAGATCACTGCCAGCAAGCCCGCTCTCCACGGTGTCCCAAAGTCCGTTTGTATCTCTTCCATGAGTTACTGCCACATTCTCCCCCCAGTGTCCGGGGGTAGTGATGGATGAGGGGAGAGAAGGGTTGAGATTATTTCCTCAGTCACATCACACACACACACACACACACACACACACACACACAAATTAAGATTTACCTCAAGTAAAGTTAATTTTCAAACCACAGCCAGTATCAAAAAGAGATGGTGAATGCGTGCATGTGTGTGTGTGCGTGCGTGCGTGGTGTGCATGCGTGCATGTGTGTATGCGTATGTGTTTTGTATTTGCTGGGGACAAATCCAAGGCCTTGCGCATGCTAGGCAGGTGCTCTGTTGAACTACATCTCCAGTGCTCTAACGTATACACACAAGAGACAAGCAGCCCAATCCTAACGTTAATCCTAACACTCCCAGTGCCTGGCTCAAGTCACCATTCAGTTTAGACTTTAACACCATCCTTGACTCTCTGTTTAAACTTTGACCTCATGTCAGGACCCCGAAGACAGACAAACCTGGGAGAGCTCTTTGTGTCTCTTCCCAGTGTGACCGTATTGAACAAATCTCTTTCCTGCTTGCCATCATTAATGTGTCTCTTCTAATTGGCTTACTGAAGACAAGCCACCAGCCCTGACTTGGAGCACAGGTTGCGACCCTCGGGTCCGATAACAAACTAGGAATTTTTCCTCCACTCTCTTTAGCCAAACTGTAAATAAATGGTTTCCTTTTATTTTTTTTTTTCAAAAAAATGGTTAGAATAATAAACTTATATATTTATACTCATACTCTACAATAGAACTAAAAATAAATACTGGGGGAAAAACCCTTTCCTCTGTGAAAAATACTGTAAGATTTAAAAGACAAGCTACAAAGTGGTTGAAAACATCATAAGCCACCGGCCATTAAAGGATTTGCACCCAGGACAAAGAGCCCTGAAAACCTAGCAGAACCCTCAGGACAGTGACCATCACGGAAATGCAAATTCACCCTCGAATGGGGTATCACTATCGCCTATTAAGATCACGAAGATTAAAGACAAATGGGGCAAGCGAGAGGGATCAGGGGGAAAGGCACTTGCCGTGTGAACCCAGCAACCTGAGCTTGAGACCTGGAACTCACAAAAGCAGAAGAAAACTGGCTAGGCCAAGGTGTCCTCCAACCTCCACACATGCGCCGTCACACGTGAACCAAACATGCATCATCTGGTAGACACACGTGTGCATGTGCACCACACACTAATAATGAAGATGATGATAAGTAATTTCAAACATAAGAAAATCAAATGCTGGACGGAAGAACTAGAACGCTCATACATCGTGCGTAAAAGCGAGAATGAGGCAGCTACTCTGGGAAACAATTGGACAGTCCCTGGTGAGGTGAAACACATAACTGTCATCTGTCTGGGAAATGTCAGTATTTGTAATCAACAAACCGAGAAATAACTCAAATGTGTCTAGTGAGAAAACAAACAGTGATGCATCCATTCATTGGACGCCATTTAGGGACAAGAAGCCACCAACTCCTGATACTAGGCTAGCCTGGTGTCAGCCTAGGCTAGCAGGATAACTACAATAACAGTTTCAAACTCCAAAAAACCCAGGACCAACCTACCTTCCAGCTCAGTTCCTGGCTGAGGAGAGTCTTACTGCTAACCTCACAGGCGGAGAGGACAGGAGTGGCACTAATGTCATCATGAGGACTCTGCACTCATGACCTAACCCAAACCTGTGGACCCCTCAGAGGCCCTACCACCTAATCTTATCATGTTGGGGATTGGGGCTTTAATATGTGAACTTGGAATCTAAAACAACAATCACTACAAAGATATCACATGGAATGAAAGAATCCAGTTCCAAAATGTTGCTTACTACATGCTTCGGTTTATGACACTGTAGGAAAATAGGACAATAGAGACAGGATAGAGTGGATAAAGAGAGGACAGCAAAAGGATACCACGAGGAAGGCTGTGGGGTACTGAACTATTAAGATCTAGTGGTGACAAATGTCACAAGAACGTAATTGCATGTAATAAAATCCCCCGAGCTGAAACCATCTCCCAAAGAGAAAATTTTCCATTTTTTAATTTTAAAACTTAAATTAGAAAACGGTTCCAGACTCTATTCAGAGCACTAACACTCAAGAAGGACATTTGTTTAAATGTAACTGTAATGATGTTGCATCACTCTGCTCCTCGTAACTGGGCTGCAGAGCTGTCCTGCGTGAGGGAAAGAAAAACTTGACAAAGGTAGCAGAATGACAGTTAACCTAAAGGCCGCCACAGGGAGAAGGCGATGTGGAGACTAAGGCGAGGCCTCACGGTCTGTCTCCAGTCCCGCCTCCCAAATGGGGCCACCCCTGAGTGAGCACAAGAGGATAGAGCAACAGATGTCACAAGCAGGTAGGGCTCTGCAGACAGCAGTGACCAGGCTTCATTTGGAGACAGCATTTCGGAGGACTGGCCGCTGGGTTCCAAAGACAAAGGTCTCCAAAGAGCTGAGTCACCTGAGGCAGAGGACCACAGAGGAAGCCGAGGGAGCTGTCTCCCTGCAGGCCCGTCCACATGGCGCTGAGCACAAACTGAACCCCTCCCCACCCTGCCCCCGAGGTAGAAGGGCCCCCCTTGAGCATTCCCAAAGGAAGGTCCCAGAGGCCTGGCCACAGGTTAATTAGAAATGGTAGCCTTTTAAATCACCATCCATTGGTCTTCCTCTGTTACAAAAGGCAGAGGAAAGAAGTGTTATTTCTCTCTCAAGTAGAGTTGTGTCGAAGCCCTAAAAACTTCCAACATGCCGGTAACCAACATGCCGGTAAATCCTTTGAAATGAAACAAGGTTACAGAAGTGGATATGTAACTTAATTAGATATATAGAAGTCACCCATGCGCAGTGGTGTTGTCTTGACATCTTTACCGCGCATCTTACATATTTTTACACTTGTATTTCTGAAGGCCCTGCCTCCCTTAACTTGCCAGAGCAGTGCATGCCACAAACATCCAGCAGGGGGAGACTCGAGACTGTGTTTCCCCTTCGGGGCTTCAGGTTTAATCAGTCTCCTTCAGCCCAAAAGTGTCTACACAGCGTTTAGAGACAGTGAGCCAATCCAAGATGGAAGACAGATTTATGGTCTGAAATGAGATAAAAGGGAAAATGGGAAAGGGGAGGCTCTATTCTTCTTAAAACCCTTGATTTCCCCTGGGGCTTGGCGTGACTTTCTCCTCCTGATCCTCTGGGGTTTGCAGAGCTAGGCTGTGTGCTTTCAGAAGCAAAGACTTGAGGTTTCCTGGCAGTGTCCGAGCTGAGCCAGTGGACAGGAATACTCCCACTCCGCCTACCCACTGCCAGAGGGATGTGTCATTCAGCAAACAGGAAGCACTTGCCAAATTCAAGAGATCTCTTCAGGGACTATAAATCCACTGATGCAGCCAAAGGCAATCCAGTCCCAGACCATGCCACAGAATTTGATGGAAGACGGGCTTAGTCTTCCTTGTAAGTCTTCATTCATTAATTCACTCAATAAGAAGGAAGCCTTCACTTCCATAAAGGTGTCTCTAGGGGACAGAGACACAGCTCAGCAGTAGGAAGCGTGGTTAGTACTTGTGTGGCCTCAGGTTTCCGTCTCCAGCGCCACGCAGGAAGAAGAAAAGGTATCTCTAATTATAGTAATGTCAAACAGTTACGGGAGCCCAGCATGAAAAGCACGCAGCACCTACACTAAAACAGATTTCTGAATGCATCGCACTGTTAGTGGCGTTTCCATTTAAAAGTCTAGGAAATGGAACTACTAACTAGTACGTCCAAGGGGAGATTGAGAACTCGAGTTCCTGGTGTGGTGAGGAAGTAGGGGGAGCTGAGTGCCCATTTGAGCTAGAGCTAGACCCTGTCTCAAAAAGCAAGGGTTCCTGGGCGTGTAAACCTGAAGTAGGGTGTCTAGCAATGACACCCTGGGTTTGACCTCCCATACCAGAGGCAGAGACAACAGAAAACAAACCTAGACTTTCTGACAGTACTACCGTACCAGGAAAACTGTCAGGATGTTTCACTATGGTGGCAGGCGGAAGAGCTGGCCCCGCCCCTTGCCGGCTGCAGCGTTAGGTAAGCTGTAGAGCTGGTGGTGTGCAGGCAGGAGAGCTGTGGGCTGACCAGCTCAGCTACCCCCCGGGCCGGGATCCAGGGCTTTGAGTTGGCCCACCCATCTATGAACATCTACCCATCTATGAACTGCTGGAGCATGTGAAGGGGCCAGTCCTGTGGATCCAAAGCTGCAGGATGGCCATGACAGGGGCAACAACAGGAGAGTTGAGAGAAGTTGAGTTGAGGATCCAGTATTGATGGTGTAGCAGAAGTCAAAGGCCTCAAACCAGACCAATAACTCACTGCAACCAACGCTTGCAAGATGTGTAGACAAAAGGATGTACTATGTGACATACTGTGACAGAATTACAGATTCCACAACGTGACGTTTTTTCTTTGGTGGGGTTGCAAGGGCAGAAGGCAGATAGGACAAAACGGGGAGATGAGTGGGATTGGAGTACATGATATGAATTCACAAAGAATCAAAAGTCAAATAAAAAAATAAATGTAATGGCTGTGGTCACAAAGTTACCTTCCATTCATGTTTACCGGATTTTCCACATAGAGGCCCCAAAGCACATCCTGAAAATGAAAATAAAATTAGACTTCTATTTACCACCCACTAGTAAACAAATACCTACCTCTTTGTGGGTTGGCTATAAAATAATAGAACTTAAAAAAATTAATTTTCTTACATTTATTTGCTTATTGAGGTGTGGGGGTTGAGTGTGAGTTGGGTTCGTGTAACAAGGTGGGTGTGGAGATTAGCTGACAGCTTCCTCCCTCCACTTGGAGGGTTCCAAGTCTTAAGACTCAGGTCATCAGGCTTGGGAGTCAGCTCCTTCACCAGCCCAACAGCCGAAACCAAACTCTCATTTCCACTTTAATATCTGTAACTTGGTGCCAGGCGGGAAAAGGTGAGGTGAAAGTAAAGTCATTGCAAAGAACTACTTTTCCTTTAGTTACTACTTAGGCAGACTAGTCGGTATAGACAGGCAGTGACTGGTTAAGACCTGACGCTCATAGTTAGCTCACAGGTAGGTCAATAGCTAAGCTATTCAACATTCGCAGATCTGCAGTGGAACAGAACCGGGGCCTTAGCGTCCTTTTCCTTGTACCCTCGTCACCTGAGGGGATCACGAGGAAACGACAGGGCTTTTTAAACTTCTCTTTAAATTATTTTTCTTTTGTGTCTGTTTGCCTTCCTGACTTTATGTATGCCGCGTGGGTGCCTGGTGTCCTCATCCCCTGGAACTGCAGAGGCAGGTGGTTGGGAGCCACCCTATGGGCATTGAGACCCGGGTCCTTCCTCTGCAAGAACAAATGCTCTTAACCACTTGGCCATCTCTCCAGCCCCGTGACAGCACCTAGAGCTGTGGCAGCTTCTGTTCCAACACTGGGTGAGCGGGGACAGCCATGGATGGGACTGTCGCTGCCTCAACAAAGATCAGTGGACAGGGCCCCTGTCTGCAGGAGTCTCGGGAACAATCTGTGGCTGCCGCTGCTGGTAACACGGTGAAACAGAAACGTACAGGAAAACGAGCAAGCACAAATGTAAACTTAGCTGCCTGTGTTTAGGTCCTAGAAGAGGTGATCTAAACAACTGCAGACTCTGACACCTCAGCATTTATTTCCCTGTGGCCATAAACAGACCACGCATTGCAAGAACTTTCAGAGCCAAAGGTTAATCACAGAAGGGGATCAGTTTCCATCTCCTAGAAACAAATCTGTACAAGAAATCTGATGACATGTTTCTGGATTGACCGTAAAAACCATTTTCCCAAATAATATCAGCTGAGTCTCTGGATTCTATCCTTGGGACTATCCCCAAATTCACTGGGGAAATCATTGGATTAAATCAGCTCGGCTTTACCACAGCGTGATATGATTTGCAAGGCTATGTCATACAACCACACAATTATTGTGGATGAAAACACTATTAATTAGAGATAAGCATCTGTCCAAAACCTTGCTATAATCAGATCTTGTGGGAATTTATCTCAGTGCTCTGCCAGCCCCAGATACAGAATAACTTTACATGTGAGACAGAGTGCTTCACCAAGGAAAAGTGCTTGTGGCTCCTCTCTCAAAGAAAAAAAATGTCTCCATTTCCTCAAACTCACTTTCCTTTCTTGATTAAAAACACTGACCTCAGAGAACATAATAAGCAGTGGATTTCAAATTGTAGTTTCATTTTTAAAACTTTCTTAACATTGCCTTTTCAAAGTAGTTTAAAGTAAGCTCAGATACTAAAAATCATACTCAGGTTAGTTTTTGTTGTTGTTATTATTTTTGTTTGTTTGTTTTTTAAACAGGGGCTTTCTTTGTAGTCCTGGCTGGCCTGGAACTTGCTATATAAACCAGGCTGGCCTCAAACTCACAGAGATCTGCCTGCCGTTGCCTCCAGAGTACTGGGATCAAAGGCATGCACCATCACTACTTGGCTATACTTGGGTTTTTTAAAAAACAATTCTTTTAGAAATGCATTAAAAAATAAAATATAGTAACATAATGAAAATGTAAATCTAATATTGGTTGCCCACTTCTTTATGAAGAATAGAAATCAGACATGATGAAGCTAATGATCGAATTCCCTTATAACCAATTTTTTAATGACAAAGACAACCTTGGGCCTTCTATAAAGTTTCTTTTTGCCTGCTTATTTTATTTCACGTGTGGGTATTTTGCCTGCACGTACGTCTATGTACTCCACGTGAGTGTTGGGATCAGATCCTGGTATTCGAGTTATGAATTGTTGTCAGCACTGTGGGTCCTGAAGCTCTGCAAAGTGACCCAGTTCTCTTAACTGCTGAATCCTCTCTCAGCCCCTCTAAAGAGTTTCTGAAGGGCAAAGTTGCAAGGTGAAATCCCAGGAGGAAGCTGAAATCTCTATAATTTACATGTGACAACCATATCGTTGCATGCTATAGTTTTGCGAATGGTGGTGCCCTGTGATAAAACTGACCTGATTTAAAATAGTAACTTCCCCCCAATGCACTCTAGACAAAGCCCAGAGAAATACTGGTTTAGGCAAACATACATAGGTAGTTTATGGGCCATCCAGGCCTGGAGTATGATCCTCTACTGCACTGCTTTTCTATCGGATGCCAGTCCATGCCAGCTTAGCATGTGCCCTGAACCCTCATTCCAAGACTAAGGTGCTGAAGCTGGTCTGGCTTCTCTGGCATGGCCCCTCAAGCCCCACCAGCCTCCCTCAGCTCACCCTCCCCTGACTACTCTTCCTCTGTCCACAAGGCCATGCTAGTGTTTTGTTTCACATTCATGCATTGTTTCATTTATCCAAAGCCATGGTTCTTTCCCTTAACCCTAACTCTGCATACTCTCTGCCTCTCAGAGCCTAATAAGCCCATCTGTCCATTCACTGAAGAGAATGAATTAGAGCTCTCCCTTCTGAGTGACACACACTCTGTTTCTGAGATAGCATTGCTCTGAAGACCAGCTCTGAGATTCCTTCAAGAAGGTTGTGCCCATGGCCAGTTATGCCTCTAACCATAGAACTAGATATTTTTGGCAGTGTTATGAGTTGAAGCCAAGTTCCTGTATGTACTAGGCCCATACTCTACCACTGAGCTATGGCCCTCACTCTTGGAAGTCATTTTTTCCTCAAGAATAATCATGCCACTCCCAACAATCACTGTCATCAAGAGTAAATATTCCAGCACAAAAAGGATTCAGCCTTTGGGTAGACCTCAGTTAATACACAACTAGACTTGGGTTCCAAACAAAATGAAAAACTAATGGATTCTCTCAGTAGTAAGCACCTGTCATGGTCTACATACTGTCATTAATTAGCTCTGTAATGAAGAGTTTCCTATAGGCTCACTTCAAGGTCTAGAGCTATGAGACAGCATGCTGTTTCAGAAAGCTCTGTTCAGTTCAACACAATCAAATGCTGGAATTTCAAAAGGAAGCAAAACGGGGTCAAGCACAAGATATAGGTCCAGAACACAATAAACAAGGAGACTTAGCATCACAAGAAATTTTTTTATTTAATTAAATTTTTATATTAGTTACAGTTTATTCACTTTGTATCCCAGCTGTTGCCCCCTCCCTCATCTCTTCCCAGTCCCACCCTCCCTCTCTCATCTCCTCCCATGCCCCTCTCCAAGTCCACTGATAGCAGAGGTCCTCCTTCCCTTCCATCTGGCCCTAGCCTATCAGGTCTCATCAGGACTGGCTGCATTGTCTTCCTTTGTGGCCTGGTAAGGTTGCTCCCTGCTCAGGGGGAGATGATCAAAGAGCCAGCCACTGAGTTCATGTCAGAGACAGTCCCTGTTCCCCTTACTAGGACACCCACTTGGATACTGAGCTGCCATGGGCTATATCTGAGCAGGGGTTCTAGGTTACATTCATGAATGGTCCTTAGTTAGAGTATCAGTCTCAGAAAAGACCCCTGGGCCCAGATATTTTGGTTCTGTTTCTCTCCTTGTGGAGTTCCTGTCCTCTCCAGGTCTTACTATATCTCCTTTCACAAGAAGGATTTTTAACATTCATAGTCCAAAAAGCACAAAAAGATAAGAGAGGAGAAGGAAAGAAAATATAGAAAGAAGGAAAGAAGAAAGGCCACCAAAGTTTTAATAGGGGAAGAAATTTGCATTTTAGAAAATTACCGAGTAGCAATGCCACTTATCCAAGAAAGATGAAAACCAGAACAAAGATAATGACAATAACAAATGAGAAAACTAGGACCACCTGACAGATGGCAGCTGGAATGAATTCAGCTAGCCTAGAAATAGAGAAGAGCTGTCACGCATCTCCCTTGGACAACGACATGAACAGAAGTTGGGACACATGGAAGGGACATGCTTGAGGAGAAAGGTGGTAGATGGTTCAGGTTTATCTATTAAATTTAAGATACTGGTTAACTATTGAGCTATATTAGTCAGAGAAACAACTAATAGACGTAAATATATAAGAAGGGATTTATTATAGAAATTGGTTTCTGTAGTTACGTAGGCTGAAATGCCCAAGACATGCCATCTGTAAGGTAGAGAACCAGGGAAGAGATGCTAAAGTCTTAAGAACTAGAAACTTTGATGTTTGGGACCAGGAGAAAATGGGTGTCCCGGGTCAACACACACACACACACACACACACACACACACACACACACATCTTTTCATTGGATTTTTCTCTCTTCAGTAGACTGGATGATGCCACCACCTATTCATGGGGACAAATGTTTTTGCTGAGTCTGACTCAAGACTAATCTGCCCCAGAAACACTCCTAACAGTCTTGCCTGCCGTCCAGAAATAATGTTTGCTGGATGTCTGGATGTCCCCTCAAACGGAGGCATAAAGTTACCCACCAAACCTAAGCTGACTTACCTGTTCTGAATACCTAGGTATCCAGATAGCCAGTACGGGTGTCTCGAAGGAGTGGGAGGAAGACTTAGGAGTAGACAGGATCAAGATACATTATCTACATGTTTAAAATTTCCAAGAAATAAATGAAATGAAAAACGATAAAATTAAGTGTCACACTAACTGCCCATGAGGCAAAGAGCAATAGAGACTTGGAACTACATAACACTTTACAACTAAAGATGTTTATCTAGCAGAAAGGCCAAACTTATGCCCACATTTCACGGATTAAAATCCCTTAGCAGTAGCCAAGTGCTCTCTAATTAGACGTAAGACCCTCTCAACAAGAGGGAGACCTTGCCTGGCCCTGGAGATCCAGCTAACTGCTTGGTGCCAGTAAAACCACAGTTACCGAAGGAGCCTGCACTAGTTACTGCAGCAGCACAATCCATAACAACAATCCACAGGCATCTGTCCTTGTCACCACAGGTGAGCGCAGTCTCCATCCCTCATCAATGATGGGAATTTCTCTCTGCAATGGTGACCACTGGGAAAACCAAGCCAGTCAGAATGCGGCTGTCAAGCCCATTCCCAGCGGGTACATCTACAAAACACCCTCACATCTAAGGCTCGGGGGACACTACCAAGAAGAGGCAGAAAGATTGCAAGAACCAGAGGATCCGGGACTTTGCTGTAAGATTGTGTCTCCTAGTAACACCAGAAGCTACACCCATAAAATCTTACCAACATGACTGCCCAAAGAGGAGCTGAACAAGGATGGCACGAACAAACATGTCAGACTAGACAGGGGAAATCCCATGATGTCTCAGCCCTACACAAAGAACCACAGGCAGCTGAGGAGTGCCGGCAATGGAAGAGGCGGGTGCTCCTCCCCAGGCCAGAGCACACCAGCTGACTTCCAGTGCCAAATGGCCAGCCCTGAAAACAGAGAAGTAACGTCATGTGGACTCGACGGGGTATATTTAGGAATATTGTACATATATACAAAGACATATATATGCATTCACTAACAACTGATGGAAAAGAGGCCATGAATTTGAAGGAGAAGAGGGAGGGGCATACCAGAGGTTTTGGAAGGAAAAGAGGGAAGGGAGAAATCTTGTCATTAAAATACAATTTCAAAAATAAGCCAAAATATTTGCCAAGACAATCTCACAGTACACCTATAGAGTACTGTCTCTATTTGTAACAACCCCTTCTCCCCCCCCCCCCAAAAAAAAAAAAAAACACTAAAAAGCTTTCTCCCTGGTCACTTGGTTGGAATAGAGTCAATATGATGTCCCATGCCCTGGAGTCCAGGGACCCGAGCTGGGCTGTTCCAGGATCTAAGCCTTCAGGCCACAGTCTCAGAGTGACTTGGCCAGGGGATGAGACTCCCGAGTAGATCTGTGACTGGGCTGAAGGTCTCATCCTCTCATGAGGAACCGCATGCGTGTCACACCTCATGACTGACCTACAGCACAGAGAGGCAGAGCCGCAGCTGGGGAGATTTAAACTCTGCTCCAGAGCAGCAGAGAGGATGAGCCTAGGTGTGCTAGGCCCTCAGTTCCCTTGTGCTGTTACACCCGCCCTTTCCAGTCAAATCCACCATCGAACTCCTTTCCAGCCTCCGAAGTGCTTCAGCTGCGGTCCTTGTCGTCCAGCTTCACCACTGCAGAAGCTGACTCGGATAGCTTCCATGACTCCTCTGACATCCTACCCAGGCAAGCAGCAGACAGAGGGAAAGCCAAGCTGCGGCGTCCACCGAAACGCAAGGCAGATCACAAGACTTTCTCAACCCGTGGGCCACGATTGGATGAGCCCTCCACAGGGCCACCTAAGACATCTGCACGTCAGATGTTTACGTTATGACTCATAACACTAGCAAAATTAGTTATGAAGAAGCAACAAAAGTAATTTTATGGTTGTAGTCAGCACAACGTGAGGAAGTGTATTAGGGGTCATGGCGCTCATGAGGTGGAGAGCCTCTGCTCTAAGGAGGCGCCTACTATCCTGCTAAAGGAGAATCTGCACAGCCACTGTGTGGCCAAGGGAATTTAAAAGATGGATCAAGAGCCGGGTTCAAATTCAGACAAACTCGGTTTACTACAGCACTAAATAAATCAACTGTTTTGTTTGAGTTTCCTTTGTAAAAATGAGACAAATATGAGTCCTGCCCACTCCGTCCATGTTTAATTAAGGAGCTAATACATGTAAGAACATTGGAAAACAACACTTACCTCAAAAGGTAAGCATTGCTGACCTCAACCTGCCACAGAAATGTGTCCTCGCCCATGACGCATAAGCCTCCTTCCTACCTTAGGAGAAATCTCAAGTGTTATAGCCCCCGTGTTAATTTCCATCTGAATAAACAGTCACTCTGTGTCATTGTTGTCACTGAACACTTATTGAAAGCGAGACAGAGTTTGGGTGCCTTGGAAATACAAATCTAGAGAAGTCTCTGGGAAGGCAGGAAGCCCAGAGCAATGGTTGGCATCGTACTTGGCAACAGGAATCAAAGGTGTGGTTCCTAAGTCTCTTTCAGAATCCAGAGAACCGTGTCGGTACAGCAGAGCCTGTTCTATGGATCATTTCCCATCTCCCATGAGGCATTTTGAAAGCTGGTAAGATAATTCAGTGTGCACACCTCACAGGAAAGAGTTACAATGTTTTATCATTCAGCTTGTCTTGGCTCCGCTTATTACAGATACTGCTTTATTTTGAAAACAGAGCTCTGTCTTTCCCTTTGGGGCATTTTTTATGACCTCATATGGATGTCAGTTTTTCTCTTTGCTGCACAGGTGTATCGTGTGTAAACAAGAGGAGGTTCTTCTGTTCCGAAAATGTATGTGTAAGGCACATTTCATCAAAATCGAATTATATCCAGACTGCAACAGGGACCTCACTGTCTCTACTCTCTTCACGGGAAGTCAGCTGTGAGCCAGCACTGGGTGAAATTGGAAGGCAGGCGACAGAAATCAAGATTCAAGCCCCAGGGCTATACTTCCTCCTTCTGTTCCTCCTGGCAAATCATTTAACTCATCCTAATAGTTTTTACGCCTGTAAAAGGAGAAAACTATGGGGCTTTATTTAACCAACTTTTATGGATTTGTGTGTGTGTGTGTGTGTGTGTGTGTGTGTGTGTGTGTGTGTGAATGCCTGTAAAATAAGGACATTATGAGGTTTTCTTTAACCAACCTTTATGGATTTTTTTGTGAACACTCAATGATATGTTTTAGAGATAAGAAAGTTTAGATCCATGTCCACTAGGATTTCCACCCCTGCTCATAAAAACTCACTTAAAGAATTGGGAATAATGCAGAGGATGAAGGCACGGGGTGTAAAATGAAACTATGATAGCATACATATTTCTATCCATAATACTCAACAACTATTTCTTGTGTGAATAATAATAAAATATAACTAACTCTTCTACCCTTGCTAGCTGAGACAGCACAAATAGCCCTATACTTGTGTGACATTCATTTAGTCTATTAAATGTTTCAAGCAACCTAATTAAGCCAATGAGCTACTTTTATCTTTGGAGACATGGCATTGTCCAGTCACTTGTGTGCCTTCAATTATTTATCTTTCTGATGATTCTTTTATATCTCAGGACAAGAGTTCTCATACATGGTTCTCAAACCCTAGAACCAGCATTCATGTAGCATGCTGGGTTCATGCTACAAACATAGACCTCTGGATTGAGCCCAGATCTGGTGAATTAGACTCTCTATGATGAAGCTGAATGATTTTTATCCTAGTAAGCATTTCAAACGCTCCTTTCCCACCCCTTTATTGTAATTCTGAAGTTTGACAGCAAATTTTGAGTTTCCAGGAATAAGAAAGGCAGTGGTATTTCTGTAAAAACCTGTCCATGAGTGCTTTCAATCTTCTGGGTTTTTTTAAAAAAATGCTAAATTTTATAAATAAATAAATTTTAGAGAGCCCTAGAAATTTATCATCATATACATATCACTATGTACAGCCTATAAAAATAAGTTTTTAGCTGGGTGTGGTAGAGCACACCTTTAATCTCAGTACCCAGGGAGGCAGAGACAGGTGAATCACTGTGAGTTCAAGGCCAGCCTGGTCTACAAAGCAAGTCCAGGACAGCCAAGGCTCCACAGAGGAACCCTGTCTCAAAAAAAATTATTTTCAAAATTACATTTTTATACGGAAAAATGTTGTGGAGTGTAATAAAAATATCAGATAGTGTGTGCCTATGCACCTTCTGGCCTCGGCTTTTGACTCCTGGATTCCTCCTACTCCGTGTTTTTTTTAAAAGTAGAATAATATTGTAGTCAGAATCAGGGCATGGCAAGTGGGAACCTTCCACCTCTGGGAGAAGAGGGACAGCAGCCGCTCTATGGCTACAGAAGGCCCCCACAGCTAGCAATTAAGGGGCCCTCTAGGTGGTGACTGCCAAGAATTACAAGAGACTCAAACTGTTACTCTACTTACACACAAGTTGGCCACCCAAAATCCTACAGCCACTTCTAGAAGATACGAGATTTCTCGATGAACTGTAAAGAGGTTTATTCTTGACGCCACAGCAGATAGCATGGGTTTCTGGTTTACCGCACCGGAACGGAGATACCACGGCACAGCTGTGAACACCTGTTCGGTTCACACCAGCCAGCGCCCGCGCAACGCCGGGGTGAGGGTACACCAGTCCCCTACGGGCGACGAGCCAACGAGTGCAGTCTTCTCTGATGGAGACATTACACTGCACCAAAGCAAACATTTCCCCTAAAAGGGCATACGGTCTCCAAGACTCCTCGCTGTAAACCATCCTTTAAAACCATCCTTTGAAAGGTGCTTCAGAACTGAGCACTTGCCAGAACTGCTTATAAACCATGCAAGAGAATCATACAGAATTGCCTTCCAGAGGTGACTTGGCGGGTCCTGACGCTGCCTATTTTAGTAGCCACTACCAAAAAAAAAAAATCCAGGAAAATGCCGTCATCACTTCCTCTGCAAGAAGCAGAACCCCCAACAGAATCCAAGAAACACTGGTCCGTTTCCCCACACTTCCTGCGCATACCCTTCCCATAATCTTGGATCTCGTTTACGCCTTGATCTGTTCTCTTATTTTCTATGTTTTCAGCTTTTGTTTTCAAGATGGTATTGGTGATACAAGAGTGAATCACAAAGAAATTCGCTCCCGAGGGCCCTACCTGTGACTTCCTCAAAGGTCAAGGTTTTGTGCTGGAGTTTGGCGCTGCATATGTTGTACGCTAGGTGGCGCTGATGGCATGGTCTGAACAGCCAAGTAAAAGGTTAAACCTCCCCTGGAATAGATGTCTTTGAAATGGATAATTTCAATTGTTAACTATACTTCTTGAAAAGAAAAAGAAAGACTTCTCAGGTTAAGAACAATCACGAACCTTTTCCTTCTCAAACTAGTTACAATGAGCTGCTTTGCAAACGCTAAAATTCAGCTCTAACTTGACAAAATTTGTAATATTTTTTATTTCCAGGGAAAGCTTGCCTTGCCTGTAATCCTACTTACAAAGTTGAGCGAGGAGAAACTCAAGTTCAAAGCCTGTCTGAGCAACCTGGTCTCAAAACAAAGCATCAAGCAATCTAAGAATAGGTTCAGCCTTAGCGCATTTGTCCTGCACACGTGAAGTCACGGGATCAACACCCTCCGCACCCCCCCCCCCCACACACACACACAGACTCCTCCCTCACAGACAGGCATGGACTGTAGCTCCAGTGGAATCCTGCAATCTAGAAAGCCACCAGTCGATGTAGGACAAGGGTTGTTTTTGTTTTTTTGTTTTTTTTTTTTCCTTAGACCCAGGCATGCTTAGGCAAAAACATAAGACTAAAGGCAATCATGGGGGAGGAGGCAGGGACAGGGACGGAAATCCCTCTGCTAATTTCAACAATAACTAATCACTAAGCCAGAGTCTCCTGTACCAATTCCTCTTATATGGCCAGAAGTTTAACTTGAAGAAAAGTCAAGTTTGGTCTGAGAGTAGACCAATTGCTCACAGAGTAGACGCACAATGACCAGCAGGAAAGCCAGCACCGGCGTCAAGCCTAAAGGCAAAGAACTGCTGCAATCATGTCCTGACGCAGAACACAGGAACAAGCACTCTGATCAATGTCAAAAGCTTCTCTCGCCTTTTAACCAGACTCGATTTATAAAACTCAACACACACATCAGTTTTTATCCCTTAGACGACAAGCACGATTTCAAACACTTGGGGCTGATAGAAAGGCCTGGAGGGAACAGGAGCTCCACAAGGAGAGCAGCAGAACCAAAACATCTGGGCCCAGGGGCCTTTGCAGACTCATACTCCAACCAAGGACTATGCACGGAAATAACCTAGAACCCCTGCCCAGATGTAGCCCATGGCAACTCAGACTCCAAAACGGTTCCCTAGTAATGAGAACAGGGACTGACTCTGACATGAACTCAGTGGCTGGCTCTTTGATCACCTCCCCCTGAGGGGGGAGCAGCCTTACCAGGCCACAGAGGAAGACAATGCAGCCAGTCCTGATGAGACCTGATAGGCTAGGGTCAGAGGGAAGGGGAGGAGGACCGCCCTTATCAATGGACTGGGGGAGGGGTGTGGGAGGAGATGAGGGAAGAAGGATGGGATTGGGAGGGGACAAGGGAGGTGGCTACAGCTGGGATACAAAGTGAATAAACTGTAACAAATTTAAAAATTAATTAATTAATTTTAAAAAATTGGGGGGGTGCAATTAAAGCTCTTAAAAGCTGTAGGAAGATGTGGCCCAGAGGATCTGAGGGGTCTTCTATATTACTGCTCAAAGTTCACAAGCGAGCGTGTTCTGTATCCATCCTTGCTATGGCAGCGTTCCTGAAACTGAAGGGCCTGCCTTAGGACTCAGTGCATAGCATTATAAACACAGTTCCGTGTCTTTGGTTTGTTATTTGGAACATTAATCTATCTCTTCAGCATTCCCTGACTCTGGTCTTGGAACTACGTCCTGCGCAGTCATGTAAGGAAAGAGGATCGGAATGTGAGCTGAGCAACACGGGACTTGAACTTGCTGTTCTTCCAGGATGGACTCTGGATGTGAATTTCATATCCTTGATATGAGGCTTTTCTGGTGATAGTTTCTTAATTCTCCATAATTTCTGTGTTCATTATATTTTAAAAGTCCACTTAGTTGGCCTTTCCGGTTAATTTAGGATCTAGTTAATTTATACTTCCTGTTCTGTACTTGTTCCAAATGTGAAAGCCGATAAACTTCTGTCTTCATTACTCTGTCCTCTTGCCAATAGGGTAACTAATCCGCTTCTGAAGACTCTAAAATGCTGCAGATGTTAATGGAATCTAAAACAAATGCATTAGCAAGCAAGCTGGAAGTACACCATGAAAGCCGGTAGGGACTTTCCATTCCATGAAGCAAATTTATCATAGACTTTAGTCCTGTTGGTTATCAGGTTAAGTATAAGTATGAGCTTGTTAAAAAGAAAAGGGTAAAACAGAGGCCATTCAAAGGCAAAGTCTATGTTCTCAACGTCTTTGTAATTCCCCAAAGTAATTTAGCATGATACTCAGTTGACAGTTGTTCTGGATGAATGATCACCTCCTGTAGATTTCCTTTTATGTGTGTGTGTGTGTGTGTGTGTGTGTGTGTGTGTGTGTGTTTTCCCAAAGAAAGAATAAAGCAAAGTAATCGGAGCTACATGAGCAGCACGGCCATTAACCAATGATTAAACTATAGGTTTAATATAGCCAGTATTGACTGATTCCTTCTCAAGTAAAATAAGAAAATCAGCAAGATTTCACTCCCCCTTGCATCTTCATTCCTTCTGTTCTTTTTCTACTGTTAGGTCTCATAACGTTTACATTAGCCTTTACAAGAATCCCTGCAGTTTTGAACTTGAGATTGTTATCTAATGAACTGGTTGTTGCTCCATGTCTTCTCCCCTCGTGAACTTTATGTTGAGTTTTATCCTTTGGCTGTCAGACAGGGTTTTGTATGATAGCTCTTTCCCTGTTGAGGTTTCCCGTGTGTGCTTTACTGAATTCTTGAATATGCGGTGACAAATTTCTGTTATCTATTCATCTATATATGTGACTAATGCTTTGACTAATATGACATTCTACGAAATAGACATTATTTATTGTCTGTCCTATGTTTATCAGTATGTTTTCTGTGCTGTTTGTTCAGCAATCTGCTTGAGTGATTCCAATTGTCTTTCTGCTATATCAAGCTTATTTCCTCCATATTATGTACATACATTTGTTCTTAGGCCTTTCCTTAACATCAAGAATTCTAAATTGTCCATTGCTCAATAGAAATTAGTTCTATAATCGTGTTGCTCTCTTTAGCTCTGTGACTTCTCATTGAATTTTGATATTTGTTACTTGTTATAGCTATACCTGTTATTGCTAAATTCTTCAACATTCCAAATAGTCCTGAAGATTTTTTTCTATTCTTTTTCATTATATTTTTTCTAGACCAGGTTTTTCCTTGTTCTTTATTGTCTATCTATTTCTTATTATTATTGGCTTATTTGCTAGATTATATTTAATACACTGTCTCTTTTCAGGCTAATTAAACTGAGAGTTCCATCCAGATCCTTTGTTGTGTTGAGAGGGTGAACTCTTTTCATTCTCTCTTTACTAAATCTGGAACTTATTTCATGAGTTTTAATCTTTTAAAATTAAAATAGAATCACATAATTTACTCCTCTTTCCTTCTCCAACTCCTCCATAGTCTCCTCATTGTTTTCTCTGGCCTCTTTTTAAGTGTGTGTGTGTGTGTGTGTGTTTAACCCTAAACAACCTGCTCAGTCTATATAATTACATGCATATGCTTTCAGGGCTGATCTCTAGGTACTGAAGAGCAATGGTCTCCAGGGACTCTTCCCAGGAGAGACTATTTCTCCTGCTTGTAGAATCCCTGACTTGCATGTAGTCCTTTGTCTAGGGTTGGGGCCCGTGAGATTTCCCCTTCCATGTTAGCATTCCCACTGGTGTCATCCTTGTTCAGACCTGGTTTAGGCAGCTGTTATTGAATCTTCATGGGCGTAGCTTCCTGCCCATTTCCAGAAGATACAACCTCACAGCAGCTTTCCTGTCCCTCTAATTCTTACAACCTCTCCATTCCCACTCCAGCCATGTTCTCTGGGAGTTATTCAGTAGATGTATCAGCTAGTGTTGGCCGCCATGGGATAACTCGTTCTCTGCATTTTTATTGGTAGTGGTTTTATGACTCATCTTCATCTCTTGCAAAGAGGAGTTTCTTTGATGAAGGGTGAGCGCTCCACTTACCTGTGGGCATAAGGATAACTATTTAGAAGGCAGATGGGAGTTACACTGTTTCAGTGAAGCGGTGGTAGCAGTCCTCCTCCAAAAGCCATGGCCCCACCAGCTCCAGGCAGTTGGCTAGGTTTCCAGTACCAGGCCTGCTTACCTTAAGCTGAGAGGATCTTAAGTCCAATTATATTGGTGTTGGCTACCACCGAGACGTCCATTTTACATATCTTTTTACATCTCTAACAGTATTGTTCATCTTAGAATTTAATTGACAGCATTTATTTATTTTTGCTTTTGAAACTATAGTACGGAAATACTTATAAGATATCTATTACAAACCTCTACTTTCCTCAAACTTCCAACTTCAAAACCTCTCATGCTTAGTAGGTGACTACTTATCTTAGTTTCATAGAGAAACTTAGACCTACCAGATGCTGTCAATGTCTCTCACAAAACTCAAAGCTTCACATTCTTCCCTGCAGCTGTAACCGAAAGGCTAACTTGGACATCCTATCTAGGGTTCCCTGTTCCTTCCTTACACAGAGTCCCGAATCTCTCTCCCTCCAGCCTTGCTGGGAGGCTCAACCTTTCAGCTGCCTCTCCTCAGACACACACCTTCCAACCTTTGCCTTTCCATCAACTCCTTCCCTTCAGGTTTCCAGTCAACTCAGCCTAAGCTGAGGTACTTATTTGTAACTTCATCACCGTTAATTTCCTTTTTCTCCTTTAAAGCCAGGCTTCTTAAAGGTCCATATTTGTTCAGCCAGCCCTGACTCATTTCCAAGTGACTTCAGTTTGTTTCTGACCGTACTATTCCTGTGAAAAATGCTCTGGGCAGGTCACCAATGGCTTATTAAATACAACAAACTCCAGGCTGACGTGTCCTTTTAGCAGCTGCTGTGGCTAATCACTGCTTCCTCTAAACCCTTACCTGGGCTTTGGCTGTGACACACATTACAGGTTTACCTCCATGGGCTACTTCTGAGCATCCCTGTGGAGTTTCCAACCTGTGCCTGCTAGATTTTCTGTTCTATAAGTACTATGCTAGGGATTTTTTTCCCCTCATACAACACACACTGAGTGTTTTAATCTATGAACTTCCATGGCTTCAGTTATGTCCACAGAAAACTAATTTCTCAATGTATAGGTCTGTCCTATGTACCTACTAGTCATCTCAACGTGGATTTCCTATAACCAGATCAAAGTTCTTGGGTCCAAAAGGAAAGTCTCCTTTTCTGTATTTTCCCTCCCATTCTTTGTTTCACTAAATGGACTGATCCAGTCCTCTCGAGTCAGAAAGAGGGGACTAATCTTTAACTGGATTTTCTTCCTGTCACCCCACGTAGCCACACTGCCTACTGACCAATGCATTCTCTGCCTCTCTGTTAGCCATTCCCTGCTTCAAGTTACCAGTATTGTCCGTTTCTCGGTAGTTGTCTCCAACTTTCTTTTCTGAGTGGTTTCATTGCTGTTCAGATCTGAGCACACTGCATCCCATACCATGAAAAATCTTTCAGGAATTGGCTACTGCCCAGGGGATAGCTTCCAAGCAACTTAAGCTAGCATGAACGACTCTTCAGGATGATGGTCTCTTGTACCTCTCCACTTCCATCGTGTGCCTCATAATTTAGAACTCCAGTTCAACTCAACTATTTACAGTTCACTAAAAATAGCTAGGTTCCTGAGGCTGGAGAGATGTCTCCGTAGGTAAAGCTGCTTGCCACCAACTCCGCTAACCCGAGAACCTAAACAGAGGAAGGAGGGAGCAAATTCCCGTGGGTTGTTCTCTGACCTCCACGTGTATGTGAGCACACACTCACATACACACGCACACTCACACACATGCTCAGAGTCGGGGGGGAGAAGAACAGAGGATGAGAATAAATAAATAAAATAGTTTCCCTTTTGCCTTTGCATATGTTACTCTATCAACCTTGGAAACAACCATGCTCTTCCCTCTGGCCCGGCTAAGGTCTTGATTTATAAGCTCTTTCTTCAGAAAAACCTTTCTGAATTCTTAGAACTTCAGCTGTCCTATTGCGAAGCACCCTTGGCAGATGCTTACATCTGGGTTCTCTCTTGCATTCCATTGTCTTGAAGCCATTCCACGCTATTTTTATACTATGGATCTGTTATATATAACTTCAAGTCAGGTATCATGATACCTACAGAATTACTCTTTGTTCTCACTATTATTTTTGAGACTATTGAGTGTCTTTTGTGTTTCCACATGAATTCTAAGATGGGTTTATATGTCTGTGAAGGACAACATTGAAATTTTGATTCAAATTGCATTAAATTTGTAGATGTCCATTTTTACAATATTAATTCTTCTGATATCCGAGCCTGGGCAAACACTACTTCCTGTGTTTTCCTCTAAGTCTTCTTCAGCATTCTAAGGCTTTCCTTGGAGAGGTCTTTTGTTTTCACGGTTAGATTTATTCTGAGGTATATTTTTAGACAGTTGTGAATGTGACCTGTCTCCCTGGTTTTTTCTCCTCAGAATGTTTGTTATTGGTATACAGGAAGGCTCCTCATTTTTGCTGTTAGTCTTGTATCCTTATTCTTTGTCTTTATCTGGCTTGGTATCAGGGCAATAATGGCTTCATAAAGATGCTGGTAGCATTCCTTCCTCCTTTATTTTGTGAAATAATTTGAGAAGTATTGGTGTTAGTTCTTTAAGGGTCTGGTAGAATTCAGCAATGAATCATCTCGGCCTGCACTTTTTTAATTTTAATTTTTTGTATTACTTATAGTTTATTCACTTTGTATCCCAGCTGTAGCCCACTCTCTCATTCCCTCCTAATCCCACCCTCTCCCCTTCTTCTCCTTCTATGCCCCTCCCCAAGTCCACTGATAGGAGAGGTCTCCTCCCCTTCCACCTGACCCTAGCCTATCAGGTCTCATCAGGACTGGCTGCATTGTCTTCCTCTGTGGCCTGGTAAGGCTGCTCCCCCCTCAGGGGGAGGTGATCAAAGAGCCAGCCACTGAGTTCATGTCCCCTTACTAGGGCACTCACTTGGGCACTGAGCTGCCATGGACTACATCTGTGCAGGGGTTCTAGGTTATCTCCATGAATGGTCCTTGGTTGGAGTATCAGTCTCAGAAAACACCCCTGGGCCCAGATTTTTTTGGTTCTGTTGCTCTCCTGTGGAGTTCCTGTCCCCTCCAGGTCTTTCTATCCCCCCCTTCTTTCCTGAGATTCCCTGCACTCTGCCCAAAGTTTAGTTATGAGCCTCAGCATCTACTCTGATACACTGCTGGGTAGAGCCTTTCAGAGACCTTCTGTGGTAGGGCCTGCACTTTTTCTGAGGTATTTTTATTACCTTTTAAATCCTATTGCTTGTAACAGCTGAATTTAAATTGTTGGTAGGTTTGTTTGGTAGGTTGTGTGTGTATAAAAATTCACTTCTTTTAGGTTTTCTATATTAGTAGAATATATGTTCTAAGTAATGTCAATATTTTCCTAATTTCATTGATATCTGTTGCAATGTCCTCCTTTTCATCACTAATTTTATTAATTTTAGTCTTCATTCTCTTTTGGTTAGTTTGGCTAGGAGTTTGTCAATATTGTTTAGGTTTTCAATAAACCCTCTTTTTGTTTTACTAATTTGTTACACTGTTTCTTTTGTTTGTTTGTTTGTTTGTTTTAAATTCATTAATTCATGCCCTGATTTTAACTATTACAATCTACTGCTTTTTTTGTCTTCATTTACCTAAGGCTCTAAGACACATCAATAAATTATTTGAAAGCTTTTTCAATTTCTAATGTAGACACTTTGTAACTCAAAATATCCCACTAAGGACTATTTTAATTATATCCCTTAGGTTATATTTTCATTTTTATACAATCCTAGAAAAGCTTTATTTCATTCATGACCTCTTCAATGACCCAATCATCATTCATTAGTGTATTATTTAATCTCCATGAGTTTCTTGTGTTCTATACTTTCTCTTGTTGATTTCTATCTATTCAGTTGTGGTTAGATTAAAAAAAATCAGTTTTTCTACATATGTTGAGAATCCTTTGTGTGCTATCATATGATCTACTCTACAGAGCCCTCCACAGGCTGCTGAGAAGAATATGTGTTCTGTAGGCTTTGGGTGGAGTGTTCTAGCCATGTCTGTTAGGGTCACTTGCTCCACCATGTCATTTAACTCAGATGTTTCTGTGTTGTTAGAATAACTGGTCTACTGTAGGAGCCGAGTACTAAAATCAAGCAGTACTGTTGTGTTCGGGTCCATCTGTGCCTTTGCATACAGTAGTAATTGTTTTATGAAACAGGTTGCGCCCACCTTTCATGTATCTGGATTGTTCCTAAACTGGTCTAAAGTAGCCCTCTTTACTTGTAATTTCGGTCTGGAGTCTATCTTATCAGATGTCAGGACAGTGTCACCTGCTTGTATCCTAGTTTCATTTTCTTAGGACACCCTTTTCTATCCTTTTCCTCCAGCATTGTGAGTGAAAACTTCCTTTCCCTAACTTTGGGAAATTTCTGCTCTAATTTTCTTAAAATTTTTCTATGACCACACCATGAAACTCTTCTCTTTCATCTTTGCCTATGATAAATCTGGTCTTTTTAGGGGTTATATAGATCCCAAATATTCAGTTTTTATTTGTTATTAATTAATTTATCTTTTTCACTGTACACTCCAATTCCTCAACCTTGTCTCTGAAGGTAAGATGTATTTCTTGGAGACAACAAATACATAGATCCTGTCTTTTTTTCATCCAATCTGCTAGTCTGTGTCTTAGGGTTAGGAAATTTAGACCATCGATACTCAGATTTATTATTGAAACATGTGTATTAATTCCTGTCATGTTGGTTTTGTAGTGTTGTGGTATTTTTCTTGCTTAACTGAGGACCTACTTGCTTTATTCCTTCCTGTGGGCCTGTGGGTTCATCTCTCACTTGAGCATCAAAGATCCCTTGATGTTTCTTCTGTAGAGCTTACTGGTCATGAACTGCTTTAGCCTTTTATTGTGAGAAGCTTTTCTCTCTACCTCAATTAGGACAGATTGTTTTACAGGATACAGTCTAGAATGGCCGTTGCTGTTTTTCAGCGCTGGAAATACATTCATTCCAAACTCTCCTAGTTTTTAAACTTTGTGTTAAATTTTTTTCCATTATTCTGATATGACTTGTCTCTTGCCCTCCGTCCTCTATCTCTCTTTTCTTTGTTCTGTTTATTTAGTGTTTTAACTATAGTAAGATATGAGGAGGTTCTTTTCTGTTTTTTCATTCTTTTAGTAAATGTGTCCTGTGCTCGCATGGGCATTCCTTTCCCTAGCCTTGGCAAATCTCTGCTATAATTTCATTGAAATTTTTCTATGTTCACAGCATAAAACGCTTCTCTTTCTTCTATGCCTCTGATAGATCTGTTCTTAAGGGTTCTATAGATCTCAAATATTCAGTTTTCACTTCCTTATTAATGTGTCTTCCTCATTGTAAGTGCAATTCCTCAAACTTCTCTCTAATCCTGATATTTCGTTCTCTCCCGATCCTTTCTGTTGAGGCTTTCTGTGGGTCTTATTTGAGCTGCTGAATTCTTCATTTACAGCAAATGTTTGGTATGTCTCTTCAGTGACTTCTACCTCTCTGTCCTCGGTTGACTCCCTGTGTTATTTAGCTGTTTCTTTGTGTACTCATGGAATTCATTTCAGAGTTTAGTATTCTTGGAGAATACTTAATAACTGCTCTTTTGACTTCCTCACCTGGAATTTTGTTTCATTTACTCTCATTGGAGCCCATCACTGTGGGACTAGTGCCTAGCAGGCAGGCTTCTTGCCTTCATCTTTCATGTTTCTTACGGTTTAGCATTGGGATCTATGAATCTGAGCTTAGGTCAATGGCTGAATTTCTTTTTAGTCGCCCTTTCTCTTTCAGTGGAAGTGTTTGCAGTGCTCAAGATGATCTAGACTACAGTAGGATTGAGGTATTGTTTCTTCTGCTAGAGTTGTGTTCTGTGTGTGTGTGTGTGTGTGTGTGTGTGTGTGTGTGTGTTTGTGTGTGTGTGTGTTTTGAGACAGAGTTTCTCTGTGAAACCATGGCTGTCCTGGAACTCATTCTGTAGACCAGACTGGCCTCAAACTCAGAAATCTGCCTGCCGATGCCTCCCAAGTGCTGGGATTAAAGGTGTGTGCCACTACTGCCCAGGGTGTTCTGAATTTCAGGCTCAATATACAGTACTCCCCTAAAAGCAGAACAGTGTCTGAAAAGAAAATCACCACAAAAGAGAAGGCCCAATGTAAAAATGCAATACAGTCAATTAAAACAATTGACTATTTTAAATGGCCACTAATCATTTTAGGAAGTAAAAAAAAACACTGATAGTACTGTGTGCACGAATAAATTTGTTATTGTGGAATCCTGGATAGTTTTATGTCAACTTTTCACAAGCTGAAGTCATCTGAAAGGAAGGAGTGTCAATTGAGAAAATGCCTTTGTAAGATCTGGCTGTAGAGCATTTTTAAAATTAGTGATTTAAAGTGATTGATCGGGAAGGGCCCAGCCCACTATGGGTGGGGCCATCCCTGTGCTGATGGTCCTGGATTCTAGAAGAAAACAGGCTTAACAAGCCATGATGAGCAAGCCAGTAAGCAGCATCCCTCCATGGCCCCTGCATCAGCTCCTGCCTCCAGGATCCTGCCCTGCTTGAGTTCCTGCCCTTACTGCTTTTGATGATAAACTGTAAGTGAAATAAACTCTTTCCACCCAAGTTGGGGGTTTTTTTTTGGTCATAGTATTTCATCACCACTATAACAGCCCTAACTAAGACATGTGGGGTTGAGTGTAAGGGAGGAAAAGCAGAGTAAGGCTGCTAATTGGTCCTGAGTTCGTGAAGTAGAAGGGGAACAGGACAGCTGGAGGTTGGACAAACCAGTTTTGGCTAGTCACATAAGAAAAGATGGAGGTAAATGTAGTAAGACAGCCTAAAACAGTCCAGGCCATCAGGAAGCTGTGACACAGAAATCCTGCACACCAGCTCAGCCCGTGTTCTTGAGAATGCCTGTGAAAAGAAAAATTCAAAAGAGACGTGGTGAGAAGACAGAAACAGCAGTGCAGGAGTGCCCTGCTGAGCTGATATTGGGTAGCAAATAAAGGAGGAACAAACGTGAGGGGGGCTGAGCTGGGCGGAGGGACAGAGTATGGCTTCTGGCCTGCTTGCTGCCTCCAGTCCCAAACCTCTCAGCATTCTCTCAGCTCCCAGATGTGTGTCACATCACTGGACAATCTTATCCATCAGGCCGCAGATGCTGGTCACATCTCTGGGTGTTCCTTCCGGGTTCATGTTGCAAACGCCATTCATGTCTCCAGATGGTACCTTGGGTGTCCGGTTGCCACTGATGACCCCATTCCGGTGAGTCCCTTGTGTAGTAAGATGACAGATACCGGTCTCACCTTCATGGTTCTTGTTACAAATATTGCTCCCACCCACCTCTGGGTATGCCTTCCCGTTGTCTAGCATGTGACTTTAAATCTAAGCCAACGGTTCCCTGAAGCCTCTGGGTCCGACCAGGTTTCATTTTTCTGAATACTACATGATCCTTCCAAGCAGTCTAAAAGTATTCCTCTGGCCAGGTTTCAACATACAATCCCGGGACATTTGCTCCACAATTCCCAAGAGTATAGTTCATGGAAGCTCTCAATAGCCAAGCATCTCACACAGAAGGCATCCGGCAGCTGTACCGTTTGAGTGTTGGATACAGAGGAGAACGTCTTTCCTCCATCTACCAGTACTGCTGCCAGAGGAGCCTCCTGACTCTTTCATTCTCCTTAAACGTCTGTTACTGAATGTGCTCCACCAGCTTCTAGGCTCCTGCTATCTGCTGCTGGCACTCTCTCACCATGAGCAGATGCTTCCCAAAGCAAGCCAATCTCTCCAGGATGTTTATAAAGTTTCCCATTGTGTTCTACCATTAAAACTTGAACTAACTAGTTACTTACTTTGCTACCTGTTCTCCACGTTCCTCTACTGAGTCACTGAAGAGTCTAGCAGACTCTGCCTGTGTGTCCTTCACCATCTTAGAGTTTTTGTTCCTGATAGAAGGTGTTAGGTTTGGTCATATGGCAAAGCCAATATTTGGCCATTTTTAATCTTCAGAAAGGACAGCCTTATATAGATGAACTTAATACATATTGTTGACATGACAAATTCAGGATCCAGGAAACTTAGAAACTAGAACATCAAAGTTCAGCGGTTTGAGCCATTCATCATCTCTACTCGCCTTTTATGGTCTTCAGTCGGCTACTTTTGAGAAACGCTTCAAGAATGTATTTCCATGCTTTAGACGTGACTAAAGCAGCTGAAGCCAAACTGCTTCCAGATAAGATGCACACCTGCCTGGATGCAGCCTTAGAGTTTGTTCCCCCCACCGTCTGCGCTTGGCTATTTATGTCACCAGTCCAACACTCCTAAAACACTGGAGTTCGAATCCTTCAGCACAAAGTAGACCTGTTGTGTTATAAATCTCAAATGTCTCCCACAGACTCTTCCTTTAAATGTTTACTCCCCAAATGGCAGAGGCGTTTGGGGAAATCATGGAATCCTAAGTAGCTATGTCACAAATGGCAAAAGCAGGTCACCGGGAATGTCCTTTGAAGGTCATGTACAGCCCCTGCTTCCTGTTCTTTGCCCCTGGTCAGTAGTGACGTGAGCAGCTTCTGCCATGTCCCTGCCACCATGAACTGAGGTTCCCTCCAGCTCCTTGCTACCTGTGATGGACTGAAACCTGACCCAAACCAACCTAACAGTTGTTCCAAACAGATATTGTGGTCATGGCAACGTAAAGGTAACTAAAACACCTGTGTTCTCCTGCCTTCCCCCAGAACCACAGCAATTGGACTGGATGAAATTTTAAAATGAGTAGCCAGAGATTAAGGCTGAAGGATTCCTCTAAAGCTAACCATCCATCTTTGACTATAGCCGAAAAGGAGGCATCTTTGTGAGCACTGTCTGTGACTGGTTAACATACAAGTATACATAAAAATACTTAGCCAGGCAGGGGGGCACAGCCCTCTAATCCCAGCACTTGGGAGGCAGAGGCAGGTGAATCTCTGTGAGTTCAAGGCCACCCTGATCTACAAAGTGAGTTCTAGGACAGCCAAAGCTACACAGAGAAACCCTGTTTCATAAAACAAAAAACAAAAATTCTATCCATGGGATGGGGATAAAACTCAGTGGCAGGGCATTTGTCTAGTAAATGCAAGGTCCTGGGTTCAACCTCATTGCATTAAAAAAATTATCTCCTAGTATGCAACTAGGAGATAATTTTTTTAAAGGTGTGCACAGTGACAGAAATGGAAAGATTTAGTGCCATTAAAAAACAAGCTCATTAATGAAATGTCTCTTTGTAAGGCTGTAATTCCCGTATGGCATAACACATATATTAACAAATTCAATAGATATAACTACAATGTAAGGTGTGCTTTATTTCCTATCTGTATCTTATAAAACTACTAGACTGAACTAGAATTGTTATAAATATTTCTTTTCTAACAGCCAAACAAGTTTTGGGAAACTGGGTGTCTTGAATTTTCTCTATATCCTATCCTTTCTTTTAAGATTTATTTTTATTATTTTTATTTGTGTGTGACTGTGTGTGTGTCACCTGTGTGTCTATGTTTCTGTGTGAGTGTATGCCAGGAGTCTGTGCCTTGGGAAGCCAGAAGAGGACTTCAGATCCCCTGAAACTGAAATTGCAAACAGCTGTGCCACCCGATGCAGAGTCTAGGCATTGAACTCAGCCCCCAGAGCAGCTCTCGTTATTCACATGGTTGGTCTTTCCTTATCCGGGTTAGCTGTATATATTACAAGATAAACTGAAATACAGAAGGAGAAGGAAGGAAAAGACCGAGGAGAAATAATTTTTGGTTTGGATTTGGTTTATCTTTTTTGAGGCATGGTTTTCCTCTGTAGCTCAGGCTATCCTGAAACTCACTAAGTTGCACTGGCTAGCCCCAGGCTCGGGCTCCTCCTTCTCACCTCTGTTCTCTGAAACTGGGGTTACCGGCATGAGCCTGTCATTACATTACCATGTACTGGTCACACCCAGCCTAGGCACAATTTTTTATATCATGTTTAAACATTTCCCAAATTGTAAGAATCTAAGTAAAATTTTTCAGTGAACACCTTTTCAAGCTGCATTACTCATCATCAAACGAAGGCAGGTGCATGAATCATAAACACCGCCAAATGGTAATAACAAGTTATGGTGACAAAAATATTTGGCACAGTGGCAAAAAAAAAAAAAAGTACATTTGTGGGGATATTCTCTGGGTTCATTTTTGGAGCCAGGCCAGGAGGACATACCAGCCTTTGTTGAGAATTGCGCAGATGCCTCATAAAGGCTAAATGTACTGATCTTTTAGCAAAGGTTAGTCAGTTACATTCGTGAAAGCATGGGACTATTACTTTTTTTTTTCTGAGCAAAAAGAGTGCTAAGTAAAGCTGGGCCCAAAACCAGTTAAAAAGTAGCTAAAGAACAATAATCTCATAGATTTACTAATCCTGACCCTTTCCTGAAGCCATCACTTTCTTTTGCATCTTTGTCTATCTCTACAGACAAGAGGGAACTGAACATTTAATCTGGCCATCAACAGGACCGCTTATGTGCCTGTGTGTTGGGACTGGGGAGGTGAAGAGAGAATGGAAATCGCTCTGTGTTTTCTCCTCAGAATATTACCTGGCCATGGCTCTGCCTCACCGAGTTAACACCTGCTCATTAGAGTCCTCCCTCCTCCCTAGGGGAAGCACTGAGCAAAAAGTGATTTATTTCAAATGCTGCCAAGGCTGAGCATCTAAAGACTGGTTCTGGTGTATCCACAAGGAAGCAGGCGTGGGGCAAGGGCCAGCACCTCAGGAAAGTACAGGAAGGCTTTCTGACAGTCCCACTGGGGATTTTCTCAAAAACATCTGTAAGATGCCAAGTTAATCTTGAGGCGTCTTGCTTCACCTCCTTTTATGTCGTTCCCTGAGCAGGTCTTGTCTAAACTTGTCCTCAGGATGTCTTTCTGCCTCGTATAAACTCCCACCTCTGGGTAGCCTTGGCATCTCTTCCTTACCCTGAAGGCCCTTGCTGATTTCCACATTTCTCTGGTTGAAAATCTCCCTTCCAGGCAGGAATGCAAGCTCCGCCACACTCTCCCTTCTGAGTCAGGCGGAGAGATCAGTCATTCCCCAGCCAAGTAGTCTTCTGCCCTGGCTGCATCCCCTTTGTCCCCTCTGGAAATGAGGCCCAACTACCTTGACAATGAACTGCCTAGCAAAGGCCAAGTGAGGGGCCCAACTGGTGAGGAGCCAGTTTGGAGCCCATTTTGATTTGGAGCAAAACCCAGGAAATGAAGCCAATATGTCACACTGCACCTTTTCTCTGAGTGACTGTCCAGGCGCTGCTGACTACCAAAATCTGACTTTGTCTTTTTTAGACTGCTACAGCAAAATACTATAGACTAGGCGCCTCAAACAAAGGACTCCCAAGGGTTTACCAGTTCTTCAAGCTGTAGTTCTGAAACTGCCTAACAGTTCCACCTTCAGTCCACCCCTCTCCCCACAGTGGACAGAGCTAGGACCCGAGCCACTATCCTCGGGCATGCTGCACTGGGCTCTGTCATTGCTTTCAAGATCACTGCCCAGGAGTGGGTGTAACTCACCAACTTCTTCCCATCACATTTCAAGGTTCATCTTTTGCTCAGTCCAAATAGCATATTCCTCACTTCATCTGGGGTTTTTCTGGTCCTGTTTCCGGTTCTCCTCTTTCTGAGCCTTTTCCAGACTCACCCACCCTTGTCTTTCACATATCTGACATGCACCACAAAACTCTCCCAGTCTCTCCTCATCGTCTAATCTCAAAGCCGGAACTTCTTTTCCCTTCCAAACATCATCTCTATTTCCAAGGGATGTTCTTTTGGCTAAATTAGAATTTTACTTCCCTTAACACAACTCCAAATAACAAATAATGATCACTTACCACATGAAATCACTCTTGTCTTTTCCTATGCCGCCTACAAACACAGACAGTTTTTTTTTAATTTGTTTTGTTTTGTTTTTCTAAAGCTTATTTTATGTCTGAATGCATATATAGTTCACCATGAACATGTTGGTGCCTGAGGTGGCTGAAAAGGGATTCCAAAGCCCTGGAACTGGAGTTATAGGCAGTATGAGCTGATCAGTGTGTGTGCGAGGAGCCAAGTCTGGGCCTCTGAAAGAGCAACAAGTGCTCTTAAGCACTGAGCTACCAAATGCCTGTTGCTTAAAGCTAGTCTTAAAATCTTTTATGTTGGTTTCATACTTATTCTTTCTTGTTTGTTTGCTTTGGCTTTTTTTTCAAAACTGGGTTTCTCTGTGTAAACTTTGGCTTTCCTAGACTTGCTTTGTAGACCAGACTGGCCTTGAACTCATCTTGAACAGAGATCTGCCTGCCTCTGCCTCCCCGCTTGTTTGTTAGTTTTGAGACACGGACTCATGCAGCCCAGGCTGGCCTGAAACTGTTGCTCAGGCTTGCCTTGAGCTTACAATCCTACTCTCTGTGCTCAAAGTGTTCCCACGTACTGATTCCTTATCTTCTAGGCTCCCTTTCCTTTTTCCTTTTTGGAAGAAAAAGAATGTCAAAAAGGCTGTGGCATCCTCACCAGAGACTCTATCACTCGTTTTTAAGAAGCTTCTTACATGCCAGTTGCTGTTTTAGTTGCTGAGGACACAGCAGAAAACAAAACAGACAGAGCCTGTTCTCATGGAGAAGGGCAGCAGCAAACAACTTTAAATATATATGATTCCAAGTAGTGATAATTGCCATGAAGCAAAACTAAACAGGAAAGGTGACTGATGGAGACAGTCCTGGGATGTGACTTTGACCAGCTGTTACTTGGAGCCGTGACTTGGGATGACGTCATCCAGAGAATAGCGTAAATAGATAAAGGAAAGCTGCGGACTCACTTACTGGGGATTTTGGTTTTTGTTTTATTTAAATTTGTTTCTGAGAATTTCTTACATGAGCACCATATTTCCATCACTACCCCCTCCAACTCTTCCCATGGCCCTCCAATTTCTTCTCAAATCCATAACGTCTTACTTACACATACACTTAAAGTACACGTCACCCTCTTAAAATGCAACAAGTCCCTCCAGCTAGGGATGTCTCCTCAGGTACATTCAGCTAAATGCCTGCACCTTTCTCCAGGAGACTTTACGCAGGTTCGTTGTTGTGTTCATTTTTAAACTCTATTTTATTTGGGGTATTTAAACCTCCACCTCCCTTCCACCAACCCTTTAAGAGAGAGAGACGGTTAGTGGGGAGAGGGGACGCAGACCCTTTACTTCTCCCGGCTGTTTAGGGAAAATAGGTTCTGGGGGCGGGGGGCTCCAATCTCCATCAACAGCAAACACAGCAAGCAGTCTCCTCCATCTACCTCCTCCGAGCTGCTGTGCCACAGAGCGTCTCTCCCGTGCCTCTTCAACCCCCCCCACACACACACACACAGACACACACACTGTCCGTCTCTGGTCTCTCCAGCTGCCACACTTCCCTTTCTGGGCTCTCCTGTTTATATCCCTCAGAGTCCTAGACCAAGTTCCTCTCTGTGCTGCTCAAGGCAGGCTGCTACCAGCTAGCAAAGACCAAGCCCTGCAGGAGGCAGTTATCAGCTGTGGACAAATTGAAGCCCAAACTAAAATCCCTCACTTGGGATTAAAACAGACAAACAAACAAAACATATTTACATAACATAACTGAGTTTTTAAAGAAACCAAAACTTCCGTTACAGTTCGTGACTTAGTTGGCATCTTTTTTTCTCACAATTCCCAAACCTGCACCTCCAGTCACAACCTGTTTTTTTAGAATTCCAAACTATCAGTGTCCAACAAATTTCTCAGCTTTAGAACCCCCAGCACACGCTCTAGGAGGCCTGGCAGCCAGACCCCCGTGCTCTGTTTATTTCGTTAGCAACAGGTAACTTGCACATTCGGGGCTCTGCCTACCTCTGCTCACTCTCTCTCCTCATCAGTCGCTCCTCAGTCAAATTCAACCCCTAAAACTCAACAAAACCAAGACAAAAGGAAAACCCTGGCATCAGAGTTGTGCCAGTGGTACCCCATCAACTTAAGACGAAAAGGTGGAAGCGAAGGCCTTGCTGCATCTCCTTATGCACCCTTTCCTCCTCCTCCTCCAAACAGAACACTTAGGTTCTACTTCCTCACAGCTTGACGGCCATTTCTGTAAACTCTTTCCTTCATTATCTTTCACCTGGATTCCCCCAATGGTCCCATTTCTTTGGTGCCGGTCTACACTTCCTTAATCTATCTTCTTATTCCTTCTAAGCTTCTCTCTGAAAAAAAAAAAAAAAATGCAGATTTTTTTTTTAACCTACTTCAAGAGTTGTACTCAGCTCAGACAGTCAAGGGAATGGCGTGGGGGACACAGATTCTAGGAAATAATTTATTTCCCGGTTCTCATGAGGACGAAAGACAGCCAGCAAGTTTAACTTATACACGATGTCAAATACTAAGAACCAGGCTGGTAAGGTGTTTCAGCAGGGGCTTGCCACCAAGCCTGACATCTGGGATCCCAAGAACCCACATGGCGCAAGGAGGGCTCTGACTCTCCCTCCTCTTCCTCCCTCCCTCATTCCCTCTTTTCTCTCTCACTCCCTCTCTCTCTGTTTCTGTCATTCCCTCTCTGTCTCTCTGTCTCCGTCGCTTTCTCTCTCTCTCTCTCTCACACACACACACATACATACATACATATACATCATAAATTTAAAACGAGGTGGGAGGAGGCTCAGGGGTTAAGAGCATGAGGTGTTCCGTCAGAAGCCCCCACTCACTTCCCAGTTCCCACATGGCACAGTAACTGCAGTTCCAGGAGACCCCACGCCCTCCTCTGGCCTCTGTGGGAACAGCACGCTCATGGTGCACAGACACATGTGAAAGCAAAACACTTCGTATACGCAAAGACAAATAATGATAAAAGCAACAACTGCCATGAAGAAAAGCAAAACAAGAGCAGTAACTGAAGAGGAAGAAATACAGGAAGGTGGCCATGGTTGTCAATTAAGTGAATATTTGAAAATAGTATAAATTTTTGAATGTTCCTTAGGCAAAGAAATAATGTATTTTTGAATGACAGATATACCAATTGCCGAAACCTCATTGTGCATTATATATGTATATGCATTGAAATGTCATAGCATACACCATAAATATGTATAATAATGATATGTAAAACTTTGAAGACATTAAAAAAGTATACCTCTAAAATTCACACTGATGGCTTTATGCTTTAATGTTGATTTTAGGGTTTTTCTGTTTGTCTTTGAGGTAGGATCTCTTGATTATATATTTCTGACTGTCCTGAAACTCAGTCTATAGATAGAGCTGGCCTCAGACTCACAGAAATCCGCCTACTTCTGCCTCCCAAGCGCTGGCATAAAGGAATGAACCAGCATGTCTGGCAGATGCTTTAACGTTAACCACGTTGATTACCCTTTACCCAAATGCCCTGTTAGCTGGCCTCACTAGTCTTTCAGTCTAACCACCCTGATTTCCGTGCAGTTTTCTATTCATCAGGTGGTGTCACCTTCATGGGACTTCAAACACATCTTTTATTTGAAAAGTCCGCTCTGCATCTACTACCTTCTTTGAAACTCTATCCCAAAGTCTACGTCAGACAAATTTTGCTGACCCTCCATCCTTCTGACTCCAAGACCATCTCAAGCATGTTACACATATTCATGTGTGACAGTGACCTCCCCTGTTGTAGTGTTCTTTCCAGTTCTCTGCCCCATTTCTCTGCCCCAGACAGCATGCACCTGCACCTACATACAGCCTCCTTTTGGTCTTTCCAACTTGAATATTCTAGCCAAATAATTCGATAAAGTTACAGCAGGTGCCATCACCTGCTGCAGTGGCCATCAACCATGGCCAGTACTTAGTCTGACGTCTCCTGATCCACAGGTGGCATGTCCTGCACCTCCTTCTTGAAACACCTTTTCATGATTCCTAGATCTTGATTCTCCTCTTACTACTGTTCCGTCCTTTTCACTGACTATCTTCAGCCTTCTAAACCCTGTGCTGCATTTATCTACTTTCCAAAGGATCTAGTCAGTTTCGTAGTTTTAAAAGCTGCCCATAGGAAGAGCAGTTGAGGCTAGGAATGCAGGGTATTTGGTAGAGTACTTGCCTTCCAGACCCGAACCCTTGGGTTCTGTCTCCATTACCAGTAAACCTGTAATCCCATACTCAGGTGTGGAGACAGGAGATTCGGATGGCCCAGGTAATCCCTGGCATCCTAGTCAGCGTTAAATGTCAGTTTGGCCTGCTACAGCCAAGAGCTACGTGAGAAGGAAGTCTCACCTGAAGGACTGTCTAGATCAGACTGGCCTGTAGGCATGTCTGTAGAAGGCCGTCTTAACTGTTAGCTGACAAAAGAGGCTGATCCCCTGTGCTTGACACCACTTCCTGGGCAGGTGTCCCGAGGTATATAACACAATTACATAAGCACGACCTTGTACAAGCCATCAAGCAGCGCCCAGCACGGTCCCTTCTAGATTTTCACGCCTGTGAGTGAGTCCCCTGGTTAGAAGTAACATTTTTGTGGACTGGCAAGCAGGCCTGCCTTCAAATTCACGCTTAAGTTCCTGCCCAGACTCCCCTCAGTGACGGACTGAAACCTGTAAGCTGAAACAAACCGGTCCCTCGCCTAAGTTGCTTTTGGTCAATGTTTTATCACACAACAGAAAGGAAAGTAAAACACCTTACCGCACAGCAAGTTCAAGGCTAACCCGAGCTATCAGAATCTCTGCCCCAGGGGAAAAGAAAGAGAAAGAGGACGAACAGCAGGAGAAAGAGGCCACCAAATATGTACCTCTAGCCTGAGCATTTTATCTGAATGGTAGAACATTCAACTGCCTAGTCAACAAAATTGCCAGGGTGTCAGCTTCCTTCATATTGTCAGCAGCACTTCCTACTTCAAGAACGGCATTCTGTCTTACTGATGCTCCGCCAAAAAGCTTTGAGCCACATTTGCTTCCTGTCTTTGCCTTACAGCCCATATTTAATCCATCAGCAAAATGTTTAAGGTATGTTTGCAAAGATACCCAGAATCCAAGCACTTCTTATGACTTGGTCACACCCATTCTCCCTCACCTAGATTATTGTAATTATCCTTCCAACTGTCTCTCAGCTTCTTTGTTTCCTTTCAAACAGGATTCCTTGAAAACAAGTTGCACCCTGTTTCTTCTCTTCCCTGGATACCCAAATTATTGCCATGCAAGAGACATTACCATGGTTACAAAGCCATATATACTCTAACTCCTCTTCTGCTTTCCTGTACTAACCCACAACAGCTCTTCACAAAATTCTGCTCCAGCCAGACCAGCCACGCTTGCTGTACCTGCTGGAATATCTTCCCTGCAGCTGTCCACACACTCATTCTCATGTCCTCTGTTCTTCTGTCTCTGTTGTATTCCTTTACAGTGTGAGATCCCCAGGACAAAGGCTTTATTGAATTCATTGAGTTAGAATAGCGGCAAGTATTTCATTAACGCTCAGTAATAAGTTAGATGTATCTAATTATTCATTTACTTTTGCATCTCCCCTCATTAGAATCTCTGCTCTTCTAAAGCAAAGACTAGATCTTAATGAATATTAATCCCCTTTGCCCAGCAAAATGTCTAGTCAGTGTTCAATGTGTTCACGGTGCTGGTAATACTCACAAAAGACACACAACAACAGTAACAACAAAGACTGAAAAGGCAAGCCACACTTCCAACCTTTGGGATGGCAGACATTCAGGACAACTAATGAGATCCTTGCATTCCCGTGACCAGAATGTCAAATGTAGGCCTCCATCTCAGCATTGGCTTCAGCTGTAAAATGAGTGTTCCTGCCTACTCAAACTCAAGCTCAGGGATGCCTAGGGTGACTGACACCTTCATAATACCACATGAAGTCTGAGACAGAAGATACTACAGAGGTAGCCCTTGAGCCAGTACTCCTGAATAGCTTCCTTTCTACCCTTTCTAATTATGTGAGTCAACATATTTCTTTTGTTTGTTTGTTTGTTTGTTTAAGCTAATTTGAATATGGGTTTTTGTCACTTGCTTCAGAAAAAACAACCAACTACTTCTGTTGATTCAGAATCTTTAAAAAATGCATATCCTCTTATTCTAAGACATTCCAATTATAATAAACCATAGGTGCTGCATTTTAACAAGATCCTCAAAGGTTTCCCTCAGCTTCTAGGTTTTACACAGGAGAAATCAAAGTGTTGCAGAGCCAAAGGAGAAAGAAATACATTAAGAGCACATTACACCTGTGTTGTGTAAAACCTATCTCAAGAACTAGAAACAAGTTAAAACAAACAACAACAATAACAAACAAAACCGTTCAGAAGGTTACAAATCAAACAGGGTTGCTGGGGAGTGGTTAGAAGCCACACAGCTGAGAACAAAGCCCCTGAACATTCAGCCAAACTTGCCTCGAGAAGCAGTTACTGACAGTGGCCTCCATGGTTGTACAGTTGCCACCAAAGCTCAATCTGGGGGCAACTACCACTGCCTCTGTCGTTGCTACCCCCAAAACAGAGTTTCCTTCCATCCTCCAGGAATTTTCAAAGAAAATGAGCTCTTCCTCTCTATGACACTCATAAATGGAGATGGCACTGGCCGTGCCTGCCACTAAGCACAAAATCCTGTCGGTGGAAAGAATTCTGCCACTCAGGCAAGGAGTAAGTCTTGAGAACCCCATTTTTTAATGGGGCCCAGAATCTGGATCTTTATGTCATTCCAAACGAAAGGATATTGTAATCACAGTTTGCTTGTATGAGCTGTTCTAATTCCCTTCTGTTGCTGCAATAAAACACTCCGAGCAAAAGCAACTTAGAGAAAGGGTTTATTATATGTCTTTCACTTCGAGGTCACAGTCCATCACTAAATGAAGTCAGGGCAGGTACTTGAAGCAGAAACCGTAGAAGAATGCTCCCTGGTTCCTGCCTAGCTAGTTTTCTTCTGCAGGCCAGGACCACCTCCTCAGGGAATGGAGCTGCCCACAGTGGGCTGCATCCTACTACATCCATTAAGACAAACAAGACAGCCCAGTGCAGACATACAGACAACCCATACAGACCTGATAAACACAGTACACGTTTGAGACTCTTTTTCAGATGATCTAGTGTCCAGTTGATAGTTAATGCTAACTAGGCCATCTATTAACTATGCCATTCTGACTACACTATTAAAACAATGCAGACTATCAAATGATTTTTACCAATTTTTTTTCACCCAAGAGTCTATGTGACCTACTAATCAATTGTATGCTTATTAAAGGTGAGAAACACGTGAAAGAAAATTATTATTATTTTTTTCAATGCAGTTTATTCAGGAACCTTGAACAATCCTCGGGCCCTGGGGAAAGCCAGCCCACAGCTTAAATAGCCTCTGGGTAGCCAACCCAGGCGTGCCACATGGGCAATGCAGATAGGTCCACATACATGGAAGCAAGCCAGATCCTCAGCCTTAGCCAAATGTGGAATTGTTCGTGACAGAGAGCACTCACCATCGGGAAGGTAGAAGGCGGAAACCAAAGAAAATTATTTTAATCAGGTGTTCCAGTAATTGGTAGAAGGCACACTTAACAAAGAAAAATGCTGGAAAGGATAGTTACGTGAAATCTTAAGAACTGACATGAAAAGCCTTTGCCTAGGACTGAGATTTAGCTTAGTGATAAAGTGTGTGGTTAGCATGCACTACACCCTCGGCTCAATTCTCAGTACCACAAAAAGTGAAAATAACTAATTCTCTGAAGCCCCTTCTCTCTTTAACATACTGAGGTTTTTATCTCTTCTATACCAAAGACACTTGGTCTCAGTAATACTGTTCCAATTCCACCCAAACAACTGGCCCTACAAACTACAGTCTATCGCTTTGCCTTGCTGTCTGTGTTTGCGTAGGAACCTACAGAAGTCTAGGAAAATGAGTTTGTCTCCTTCATCCAACTCACTGCACGGAGTGGCTGACATGCTCCCTCCTTTTGACATGAAACCTGTTTCTGACTATCAGCTTTAAGCTGAGAGACTTCTGAAGTTACAGGTGGGTAAGAGGGGGACTCTCTCGCTACAGAAGACAGTCAACAATGTCCCCACAGGAGTCCCCTCCCCCAACCCTCCAGGGCACAGAAGCCCACACGCTCATTAGCAGTGTCCTGCAGGCACTTCCTTGATCGTTGACAACACTTTTGGCGGAGGCAGCAGCGGCCTCCACCCAGCCTCATTTGTGTGCTGCCTGGGTGGACTGTTGCAATCCTCCTTTCCCCTTTGACAGTTTGTTTCAATGGCTCCCACACACAGCTCAGGTTCTGAGTCACTGTCTGTTTTTCCATTGCATAACCTCACAGAAGGTCTTTCCAAGGGTTTGCTGATGGGCTTCACCCACAGCTGCCGTGGATCCCCTTGGAAGATGTCCCTCTGCAGCACAGAGACTGTGTCTGCACTTCCTATCTTTTCTGTCTTTGCCCCCTGGCTGCTGTGCCTTTTCCCAGTAGTGTCCTTTTGCTCTGTTGGAGTTTTATCACCTCATCTATAATTGCATTTGTGTGGTTCTATTAGGTGGCAGAAGTACAGAAGATCGCTCTCTTAGCCAAACTCCTGATCTCCTCGAAGGTCGAAGGCTCTGCATCCTAAGTTCTGCCTGAGTCCAGTCAAATTGCACAGTACATCAGGTTCATCAAGCTTCATTATTTCCCCTTGTTAAACAATTAAGAAAGCTGAGTGAGGTGTCCCAGAAGCAGAAAGACACACAGAATATATACTCACTCATAAGTGCATATTAGACATATAATATAGGATAAACATACTAAAATCTGTACACCTAGAGAAACTAATCAAGAAGGAGGACTCTGGATAAAATGCTCAATCCCTATTCAGAAAGGCAAAGAGAATGGACATCAGAAGAGGGAGAAAACAGGGAACAAGTCAGGAGCCTGCCACAGAGGGCCTCTGAAAGGCTCTGCCCTGCAGGGTATCAAAGCAGATGCTGAGACTTATGTCCAACCTTTGGGCAGAGTGCAGGGAATTTTATGAAAGAAGTGGGAAATAGTAAGACCTGGAGAGGACAGGAGCTCCACAAGGACCAAAAAATCTGGGCACAAGGGTCTTTTCTGAGACTGATACTCCAACCAAGGACCATTCATGGAGATAACCTAGAACCCCTGCACAGATGTAGTCCATGGCAGTTCAGTGTCCAAGTGGGTTCCATAGCAATGGGAACAGGGACTGCCTCTGACATGAACTCAGTGGCTGGCTCTTTGATCACCTCCTCCTGAGCAGGGAGCAGCCTTACCAGGCCACAGAGGAAAACAATGCAGCCAGTCCTGATGAGACCTGATAGACTAGGATCAGAAAGAAGGGAAGGAAGACCTCCCCTATCAGTGGACTTGGGGAGGGGCATGCATGGAGAAGGGGGAAGGAGGGATTGGGAAAGGAGGAAGGACAGAGCTACAGGGGGGATACAAAGTGAATAAAGTGTAATTAATAAAAATTAAAAAAATAAGAAAGCAACAAATCAAGTAATCCAATTTAAAAAATTGGGTACAGAGCTAAACAGAGAATTCTCAATAGAGGAATATCAAATGGCAGAGAAACACTTAAAGAAATGTTCAACATCCTTAGCCATCAGGGAAATGCAAATCAAAACGACCCTGATATTTCACCTTACACCCATCAGAATGGCTAAGATCAAAAACTCAAGTGAGAACACATGCTGGAGAGGGGGTGGAGAAAGGGGAACCCTCTTCCATTGCTGGCGGGAATGTAAACTTGTATAACCACTTTGGAAATCAATCTAGTGCTTTCTCAGACAATTAGGAATAGTGCTTCCTCAAGATCTAGCTATACCACTCCTAGGAATATATCTAAAATGTGCTCAAGTATACAACAAGGACATTTGCTCAACCATGTTTGTAGCAGCTTTATTCATAATAGCCAGAATAATTGAGAGGCAACCCAGATGTCCCTCAATTGAAGAATGGATACAGAAATTGTGGTACATTTACACAATGGAATACTATTCAGCAATTAAAAACAAGGAAATCATGAAATTTGCAGGCAAATGGATGGAACTAGAAAAGATCATTCTGAGTGAGGTATCCCAGAAGCAGAAAGACACACAGGGTATAAGTGTGTCATAAGTGGATATTAGATATATAATGTAGGATAAACATAAAAATCTGTACAGCTAAGGAAGATAAGAAAGAAGGAAGACCATGGATAAGATGCTCAAACCTCATTCAGAAAGACAAGCAAGATAGACATCAGAAGAGAGAGAAAACAGGGAACAGGACAGGAGCCTACCACAGAGAGCCTCTGAAAGACTCTACCCAGCAGGGTATTAAAGCAGATGCTGATACTCATAGCCAAACTTTGGGCAGAGTGCAGGGAATCTCAGGAAAGAAGGAGGAGATAGAAAGACCTGGAGGGGACAGGAACTCCACAGGAGAGCAACAGAACCAAAAAAATCTGGGCCCAGGGGTGTTTTCTGAGACTGATACTCCAACCAAGGACCATTCATGGAGATAACCTAGAGCCCCTGCTCAGATGTAGCCCATGGCAGCTCAGTCTCCAAGTGGGTTCCCTAGTAAGGGGAACAGGGGCTGTCTCTGACATGAACTGATTGGCCTGCTCTTTGATCACCTCCCCCTGAGTGGGGAGCAGCCTTACCAGGCCACAGAGGAAGACAATGATGAGACCTGATAGGCTAGGGTCAGAAGGAAGGTGAGAAGGACCCCCATCAGTGGACTGGGGAAGGGGCATGGGAGTAGAAGAGGGAGGAAGAGTGGGATTGGGAGGGGACGAGGGAAAGGACTACAGCTGGGATACAAAGTGAATAAATTGTAATAAATAAATAAGTGAAAAAAATTAAGAAAGGTAAATTATTTTCTAAAATATAAATAGTTGTTAACAAACAGATTTGAAACTAAAATCCAAATTCAGTGTCTTTCCTCTTTTCCACTTTAACTTCTCTTTTAAACTTTTACCATTATTGATCATGTGGAATCTTTCTACTTAAGATAAACTTTGAGGCAGGACTGATGGTGATATATTTGTGAGATTTAAATTTTATGTTCCCCCAGAGGCTTCTCCATCCCTCTCCTGCATTAGAGTGATCTTATAAAGAAGTTTTTACTCCAAATGTTAATATTGAAGAGGTAATAAGTAATGATCTGGCTTATTCTATGATGCCTTTGATTCCAAGATCAGAAAGAGAGAGAATGATTTATCCAATGTAGATACAATGATGTATCCAATGTATTCTGTGTTCTTAAACAAATTGTTTAAATACAAAATGAATAGAAATTACTCATTTGTAGCAATGCAGCTTAAAAGGCCACCTCCTGTAGCTAGGAGGTAGAGGAGGGGGATACCAACCCACCCATAAAACCTTCGACCCAAAATGTCTCCTGCCTACAAGAAATGTAGGGATAAAGATGGAGCAGAGATTGAGGTAATGTGAGGTAATGTCCTGTCAGCCCAACTTGAGACCCACCCATGGGAGAGAGCCAACCTGCGACACTATTAATGATACTCTGTTATGCTTGCAGACAGAAGCCTAGCATAACTCTCTCCTAAGAGGCTTCATCCAGCAGATGATGAAACAGATGCAGAGAGCTACAGCAAACAATAGCCCAAGCTTGGGGAGTCCTTGTGGAAGAATGGGAAGAAGGATGAGGGAACTCTAGGGAACAAGAACTCCACAAAAAGACCTACAGCACAAACTAACCTGGCCCATAGGATTCACAGCGACTGAAGTACCAACCAAAGAGCATGCATGGACTGGATCTAGGCCCCCTACGCGTATGTAGCAGATATGCAACTTGGTCATCTTGTGGGTCCCCTAACAATTGGAGTGAGGACTATTCTGAATCTGTTGCCTGCCACTGGATCCCTTTCCCATAGCTCGGATGCCTTGTCTGGCCTCAGTGGGAGAGGATGTGCCTAGTCCTATTGGAACTTGATGTGCTAGGGTGGGTTGGTACCTGTGGGTGGGGGGGACTCCCCTTCTCTGAGGAGAATAAGAGTAGGGGATTGGGGAGGGAGGGTGGAGGTGAGAATGGGAGGAGAAGAGGAAGGGGGCTGTAGTCAAGTTATAATGTAATTAAATAAATTAGTGGGGAAAAACCTCTTCAAATATGAAGGAAATGCAGCTCCTGCATCAGAGCCACCTCTCCAACAGCAGAATAGAGGCTCCCTCTTTCCTCACTCTAGTCTTTAACCTCTCTCCACAGCTTTTATTGTGCTAGCATTTCTTATTGTTCCTCTCCTCACAACATGAAGGAGCTGACTTGCTTTCTATTTTACATTAGGGTGCATTTCTTTGGGGGAGGGGAATAGGGCAGAGGAACTCTTGACAGAGAGTGTTTGAGGTCAGAGGGCCAGAATAGTATTAAAAGCCAAATCAGGTAAGAGGACTTAATTCCAAAGAACCAGCCAGTCCCAATCAGAGTCAGGTAGCCTCCACGTGCACAGTCCTAATAGAGGTCAGGTAGCCATAGTAGGAATTCCCCTTTCTGGCTTTAAAGGGAGCCTTCAAGCTCCCCCCCCGGGGGGGGCTGCCATCATTTTGTGAAGGTGGTGGCCCCAGAATGCTGTAATCCTCTCTTGCTTTAACATACTACTTGAGTCTGGGTCTTTCCTTCAGCGAATTCCGGACCTTAACACAGGGACCTTGAGGGTTTTGCTTCTTTGTATGTCTTGAGATTGATCTTTGAATGTCGTTGAGGTTGGTTTTGAACTCCAGGCTCAAGTGATTTTCCCACTTCACTTTCCCCAAGTAGCTTTGAGTACACTCACAAGCCGCTGTGACAGATAAGTTTCTTTAAGGAAGTTTTCTCAACTTCTTCAGAACTGGTTTCTTCAGCATATCATCTTCTGAAAACCATTTTTGTCGAGTAACCAAGAAAAACAAGCAGAAGGCAGGCATGGCAGTACATACCTGTAATCCCATCATACAGGAGGGTTGCCACAAACTTTAAGGCCCACAGGGTCTACACACTGAGTTCCAAGCTAGTCAGGGCTACACAGAGAGACCATGTCTTTCAAAAAAAAAAAAAAAAAAAAGGAAAGAAAGAACATGCACACACAATGCAGTAGAGAAGAAAATACACTAATGTTGTATTGGTACACTGTCACACTGTCTAATTGCAACAAGGATAGGAAAGCCTAACACATCACAAACATAATAAGCTTAAAAATTGCCTGTGTTTCATATACATATTGATTTCAGCTAGAAAGACTCTAGCTGCTTACAAACTTCTGCCTATCCCTGCTGATTCTGGCACATGGATTCTGTTTTCATGCTAAGGTTGTTAGGACCAATGAAATGATGATGCCCACAACAGATTTTATATGAAAAATGTTTATTAGATGGAGATGAAGAGAGAGAGAAGGAGAGAGCAAGACATGATAGGGGATGGGAGGAAGTGCCCAACAGAGAAAGCAGGGAGAGCAAGAGATAAGAGGGCAAGAAAGCAAAAACGTGGCAGGTTGATCCTTTTAAGGAGAAACCTAACCACACCTGCCAGGTGTGGCTACCTGGTGGGCAACACATGATGCCATCATAAGTTGCTAGGCAACCCAGAAGCAGGCTACCTAAATACTAACAAAGATCATATAGCTTTGTTGTCCTTAGATTCAGGGAATGTTTACACCCAGGCTTATTTTCTTTTCCTATTGCTGTCAACAAAAATATCCTGGTAGAAATAACTTAAGAGTAAAATGGGTTATTTTGGCTAACAGTTCAAGGTACAGTCCATTACGGAGGGAAGTCAAGGCATTAAGAGCTGGAAGCAACTGGCCAATTTGCATCCAGCTAAGAAGCAAAGAACGGTGCATGTTTAATAGTGTTCAGCTTTGCTTTTGTCCTTTTATTCTTTCCAGGATCTCCTGCCCAGGAATGAGTCCTAGCCAGGGTCAAGATAACGCTTCTTATGTCAATTAATGTAAACAAGACAATGCCCTGGCCAGAGGCTTTTCTCCCAGGTAATTCTAGATACCATCTCAAGTTGATAATCCACAGTAACCATCACATATCCCTAAGCAGGGATATCCCTCCTTTATCTGCTGTATCTCTATTATAAACCCAAAGTGTCTTTAGAGATGAACAGGTACCAAATTATCTGACTTAGCTTAACCATGTGCCTATCAGGGGATTCTTTTCTAATAGTACAGCAAGAAAAGGAGTCCTGAAAAGGTAAGCTCCATCACTCCTATCTTTTTTACTCAACACTTATGATTATTTCCCAAATATCAGGACAAAAGAAACATCAGAGGTGTGTGTGTGTGTGTGTGTGTTGTGTACACAGGGTCTCATGGATGTAACACAAGCTGTACCTAAACTCCCTATATAGCTGAAGCTGGCCATGAACTGATTCATGATCCTCCTGCTTCCACCTATCAAGTTCTAGAGTTATAAGCCAGCCCTGGTGGTGTGCGCCTCTAATCTCAGCACTTGGGAGGCAGAAACAGGCAGAGCTCTGTGAGTTAGAGTCCAGCCTAGTCTCCAGAGCTAGCTCCAGGACAGCCAAGGCTATACAGAGAAACCTTGTTTCAAAAAGAACCAATAAGTAAATAAATAATAAATAGAATTACAAACATGCCACAAACATGCTCAGTTCCACAAGCATGCTTTAACACTGTGAAGACCACCAGTCATTAACAGCTGGTTGCAGCCACGAAAGCGTTCCTCCCAGACTCTCTACTGTGGAATCCACAATCAGCCAACAACTGCTGTAGACCCAGCACTATGTTGACCTAGAGACCAGGCTTCCCATGGGCTGCTCCCAGCCAAGCATGTGGCACAGCAGAAGTACTAAGAGAGACTGGTGCAGCAATACAGGACTCATCAGCTGCTTTGACTGGAGAGTTCCCATCAACCTAGCCAAATCTTTCTTGGCACTGTACTGTAACTGTGGTGGTGTGAATAAGAATGATCCCCAGAGGCTCATAGGTTTGAATGTTTGGTCACCAGGGAGTGGCACTATTTTGAAAGGTTTAGGAGGTGTGGCCTCACTGCAGGCAGTGTGGCAGTGGGGGTGGGATTTAGAATTTCAAAAGTCTATACCAGGCCCAGAGTCTCTGGATCAGGATGTAGCTCTCAGCTACTTCTCTAGTACTGTGTCTGCCTGTGTGCTACCTTGCTCCCCACCATAGCAATAATGGATTAAAACCTCTGAAACTGTAAGCAAGACCTCAATTAAATGCTTTCTTTTTTAAGAGTTGTCTTGGCCATGATGTCTTTTCACAGCAATAGAACGCTGACAGAGAAGGGTCCTGGGATGTGGGGTATTGCTGTGACAGGCCTAACCATGCGGCTTGTTGATGGAGTGTCGACTTTAGGACTTTGGATTAGGAAAGCAATTGAACACATTAAGAGAGACTTGATAGGCCATCCTCGGAGGGGCATGGAAGACAGTGTCGAGGGTGGTTCGAAATGGGAGGGTCTGGCACAAAAAGTCTCAGAGGGGAAGAATATTAGTAAGTGGCCTAGAAACTAATCTTGTGATATTTTGGCAAATAAGGTGGCTGCTTTTTGTGTTGTCAAAAAAATCTGCCTGACACTAAATGGAAGAGTTTTGAATTAATGATGTTGACATGTCACATGACTTATCAGTAACCACTCTTAAGCAGATCTATAATGAAAAGGATCGAGCTGGATAAAGAAAAAATATAAAACAAACAGTCTGAAGAGGGGAAAAAACAGCTAGAGCTAAGTCCTATGCTCTAGGAGATAAAAAGAAAATATAAAGACAAGTCTGATACTAAATAGAATAAAGAGAGTGGTGACCTCAGGGCAAGCCCCAACCCTGCTAAACTTCCAACTTGTGAAAAAGAATTAAAGAAAATCTTGAGGAGCCAAAGAAATCATAGATAATAGAAAACTGATACAGAAGTAATTGAACAAGGGGGTCAAGCTCCAGTACCAGCAAGCTGAAGAACTATGCAGCTTCAGACACATGGTTCTGGCTTTAGTATAAAGGATACAAGACAGGATGGTAGACTGACTCTCCCTCCATGGCTAAGGAAAGCTGCTGAGGCCAGATGTGTGTCAGTGGTTTCCTTGCAGAGAGGCCAAAGAGGGAATTGTATGAAGCTGTGAAGGTGAAATCTGGACTATACTGGAGCTCCCAAGATGTTGGAGAAGCCAGAATCGTGGAATACCTGCCAAGGAAAGCTTCAGACTGGGTGTGGGATGAGAGAGTAGTGTGTTGCAGTAGACAAAGCTGAAAGGAGTCAGAGATCTGAAGAGCGCTTTGAGATCCCACATGGAGGCACAGAAGTTTGGAGTCTGTCCAGCTGGCTGTTGGTCTTGCCTTGGTCCAGTACTTCTTCACTATGCTTCCTTTTCTCCCTTTTGTAATGGAAATGTATATCCTGTGCCAGGGTATGCTGGAAGTATGTGATCTGCTCTTTGATTTTGATTTTACATGGAGCTACAGTTAAGAAATTGCCTTAAGTCTCTGAAGAAACCTTAAGCTTTGTACTTTTAAATAGTATTGAGACTGTTACAAACTGTGGGGACGTTTGAAATTGGACTGTATGCATCTTGCATATGATATGGCTACAAGGCTACGAGGGTCAGAGAGTGAAATCTGTGGTTTGAATAAGAATCGCTCCCATAGAGTCATAGATTTTGAATGCTTGGCCACCAGCGAGTGTCACTATTTAAAAGGATTAGGAGGTATGGCCTTGTTGGAGAAAGTGTATCACTAACAGCTGGGCTTTGAGGTTTGAAAGTCCATTGTAAAGGCCAGAGGCTGTCTTTCAGCCAGTGAGTCAGGATGAAACTCAGCTACTTCTCCAGCACCATGTGTACCTGTGTGTCACTACGCTTCCTTCATGCTGGTAATATACTAAAGCTCTAAAACTGTAAGCAAGTCCTCAACTGAATTTTTGGTTTGGCTTGGTTTGGTTTTTTTGTAAGAGTTACCTTGGTCATGGTTTCTCTTCACAGCAATAGAACACTAACAGTGTAACTAACAGAGTAACCAAAAAAATCTTCCTGTTCAGTCCTCTTCCTTCTCTTCCTTCCCTTCTACATTATCGAAGTTTGTCTTCACCTCCTCCTGCTCCTTCCTATAGTGGAATCATTTTCATAACTAATTCCATCTTGTTGTTTATTTGGAATAAATCCAAACATCCATATGACACAGAGGGTGGCCTGAGAAACAGGCAGAAAAATAGTGGTTTAAGATTGGCTCACTAACTAAATAATAGATTGGTTAAGCGGACCAACCTATATGGTAGATTGGACACAGTTCTTGTTCAGATGAGTAAGATTTTAGTAGATATTACTTGGGAAAATGTTACTTTTGTCTTGTTTTTTTTGGGTGTTTGTTTATTTATTTGTTTTTTTATATTTTTTATTTATTTGTTTTTAAGACAGAGTTTCTCTGTGTAGCCTTAGCTGTCCTGGACACACTTTGCAGACCAGGCTGGTTTCAAACTCACAGACATTCACCAGCCTCTGCCTCCAAGTGCTGGGATTACAGGCATGTGCCATTGCACCCAGCTGGGAAAATGTCACTTTGAAAAAAAACAAATATCTAGGGGAATTTTGAAAGACAATAAAGTAACTATAGTATGACTATGTTGGCATATACCTGTAATCACAACATTTACCATGTGGAGGCAGGAAGATCAGGTGGTCAAGGTAATCCTTGAGTACAAATTGAGGTCAGCCTAGACTACACATAAATCTGTTGCAAAAATTTAAAAAAATAAATAAATTTTAAAAACACAAGCTGCTAAGTTGTGTTGACACTGAGCAGATAATGGAAAGCTAAGAACTAATGACAAGCAGTTGAAAGGAACCCTCTAGTTCCTTTTGTAAAAGGACTCTCACCTGTTATTGCAGAAAAGAAACAGGAGTAGCAGGCTGCCAGTCTGAGAAAAGCTGTTAACTCCAGAGATGTTTGAAAGATCACCATAGACAGGTCTGACACGGTAAAGTCAGGGCCCTAGTTGGGGAAAAATCAGGACGTTAAAAAACAAGACAGGACCATCTAGATGGGTTCCTCCTCAAGATCACAGCTGCACAGAGCCCATCTCTGTAAGAGGAAGCACTTTTATTTGTGTTGGTAAAAAGAGGTGCTGTGCTCTCGAACTGCCATTTCCTCCTCGCTTCAGCATCCAGCCGTGGGCTGCTAGGCCAGGAAAGAAAGACACTCTGCAGAAGGAGGCTACAAGTGTCAGCCCTCCTGGACTACAAACAGCGGAAACTGGGATTCGCATTTGAAGAGTGTTCACATGAGGATGTGGGCAGTTGGCTCAGGGGCAAAAACGTCTGCGAGACAAGCAATGAAGACCTGAATTTGGATCCCAGCACCCATGTAAAAATCGGGGGCCAGCTATAACACAAACTCTAACGGGATGCAGGCAGGAGGCTCACTGCAGCTTGTTGCCTACCAGCCTAGCTCCACGTTCAGCAAGAGATCCTATCTCAAAGGAATAAGAGATTGTGATAAAGCAGGACACCCCAAATCCTCTTTGGACCTCCATAAATGCATAGGCATATGCACCAGCTCACAATGATGAACACACATACCACACACACATTCACTCCCACACACACACACACACACATACATACACACTCCACATGTACACAGCTACCACAATAGAGAAACACAAATACAAACATATACACTCATACACATATACACAACACATATAAACACACACATATACATTACATATATACACAGACATGCATACACATATACAATCATACACATACATACACAGTACAAAGACCACACATATGTACACATGCCACACACAGACATAGACCACACATACACACACACATATTCCACACACACCATATAGATCACACATTTGATCAAAGGGACCAGAATATAAGACTGGATTGGATCAGCAAAACACCACAATGGATTAAAGATATTTGTATTTTAAACAATACAAGAACTCCAGAGAATGAGGAAAATTCACTGCTGAAGTGGTTTTCAGAGACCTGAACCACTTATGATGACCAACACTAACAAGGCAGAAATATGTGAGTCACCTCGATAGCTGCCAGAGGAAAAGAAATGCAGGCAAAGGGAAGCGGGTAAGGCCAACAGCAGGATGAGGTAAGAACATGCCTCAGGGCTCCAAATTCAAGGAGACACTTGCTCTCTGGGTCACATCAGATCAGGATATCCTGTCTTGTCCTAGTCCACACCCTACAAAGAGGTATGCTAGAATTATGCCCCACAAGGTGACCAAAAGGATTAATAAGTTCCACATAATGGCCAAGAAGACATCTTCCACCAAGGTTTCAAAGAGCATACTGAGGGGTGTTCGGTAAAGCAGTGGTCCTCTGAAGGCCAGAGCCACCATCAGAGCTGAGTTCATGAATATTCATGATATTCATGATAGAATCACCAGCAAATAAAAGCCAGGCTTCTTGACTGCCAGAAGTCAGGAGACCACAGTTACCATAAAGGAAATTACACAAGTGGTTAATGGGGCATGCTTTTTCTAGGAGCAAAATAGGGAGGCAGTGAACAAGGGTGTCGTGTCACACCTCAAAATAAGTCAATAAAAGAAAAAGTATGGAGAAGAAAAAAGACGAGACGGTGAAGGAGAAGGGGAGGAGGGGGAAGGAAAGAGGGAGGCAGAGGAAGGAGGAAAGGAGGAGGAAGAGGATGGGAAGAGAAAAGGCAAGAGGCCAATGGAAGCCACGCCTATAAGTCAGAATCCATTACCTATGGGTTCCATTAGCCGTTATCAGCTGCCATACCTAAGCGGCTTTTCAGAACAGGAGACCAACCACAGCAATTCAGTAGTTAAGGTAACCCACAAGTTAGGCTCTTGGGCTACAAGGAAGAGCCACTAGAGCAGAAAAAAGTGAGCAAAATATTTCAAAGTGTCCCTTTAACAACTGGCACGGTGAGGCAAGCCCAAGGCTACCCCTTGAAGATGTTAATGTCAGTGTACCGTCATTAAAAATTTAACACTGAAAGCGGTGGCTCCCAGCCACTAACAATGACCCCTGCAGAAGCCACCCTATGACAAGTTCAATGAAGGAGCATCTCTTACTGGGCATAAATGAACCACTGCTCCACCTTCTAAGCTTCCTTTCAGAAAGACAAGCCTGCAGAATCATGGGTGAGTTACTCCCCAAACCTGTGTGAAGAAGTCAATCTGCGTGACACAACAGTTAATTAAATCATGGCAGGCATGGCAATGTTCATCCCAGACCCTTTGCTGTGGAAATTACAACCGACCACAGTCTCAGACTCTGTCTGCTGGGCCTAGCACTCTGTGGTGGTTTCAACAGGCACGGCCCCATAGACTTCTGTTTGAATGCTTGGCCCATAGGGAGTGCCACTATTAGGAGGTGTGACCTTGTTGAGGGAAGTGTGTCCCTGTGGGGACAGGCTTTGAGGTCTCCTATGCCCAAGCTATACCCAGTGTGGTACAGTCTCCTTCTGCTGTGGATCAAGATGGAGAACGTTCAGCTCCTCCAGCACCATGTCTGCCTGCACACCGCCATGCTTCCCGCCATGAGGAGAATGGACTAAACCTCTGAGGCTGTAGGCCAGCCCCGATTAAATGTTCTCTTTCATGAGAGTTGCCTTGGTCATGGTATCTTTTCACAGCAATAGAATCCTAAGACACTCTCCATTTGTACTAAGGCCAGACTTCCCATAGGCTGCTCCACAGCACAGGTCCAAACAAACCCATTGCGGCACTCTGCAGCACTCCTCGGTGACTTCGATTCAAGGGCTCCTTGTCTTTAGTCTTCCCTAAGACCATCCTGCTGTCCAAAACTCCTTCCTAGCCATCCTTTTATCCATCTTTTCTTTGTGATCTGAAAGCTCTCTCTACCTTCCTCTGCTCCTTCCTCTAGTAAGCAGTTTTTGGTTGACCCAAACTAATAACACATCCTGAAAATCTGAAGTATTATGCAAGAGAGGAATGGCATTTCTGCTGGCAATTGGCAATCTGCTGGCAATCCTTTACAGGGATCAGGGACTTATTGTTTCTCATTTTACTACAGTAATGGTAACCTGTGGGAAGTCGCATGTGAACATGAGTGCAAAACTAAACCTGGACTGAAAACAGCTCTATGTCTAGCAGTTTGTATGAGCAGAGCCAGCGCAGAGCTGCTATAAAGACAGCACATGAGTGAATGAGCATGCATATAGCGCCTTCTGTGCTGGTACCATTCTGTGCCGGTCCCAGTCACACAGGCCACATCTGCCTCCAGTTGGCCCCATTTGTGTTCCTAACTTGTCTGGAAATGTTTCCAGACTGTCGTTCCTGCAACAGCAATTTCAGTTTGGGTCTTGGTGCCAAGAAATACCTTTCATTCTATGGTTCCCATTCATCTGCTATTGACTTAGTTCCTGACATGCAGCCTCCCCCACAGACTAATAAACTTCTCTAGTTCTGGTGGAATAATCCTAGGCTAGGAGCAACCAGATTTGTGGGCGACTTAACCTATAATAAAGGACACTGATCTACTCACCTTTCAGACACGTCCAGGATTCCAGGAGTGGCCCGAGTTAGTGTGGCTCTGGGAAGGGTGTGGTTTTCTGGAATCACCCAGCTCTGAGGAATCCTAGAGTTATTCCTGTTCTCGATGATTAATATATAAGCCACTTAATGCCTCCGTGCCTTTGATTCCTAAGAGAATGGGCCCTGTCTTTGAGGCTGTTGTGATGTTTTATGGAACTGGAAGGAATGCTTTGAAATCTTCAACTGGAGTATAGAAGAAAGTTCTTCTATTAGCACTTTTAATGGAAGACCAACGAACTGACCACTTTCTTCTTTTTTGTTGCTGTTAATTATTTGCTTCATTCTTTTGTTGAGACAGGAGCTCACCGCATAGTCTAGGTTGGCTTCCAGCTCTGTCCTTTTCCCTCAGCCTCCTTTGTGCTGAGATTACAAACTTGTGTAATCATGCCTGCTATGGGCAAAACTTGAGGTTTAATTTGTAAAATTTCTCTTTGTAATTGATCTTACCTATAAGACAAGCTTGTTAAGGTCTTCATTTCTCTTCCTTCCTTCCTTCCTTCCTCCCTCCCTTCCTCTCTCTCTCTCTCTCTCTCTCTCTCTCTCTCTCTCTCTCTCTCTCTTCTTTCCAGCACTGGTGATTAGGCCTCATAGATGCTAGGCAAATGCTCTGCCGCAGAGTTACAACCACATTCCTTGAATGTACACTTTATTGGAACACTGTTTGTTTGTTTGTCTGTATGTTTGTTTGTTTTTCCAAGGCAGAGTTTCTCTACGTAGCCCAGTCTGTTCTGGAACTCACTCTGTAGGCCAGGCTGGCCTCAAACTCAGAAATCCACCTGCCTCTGCCTCTTAGGTGCTGGGATTAAAGACATGAGCCATCACTGCCTGGCCAGAACACTTCCTTTCTCTACAGTCTACAGGTGTAGACTGTACCTAGTATAACTTTGGCAGTAGTTGATAGCACACCAACTTTCAGGAAGCAGCGTCAAAATGAATGAGAATCCATTGACAAGGCTCTAATTCTGACCCTAGCGTATTACGTAGTCCCTCACAAATGATTTGAACTTAGTTTTCTCTTCCCATATTGAAGACACTGATGCTCATCAGCTTTAGAGAAACTCACAAGCTTTTAAAAAAATTCTATTAGCATTTATGGCATTGTCACTTTTATATTGCCCCAATGATTTAACATAGAGACATTTATAAGTAAGTGCTGTTGGAAACGCCCTCCTCCCCACCCCCCCAATAAATCTCTCACAAGATGCCTGCTGCATGGCGTGACTGTGGCATTCCTTGGCTTCCTTCCACTGTGAACCCCTAACACTGGTGCTGTGTGACTCAGGCTTTTCTGATGCCTGTGCTCACGCCCTCGGGGGTCTAAGCCACACTGGGATTCTGTCCCTTCTCTCCAGTCTACCTGCAACAGTCACTTTCTGCTGCATCATTTGCCGGACACTCTATCCAACACCAGCAATCAGTTACGTTTTTCCTTTGGTTGGCAGAAATGCTTCCCTGAATCCAAGGCAGTAATCGTCGAGCCTCCAGCATCCTCTGGTTTTCTTAAAGGCAGAGGTACCCCCAGCCATGGTCTTTAAAGCAACTGTTGACCCTCTTTGCCAACCCCTACCTCTGACCATTTCCCTCAGGTGAGACTTCATTTTTGAGCTTGGTTTTTGCCTTCTGACTATATTCGCAAGTCCTGACACCAGGAGGCTGTGTCTCCTCCAGCTTTCTAGCCCTAGCCCCCGTACGGTGAGATGGTAAGGTGAAAACCCACTGTTCAGTTTATGCCTTCCTTGTCAGGCCACCCTGCATCCTAGGATGCCTTGGACTTCAGGCCTCAGACCTCCCCCTCTACCTCAGCTATGGGAACTGCATAGTCCGTACCTGCAGGCTTCCCTTGAGGATGACTCTTGGAGAACCTCCAACCCCTATACCTAGTGCCCAACATAAGGGCCTCTAAATTTATCTGCCTTTGAAGTTGAATATGGCCTCAATATCCCTTAGAGAACCAATCAAAACGGCCACCCAAAAGCACCCTCTACAACTGCCAGCAATCGGGAAAATGGAAGGAGTTTCCCCTCTGTCTAAACGTTCTCTTATCTTCTCTCCAAGTGTTCCCTCTATTTCTCCAGTTCTCCTACTCAGCTCCTTCTACCTAGCAAGTCTGAATAAGAGGGAACCTCCACTATTCTTAATCCTGCTAACGAGCCCCACCTTTACCGGTCTCAACCACAGCTCCTTTTCCTCTGGCTCCTTTGGTCTCCTCTTCTCCCTCTCCAGCAACAGGCTGCTCTAACCATCCCACTCTGGTCCCCACCAGCAGCCTTCAGTCCCCCCATTACTTGCTCCCACTCCACAGTGGGACCCCATCTATCTCCCCACCCCGCCTAACCCAGACCCAGTTCTCTCTTTGGGGGAGGTTGCTAGGGTAGACAGCCTGGTCAAGGTTCATGTCCCCTTTTCACTTAGTGAGCTCTTTCAAAACAGAAAACAAAACAAACAAACAAATAAAAAACAACTACGGTCTTCTACCTCTAACTCCTCTACTTCCACTAATGAATTTCAATGTATTACCCAATCCTACAGTCTCACCTTCCACAACATATATGTGATTCTAACTAACTCCTTAAAAGCCCAGGTGAGTTTAGAAGCAGGCTACAGCATGTGCGGACAAACCCCACCAAACTAATGCAGCACACCCAGGCATGCTGAGGGCACCAGGGCTGAGGCAGTCCCCAACTACAATACCCCAGGTGGTAGTCCAGCTAGAGAGCAGTTTACAACTTGCCTCCTGGCTGGTCTCTGTAAGGCTGCTCTTAAATCAGGAAACAGTGAGAAACTCCAGAGGTCATTCAGGACAAACATGAAAACCTGTCTCAGTTCCTAGAACACCTCACAAAAGGCCTCTTACAGTATACCAGTCTAGACCTCCAAAACCCAGAGACAAAACAACTCCTCAACACCTATTTCTTTTCCCATAGTTTGCCTGACATTAGGGGTAAGCTTAAGTGCTTGGAGAGAGGACTGCTGTTCCACAGGCAGAAGTCTTAATGATGGCCTTTAAGGTATACCATGGGAGAGATGAAAAAGCCTGCCAGCATAAATGCCAAATGCTGACCAAGGCCATTCAACCAGCACTCATGTCTGCCCAGGCTCCCTTGCCTCCTAAGGTGTGAGGACCACTAGGTCCCTGCTTCAAATGTGGTCAGGACGTTCACTGGCCCCCAGCACATCCTAACCCCTGCAGGCCACCCAAACCATGTCCAAAGTACCATCAAGAGGAACATCAGGCAGTTGTCTACCCCTGTCTCTCAAGGCGCAGGGACATTGAAAGGGTTAGACTAAACTTTGTAACCTATATGTCTTCTAAAGCCTATAGTTTTGAGTTTTAGGTCCAGGTTAAGCCAAAGCCTCTTAGTACCTTTCCAGAGACCAGAGGAATGTGACCCTATCTGTGAGGACAGATATAAAAAAAAGCAAGCAAGCAATGACCTTCACTCAGCAAAAAGAAGGACCAGACCCTTGTCTTTGAGATAATGTTTCTTAGCAACAAACCCAGACTTCTTCTGAGTAGCTTTTGACCTCCAGCCAAAAGTCCACAGTCCCTAAGCTTCAAGGATGAGGTAACCACCCCTTTAATTGCAGCTGCATCCACACTTGACAGGACTGGCCAAGCTTGAGCACCTAAGACTAGCCAATTATCTTACTTTATAGCTTCTTCATCCAATCCTAAGTTGCCAAAACTGCAACTTTAAATTTCCCACAATTTTTCTTTTAAAAACCTAAGGTCTTTGTCTCCCGGTGCCACTCTTTGCTGACCGGCAGGGATGGCCCCATTGCGCAATGGTTAAATTAAACCGCTTGCTTTTGCAATGAGTTTCGTGGTCTGCAAGAGTTTCTGGGAAGGGTGCGATCTTGAACTCCTGAGCTGTGAGACCCCAGGTCTTACAACATCAGACCCAGATCACACTCCAGCCAACCTTGTAGGCCTGGCCACGGACAGGGACCAGATGCTCTTGGCCAGACTACTGTCACTTGGGACAGGGAGCCCCGGGGTAGTCATCACAGTACAAATGAGTCATCCATGGATGACTGGTTCTGATCCACCGTCTTTCACTCAAACCCCCACCTCTCCCTGATCACCTACTGCCGGAGCCTGCCAGCAGAGTTGAACGGTTCTTGAGTTGGGAGTGAGGATTAAAATTAATAAACTAACACACAACACACATGGGACTTTTCTAAGAGGCTCCAGACCCGACCAGCCAGCAGCAGCCTAACTTTATTGCAGAGAGCTTTTAAGCCAGAGTAAAAACAGCTCAGAACAATGGGTTAAATTTACAAGGAGGTGAAGCAAGAGATGTGATCTCCACAAGCTATCCCACCTGCTGTCACAAACAAAAGGAAATGGACTTGCAAATTCTTCCCTGACCTCAGTGAAGGCCTGGTAAAAGCAGTCTTTCTGCAGAGATTTAAATATCAAAACAGCTCCCAACAACCTACTCAGCCCCTTATTCTGTCACTACTGCCTCTCCTATGGAACTTTACTGACAACTACCTAACCCAGCCATATGCCAACTCCTATCCATCTCCAATCAACATTGGGGATCAGGTCCTTTTCTCCCCTTCAGACCAACACATCTCACCTGTTTCCTAAATGGCAGGGCACTTTCAAGGTAGTTCTTGTGACCCACTTCCCCCGACAGCCGCTAAGCTTGAGGACCTCCCTTGTTAGATTCTCCTATTCCGCCTCAAGCCCTGTCTTTACTCCTCCACCTCAAGATAACTTCCCTTCCTACATAGCAAACCCACAGGACTCTGCTCCCTTAAGTTTCAGAGGACACCAAGATCAACCACCTTGACTCTGGTTCCAGAAGAATGAGTAAGTAGGCCAAAAGGTCATTAAATGAAGGAGGAGGGGTGGATGTAAGGGTGACAAGATGTAATTGGCTCCTGACAGCCTGCTATGGAACAATTTCCCAACCCTATGTCCAATCCAGCAGTCCAGCATGGCTGCTCCCTCTGTGACCAGACAGAGGCTATTGTAAAGCGTGGCCAGATAGACACAGAGCCTGCCCATGCTGGTCTTGTCAATACCAATTGTCACATGTCCACCCTCACTCCAGCTCCCTCCTCTATTGGCAAGATGAGGCCCTTCACCTCCATGTCACGGACCCGTGGGATCCCAGGCGGGAAATGGGTGTTGTAAGTAAGCTCTATCATTTCCTCGACTCCCAACACCCAGTGAGCACAATTAAAGTCCAGGAAAAAAAAAAACAAACATATCCTGAGGTAGGGGAGGTTGAGGAGGAGATTCAGCTTTCCTCCAAGAGTGTCACCTCTTTAACAACCCCTCTCCTAAATTATACAAACACGTCATTTCATCTCCTGCTTCAGACTCTGACCTCAGCCTACTGGCTCCTTAATGGCAGCCAAGTGGAACTAGCTCACAACTTTGGCTTACAGTTTCTCTGATAACCTTGTCAGAAACCTTTACCTCGACGTTCACCAACTGCCCCAGGTCTGCTGTTGCCACAACTCCCTACCTTTTTTATATCACCCTTTTTGGTATGGCAGATGCTTTAAGGCAGCCACGATGCTAGCTGTTCGTGCCAACTCAAGCATCAGGTAAACCCTTCCTGGCCGAAGACTCCTTTTGTAAACTTTGTAAACCTTAAGTCAGGAAAGTGGTCAGGCCCACCCTCCCCACCTCCCACTCCCACACACTCCACCTGAAGAGCTCTAGCAGCCAAGACCTGAACACCAAGACATTCTTAATGGTAGTTTTCTAACACCTGTAATGGTCAATGGTCATTCCAGCCCTAAGGTAGGAGAGTGGCCAGTCCCTGCTTTATAAGAAAAAAAAAAAATCCCACCAATCCTTACCCTGGAAATCTCTACCTAAAAAAACATTCCCCCTCCCCAAGACACACCCTTTTTGAAGGGTGTGTCTGCTCAGTTCCCTGCTGTTTCTCACCCAATTAAGAGGCAACCAACCACCCTCCTGGGTTTTTCCCTCCCAATAAATCTCTTGTGTGAGGTTTATTGTTCCATGTGACTTTGTGGGATTCCATGGCTCCCGACAGGATACCTTTCAAAGCAGGGCTGCAACAACTTACTTAGGACACATTTTTGTAGAGGTGTTACATTTCTTAGACTGCAGTAAAACCTTAACCCTCAACACCCCACCTCAGCCGCAGAGCCCTACATCCATAACACCTCAATTCTTTGCAGAACTCAAGTCTACCATTGCCCACCTGCTAGTTGGTCAGGAGTTTGCATGCCAGTATTTCTCTTCCCCAAGTTGGTCGTGATACATGAAGAAGAGCCCCTACCAATTGTGGACTCAATAGCTCCCCAACATAATAAATGGTGGTTCAAACCATTCTGGCTGTCACGGGAATAACCGCAGGTGTTGTCACTGGGACAGCAGGACTAACTTCCCTGACCTTGTCTCATCAGTTTTCTTCCCAGTTCATTCAGGTGGCCCAAACCAAACTCACCCTTCAAGGACAAATTGACTTCTTGGCCGTGGTGGTACTCCAAAACCACCATGGGACTAGATCTTACAGCTGAAAAGGATGGCCTTTGCCTCTTCCTCCAAGAGGAATGCTGCTTTATGTCAGCCAATCTGGTATAGTAAAAACCGCAATCCAACAACTTCAAACAGACCTCCACAAACATAAGGAACAACTCAAGCCTCCTTCAGCCCCTGGGCCTTTGAGAACCCCATATGGAAAGGCATACCTCCCTTCCTGACCCCCTCCTTCTCCTTTTCCTGCTTTTTCTAATTGCAGCCTGCTTTATCAACTTCTCTATGTTTCTCCAAAGACAGATTTGTTAAAATCTCTAATCAAACAATTAATCAGTTATTGTTACAGGACTACAAACCACTATCCACAGAGCTGGAGACTCGTGACAACCGATCATGTCCTGACAGTAAGGGTCTACAGTGCCCTGAAGATGTCAACACAACCAGGCAACAGGAAGCCATCTAAAGAGCATGGCACCCTATTCCTGCCTCACCAGTCATACCTAAATATTTCCTCACCTTTTATAAGAGGAAGGAATGGAAAACCACAACCTCACAACAGCCACCAAAATGTGATGCATCTCCATTAAAACCATGGGCGGCATGCTTTCCCTATGTGCTATATACCCTTTTTATAAAGAGCCAGTGCCTTCACGGCCGCTCTCTCTCCGCCTTCCATGCTTGCTCGGAGGCAGCCTCTCTATATGGCCACCCCAAATAAATCTCTCTCGGGAAGCCTGCTTCGTGGTGTGACTTTATGGTGTTCCTTGGCTCCAGTCAGCTAAGGGACCCTTCCTTCGGCAGCAACACTCTAACAGATACTTTACAAAATCAGTGTTTCTTGCTTTAAAATGGCCTAATTTGTGGTAAGAAGAGGCTAAGCCCTAAAGCTGGATTTGGGAGTTGGGGAGTAACTCATGTCTTGTTTGTAGGATTCAGTTTTGCTATATGTAAAGTCAGCTTATGTAGTAAGATTGCGTCTACAAACTCCTCCTGGTGAGGGGTGGTGGTGCACTCGGGAACCCCAGCACTCAGGATGTTGTAAGAGGACAATCCCATGCTGAGGCCATCCTAGGCCATAGAGCAAGCCCCTGTCTCAAACGGACCAAACAAAAAGACTTCCTACTCAACTCAAGATCCATTTTAGCCCTAACAGTCTGTAGTTCTTAGAAGAAATATTCAAAGAAAACATAAATATGTTGAGTAAACTGAGTTTATCACAATGCTGTCCTTTAGTGATCAATATTAGCATGTTGGTATGTATCCGTTCAGAGTCATCTATGATAAATTAGCATATTATTATAGTAGTGCCTGGTAAACATTTATGACATTTGTCTTTTAGTCTAACAACATATCATTAACACCTTCAGCTGGACACATGTCACCCCACCTCGGTCTGTTTTGTAACTGTTCTGGTGAGCGAATGCACACAGTCTGTTCACCTACTTCCTAATGACGAACATTTAATTATTTGAGAATGTCATAGAAAATATTCTAGGCCATTCACAGGCATATCTGTTTATCTCTTTGGGTACAACCTTGTAAGCATGGGGAGGGGTAGATTCCTAAAAGTGTAATTGCTGGATACACGTTCTCTATATGGCCAAACTTCCCTGGAAGGAATTGTTATCGCCTTACAATCCCCAAACAGTGTCCGTCCGAGGTAAAAACAGTTAGTGGTTCTCCTTGTGCTAAGTCAGCCTTTCTGTGTGCCAAGAACCGGGGAGGCTCAAGATCATAGCCAATAAATCTCCATAAGTGGTATGATTCCAGATATCACACTTCAGCCAGGGCCTCTTTGCTCTCCTGTCAGACCCAATACAGCTAGTCCCAGGAAGCAGAACTACAGGCAGCGTTGGAAAGAACAGACAAGGATGTTCTAGCCCAAGGGGGGCCATTTTGTCTCTCAGAGTTTTCCCATAAAGCCGCCTATTGGTTAGTGAGAAGTCTGTCACTACTTTATAGAAGGTAGCGGTGGGCTGGGCGGCTCTTTGTCAGTAAGTAACTGGATCTAAAGCTTCCTTCAGAATCTGAGTCCCAAAGACACACTGTTTGGGAAGACAAAAATAGGGGTATTCTTTGCCAATGGATATTTGCCTCCACAGACTCTGGTTTCTGTCAGAATAATAGCTTTGTGGTTTCCTCTATTACCATAATTGCATATCTCATGAAGTTAATTTTTTATAAATCTATAACTACTTTTTAGTATTTCAGGTAACTACTATTAGAGAGCACCACAGAAAATCCAGAGAGGTACCCACTTTTTTACAACTTGAGAGCAATATGGATGGCTATTGACATTGGCTTATTCAGCAAATACTTACTGATCCCGTCTGTTAGGCCCAAAAGAACCTGGGGACAAATAGCTATCTGTGGTGCCTACTAGCATACCAAAGTGCATGCTGGGTCCCAGGCTCTCCTAGCATCACAAGTACCTGTTCCAGAGTCCATGCTGGCACCCTGGCTCTGCTCACCACACCCCCTCCCCTAAATGTCTCCAGCTCATGGGCTTCGCTTCCCCCAGCTTCCCATTCCTATATAACCCAGCCACTTCAGCCATGTGTACTCTTGGTCTCCCTTCTTGGCCCCCTCAGCTTTGCTGCTCTCTCTTGGTCCTTCTCTGTCTCCCTCTCCCCCTCTCATGGCCTGATTCGGTCTGCTGGCCAGCCGCGTTTAGTCTACTACTTTCTCTCCCTGTTCTGACACTTCCAGATGCCTCTGGCTGTACTCTCTCTCTCTCTCTCTCTCTCATGTCTACAACAAAACCTTCCCCTCAACTACACCTTGGAGTGGCCATGTCTTCACTGGTGCCAAAAGCCCTACTTTATATACCTGTATGTGCCAGGCCACTGTTCAACGCTGAGAATCTGAAAGGGGCTAAAACAGACAATTCTTGCTCTTGTGGAATTTATAAATTGCACCTATAAACATAAGCCATATTTGGAGACAGTCGTAAAGTATTTAATTGCCTGTAAAAATCACTTGGGATCACCCATCTAGTAAATCTCAACATATCCTTTAAGAAAGTTGGAGACGATGGTACAGACGTTAGACCATTCCTCACTGCTAGCTTTTTCAGGGACCCTATACTAAAACAGACAACAAAGGTATTGTAATTAACTCAGCAAAGAAGGCAAAGGCAAAAACTGGGGGAAAAAAATCATTGTATTTATAAGAAAAAGAAATATAATGATTTTCCCCTACTGACCAAGAATCCATCATATATATATATACTGTCTACATACTATAAGGACTACAGAGATCTGTCTGGTCTCAAAATGAATGTCCTATTTCTTCTGACAGAAAGACTACCAGGGGAGAAATAAAAAAAGATACAGAAAAAAAGTTGTCTTGCGTTGAATTGTAATTTGTTTATGAAGATAAGTACCAGCTAGGTCCTAAGGGCCAAGGAAAAAAGTCATAAAGAGATTTCCCAAAGAAATCCCTGAGCCAAAACCTTTTCTTAGGTAAAAATCCCATCTCCGGGAACATTCTTCCCCAGTTAGGATTGCATGAACAGACTGAATCCTTGTTGATATCTCGTTCTGGAAATGAGTTCAGTCCCCATGGCAAAAACAGCTTCCTGTGGAGGCAGGGAAGACTAAGCAAAATAATCCTGACTTTCAGTTACATTTCTCTGTCTTAGCTAGGATCTAGAATGTTCAAGAATGGGAGTCAGCTGAGAAATTCCAGTCCTTTGAAATATAACCACACCAGTTAAATTTGTCAAAAGTTTTAAAATTATGCTTTGGGACTTTTACTGGGAAATTTTTTACAGTTCTCCTTTAAAAATTCAATCAATTATTCTTTATAAATTCCCCCAACTTAACATTCATGCAAAACATAATCTTTCCTCTCGTAATCAAATGTATCCCTGGTCCAGCATAACTGATAAAGCCACAGGACCATGACAGATCTCCTATAACTTGGATACTGTGGTGGTTTGAATAAAAATGGCCCCACAGGCTCATAGGGAGCGACAGTGGTAGGAGGTGTGACCTTGTTGGAGGAAGTGTGTCAGTGGGGGCAGGCTTTGAGGCTTCAGAAGCTCAAGCAAGGCCTAGCAGCTCTCTTCCTGCTGCCTGCCAATGCAGATGTAACTGGCAGCAACCTCTCCAGCACCTGCCTGCAGCCTGCCAAGCTTCCCGCCATGATGACAATGCACTAACCCCCTGAAACAATAAGCCAGCCCAAATTAAACACTTTCCTTTATAGGAGTTGCTGTGTGGTCATGGTTTCTTCTCACAGCACCCTAACTAAGACAGACACTGATCCCAAACTCTTTGTTCTCATCATCTGAGGGGAGATTCCAACACCCTGATGTGCAATGTGGACTTTCATTTTCTTTCGGAATTTTAACAAAATGAAATCGCTAATTACAGACCCATTTGGACCTATAAAACCAGGAATTTCACCTTACTCAACCCAAGCATGGTCTTGACCTGTCTCTTCATTTCTAAGTTGAGGCTGTTCAGCAAGATGGACTCAAAGGTCCTAGGCCTAATCATCTGTAACTTTAAGAACCATGTCAGATATGTGGCAAACCATCCCTGCGTGCTATTTATGACCACGGCTTTTAATTTTCATTATGTTATTTTGTTATTTTATATGGATGGGTGTTTTGTCTACGTGGGTGTATGTCTGCACACCACATGCATGCTTAGTGCCCTAGGGGCCTAGAAGAGAGCATCAGATCCCTTGGAAATGGAATTACAGATGGTAAGATGCCATGGGGGTGGTAGAAATCAAACCTGGTCCTATGCAACAGCATCCAATGCTCTTAATCACTGAACCATCTCTTCAGCCCCACTTCTTTTTTTAATGTAAAAATCATTTAACAAGTATTTATTGAGCACCTCCTTTGGGAAAGCCCAACCCAAAAGGAGCTTTTAGCACATGGAAACACTAAAGCTTACTAGGCCATTTGTGCAGAAACCTTCTGCAATATTTGTGAAGCTTGAATTCCTTGAGTTTTAGGCTAACTTTAATTTTGCATATGTCAACACTTGGCATGCTTAGGAATTTGAAGGAGAATGCCTAGTAATTCTAGTCATTGCTTTCTCCAGTGCCTCCTGGCCAGAGTCTATTCACAAGAAGGGAACACATTGTACCACTGGTGTTTCGCAATCTCACTCAGGGACGTACTTCATTATAAAGGGGAATTATGAAATGTATGAAGGCAGCAGATCCTCCCAGGGTAGATAATCTTTTTATAAGTAGGTGATAAAGCACAGGAGTACGTTAACTCTTGCAGTTCATAAATCATTCGTTCTGCGAACACTGCTTCTGTGTTACAAGGTGGACTGGGCGGGGGTTCAAGGTATTGGAATAAACTGTCTTCTTGAGAATTTCACATTCTATTGAACAAAATAGGGACATAAGAAACTGATAGCCCTGTCATGGTACAATCACTGCAAAATAGAACCAAGAAGGAAGCAGCAGCAAACGTATTTCATAAAGTAAGGGATGTCTGCATTGGAATGCTAGATGCTAGATACTAGAAGGAATTCTCCATGGGTAGGGGAGAGGGCAACAGGGCAGGGAATGGATATTATAAACTAACTGAGCAGAATGCGCACAAACAGATAAAGACCTGAAACAATAGTCTGTACTTGGGGGGTGGGTAACGATACTGTACACCAGAAAATGAGAGGCACATATATAAAAGAAATTAAAATTGCTAAGACACGTTGGGGTATGTTTTTGAGCTCCTAAAGCCCACCTGATGACTATGAAACCCACTTGTATATGATAAGAACCACTGTGGAGCTTAAAACATGAGAGCAGCGTGACAAATTTAGAAAATTTAGAACAGTTACCCAGAAACTGTAAACCAGGTCTGTCGCTCAGTCTGCAGTTCCATTCATTCGCTACCTAACTGATCGACCCCACACTACACAATGCTAAAATAAATGACTCAGCCGTTCCTACAACAACTGGGCATTTTATATGTAATACTTTTTGGTGGTTTTTATTTTGTTTTGTGTTTGTTTTGTTCTGTTTTATTGTTGAGACAAGGTTTCTCCGCATAGCCCTGACTATCCTGGAACCCCCTTTGTAGTCCAGGCTGCCCTCTAGCACAGAGATCTGCTTGTCTCTGCTTCCTGAATGCTGGGATTAAACATGTACCACCAGTACCTGGCCCTATGTCACGCCTTAAAATAACTATGTTCACTAATCACCACAAACTCATTTTAGGCTAGAAAGATTTTTTTTAAAGCAGTTTTTAGTTTATGAAAGTACCTTGTGTCCTATTAACGTGCTACACTGAGTCTTCGCTTTCTGTACAGTCAGGAACCTGAAGGGAGAAACCACCAGTAGAGAAACAAGGTCTGGAAGCATACATGGAATCTTTCAAGTGACTTTTCGTAGCGTCAGTGTTATCCCAGATTACTAGTTTTCCTTATTTGGAACATGATTATAGGTACAAACACACGAAGCTAGTTTAGAACAGACCCAGATGTAGATCTGCTACGGATGTAGTTACGTCTAGGGTATGGTAGGGATGCTTTCGGCAACCTGCCTTCACTCACCCCTGGCGAAAGCATCCACTCCACTGCCGCTGCTGCCACCACTGCCGTCCCTCACTGGCGTCAGAACCCAGTGTCTTCAGCTTTCCAAAGAGCAGTGGGGACTACAGCTGTCCAGCAGTCCGCCCGGCCCTCGTGGCTAATAGCGACTGCTGAGGCACCCAGCCCAAAGGACTGCACAGCCACTGGGCTCTCCGTCTGTCCAGCCTGCAGTGTAAGGCGAAGTGCCAAGTCCCCCTAGTAAGATATACTCATTCTGCTAGTTTGTCCCCCTAGACAGCAGTTACCAATCATGGGGTGAAGGGACAGAGAGAGCCATGTGTACTCTTTCTAGTAGTAATAGGTCATTTTCCTAGAGGATCTAGATGTCTCCGGCTGAAGCTCTCTCTGCCCAGACCAGTGCCCCCTTGGTTGTAGACTGCTTTAACTGCAGGTTTGGGGTTGCCAGACGACAACGACAACAAAAACGGCGGCTTCGCTCTCTATTGGTGGTAGTTACTGCCTAGATTGCACAGTTGTATTATGTAGGAAAGAGGAGAGTGTCGTCTCCGTCTTGTTTGGGAACAGAAACAGAATAGACATTCGCCTAGGTTGTGCCTGCACCAGGAATTAGGATGGTAGCACAGCTTCCATTAAGCTGGTATTTGTTTCGCTCATTTGTCCAACCAAAAGGTAATCTGGCTCTACTACATGGCTTCATAACTCTTCTGCGCTAGCCATCCTCCTGCCTCAGGCTTCCAGACTTGGGCTTCCGACATGGTCTACCTCACCTAGCTTAAGACTGTACATAAGAGGTTTTCGTTACTGTCTGACCCTTACAGTCACTCTGCAATGCTGAAATAACATGAAGTTTCTTACTCACTGACCACCAAAGCTCCCTCTGTTTTCAAAAAACAGAAGTGTTCTTACTAGCCACATCCAGGTACAATCACTTGGCCAGTGTTGTTTTAATTTCCGTCTACTGGTTTCAGCTTACCAGGACAAAAGACTACCCTACATTCAATCCCACACAGATATTACTTTTATTTAGGAGAAGGAATTAATAAGGTATTATGTGGTTTGACTTGACTACTATCTGAATCCCTGTAACTAGCTAGACCCTTTGATTGTCCTCTTAAACCATTTAACAGCAGCACACAAAATATCTACACGTCAGAAAATACCAACTAAGTGAAGAGTGATACAAATGAGAAGCTTTTGCTCCCTTCCTTCTTTGACACTGGATATGGTTGCCAAGGCTGGCCTGCAGTTCCAGAACTCAAGCAATTCTTTGCCTGGACCTTCCAAACAAACAGTGGGACCAAAGCATGTGTTTAAGAAGAGGTTTGTGAAAGTGTCACATATCTCACTCCGCAATACCGAAGTCATTCAAAAACACATGTGTATAAGTCTGTTGTAGGTCATCAGGGAGCAGATCTGAGTCTCTGTCTCAAAAGTGTGGTGGTGGGAGGGAGGTCTGGAAAGATTTTTTTTTAATGTTTTAAAACATTATATTTTCTGTGTATGGGTGCTTCGCCTGCTGTCCATCTGTGCACCACATGTGTGAGTTGTCTGTGGAGGCCAGGAGAGAATGTCAGATCCACCGGGACTGGCGCTACAGCTGTTGTAAGCCATGGTGTGGGTGTTGGGAATTGAGTCCCGGTACTCTGGAAGAGTAGCCAGTACTTTTTTAGTTTTTATTTTACGTGCATAAAATACGTATTTCTGTATGAAAGTGTCAGAGCCCCTGGAACTAGAGTTAGAGTCACGAGCTGCCAGTGGATAGAGACAATCAGACCCCTGTCCCCTGGAAGATGAGCCAGTACTCTTAACTGATGAAGCATCTTTCCAGGCCCACGACAGTTTTCTTAATAGCTGAACCATCTCTCCTACAGATCCTAGATCATTCTTTAAAAAAAAAAAAAAAAATTTCTTTTACATATATTAGTGCACTATCTGTAGGTCACTTGTATGCCAGAAGAGGGCCTCAGATCTCAGCATAGATGGTCATGAGCCACCTTGTGGTTGCTGAGAATTGAACTCAGGACCTCTAGAAGAGCAAACAGTGCTCTTAACCACTGAGCCATCTCTCCAGCCCTGATCATTCTTTTTATATACCTAACTGTTCACTACTACTTTTTAATTCTTAAGATTCCTCTCCTACCCATGGTCTTTTACAACATGAAATTTCCACAGGGAGGGGGAGGTATAGAAGTGACTCTTTTCCAAAGGCATTTATGTCATTCTGTACCCAAACAGAGCACTGGCTTTTTGAGATTACAAACCAGTTCTTTGGAGGGGGTTGGGTTTTCAAGACAAGTTTTTTTGTTTTGTTGTTGTTGTTGTTGTTTGTTTGTTTGTTTTGTTGTTGTTGTTGTTTTTCCTGTGTAGCACCCTGGCTGTCCTAGAATTCACTTTGTAGACCAGACTGGTCTCGAACTCACAGAGATCCGACTGCCTCTACCTACTGAGTGCTGGGATTAAGGGTGCGTACCACTACGACCAGTTTCACAATTCTCTTTATATGACATAATGTTATTTAGAATGCCCAACAAATTAGAACACCAAGACAGAAAGACATATGAGTTAAAAACCTGAACTTCAAAGAAAACACATAAAAGTCAACCATACAGGGGGGAAAAAACTGATGCAAGTAGATACTTCTATATCTCAGGGAAGCATAGAATTGAGAAGACAAGAGTACTGTTCTTATAGTACTCCAGGGGCTGAGGCAGGGGGATTCTGAGTTTAATGCCAGTTTGAGCTATATGGTGAAAAACCTGTCTCAAGAAATAAAACCAAAAAAGAAGAAAATAAGGATAATAATAAAGAGGAAGAGGAGAGAAAGGAGGTGGAGGAAAGGGAGAAGGAAGAAGGGAGGAACTAAATGAAAGTTAACTACTATCTTAAGAATATAGCTAGGATGAGAACAGTGTTGACAGATGAAGGAAAGCAGCTTTTTAGCTAGGGAACTTATAATTCTGTCTTAGCATAGTACCGTGATAAGAATAAAACCCACATGGTCACTGCCTTAGGAGTTAGAAATGCAATGTATTTTCATTATGTAAAGTATCTTACTCTGATGAAGAAGACAAATGTTAATAAGCTTGTGCAAACCTTTCCCAAAGTTTTCCTTCCCTTTTTGTATAAAAAAATAAACAGTTTGACCTGGAGACACCATATATGTTCTTCATCTCAATAGTTATTTATGGACTGTAATTTCTTTTTTTTTTTTTAATTGTTGTTTTCTTTTCTAAGACAGGGTTTCCCTGTATAGCCTTGGTTGTCCTAGACTCACTTCATAGATCAGGCTGGCCTCAAACTCACAGAAATCCACCTGCCTCTGCCTCCTGAATGCTGGGATCACAAGCATGTGCCACTGCGCCTGGCACTGTAATTTATTTTAAAATGCTGAAAGAAAACTTAGAGACCTAGCTCATGACTGTAATCCCAATACTCCAGAAGCTGAGACAGGAGGATCAAGAGCCCAAGGCCAGCCTGGGCTGCACAGAGTTTGACCCTACCCTTGGCTACACAGAAGGAGCCTAGCACCAAAACAAGTAAAAAAGCACTGAAAAAAAAAGGTAAATTTGTCTCAGTTATTCAGCATGAAGCCAGGAAAATGGATCACAGTAACAATGTGTATGGAAAGCTATCCCAAGATCAAAACTTTTCTGTTTAGTGAGGTTGCTTCTGTGTGTGTGCTTGTGTGCGTGCGTATTTGTCTGTGGGATGTGTCTGGGTGTGTGTGATGTGTGTGTGATGTGTTTGGGTGTGGTATATGATTATATGCATGTTTGGAGGCTAGAGGAAAGTATGGTGTCCTGCTTCATCACTTACCACCTCAATCCTTTGAGAAAGTTTCTCTCACTGAACCTGCAGCTGGGAGGTCTTTGGACCTCTAGGAGTGTGCCCTCGAAGAAAACTGTAGGACTCTATCCCTTTCCCTTCCACCGTCTGGCTAATAAGGGGAAGAGTTTTTGCCACAGAACCAAATGAGTGAAGTAATCATGCCTGGGATGGGCCACACTACCGCATCTGCCCTGTTTGCAGTGCCAGAGGCTGAAGCCTCTATCTTGAACGCACTGAGCAAGGGCTCTACCACTGAGCTAGTCTCTTCTCATTACAAGGTGATTACCTCAGGGACTCGAGGCAGTAGTTCAAAGCTGGCTAGCACATGCACAAACGTGGTTATCAGGATCTAACTAATGTCTCTTTTAGGACTTCCTCGGTACTTCCAGAGAATTTTCCCTAGGAGAGAGACAAGTCGAGTTCTTTCTGTACTGATATCATGTACATGAGCTGACTTGAGTCAATTTAAACGACCTCAGAGAATTTTCTCAAAAATACACAGGGGTATAAATATGAAAGCTGTAAGCTGTGATTGGTCTATGCTACCTCATTTACTTTACCTCCAGCACAGTGGCTTTGAACCCTGCGGCAGGCAGTGGGCATCCGAACCATGAGGGCGAGCGGATGACTTAGCCACCCTGCAACCCCGCATGAAGAAAAGGAGCTGGCCCTGAACGTTCAGAACCAGCACGCCCACAAGGAAAGAGTGCCCTCCGAATGAAGCTTCAGGACTCCGGGCTTCCGGCCTCCAGCACCGTCTCGAAGTCCTGGTGTTAAGGAATGCATTGAGCCTCTGCCGGCACAGGCATGTCACCGCGACGCTTCGAACACAAGCCGGAGCTCGGGTCGGTTTCAAGTCTTTACTTGCTGTGATGGAAGGCGTGCTGGCAGCTGTTGTCATCATTAGCCCTGTGGCGATACTTTTCTCCCTAAGTGTCTTATGTCTCATATGAAAGCTTAGGGCTTGTTAAATAGGGAGGGACTTTGGATTGCGTGCCAATGTCAGACAGTAAAGGTTTTATTTTCTCCTCCTGTAACAGCTCTGAAAGTCTGAACTTCCAAATTACGGTCTCTAACACCATTCAGGACTTTAAATTAGATATTGGGGTGAGAAAAAGAGCACAACTTCTCCTGAGTTTATGATTTTACCAGAGTATTAGCAAATGTGAGACAGTGGCAGGTGTAATTCTCTCCTGTAATCCTGGCATTTCATACATGAACGCAGCTTATTCTGTCTACAGGTCTGTGGTCTTCTGTCATAAAATCCAAATCTCTGTGTTCCACAGAGCGTAACTTGACATCTCCCTCGCATCAAGTCTCTCAAGTCTCTCTAAGTAAGAACCATTGAACGCTGACTGTGTGCCAGGCAACATGGCTACAAAATGCTCACAAATGGAGACAGATGTCTGTCACCATTTCACAGATGAGGAAACCCACCACTTAAAGAAACTTGCTTATGCATTTATTCATCGCAAGAAACCTGTTAGAAGAGCAGTTGGTTCTCTAATACTGTGAAGAAAGCCACCCTAACAGACTGAACACTCTTTAAGGCCAGAACTATTATTCCCTCCTGCTTTTTTTTTTTTTTGTCTCCCCTTCCTCACAGTATCCAGAACAATGCCCCACACATAAATTTCCTAATAAAAGTCTACTAAGTAAAAGGGCTCTTGATTCTAGACCAATCCTAACGCTCAAACACATTTTCTCTACTTTCTCCCCCATCCTTCTTTCTCTCTCTCAAGATTTATCTATGACAGGGTAAATAAAAGATGCTGAGACTTATGGCCAAACTTTGGGCAGAGTGCAGGGAATCTGATGAAAGAAGTGGGAAATAGTAAGATCTGGAAAGGACAGGAACTCCACAAGGAGAGCAACAGAACCAGAAAATTTGAGCACAGGAGTCTTTCCTGAGACTCATACTCTAACCAAGTACCATGCATGGAGATAACCTAGAACCCCTGCACAGATGTAGCCCATGGCAATTCAGTATCCAAGTGGGTTCCATAGTAATGGGAACAGGGACTGCTTCTGACATGAACTGATTGGCCTGCTCTTTGATCACCTCCCCCTGAGGGGAGAGCAGCCTTACCAGGCCACAGAAGAAGACAATGCAGCCACTCCTGATGAGACCTAATTGCCTAGGATCAGAAGAAAGAAAAAGAAACCCTCCCCCATCAGTGGACTTAGGGAGGGGCATGCATGGAGAAGGGGGAGGAAGGGAGGGATTGGGAGAGGAGGAGGGAGGGAACTAGAGGGGGGATACAAAGTAAATAAAGTATAATTAAAAATAGAATAAAATTAAAATTTAAAAAAAAGTTCGAGAGCCCTCAGAAAGCATCCCTCCCCCACATAGATTCGTGGTCTTTTGACAGAGCTGCCTGCTTTACACTGAGCCCCGAACCAGCAGCTGCTGAATAGGTGAACTTCAATACCACGGAACAGGTTGGGGCAGGTAATTAAGGACACTGAATCCACTTGAAATTGAAGTGAAATTAATGGAAATGGAATGTGTTTATCAGAACTGGAATTCGGCCAGGATTGTAAGGAAAACACCAATTACCCTTTTATAATAGAAAGTAGCACATAAACAACATTTAACTGAATTTCTGAGATCCGCAGAAAGGACAGCTCATCCTTGAACAATTCTCCCACTGAAATGAGTTCTTTGTACTTTTGTAGCACCCGACAAAGAAAACCGCTTGTCAGGTTGGTGATGAAAGCGAATTTTAATTAATGGAGTTGGAGAAGACTTGAGCAGCACAATCTGTGTGTATTAAAAATTGCAACCACCTCAGATACCCCAAGGTAGACGACAGCTTAAGGGAGACTTCCCTAAAGGGAACATCTGTCACACAGCAGCTCTCTGCCCAGGACAACTTCAGTGTGATCTTACTTGATAAGGAAATGTACCAGTAGGACCAGAGAGGTGGCTCAGCTTACAAAATCACCTCTGCCCCCGAAGCCCACCAGCCGGAGTGGGAGAACCCTGATCCCATGGGGATGCTAGGTTGTTCCTGTTAATTCTCACGTGTGTATTCAGGGCACATGTGCGCCCATCCCCCTGCACACGCTCTAAATAAATAATGAGTTTTTTTTTTTTAATCCAGTTTTTAAAAGTAAAAAAATTAGATAATTTTGCAGGTTTCTACCCACCTTCAAGTGGAATTCTGTGTTAAGAGATAAACTAAGGCAAAACAGAAGGGAGAGAGGGACCCGTAGGCTGAGGAAATAAGCCAGCTCAGAACAATGTCAGGCCTTGTTTGAAATCTTAGTAAAATGAAACAAAAGCTGTGCCTCTCCCCTCCTCCCTGTGCTAGGGACTGGCAAGGATATGGTCCAGCACTGGGCCTCAATCCCTAATCCAAAACAAAGCAACTAGTTTGTTTGTTTGTTTGTTTGTTTTAAAGTAGCTGGTTTTTTTAATGCACTATCTAAATGAACAAACACAGATGAACTATTAAGGAATTTCTATTTTTGTTGTATTTATCGGTACGGGCGGTGGGTGTTCACACATCACAGCACGTGTGTGGATGACGGAGGACAATATTCAACAGTCCACTCTCCTTCTACCCTGTGGGCACAGAGCTCGAATCCAGATCATCGAACGCAGCAGCAAGTGCATTAACCTGCTCAGCCATCTTACCAATGCAGAATTTATATTAATGTTGAATTTCAATAATAATCATAGCTTAGAGGTATACACATTACAGTACTTGTAAGTGAAATAATGCAGGGTTAGCTTTAACAGGAAGTAAGGCAGGGAGAAGCTGGACACCAGGTAAAACAAGATGGTTCAAACATCTATAGATATGGAAGCTTAAAATGGATTTGTTCATTAATGCTTCATTCCCCGCTGTTAAAATTTTGACATTAAATACGATAATAAAAGCCTTTCTTAGACAAATCAGTTTGTGTGGCTGTTCCCCCACAAGTTGTGGCAGAGGTGGAAGGACTCATGCTCAAGCGCAATTTCTTGAAACACAATTTTCTCTTAAAAAAAAAAAAAAGCATCTGAGAATGCTGATGAATGATAGGGACTCTATAGCATTTTTTGAGCATTTGCTAAATCCTATTTTTTTTAATTCTATAACATAAGAAATTTTAATTTTTAAAATCTTTGCGTGTGTTTGATATATATGCAGGTATGTACGTGCCTGTGTGTGTATGTGAGTGGGGACACATGCATACTATTTGTATGGAGGTCAGAGGTCAGGTTCACAGCTGTGCACACCAGGCTAGTTGGCCTGCAAGCATTAGAGGTATCCTCTCTCCTCTCTGCCAGTCTATTCTAGGAACACCGGGATTGCAGACCCGAGCTACCATGCCAGTTCTAGATGGGATCAGGGGATTGAATTCAGAGCACCACCCTTAGCTAAGAAGCACTTTACACTGAACCATCACTCCAGCCCTGAACATCAGCTTCTTGAAAAAGAAAGCTCGCCTTATCACGTGGGCTGGTCTTGAATCTCATGCCTAAGCCTCCCACCTGCCTCTGTGCTCAGCTTTGCAAGTTTAAAATATTTTAAACACAGCTTCTTAAAAATTGCTTACTTCGTTTTTACTTGAATTTTTATAGTGATGGCATGCATCAAAAATAAATCCTAGCCTGGCGTTGCCCTTTGAAGACTGAGGCAGGATTATACATCTGAGGCCATCCTGGGCTAGATAAGCGATTTTCAGGCCACCCTATGCTACATAGTAAGACCCTGTCTCAAGACAGACAGTAATGGAAAGAAGGAAAAAGAAAAAGGAGAGAGTAAGAGGGGGGGAAAGAAAAAGGAGGAAATAGAAAAGAGAAAGAATAGAAATTTAAATCAAGAAAATTATATTACTTTTGTAAACTTTAAGTTGAATTGATCTCAGTTAATAATGTTTTATCAACAAATCATGAACCCATAGTTCTTTTGCTTATAGTGTTTCTATTAATTCCTATTATTGTACAAATTAATATTCTTCTCTGTATCGCACTCTCCCACTCTTCCCCCACCTTTCAACCCCTTTTACTCCTCTCTTAGGCCTGCTTTCAGACTGTTCTCTTAAATTCTTTGTATGAAAGAGCATGAAATACTGTGTTTGATTTATATTGCTTAACATGATGTCCCAAGTTCCATGTTTTCCTGCAAAGAACATGCTTTCATTACTCTCAATAACTGAATACTCCATTGTGTACTTATATGTAGGTGGATGGTAGACAGACAGACAGATAGATAGATGATAGATATAGATAGATAATAGATGCTACATAGATGATAGTAGATCCAGATATCTGAGGTGACCCAGGCTAGCCTTGAGCTCACAATACAGCTAAGAATGACCTTGAACTTCTGACCCCCATGCTTCTCCACCTCCTTCCTGAGTACTGACGTTACAGGCGTGTGCCACTATGCCTGGTCTCATGTGGTTCTGAGAATCAACCCCAGGGCTCTGTGCATGCCAGGCAACCATTGTACTAATCTGAGTTACATCCCCAGCCCATTCGTGTGTGTTTGTGGGGGGGGAGTGCACACGTGAATGTGTGTATTTGATCACAGATATTCTGATGTGGTGAGACAACTCTTCATGTGGTTTCAGTTTGCATTTCTCTGACGCCTGCAGATGCTGAGCGTTATTCATTGATTAGCTTTTTCCTGGAGATATGTCTGTTCATTGATTGGGTTACTTGTTTATTGTTTCTATATGACTGACTTGTGTTTGGCTTATTTTGTTTAGCATGACCTCTCCAGCCCCACATGTTTTCCTGCACAGGACATAATCTTTCAGGTGACTGATTAGCAGACTTTCTTCTCTTCTGTTGTCTTCATTCCGCTGACTGTTTTCTTCCATGCAGAAGCTGTTTAGTTGACTATGACATTAACTACCAAATCATGCTTTTATTTCTTGAGCTATTGGGTCTTATTAAAGAGAGCTTTGCCGATTTTAGTATCTTAAAATGTTTTCTCTAGTAATTTTGACTTTTTGCTTTTTTTTAAATCTTTTTTAAAAACTTACTTACCATTATTTTATGTGCATTGAAGTTACAAACAGTTGTGAGCTGCCATATAAGTGCTGGGATTTGAACCCAGGTCCTCTGGAAGAGCACTCAGTGCCCATAACTTCTGATCAATTTTTCCAGCACCTTTTCTTTTTTTTTTTTTATTTTAAGATGGTGTCTTCTTATATAACCCAGACTGGCCTTGAACTTGTAATCTTCCTGCCTCAGCCTCCCAAGTGCTGGAGTTACAGACACACTTGACTCCAAAAAACAGATAGTCAGTTACCTTCATATTTGCATGGATACTGGGTTATGTTTCTTTCTCAGTGAGCTTTAATAATTTGTCTTCAAAGATGTTTACCACACTGTTTTCATAGTTCATAAAGATCCTCATCATAGTCTATTCTATTATTATCTTATTCCTTAATCTATGTATCTATATATCTATATAGTCTTATAGCTATATAATTGTTATCACCTGTTATATTACTGATATTGACAATTCATGTTTGCTTTCTTTTTCTAGTAAGTTAGACTAGACTTATAATTTTATTGGTTTTCTCTAATAAGCTGGCTTGTGTTACATTGAGTTTTCCTTTTGTTGATCTGTTTCCCTAGTTCCTTAATTCTGCTCTTATCATACTGTCCTCCTCTTTGGGTTACTGTTTAAATTTGTTCTTTTCCTACTCTCTTTCTTACTTCTGTTTCCTGAGACAGGCTTTTTCTGTGTATCCATGGCTCTCCTGTAACTTGCTCAGTAGACTGAGCTGGTCTTGGACTCAGAGCTCCACCTACCTCTGCCTCCCAAGTGCTGGGATTAAAGGCGTGCCCTGCCATGTCTGGCTCTTTTTTAACTTTCTTTTAATTTCGTTTAGATACATCCATTCACCCTCTCTTAACACTTCCTCTCCTCCTCTGAATCCTTTCTTCTCAACTACTCCCCTTCCTGCTTCTTGCCCATTAAAAAAACTCCAGTGAGAGTGAATGAGTTTCATTGGGGTTGACCTCACGAGCACCTCAGAGAATTATTTGCTGGAGTGAAGCATAGGCAACTCACCATCTTTCACTTTTAACCTTAGTTATATGTTTAGGGCTGAAAGAGGCTTCTTGGCAATTTATAGCTAATATGGCTGGTATGCCAGGATTTCCTTTAACAACTTGCTATATTTTGTTTCTCTTTGGCCAACTTGGTCAACGTAGCCTTCTCCCTGCTTTCTCCATCTTTGAGATGTTATTCCTTTGCTGGCGCATAATTTATGCTCTTCCTTCTGGTTTCTCTGTATGAGTTAAAGTTTGACTATACTCCCCAGGATTCATGTGTTAGAAATTCGATCAAGGATGCAGTGGAATAGAGTTGTACATGGCAGAGCTAACTCACTAAATAAAAAGCCATAGCTGTTTACTAAAACAAATTATTTGGGTTACAGACTTATTTCTGTTTTGAAGAACTGAGGCTTCAAGTCAAAGAGCGGCACGCCTAAGAGCTGCTGGAAGTATGCGTCCAATCCTGTGTTCTTGGGACAGGTGGGATGGCACGGTAGGCCAGATCTCTTACCACACACTTGACAACGCGAGCTCCATCCCCAGGACATGGCGGAAGAGGAAAAGTCGAATCTCTCAGACTGTACTCTCTGCACACACACTGCAGTATATACATTCTCACAAAAGAGATAACAAAGACATGTTTTTAAAAAACAAAAAACTTTCGTTCTAAGGAGAGTTATCTTTATCCCATAGAATCCAATATATGTGACTCCTCAGGGTTTCTGAAGAGGAGATAAATTGAGTTCAAGTAGTTAAGTGTATTTTATCTTTACTTCTTTTCGGAAGACTTCATTAGTTGCTTTGTTTATATGTCTGAACAACACGGTAGCTGGATCCTATTCAACTATAAAACAATAAGAATTTCTGGTAAGGTGCATTGGTAGCTAGCTCCCTTTTAGTCTAATGAATGATAGAAATTCTTCTACTTTGCAGATGCTCTAAGTGCATTTCTTCCGCCTGTGTGTTCTCAAAAGGTCCAGTCTGGTGATGTAAGCAGAAGGAACACTCCATCAAAAGGCTTGCTGTTGGTTTGCCCGCTGAGAAAAGGGAATACCAAGTCTGACCAAATCAAGAGATACAGGAAAACCAGTTTTGCTTTCTGCATTTTAAAGCTAAAGTCTTCAGCCTAATTTACCCAGTCATTAGCCTGGAGGTCTGCCGAATACCCAAACATTGTAGCCCCTACTATTTGGCCCTGTAGGCCCTAAAATTCCCCTAAATCATGGCTGCTTTGAATAGTGAGCTTCCTTGATTTTTCATGCCAGGATCCCGTATTTTATGACTATACCACAGGTTAAATTATTTCAAAGGATCCCACTGTAGCCTGTGTTGTTTCCCACACAGACTGGTCAGGATAAAAACAGTGACAGAGCCTGTACTGCCAACCACAATTAAACAGACATCACTGCCTAAGTAAAACGCTCTGATGTCGCTCAGGTGACCTTCTCTCAGAGCAGGGAGGGGATACCAAGCATGGAAATAGTGGCATTCCGAGTTATTACCCCTTCAGGAAATAACCAGAAATTACTCCATACTCATAGCCAAGTCTCAACCCTGTGTAAAAATCTGTCCACAGATTGAAGACATTTCTAAGACTATCAACAGTTGTTAGGATATTCGAGGAAAACACGGCCTGTGACTTGTTGTCACTGCTTAAATAATATTTACCTGTTGCTGAACAACAAGAAACATCTATGACATGTTATTTTATGTTTGTCTTTTATTTCTGTTGTTTGGCATGTCCGGCTGTCTGCTGCCCTAGAACAGCATTCCTGCTAGGATCTGACATCAGCCTCAGTATTTGCAATAATATTTCCTTAACTGTTATATAACTAGAAATAGTGATGTAGGTGAAACAGTTTTTCAGTCTTTGAGAGTTACATGTTTGAGATCGTGAGAGGTGGCATTAGAGCCTCCCAATAGCCCAGCGAGGTAGCACACGCCTTTAGTCCCAAGCACTCAGGGAGGCAGAGGCAGGCAGATCTTTCTGAGTTCAAGGCCACTCTGGTCTACAAAGTGAGGCCAGGGCAGCCAAGGCTTCACAGAGAAACCTTGTCTGGAAAAACATATACATACACACATGGCAACTGCAGACTAGTGTGAATAAAATGTTTAAGAGGCATAGCAATGCCACCAGACAGACCCTGCTCCCGAGGCGGGCTCTCATGGCACTCACTATGCAGCCAAGGGTGGTCTTGAACTTTCGATCCTCCTGACTGGTTTGCACAGTGCTATGGATTGAACTCTAGGATTCATGCACACTAAGCAAGCAGATCACAATCTGAGCTATCTCCTCAAGCCCCGGACCTTCTAAAATAGTGATTATACTTGCTTGGTCATTAAGCAAACATCCATATTGCAAAGCAAGAGCCATCTACATAATTTGCTGAGTCCAGTGAAAATTAAAACAAATATAAAGTCTACCTTTCAGGAAATGTCAAAAATTCCAAATTAGATCGCCAAATCAAGCCTAACCCCTTTGGAATTCAGGAACTCATGCGATGGCACAGAGTATGTTCCCATGAAGTGGGCCGTGACAGAAAAGACAACTTAAGAATAAATGTCTGGTGAAACCCACTCAACGCTTACTGCTTCTTCATATCATTTTTTTCCTATTTCCAATGAGGAGACATTCATAGAGTTGCTAATTCAGAGTCCATTAAAGAAGAGGAAGAACAGAAACGAGGATGTGAAAGCCTTTCTGTACACTTTATTAGTTGGAAAACAATCACCACCTAATTATTTAACTTAATGGTCCTCGGGATTATACAATTCAAAGCAGGTTTTAATGTTTAACAACCAGCGATCCTCAAACAGCTGAATTTTATCTGAAATCCGGCAGCCTATGTGGAAATCGATTTTAAGATTGGTAAAGTGTGACCTGTGTACTGTGATGGCTATGAAGTCGCTTGTCCTCCTAATAATCCTGTTCCGTAAGCAAGGGAAGAGAAGGTATTCATTAAACAGTCACTTGAATGAACACAAAAGGCCTAACTTGGTCCTGTAAAGTCATGGAGGCCTGACAGCTCGGGAGTAGCCAACTGCTGTCTGACTGTCAGGTGAATCCTGCTACCCAGGAGAGAACTCATGTCTGGAACTATAAACCTGGTCAAAGCCCATGCCTGGGGAGGGCACAGGCCCTTCTCCTGGGAGTAGGGCACCTACAACTGCCACCTTGCTAAACAGACATGCTGTCAAGCTGCCTTCCAGATGTTTGTTTATAACCTTGGTCAGACTTTTTTACCATGGACAGCAATCATTGTAGACGCTGGTCAAAGTGCTGAGAATCAGTGACGGCAGAATGTTCAGCCCTATATCAATCTCCACAAGGCTGAGGGGACATTACAGAAGAGGAGACAGGGAGAATATGATGACAGGTTCCATGGAGGAGCGCTATGAAAGGCTGACCTCTGGGTACCACAGTGATTGCACTTTGAACTTGTATCAGCTACAGTTACTTCCACAAGTTCAAGTCAGTTAGTAATTCCAGAATGGACAGGAGAGGGGCTCATGTGGCCCTACCCCAACAGAGTGGTTCTTGGCAAGTGATGGCAACAGGGGAAGAGAGGTCACTTTTCTTCAGGGGTATGTCCACACTCATGAATATAACTTTAACTGGACTTCATAGGTTATAGAAACAAAGAAAGAATGGGACATGAAGTTAGAAAGGGCATGTACTAGGAGTGGATATGCCCAAAATATATCTCATACACACATATACACTTATACACACTCACAAACACACACACACACACACATACACAAGCATACACACATATACACACACGAGAGATACACATACATGTATATGTGTGCGTACCTTGTCAAAGAACAAATAAAAATTAAAATTAAAAAATGGAACTGTGAGGCCAGATGTGATGGTGAACACCTTTAATACCAGATGTCAGAAGGCAGAGGTAGGAGAGTCTCTGCGAGTTAAGAGGCCGGCCTACTATTTGATCATCTCCCCCTGAGGGGGGTGCAGCATTGCCAGGACACAGAGGAAGACAATGCAGCCAGTCCTGATGAGACCTGATAGGCTAGGGTCAGAGGGAAGGGGAGGAGGATCTCCCCTATCAGTGGACTGGGGGAGGGACATGGAAAGAGAAGAGGGAGGAAGAGTGGGATTGGGAGGGGAGGAGGGTGGGGGTTACAGCTGGGATGAAAGTGAATAAACTATAATTAAGAAAAGATAAATTAATTTTAAAAAGAATGAAAAGAAGAGGCCAGCCTAGTCTACATAGTGAGTTCTAAAACTATAGAGACCTGTGTCAAAAAAAGAAAAAGAAAAAAGGAACTGTGGAGTATATCGATCATAATTAAAACATTCAAATAAAGTAGTTGTAAAGAATTTAACAACGTCACTATTTGCAAAATTGTGGACATATTTTAAAGATGCTAACAAAAGATATTGCAGGATCCTCTATGAGGTTAGCAAGAGCCAACAACTGTAAAAACACAGGTTATCATAACCTGCAGAGAACCACGGTGTACAGAGAGCCTCCACTAAAAGAGTTCAGCCAACCAATAATGACCTCACAGGGAAGAAATGGAAATAGACGCCAAGACTATACTCCCCTCGCTTCCCTAGACTCTTAAAGTTTTTAAAAGATGTATTTGCTTGTATGTACACTTTGTCTACATGTACATATATGTACCATGTTCATGCCTGGTACCCTTGGAGGTTAGAAAAGGACACTGGAGCCCCTGGAGCTAGACTTACAGATGGTTGTGAGCCACCGTGTGGGTGCTGGATCCTGAGCTCAGGTCCTCTGGAAGAAGAACGAGTGCTCTTAATGGCCACACTCTCCCTTAGATTTACTGATGCTCTCCGTGTACTGACTAAGTCCAAGGAGAGGTCACAACGAAGTTTAATTACGTGGTGCAGTGATCTTGCAAGTTGGCATGAACTGCGTCACCAGGAAGGCCTGTTAGGACGACCTACTGAGCACCGCCACCCCAGAGTGGGGTAGGAACTGAAAATTTAGGTTTTGTGTCACCGGGTATGGCTGATGCTGCCGGTCCAGAGTCCATGCTTAGAAACCCACTAAACTAAATAGCTCAGCCTCTCTGGACCAAAAAGGTGAAAAGTGCAGTTGGAAGGTATCCAACACAGGAACAATAGAAGCTGGTATGAGAACAATGGACTCATTCATCTCCAAAACAGCTGTTTGAAAAGATTGTCCCTTTTGCTTTGGTTTTGGCTTTTTCTTCCTCTGCAAATGCTAAAGGTTTATTATGTTGCCCTGGTGACTGGGAGCTGAGAGAAGTTAGAAGTCTTTTTCAGCATACCTTCCAAATAGACCCCATGAAAAGTCCCTGCATCCTAGACTGCGTCTAGCCTAGACTGCCTCTCCCCACCCAGCACTGGGGCCTGCAAAGAGAGTGGTGACAGATGTGGCAGGGAAGAGCCATGGCTTAAGCTTACACCACTACATTCATGAGCCTACCCATAGTGCTCCACTCACAGAAAAATCTAGACAGTTGACAGTCTCAAGAGTAATCTATGAGAGATGCTTATGAATATCCCGACTATAAAAACATTAAGTTTTTAATGGGTGAGGTCATCAGTCAGAACTTGTAGTACCCGAAATATAGAGCTGAACGGGACAATTTCTCAGTCATAATGCAAGTCTGTTCTTTCTGTGTTTTACTAAAGGCCAACAATCAGATTATGTTAAAGATAACTGAGCCCTTCCTTGCAAAGCAGAAACAGAACGTAGAGCTTAAAGCAAAACCTTTTCTCTCTTCTATGTAAATAAAGTCAAACATGTCAGACGAGTGAATGGCCTATTTGGGAAAGCGTGGAGTCAGGGGTCTGCTCTGAGTTTGGCCGTGGGAGGGTTGTCTCCATTTCCTGTCAAAGAACTCGCAGCACCTACTTTACCCAGAAAGTGAAAAGCTCGTCAGAGCTCTAGGTATCTACTTCCTCACTCCCACGCCTAACATTAATTCTTATTTGTCTGCTTGATGCACTCAATTTTTGGCAATTTAATTGTTTTGAAGATGTATATCTATTTTTACTTTACCTGGAAGAAGAGTGACGCCAGAAGCAGATCAGCTGTAAGTTAGTTACTGAAACCAGAATCTTAGCTACTGCAACCAGGGGTAAAGGAAATGACATTTGTGTACCTGTAAGTTCTCCATCTATTTATTCATTTACGGAAATATTCCGGATTCACTTAGTATTTTAACTCTCAGCTAAGTAACCAAACCAGATCATTACCCTACCCAGAAAAAAATGTCAAATTCTCTTACCCTTCATAGTGTTCACGGTGACTGTTTGTGAATTTAGGTTTAACACCGTGTTAACTTTTTTCAAAAGTTATGATAAAAATTTATAAAGTATATTAAGTATGAATAAACATACTAATCCTGAAGAAAACACACTAAGATGGATCACCTGTCCGAACAATCAGTCCAAGATGCAGAGTTGTGAAGAATTCTCACTCCTCCAAAAGCACCTACTCTGTTCTAACTGAACAAAGCAGCAAGACCTCAGCCATTGTGTGATGGACCCTTGGCCCTAGACACACATGGAAGCCTCAGCAAGAACCAAGGCTTCCTTTCTGTGCTCCCGCTGGACTAGCTAGCAGGTAGGCTGCGTGGTGCTCTGTGGGCGGGACTTGGGGCCGCTTGGGCGTGGTGGCGTGGCCTGGAGCGCTCAGGAATGGGTCTGGCTGGGGCCACTGACTCATAATGCTGGCCTGGCCAATCTCATGACCCTGGTGGTGATTCTGTAGGCACGGCCTCGACATGCAGAAGGATGCCTGCGAGTTCATGGACCTATATGTGCCACGGAAATGATCCGCGAGCAACCGTATCATGCCAAGGACCACGCGTCCATCCAGTTGAATTGTGGCCAAGGTTGACAAGGCACATGCCGGTTTAATGGCCAGTATGAAACCCATGCTGTCTGCAGGGCCTTTCGCAGGATGGGCGAGTCGGATGATTCTATTCTCCAGCTGGCTAAAGCTGATAGAATTGTCTCAAAGAACTTTTAATCAGAAGAGGTCGGGAATATTTGTCATAAATAATTTAAGTGAGAAAGTAAAAAAAAAAAAAAAAAAAAAAAAACTGAGGCTACACAACCAAATGTGTCATTGGTAACTGAGGCTGGAGAGATGGCTCACAAGTTAAGGGCATCGGCTGCTCTTTCATGGTACTGTTCAGAGAACTCTTCCAGAGTTCGATTCCCAGCACCCACATGGTGACTCACAACTGTCTGTGACTCCAGTTCCTGGGAAGCCAACGCCCCCTTCTGGCCTCTGTAGTACCAGGCACGCATGTCATACACACACATTCATGCAGGCAAAAATTCATTCACAGAAAATAAAAATAAATAAATATTTTTTAAAAGGGAAAGCTGGCAATTGATAGAAACAGTTTTTTTTGGATACACGTGTTATACCTGAGCTTTGAGCTTCTTGTCTTTTTTCCGGGGTCAAGTAGATGAGGCATGAAATGAGAGCAAAACTTCTGACTAAAAATGTGACCACCAATGAGTTGGACAGCCGCACCGTTTTGAGAAATAAAGTAAGGCAGACTCGCCAAGTGAAAAGAAAACAAGTGAGACAGTGCAGATGGCTCAGTGGGTACAGCACTTGCCAGCAAGAACGAGGACCTGGGCTCCGGTGCTGTGGCGGCTGACGAAGCTGGCTGGCCAGGCCGGTCAGGTATCAGCCATCACTACTGATGACGCTCCACACTGAAGGACGGGGACAGGCATGTACATCTGGGCCCTGGTGGGACTGTACACCCAGCTTAGCCAGAGGGCCTGACCTAGGTGTGGAGCAGTTTGCTGAGGGCTATTTTCTCAAACTGGCCAAGTGGTGCCAAATACGGCTCTACTGGAGCAACATGGGCACTCGGGACTGGGCGGTGCAGAGCCTGGCTCACCACACCTTTGAGAGCAACGGGAAAGAAGAATCTGTAGGGGATGGATTGTTCTGAGAGGCTCTTGCAGCTCAGCAGGTCCAAGGAGAGGTGGGTCTCTGTGGTGGCCTTGGCACTGATCAGGTGTACCAACAGCTTTGGTATGAGCCAGATCCCAAGAAGGTGCACCTAGCCAACCACCTGAGCAACATGTGCCTTTGTCCTTGCAGTGCTCTAATCATAGACTGCACGAGTAAAAGAAGCTCGTGCAGTGAACATGATGTCAGCCATGACATGCATAGTGTCTTTCTATCGCTATGATAAAACATCATGACCAAGGCAACCTATAAAGAAAGAGTTCTTCGAGGGAGCATAGGGGAAGTAGGGGAGACCATGACCACAGTGTGGAGAAAAGCAGGGAGGCAGGCATGGCAGTAGAGCAGGAGCTGAGAGCTTACACGTTGAGACAACCATTAAGGCAGAAAGAAAGCTAACTGGGAATAGCTTGGGCTTTTGAAACCTCAACGCCCACACACGTGAAACACCCTCTTCCAACAAGGCTACACCTCCTAATTCTTCCCAAACAGTTCCACCAACTGCATGCCAAGCATTCAAATATATAAGCTGGGGGGTAGGGAGACACTCATTCAAACCACCACACCGAGTGAAGGTCTACAGCCTATGCTGACAAACTCCTCGAGACAGCTGTTCCCAGGATCTTCCTGGATTTGGTTCAGGAGATGGAGGATGGAGGAAGCAGTGTGGCTTCTCAAGGCCTGGTTGGCTCTGCTCCCACTGGCAAAGTGAGGCAGATGAAGGCAGCGCAAGGGCTCACCAAGGTCACCATTATCTCCAAACCAGAGATGCCCATTCCTGGCTTGTGGATACATGAAGTGATATGAGCCCTTGTTTCCCTCTTGCACCTCAGCTACATGAGGATATAGAGCTTTGAGATGGTCATGGCCCCAATGAACTTGGCAGGGATCTGTGAGAGGCTCAGAAGGTCCTATGAGAAAAGACTATGGGTCCCGTGATTGAGGGGCATATGGTTTAGTAGCATAAATGTCCTCATGTCACCAGGGAGTGCATATGTAATCGGGATCTCTTTAAAGCCCAGGACAATGACCAGCTAAAGCTACTGCGGCTGCCAGGAACCTGGCCATGTTCACCTCTATATGACCCTCACTATAGACTAAGCTATTATATAGAATAACTAGTGTCTAATATGAACACCAAACTCTAGTTCAAGTTTGTTTATATAGAAGTATCAATTCCAACATATAAAGTAAAATCAACTTTGAATTAATTGCCAAGTCTTATAAAATAGTTTTAAAACAGAGCAGTGTTTTTACTCACTTGATTTATTATTGTTGTTATGGGGGGGTGGCAGGCAGGCGTCTAATAGTGGGGCGAGCTTGCTATGATTGGCATGTAGAGGTCAGAGGACAGCTGCGTAGTTGGCTTTCTTCATCTACCTTTATCGGGTGATAAGGATCACGGAGCCAACTCAAGCAGTCAGGTTTCCCAGCAAGTGCCTTCACCTGCTGCGCTACCTGCCGGCCCAGAGAAAGTATTGCTTTGTTTTAAATTCCTTTATTTTTGTGAATTTCATACATAACTACCATATTCCATCATTTCCATGCCTCCCTCTCCCTCCTCCAGGAATGAAAAAAATGAAAGAAAAGGAGGGAGACATGACTACTCCTAAAGTATGGGGAAGACTTTTATGGTAGATATAAGGGAGAAAGTAGACAGTAGAAAGTAGAAAGTCCAGGCAGAACGTGACCAGCAGACTAAACCAGACCATGAGGTGGGGGAGGGTGGAGGGGACAGATCAGGTTGGGGAGCAAGAGAGGAGACACCCACCAAGAGGTGGCCTGTGTCCAAGAAGCCCAGAGACTGGTGTAACCAAACTGTCTGAGTTCTATAGGGATGGGGGAGACCAGTCCCTGGAAGTGGGGTGAGAAGTGTGGGAAGAGCCACAGGAACCCAGTGATGCTGGGAGGGCCGGCCAGTGCCAGATATGCTATGTTAATAGGTACCTCAGCATTAGTCCTGGGTCTCTGAAACCAAACCCTCCAACTCCTCCCACTTCAACCCCCAAACTTATTGTTACATTCACCACATACACGCACACGCCCTACAAAGTCCATTTAGTGTTGCTTGTATGTTCGTGTGTTTAGGGTGTGCGCCAAAGGGGCCACAGGATTGCAAGATCTGACAGGGAAGGTGCATCCATGAAACCTCAATACTATCATTGCCTAAACAAGACCTGCATGTTGAGAATCCCAGCTGACATGCCAACACAAGGCTCAACCCCTAGATGAAGAGCTACAGACAATCAATGGCTGCTGAGAGGAGGATGTGTTTTCTCCAGAGTCAAGCTCCCCAATAGGTTGTCCAATCCAAAGAAATTTTGTTGTTGTTGCTTTATTTTATTTTTTGAGACAGGTCTCTCTATGTAGTCCTGGTTGTCCTGGAACTCTGTAGACCAGGCTGGCCTCAGACTCAGAGATTCTCCCCCTGTGCCTCCTGTGTATGAAAAGTGTGTGCCACCACATGCTTTTGCTCCTACCGCTTTAGAGAAAGAGGCAGGCAGAGCTCTAGGTTTGCAGCCAGTCTGATCCACACAGAGAGTTCCAGGCCAGCCAGGGGTTCATATTGAGACCCTGGAGAGAGAGAGAGAGAGAGAGAGAGAGAGAGAGAGAGAGAGAGAGAGGGAAGAAAGGAAGGAAGGAAGGAAGGAAGGAAGGAAGGAAGGAAGGAAGGAAGGAAAGAGAGAGAAAGAAAGAAAGGAAGGAAGGAAGGAAGGAAGGAAGGAAGGAAGGAAGGGAGAAAGAAAGAGAGAGAGAAAGAGAGAAACAAAGAGAGAGAAAGAAAGAAAGAGAGAAACAAAGAGAGAGAAAGAGAAAGAAAAAGAGAGAGAAAGAAAGAGAAAGATAAATGGATAGACAGATGATAGAGATGATAGATAGATAGATAGATAGATAGATAAATGGATACACGGATGATAGATGATCAATGATAGATAGATAGACAGACAGACAGACAGACAGATAGATAGATAGCTAGATAGACAAAATGAAGTTGCAACACTACAGCTCTTGTGTTTTTTGTTTTCCTCTTATGGAGATCAGTTCCAGGGCCTCATGCATACTAGGCAAATGCTCTGCCACTGAGACACACCCCAAATCCTGTACAAGAACTCCTACAACATGCTCCCAATTATGTGCCTTTGTTGTTTGGTAAATATCCTCTATAAATGTGCTATGTCCTACTGTTAGTCAGCAAAGCACAGGGCACATTTTTGGTAAACATAACTACAATCAGGAAAGGTATTCTCTACTGAGCAGTCACTGTTTTCATATACACTTGCTAATGGGAAAATGAAAAATTAAAAACTCTTAGCCATGAAAATGATGATACTGTCTACCTAAAAGCCGCACTATTCTTACTGAAGTACACGTCCATACAGTAAATGACAGCAGAAAGACATTAATTTTAAAAAAACATTTTTGAGACACAAATGACAACCGTAAACTTTTGTAAACTTCATATCACAAACGTGGGAGGAAAAAAACTTCTTTGGTAAATAATACCAATTACAAGCTTTTGCAATGAGAAAAAAAAAAAAAGGTGGTAAAGTAATTCTGTCCCCCAACCTCTCCGGCTTGCTCAGTGACCCTGAGCCCACATGCTCTCTATGCTCTGGGGAGGAACATGAAAGTGTCTGTGTGAAAATACAATGAGGCTGAAAGCTTACACCGGAGAAGATGGCATCAGTTACCTGACACCCAGCACCAAGCCTTGATCCTTTAAGGATGCCGGTGTCCCTCTGCACGCTCCACTCAGGAACAGATACGCTGCCGTGCCTGCTTCTGAGGCTTTATTCAGTTTGGTTAGACTTCGGGGAGTTTTATTTCCCACAACTTTCAGCGAGGGCTTTGCAGGGATGGGAGTAAATCTGGGTACTTTACATGGCAGCAAGCTCACGAAAAATGAAATTGACACCACCTAATTCTAGATCCAAACTTTGCCCTTCAAGACCCCGAGAAAGAAGCGGCATGTTGACATCTCAGAAAATGCTAATTAAAAATGTCAACATGGTGGGGTGAAAGATGAGCTGGCTGCATCTGGGGCTGAAAAGGAGGCCCTGAAGAGAATGAGCGATGAGATGGGGGTGGCAGGGGCTGAACTGACTGCAGAGAGGAAAAACACCTGCACTACTGGTCCCCGCATGAATAACGCTCCTATTTCCAAACAACGCGCAGGTGAAGCCCCAGCTGCGGGAGAAGCGCTTACTCAGTTCTTCAGAGAAAGCATGGACGCCTGAGAGGAACACAGGGGCATTGTGCTTAGAAACAAAACATGTGATCTAGGGAAATACCAGTTTATCCAAGTTTTGGCTAGGATACTGCTTTGTTAAGAGAAGGAACATATTTTTGAAACAACTGTGATTAGCTGAGGTTTAATGTGCCTTTTTTTGTAATTACCCATAATTTACGAAGATTACACCATAGCTTGCAAGACTGCCTAAAGAACAGATCAGGTGATCTTTCATGCGCGCACAAAAAAAAAAAAAAAAGAAAAAAGAAAAAAAAATCATGTGTTTAGAATCATCCCCAATCACAGAGGACTAAGCAGTTTTGTTAATTCAACATCATTTTTCTTTTGGCCTTTGCTTTTTTACTACAGACATACTGCTGTAAGTTATTGAACATTTCCCCAAATCCATATAACAACGCCAGAAACTGAAAGCCATCCTGCACCGTCAATATCAGTAAGATGGCCTGTCACAGCTTATCTCTAGAATAGCTTCTTGTGCCCTGTTTTCTCCAAGGACAGAGACAGTGATTTTTTTTTTTTTCTTATATAATCTAGAACTCTACACAAGAACTGTCTGTGTCAAAAATTAGCTCATGGAGTGAGGCTCGCTCTATGGCGTCTTGATTCTCATCTCATCTCTGACAAAAGGACATTTTCCTTGTGTGATACTCAATTTCTCTAACACTCCCATCTCCTGTTTAAAAAAAAAAAAAGTCGAGGGGGGTGGAGTATCTCACAGGATTCTCTTTTCATAATCCATGTTTACCAAACTTCAGCAGTGAGGTAGCCAGTGTCTTTGATCAGCATTCTGTCTCTTTCCACTCCGCTTCTGCAATCAGTTTTCTTCTGGCTGAAGCATATTATTTAGTGTTCCCTCAGAAGCATAAGTGAGTTTTGTTTCTGACTACAAATCAAAACTGCAATGACACAGTACTTCCATTTTTGAAAAGTCAAAAGAATACTGACAAGTACTAATGAAGAAGTGAAAAGTAAAGAAGCCTCACACGACTGGTAGACATGAAAAATGTGTAGCCCCTTTTCGAACAGCTTGGCAATTCCTTAGCCGGTTAAACACAGAGCTACCAAATGACCTAACAACTGCCCTCCGAACCACCTGCCCAGGAGAAATAGAAATGTGTGGCCACACAAAAGCTTCTGCACAAGTGCTGATAGCAGTGTGGTTCATAACATTAAAAGTAAAAAACATCCTGATGACTGTCGACAGGAAGATGGATGAATAAATGTGGTATCTCTATATTGCTGAACATTATTTAGCCTGCAAATAATTAAGTCTTGGTACGATGATATATATAAACCACAAAAATATTTTCCTAAGCAAAAATTTCAAAGTGAGACCTAAGATCATATACTGAAGACTCTGTACAAAATGTGTAGAACACAGAAAGCTGTAAAGTAGATTGATAACTGTGTAGGGCTTGGAGTGGAATTGAGGCTGATGGCTAAGTGGTGCATGGTGTCCATGCTGAGAATAAAACCAAAGGCCTCACTCTGGGACACTACCAACACCGCATCACTAGCCCAATGCTCGAACAACACGCTGGCGGTTACATAGGTCTATATTTCATACCTTGTATATTATAAAGACAGAATGTATACATAGAGACAGGAAGTAATACAGATGCATGATAGCCATCAGCAGTCCACGATAGGAATATTACAAAGGAAAAAGCATAAAATCCTGTAAGATAAAATGGGGCAAATTAATCAGGAAAACCATTCTAAGCACATGTGTTTGTTAAAATCCATTAGGTGGGGCTGGAGAGATGGCTCAGTGGTTAAGAGCACTGTCGGTCCAAAGGACCCAGGTTCAACTCCCAGCTCACAACTGTCTGTACCTCCAGTTCCGGGTGATCTGACACCCTCACACCAATGCACATAAAATAAAGTTAAATAAATTATATATTAAAAAAAAAAATCCATTAGCCAAAACCTGGCCGAAAGGAAGGACAGGGAAATGCACAGCTAAGAAGATCACAGTGACAATGACTGCTAAGACAGTGAAATGAAGGCATCAGCAAGACAGGAGATGCTGGCCATCTTGACCTAATTAACAAGTGCGAAGCCCTCTAGTCAGCATCTATGTAATGCTTATTCTGCTTATAAACACATGTAAATTCAGGAAGTCAGCACATTTCAAAGCAATACATTTCGAAGATTTAAATCCTAAACAATGGAGTCAAACTAGAAATTGTTAGGTTTCACACCTGGGACAACTGGCCGAGGTGCCCTATTCAGCATGTCAAAGCAGGTACCAGCCACCAGGTTCTCACCAGGGTGCACCTCGGCCCCTACTTGTTACAGGGCCCTCCGTCACACCTAGGAGCAGGTGTGGTCTTTCCTTTCCTCTCTATTTATTCTTTTAACATCTGGCTCTGCACTAGGTGAATGAAAAGAAAGAAAGGAGAGAGAAAGAGAGAAGAGGAAAGGGAAAAGAAGGGGAAAAGGGAAGGGAAGGGGAAAAAAGGGAAGGGAAAAAAGGAAGGGAAGGGGAAAAGGGAAGAAAAAAGAGAAAGGAAGGGAAAGAAGGGAAGGGAAGTGAAGACACTAAGCCCAGAAGCCTTGAAACTTGCCAGTACCTCACAATTAGCACACAGTTAAACTATATACTATGAGAACTTTCTAAGTGTGAAACTCATACAGCCATATCTGAGGGAGATATACTGCCAGTGCCTTCAGTCAGTGGCATCCTGACACTTAGAAAATGTAAACTCGACATGTCTCTAGCCAACAAAAATTTCTCCAGCATTTATGACAATGGTCATGATTCCCACGGCATAGACATTTCTAATGTCTCTCTCTCTCTCTCTCTCTCTCTTACACACACACACACACACACACAAATAGAAGCATGATGATCAACTGATAGAAAGAGGTATGAATTATCAACTTCTATAGAGATGGCTGAGGTTTCTTTGCCTTGATGGATCTAGCTATTATTGCTGTCAATTTCAATAAAGCTATTTGTAATTCATATCCGTGAACTTGGCAAGAGATGAAATTTAAGAAAAAAGTTATTAGTAGGGGAAAAAAAAAACCCAAAAAACAAAAAAACCCAAAACCAAAAACACCACCCAGGGTTATAAGAATGCACAGAACCAAGCAGTGATGCAAGTTCCACTGTGCTCACGCTGAAGAAATCTTTAACATCCACACCACATAAGGCAATTTTAAACAAAAGAAGTTGGCTATCTATCCACAAACTCACCTGCCTTTGTAGTCCTATATCTTCATATTAGAAGCTTAAGCACACCATTTACCAACATCAAACACAGATATAAAGAAAGCATTTTAAATTCCTTCTCTTTTCATCTTGGACAATCATAAACTGAGTAGTAAATTCTCAAGAGTATTCTACTGTTGATGCTCACTTGAGCCATTTAAATAGGAGCACAGCGCTCTATTGTCCCACTCTCAATAAATATTAATCTACACTAGACCTTCAAAGGTAGACAGTTGCCCAGGTTAAATAAAGAGCTCCCAACTCTTCCTGCTTTGTGGAAAGTGTCCTTGGTCAACAATGTGGGCCTATGAGTGTTTTAGTAAAATCCCAGTCCCTGGCCAGGAGTGAGTGCTCTGGAGGGAATCTATACAGTCTACGCATCAGGCTGCTTCTCCCTCCCAGGACCCAGTTTTACTCAGCTAATACTGTTCGCCCACACTAAGCTGCTGCAGGGAATGCTCCCCACCACAAGCCCTGAGAAATGAAAGCAGGAAAGAGTAGAATCATATTAACAAAAATGCAACACTGCAGGCTGAACGGCATCCCTCCCCAGATTCTTAGATGGTGAGTTCTAATTCTTAGTTCTAATCTTTCGTCCTTCAGGATGAATCTTTATTTGCAGAAGACCAGTCTGAGAAGAAATCAAGTTAAATGAAGACATTAGGATGGGCCCTCATCCAGTATGACTGGAGTTCTTACTAAGAGGAGAAAACCTGTACCTAGGCACACACAGTGCAGAGGATGTGAAAAGAAGCAAACCCAGCCACCTGGAAAGAAGGCTGGAGACAGTGAGGCCTGGAGCACAGCCTTCCTCAGAAGACAGCCCCCGATTCTTTTTTGGTTTTTCGAGACAGGGTTTCTCTGTGTAGCCCTGGCTGTGCTAGAACTCACTCTGTAGCCCAGCTGGCCTCAGAGATCCACCTGCCTCTGCCTCTGCCTCCCAAGTGCTGGGTCAAAACTGTGCAGCACCGCCTGGCATCCAACTGATTCTTTGATCTTGTATTTCTGGCTCCCAAAACTGTGAGAAAATCAATTTCCAAATTAGCCGTCCCATCCATGTTATGAAAGGGACACTTCCCTATTTAAGCCCAGACAGAATGTAAGACACCAAAGAAACAATTGTCAGGAGCCTGGGAAACAAACCAGGCAGTAAATGCCACTCTTTATAACACCGGGGTTAGGGAGTGCTACCCTCTCGAGGATAGGAGGAAAATCATTAGAAAGAAAAGTTTGAAGTAAAAGCTTTTTTTTTTTTTTTTTTTGGTCTTTCGGTTTTTCAAGACAGGGTTTCTCTGTGTATCGTTGGCTGTCCTGGATACTTTGTAGGCCCAGCTGTCTTTGAACTCAGAGATCTGCCTACCCAATATAACCTCCCAAGCCTTTAGCAAAGCCTACTGTTAGGAAACGTGCACCTGTGGAGGTTACACGCGGGTCCACAAATCACACCACGAGATTGGTTCCACGTGGGAGGTTTATTAAGGGAAGGGGGTGAGGGGAGCAGAGACAGAGAAAGGAAGAGAGAGAGGGAGAGAGAGGAGAAGAGAGAGGAAGAGAGATAAAGAGAGAGAGAGAGGAAGGGGAGGGCCCCAGTTCTCTTATAGGGTGACCCAGGGACATGCGCAGGTAGTTCTAGGTGGTCAGGGTGTCTTCACAAATGCCTGATAACTGGTTAGGTCCCTTGGAGCTGGCCGTAGAAGTGCCTGCTTACTGGTCCCAACACCTACCACATAGAAAGAGGGACTCAAAGTTAGAAGTAACTGTGAGAACATCACCCCATTATCCCACTGCCTCCTCACTCGGAAGTCTGTAGGAACCTCACTAGGGCAACAGAACTGCACTGGTGTGGAATACACCTCATGGAGACTGAAGAGGCCACCCTCTAACTAGACAGGAGTTCTAGTGAAGGGAGGTGGAACACCAACCCACCCACCGAAACTTTGACCCAAAAGTTACCATGCCTACAAGATGTGCAGGGATAAAGACAGAGCAGAGTGGAGGAACTGTCCAACCAATTCCTGCCCCCGCCCAGACTCACCCCATGGGAGAGAGCCAACCCCTGACACTAACAACGCCGCTCTGCTCTGCTCACAGACAGGAGCCAGGCATAGGAGTCCTCTGAGAGGCTCCACCAGCCGGCAAAGGATTGAAACACATGCTGCCACTCATAGCCAAAGATTGGGTGGAGCACAGGGAGCCTTGTGGAAGAGTTGGGGAAAGACAGAAGGACCCAGAGGGGACAGGAGCTTCACACGAAGACCAACAGAGCCAACTGACCTAGGCCTAGGGGAGCTGCAAAGACAGAAGCACCAACCACCCACCATGCCTGGACTGGAACTAGGCTCCCTACACATGTATACCCGACGGGCCGCTTGGCCTTCTGGGTTTTCTAGTGAGGGGATGGGGGCTGTTTCTGACACAGACTCTGTTGCCTGCTTTTCGATCACTTCCCCCTGGGGGGGCTTCCTTGCCCGGCCACCATGGAAGAGGATGTGCTCAGTCCTGATTCGAGCTGAAGGGGGAGAAACCGCCCCCCCCTTTCCTGAGGAGTAGGGGAAGGGGGCAGGAGGGAAGGAAAAGAGACCAGGAGGAGAGGAGGACAGGGACTACAATTGAAATGTAAACTGAACAACTAAATAAATAAAGTTAAAAGTTTTAAAAAAAAAAATTACATTGACTCTTAAAAGCAAAAGTAGCTGAAACAGCGAATGTGGTATCACTTTGAGGACATCATTCCGCTTTCATTTTAAGGTGGTAGGATGGAATGATTCAATATGAATCCAGAGCAAGAGGGCAATCCTTCTATAATATCCTCCCAAACTCTCCAGAAGCATTTCCTCCAATCCTTGGTAACCATTTCCTCTTCTCAGAAAAATTCCAGTCTGATAATGTAAGACCTGGGGTCTCACAGCTCAGGAGTTTAAGATCGCACCCTTCCCAGAAACTCTCACAGACCATGCAATTCATTGCAAAAGCAAGAGGTTTCATTTAACCATTGCGCAATGGGGTCACCCCTGCTGGTCAGCAAAGAGTGGCCCCGGGAGACAAAGGCTTTAGGTTTTTAAAAGAAAAATTGCGGGAAATTTGAAGTTGCAGTTTTGGCAATTTAGGATTGGATGAGGAAGCTATAAAGTAAGATGATTGGTTAGACTTAGGTGCTCAAGCTTGGCCAGTCCTGCCAAGTGTGGATGCAGCTGCAATTGAAGGTGGGGTGATTAGCTCATCCTTGAAGATTTGGCTGGAGGTCAGGAGCTACTCAGAAGAAGGATTGAGGCCATCTGGGCTCATTGCTAAGAAACACTATCATGAAGACAAGGGTCTGGTCCTTCTTTTGCTGAGTGAAGGTCATTGCTAGCCTTTTTTTATATCTGTCCTCACAGATAGGGTCACATTCCTCCATTCTCTGGAAAGGTACTAAGAGGCTTTAGCTTAACCTGGACCTAAAACTCAAAATTATAGGCTTTAGAAGACATATAGGTTACAAAGTTAGATAAGGTTTTGTGAAAATTAGTTACAAAAATTAGGTAAAGAGCTGGGCGTGGTGGTAAAGGTCAGTAACTCTGTTCCCGAGAGCTGAGGAACGGCATTGAACGTTTGAGGTCAGCCTGGACTACATAGTGAAACCCCATATTAAAAAATTCAAGTGACAAACATTTGAACGCTTCCAAAAGAGATGAAGAACTTCGCAGATTTCAAATGCCAGATCAAACTGAAGAGAGTAACTCACCCATCAGACTAACCTGGGATGGAGAGGGCAGGCGAGAGGCATTCTGGGAGCCAGGAGTCCGCTGAGGACAGGGATGGGGCTCTGTCGGTTCTCTGAAATGATGCGTTGGCTAATTCCTTACCGTACTTGATTTGCTGCTTCGACAAAAGCACCTTCAGGAGGGCAGGGCCGCTCTGGCTCACAGTTTAAGGGGGCTGCGTCATGGCAGAGACGCTGCACAGCAGAAGCACTGCCTCCTGAGTGGACGCAGAGGCACGTGCTGGAGCTCTGCTCGCTTTCTACTTCACACTCATTGCGGAAGCACAGTCTATCCCGGTGCCTCGCACGTTCAGGGTGGGGCCTCCCCCCTCAGTTCCTACAGACACAGCCAGAGATGCCTTTCCAGAGTGATTCTCCATCCAGTCATTTTCACAGTGGAGCTTGACCATCAAAACTTCAGCCACAGTGTAGCTGACAGCTTTACAGTGTTGCTGTGTTCAATCCGTGCAAGTTCTTACCACGCAGGCCACGGTGGCCTGGAACTCAGAGATCGCCTTGCCTTTGCCTCCAAGTGCTGGGATCAAAGGTGCGCCAGACACCCAGTGGGGATTGCTATCTTTAGAGTTACCTTATTAAGTTTTCATTCATACACTATTTACCTAGTATTAAGAATACCGAAGCTGGGGTAGTCACACTGGCATGACTGTCATAGCCCCAAATTTGTATCATCAGAGCCAAAATTCTCTAATTTAATAGTAACTCATTTGAATTATGTGTGGACAATCGTTTACTTAGCTGAGAAAGTTATTTGCATCTTGCTTTGTGGCAACGTCATGACATTTTCTAAACATCATTCATGCTAACTAGAATTATCCGATACAGAACTTAGAGACGATATATCAACTAGGAGTAACAAAAATAAATCTTCAGAGACCTCAAACCCTACTGGAATTATATACAGAAAAACAGCTAGCTGGGCAGTTTTCTTTACTGAGATAAGAGTATCACTATCTGTTCCTGACTGTCCATGAATTCACCATGTAGCTAAGGCTAGTCCAGAACACAGCCTCTGCTTCCGCGTGCAATATCAGAGTTCTGCTTTTTAACTTGTCATTTTGTATTTCCAAAGTAAAACTCAAAATACTTCTAGAATATTTTAGATAGTTCAAAAATTTTAAACAAAATTATTGTGCTCACAAATCCTTCAAAAGATTGTTTTGCTCAACTATACATTATGTGATAGATATCATATATTTTTAGCATATATATATATATATATATATATATATATACATGTATGTTTATGATCCAGAACATAACTTTGTAAATGATCCAGGTGTATTTGAAAAGAATGTACATTCTGCTGTCTTAAAATAGAACGATCTACAAGTTCAACCACATTGATCATTGACAATGATAGACTTCCTAAACTCCTTCTCATTTTCTGGGTCATTCTTCTATAAATCATTGAGAGATGGGTTCTAGAATCTCCAGATACAATAATGGGACAGTTATAGATTTGTGCTGGCTTTTCAATCCTATCAACTTTTGCTTCACACATATCATTTATATTAAAGATAAATCAATCGGATTATCATTTCACTTCAGGTAACTGGCAGATAAGAAGCCTACTTTGTCTGATGGTACAAGCCAGTCCTGGTTCCTTCTTATTAGTGCTAGCACAGGATATCTTTTTTTTTTATATATCTCTCATTCACTTGGCTCTGATATCTAAAATGAGTGTTGAGGGCATATTTTTATCCAAGATGTCATTCTCGTAGACCACTAGCCTCTACCCATGCTACCCACTCCTTGATGTAGCTTGACAGCTGTGTTAGCATGTAGGCAGCCTGCTTCTCGGTTGCCTAGTAACCTCTGATGTCATCATGTGTCCTCCTGCCAGGTAGACGCACCTGGCAGGCATGGTTCAGCTGCACAGAGCTATAAATGGACCCCTGCCTCTTACCGCTCTCTCTGTTCTTCCTCTCTCTTGTGCCCTTGCACTCTCTCCCGTCTCTGCGGGGGCACCCTCCTTTCCCCCATCAGGTCTCTTTCTCTCCTTCTCTCTCTCTCTCCATCTCCATCCAATAAACCTTTCATATAAAAATCTGTTGTGCGTATCATCATTTCCAGCTCTCCAGACAGTAAGCTGGGGTGATTCTTGGACTTGTTACCCTCTGTTCTTACTGACCAGTGTATGCTGACTTGGAAGCCATTGTTTCATATACTTTTACTTGCCATTGCTTCAGGTGGGAGGGTAAATCTGGTTCTTATAATCCATCTTGGCATTCATTACTCTTAACGTTGCTGGACCTGCAACATCCTTCGAAAACGTACCCTTGCGTTGCTAGAGCCACTTCAGGTGTGAATCCTGAAAATGCTTAGAAGTTTTCATCTGTTTCAATTAACCAAGACTGGTTGTGAGGTACGAAATTCCAGTTCCTTTGCCTCAGGTAGAATAAACTGGCTGTAAAGTTTGCTGTGGAGTCCCCTGGAATTCTAATGCTAATGCTGAAGCCACTCCCTGCCCTTGTTTTCCTTTTGGGGCTTGCCTCCCCAGGTGCTCTCCTGTTTCAGAAGAAAACACATTTCTCACAAGTCACTCCTACCCACACCTGCATCTCCTCTCGGCAGCAGGTTCTGGAGAATAGGAGGCGAAGTCAGCGCACATCTTAAAAAGCCTTATCTGCTTTCACCCTCACACATTTTATCCACTTACCCCAAAGACTTAAAACAAGCATCTTGTGCTGAATACATATCAGAATACATCTTCAAATTCATCATATGTCGACAAATAACCAACTAGCCCATATTTTATAACCCAAGAGTAGCTAAGGCAAGCTCCCCTTTGGAGCTTGTTCAGGTAAAGCGTCCTCTTATTTTTATAGTGATCAGGTTCAACGAACTATGGAGGAGTGTGTTGCAAATGTCTGCCTGGGAAAATTGGCAGGTACAAATGTTTGTGCATACTTTTCCCATACGTGCAAGTCAGTACTTGTATCATTTGATTGCCTTCCTCATTTTATGATCCATGGACATTAGCTCCATTTTCTATTAACTTTAAATCAGTTTTGAAAGATTCCCAGGGGCTGGAGAAATGGCTCAGCAGTTAAGAGCATTGGGTGCTCTTCCAAATGGACCCGGGTTCAATTCCCAGCACCCACATGGCAGCTCACACCTGTCTGTTACTCCAATATCTGGCACCCTGACACAGACATACATTCAGGCTAAACACCAATGTACATAAAATAAAAATTAAAAAATTTATAAAAAAATTAAAATATTCACAGGTATATACAGTAGCTTAGCTTTACTACATTGTACAAAATAATTAAGCAAGTTGCTTTGGTTTGACTTACAGGGTAGAAATGTAACTTGATTATATTTCTTTATTATGGCAAACAATACTGTAATATAAAATTGCCAGACAGAACATGTTCCTTAGGGACATCCAGGTTAAAGTAAGAAGTAAATACCCGATTTAAAAAGAAACTTTCAAAATGAATTTCAATATTGCTTACTATAATTACAATAATTTTTAAAATTACTGAAGTTATCTCTTATACCAAAGTTTGATTTATTAAATTCACAAATTATTGGCTATACCAAACTATAGCCAATAGTTTGGCTATAATCATTCTGACAATGATTTCTGAAAAATAAACTTTGATGGCTATGCAGGTGTATAGAGAAGAAAAAAAATAGATATTGGATAGATATTAGAATTTCTAGGTGAGAAATGGGAAAGGACATGAAGCAAAAAGCAAAACAAAATGAAAACCTTTTATGTCTCCTATTCCACCTGTTAAGACTGACCAGGTAACAAACGACTCACTGACATTCCAATGCCACCATAGGTTAATGAACCTACCTATCAATTGCACTGACGGTTTTATGAAAATGGCACCTGAACAACAGCAACCTGCCTAAGAATTTCCTTAGCGAAAGAGAAACCAAACCAAACCAGATCTCTGCATCAATTATCTGTCACTGTCACAGAGGCCTGATGCTGGGTACTGCTGAGCCCAAAGCTCGGCACCAGGGTGAGATGGGCCTCCGCTAAAGGCATCACTGTACATGCCACTGTGCTGGCAGAAGCACATGGGAGAAAGGACCGTCGCGTGGCAAACGAAGCCAGAGAAGGGCTGGAGTGCCATAACAACTAGTTCATCCCTAAGTATACTAACTAGTTCATAATAACTAGGATTCCAATGACCTGACTACCTCCACTAGTCCCTACCTCTCATGGGTCACACTCACCCTTAACTGGGCCAGACTGCGAATCAGGCTTACACAACTGCATCCAAACCACAGCAATCACTACTGCAAATGTTAAGAGAAATCAACCCTTTCTCTTAAGGTGGGTGAGAGTACTGAGATGAAGATTAATACTTTACACTCAGGAAAATGTGTATGTTTATTAAAACAGCATATGTGTTAAGCCTGTCAATGTGACAAGCTCAAGAGTTACCTAGGAGATGGCCTCTGGGCACACCTATAAAGGATTGCCTAGATTAGGTTAATTAAGGTGGGAAGACCCCTCACTTACTAAGTCTCCTTTTCATCTTGGTTCGGGTTTTTTGTTAGTTTGTTGGAGTTTTTGTTTGTTTCATTTCTGTTGTTTGTTTTTAATCTTCTTTTCTTTTTTTTTTTTTTTAAGATTCACTTATTATGTATATACTGTTTTGCCTGCACGTATGCCTGCAGGCCAGAAGAGGGTACCAGATTCATTACAGATGGTTATGATCCACCCTGTGGTTGCTGGGAATTGAACTCAGGACCTTTGGAAGGACAGCCAGTGTTCTTAACCTCTGAGCCATCTCCCCAAGCCCTGTTGTTTGTTTTTAAGGAAGGATCATACTATGTAATCTAGGCCAGTCTTAAATTTGCCATCCTCATACCTGGGGCTCCTGATTGCTGAAATTATAGGACAGGTCTGGCTAAATCTGCTTTTAACCACTGGGGCGAAAACAATTTAGCCTACAAACTCTAAAATAGTTAGCCTTTGAATCTTCGTCTAGAAAATAATCTTAGTGGGACTGGAGAGATGGCTCAGTGGTTATGAGCACTGCCTGTTCTTCCATAGGTCCTGAGTTCGATTCCCAGCAACCACATGGTGGCTCACAACCATCCAAAATGGGATCTGCTGCCCTCTTCTGGTCTGCTGGCGCATATGCAGGCAGAATACTATATAAATAATAAATCTTAAAAAAACCCGAAACTTATTACCAACTTTCGAGAATAGTATCTTTAGATACCTAACATTTTTTCATGGTACAAGCCAAAAAAATTTTCATTGTACCTTGTTGTTGAATATTAATATTTATTATTGATTTATCTTTTAGTTAAACAGCAGTTATTCCTAAACCAAATGTATACCCAAATCATCACACAGAGACTAGGATGTATTTAGTTAACCTAGAGCACAATGCTGGGCAATGATTACTTTACCCTAAACCTTCAAACCCTCATAGCTTCCTCCCATTCAGAATTTACACATTATACTTGCTCTTAGTCATATCTTAGGTCTGGTTCATCTCTCCTCATGGTTCCAAGCCCTCTCCTACCAATCTCGCCTCTCCTATCCTCCCACTTGCTTCCTTTTCCTCCTCTCTGGACCAGGATGTCCCACCCTATTCTCTCCATTGCTCAGCACTGGCCAGATGTTTTATTGAAATTACAGAGAACGGGCTGGAGAGATGGCTCAGAGGTTAAGAGCACTGGCTGTTCTACCAAAGGTCCTGAGTTCAATTCCCAGCAACCACATGGTGGCTCACAGCCATCTATGATGAGATCCTGTGCCCTCTCCTGGCATGTACATGCGGCAGAATAATGTATAAATAATAAATAAATCTTTAAAAAAAAAAAAAAAAGAAAGAAATTACAGAGAACAAATGGTGGCATGTTTACACAAACTTGAGACAGGTGAATCTTAGAATAAACATCACAATGCAATGTCCAGATTGAAACCAGATAGTGGGGTAGAGAAATCAGCATTTGAATGAACAAGGGCAAATTCTGTACATTCCACAAGAACATTATACCAACAGTACCTCTACCTGCAGATAGCCATATTTAGGCACAGACAGGCAGACAGACAGACGGATGGATGGATGGATGGAGAGAGGAGAGGGAGAGAGAGAATGAGAATCTCCTAACTCCAGCTTCTTAAATGTTGATTCCTGGCCCCAGATAGGGTTGCGTCACTGAATATGGCCAGTCACAAAAGTTTTGATAACAGTAAAAGGTTTCTGAAGTTGCAATGACTGAAAATGAATTCAAAATCAAATGTGTAATGAATCTGTGGTGTTTCTGGTGGGGGTTTTGCCATGCAACCTCACTTGTCTCTGAACACACAACAGACACATTTCCCCTGCATGCTTTCTGTCATGCCATACACCACTAATGAGTGCTTCCTGCTACATCCTGCGCCGAAAGTAGAAACCACTGTGTCATGAACTCTAGTGCTTTTTACAAAACTTTTCTTTTTTATAAAATTTATTTCAATTAAAGGAAACAAAGACTTTTCATATTTTTCTACAGTCATTTCTTTTTTAATAATTTATCTATTTTTATTTCATGTGCATTGGTGTGAATGCGTCAGATCCCCTGGAGCTGGAGTTACAGACAGTTGTGAGCTGCCATGTGGGTACTGGGGATTGAACCCAGGTCCCCTGAATGAGCAGCCAGTGCTCTTAACCACTGAGCTATCTCTCCAGTCCCCACTTACAGTCATTTCTTAGTACATAGCCACCAAATTAGTATAGCTTTGGATTGTACTGTATTAGAATGTTTGGTTTCAAAAATTACTGTTTGAATAGCAATAAAAAAGTACTCCTAATGACATAGTGCTATACCATATACACATTGCTATCCCATAAACATGGCATCACTCAACCCTCATCAGAGAAACGTCTTACAGTAGATGGAAATTGACAGAGACCCATGATGGACAATGTGCAGAGTGGGAGACTTTGGAGCATTCATTCCTAAATGAGACATCTTCACCAAACCCCTCCCCTCGGGGACCACGGATCTATGTGAAGAGGAAAGATTGTAAGAGCCAGACATGGTGGGTGACTCCCCCAAACCAGTGTCTTCCAGACACAACAGGACTGGCACACAAATGAACTCAGAGGGTAGCACATGGACAAAGCCGCCAGGTTCAGGCCAGATGAGGTCCCAGCAGTGATGGGGGACACAGACACGGGGTCCCACCCCTAAACAAGAAGTTATCTGTAATTGCTACCTGCTGACAAAAGGAAAACCTTTTTTTTTTTTTTTCCAGTGGGGTCTCACTGGGCCCTACTCCCAGGAGCAATTAGCCAACATAAAACCCTATGGTTTTTCTGTATGCTTTTTGTTTCACTTTGTTTTGTTTTATTTGTTGTTTCTTTGTTTGTTTTAACTTTTTTTCTCTTTTGAAAGAGAGAGAGAAAAGCTGGGTGGGAAGAATCTCGTAGGAGTTGGGGAAGAGGAAAACATGATCAAAGTAAAATGTATGCAAAAATTTTAAGAAAAAGATTTGTTGTTTGAGTCTAAACATATAGCTCAGCCATGAAAGGTTAGGCTTAAAACCAAAATATAAAAAATTACTGTTTGAGTTGCTGACCTAAGTTTCATTTTTAAAAAGAAAAAGAAAAAGAAACATTAAATGAATTTAGCTTGACATTTGAACAGAATTTTTAACAATTTCTGGAATGTAAACTAGTTTCAGCCATTCTATACAATGTACATCTGTTGTTGTCTTTCTTTACAACGTATTTATGTGAAACAGTGTTCTCAGTAACTATTACAAAATCAAAACATCAATCAACTATGAAAATCATTACTAATATTCTACATCCTGCAGAATTAAATATTCGGCCAAGATTAACTCTTTATGTAAAAACAAACGAACATAGGACAGAAATTAGAATGCAAACTTTCTTTCCTCTTTAATAAAATTACAGATGTACCAAAATTGTTTTAAAGTGAATTTGTTTATGACTTATTGTCAATAATGTCTAGCTGGCACATTTGCTATGTATTTCTACGTATCCAAGCTCGTGTCACAAAAGCCAGCTTGAAGCTGGAGACAGCTCAGTCAGGAAGAGCACTTGCGATGCAGGCATGAAGACCATGGTACAGACCCCAGCACACACAGAAAAGCCACACATAGCTGACATGCCTACAACCCAAGCACTGTCCAGGGCAGAGGCATCTGGCCTTGCTGGCCACCAGCCTAGCTCCAGTTCAGTGAGAGGCCTATCTCAAAGGAATAAGACAGCGGATGATAAACAGACATGATAAATAGACATGACATCCTCCTCTGGCCTAGACACACACACACACAATATATATATATATATATATATATATATATATATATATATATATATATATATATAAATGTAAATAATTTTTAAAAAGAAGTCCTGCTGTAAACCGTCTTACATGCTCTCTTTTCTGGGATTCTGCCTCCTTGTTATAAACACAGAACTTAATGCAGTTGATCCATCTAAGTTACTTGTGGTTTCCTTGGAATCTAATAATGCTGTTTCTGAACAGTCACTTAGCAAGCATTTATTAAGCACTTTAAAACGTCAGTCAGTGTTCCAGACACTGGAGTTTGGGATAACTTTGTTACTTTACCGATCAGGTACAGAAAAGAACTTGAGGTTGGGCATGCTGGCTCATGCCTGAAATCCCCACACTTGGAAGCCTGAAGCAGGACTCCCATGAGCTCAAGGCCAGTGCAGCCTGCAAAGTGAGTATTAGGGCAACCTGAGTTATTCGGTGAAATTTTCATCTCAGAAACTTGAAATTAATTTTTTAAATTTATTTTTTGCCTGAGAGAGCAGAGCACAGCTGTCTGTCGCCCCACACTTGGGAAGTAGGAGAACAGAGCTTAGCCACTCTCTACTACAAAACAGGAGTGAAGCCAGCCTGGGCTGTGTGAGACCCTGTTTCAAAAGGAGAAGAGTGGGAGAGCAGATGTGAGGAGAAGGGCGAGCACAGAGCCTGGGCCTATGAGCTCTCCAACAGCACAGCAGTTCTTGGACAACCCTGGACCTCTGGACACAGTACCTAGGTGAGCCCAGCAATGTGTTTTAAATAGTACTTCACAAGGATGAATCTTAAGCACAAGAGCTTGAGAATCACTGCCTCAGCAGGAGAAACTTTAAACATGCAAGTGTTACGACAGGAAGAACCCCACTTTATCTCCCTTAAAAAAATGAAACAAAATAAAATCTCTATCACAATACAGTCCCATAATGCTTATTTACCCCTTCCAAAGCTTACTAGACATGTTCAACGAAGACCCTGACATGACCCCCGTCTCTTCTTAAAATGTCTTTTTCCCCCATTGACCTGAAAGTGGCACAGTTCCTGGAACATACTAGATAGCAGTAATCTGTGTTGAACCGCTGAATGTCTAAAGTAAAACCTCTCTGAACTCTCCCTTGTGTGGAGGCAGGCTTTCCAATTTTACACTTGGAATGCTGTGAGGATCAACTGAGAAGAAGGACATCACGCCCAGGCAAATGTCTGGTCAACCTACACCTGTTTCTCTCCCTCTGGTAATGCTTCTTCTAGTTCCCCGAGTAACCACCCTTGTGGGGAGTATGAATCTCACTCCTCAAGGTTGAACTAGAAAATAAGCCGAGATGGAAGAGTGGGAAAGGCCCTGCGTTGTCGGGTTCTTCTTCATAGCAGATTATCTGCACCTAGGGGCTTTAATTGGCACACAGCCCTAGAACACATTTTAAAACAGAGTCCCCACCTCCGAGGGCGACAGACCACCTGCTCACACGGATCTGTCGGGAGAGGCTTCTAACAATGGACTCTTGCTGTACCTGGCACGGAGCTACTCCTCCCACTAGAACTGGAATTATTTTGCCGGAGGCTACAACATTCTGAGTCGCTTGTTGGGAGTTGACCGGAGGTGGGGATAACTCACCCGGTACAAGCTTAGCAGAGCTGAGCCGCTGCAGCATGTTGGGCTAGCCTTTGATGCAGACTGGTTGGACGGGTTCTGGACCTACAGGAGAACCAGTCTGACTGGCCTGTTATGCCAACATATTCTGGTTTGATTCCATGTTCCACAGGCGGTAGAAAACCTGCCGGGCGAGTTCAATGAAAGGCATATTAGGTTATCCATTGCACACAGTGTATAGCTAGATTCAACAGGACTCTTCCACAGCGCAGCAGTGTCTAGCAAACTCTGGTGTGGTCCAGAGAGGCTGTGGTCACTGATCTGACAGCTACGTCCACAGCTTCAGGTAAAGTGGGCAGTGAAGTACCGTCTGCTTTGACCAGGGACAGAGAGTGTCTAAATAAATTGAAGGGTAAGTTCATATTTTTTAATATTTTTCAATTGTTTAATACATCTCTGAAATATTAAGTGCTTAAGAAGATATGTATTTTAATATGGTAGCATTAAATACCTGCATTATTATACTTTTCTGTAAAGCTGGTTGAATATTGTTTTATGAAGCTGCATCTATGTTCGTTTGATTTGTTGAGATAAACTACCTACTTTGCTGTACTTTTTTGTAAGTTAGTTATAACTACTGTCATTTAAAAAGCCAAACTGAATAATTCTGCTGAACAGATCTGACATATTAATGAATCATCTCAGCCATCTATTTCTTTGATAATATATACTATTATGTTTTACAGGCTGTTGCTACATTGTAGCAATTTCATATGGTCAATCTAATTGTGAATAAAATAATAATTGTTTCTTTAAGGCAAAAGAGAAAAGGTATTGTCCTGCTTGGTGATCCTAAGTACTTGAGAGGAACAGTTGGCAGCAAGATTTGAGGAGTGTGGAAAACAAAGGCTGGAATCTGGTAACCGATTAGCGCTTGGGCTCCAAGCACTTGCTGAGCAGAAAGGAATGAAGGCAGGCTGTGTCATGCCTGTTAGGTCTGAACCTCTTTCTGCTACAGAGCACTTGGAGCTTCCTGCTGATATTCTGAACTAGTTCTTAAACCTCTCTTCGTGGAGCCAGCTAACCTCGGACAGCAGCCTGTCATTCAGAAGGTTAGCAGTCCTTTAGGTTTACCTTAGTGCACCGTGCGTCCTGCTAGTCACCGAAAGACACCGAGTGCACCCATCCTCCTGGGGACTTAATAACAGCTGACATTTGCTCTATCGAGGAACTTTAAAACATCCTGTCAGGAGCAAGCTGTTGCTCATCTTGACAGGAATTTACCTGGGACTGAGAGGACCTTTCCGTTTCTCTCGCTGCCCCTAGCTGATTGTTATGTTCAAACATAAAGACTGTGACACTTCAGTAGGTTAGTAAAGCAGGGGCAGGGGATGTTCACATGAGATTTCCATTCTTACAGAGAAAACCTGTAGACGCTTCTTAGTCCTGCTTCTAGACAGTTCTGCATAAGATTTCTGGTAATTCTGTTAAACTTCTGAAAAGCTACGCAGTAGGGCTGCAATGGGAATGTGCTGATTCAGCGAACCCATCTTCATTCTAATCAACATGAAGTGTATTTTCCAAGTTTGAGGTAATCATGAGTCTAAACTTTTATTTAGTTGAATTTTCTCTTTTCAGTTAGTTTTTAGGTACAATATACATTCAGAGTACATCATGGTGTTTCTGCTGCTCTGATGCATATTGTGATTAAAAATTGTAAACTGTGCTGTGTTTAAAATGCAGGATTTACTGGTCAGAAACAAACTTAAGACTCTGAACATCTTTTTATGTTAATGGTTTTAAAGAAAGTGATGGTGGAACCAAATACATGTTTGGAAAGAAATTTCAATCCCAGTTCTACATTTTGGAATGGAATTCTGTAATTTTCATTTAATTGAACTTCCCCCAATTAGCTAATTTGGATAATTCAAGACTGACAAATTTGCTATGAGTTAAAAAATGAACTGGAACATTAAGAACCTTACAGTTTATTGTATTAAAGACAACCTTAAAAGTAACCAGAAAAAAAATTTCTCTAAATTTTTCTGAGGGGGGTCAGGCTTGAGACAGCATCTCTCTGTGTAGCCTTGGCTCTCCTGGAACTTGCTATATAGACCAGGCTGGTCTTAAAGTCACAGAGATCCTCCTATTCCCACCTCCCAAGTGCTAAAATTAGGGGTGTGCACCACCAGACCTGACAGGCACAAATGTGTGAGCCTGTGTGACTATATGCACACATGTCTGGGTGTCCATGGAGGCTAGGAGACGCCTGACATGGGTGCTGGGAACTGAACACGAGCTCTGAACCACGGAACCGTCCTTCAGCCACAAGACTGTCCTTTTAAATGCATCCCTAACTTCAAACAAGCAGTGTTCAAAAGCCAACACATTTTTAGGAGCCATGGAACAACCCTAGATTTTCCTGTTAGAGGACAGAAGCAAACAGCACATAGGTACCAGCTCTGACTTGCAGCTGAGGGGCCTCACAGCTTGTTATGTTCTTAAATTTTCAAGTTGTGTAGAGTTTCCACTAGTTTCAAAGAAGGCCACGGGCCACACAAGGGCAGGTGAGGAGCTTTCAGGTTTCACCTACCTGGAGCTGGTTGTCACTTACATGGCTGGGAGGGGCAAGGCCCAAGAAGTGCCCGATATATTATGTTCTAGAAGAAACCTTATCAAACTGCCTTTTCTTCAGTTTATCAATACAATTCTAATATATTTGACATGTGAGATGGATTTTCTGAGCTTGAAATAGAGCCATTTCAAATGGGAAGCAAGGAATTTTAGCCTATTTTCGTTTCATGTATTTGATCCATTCCCACAAAACCTGAGATGCACTGAAACTTGACCTTCTGGGAGAAAGGTATTTTCTAATAAATGACAACTCATTTCCTGAGTTTGGCTGCCAATTTTAAAGGGCCAAGCAGCAGAAAAATGACCAGTCAGTACGCACTCTATTCCCAGTATTGATCCAAAGATTTCGTTGGTAAAACTAGCATTAAAAACAAATTGAATAAATCGGGCTTTTAAATGACACTCTTGTTCTAACGAAACACAGGGTTTTAAATAGTACAAGTTTGTTTGGGAGTGTTTCCAAGGGGCTCTGGTTACCAGAAGTAATTAAGTATAACCTATAAGGTACTTTAGAGTCAGAAGACTATGCATGCAGGTTCCAGTCAAGCAGATTCGAAATGGAAAAACTCAACAGTAGTCACGGGCTTCATTTGTGGAGATGTCACGTACATGTATGTGATGCTTAAGCTTGGCTTAGAGAACCTGAAAGAGATGCTCATGCCTGTGGACCTGGCACAGGGGAGGAGAGGCAGAAGAACTGCCACAAGTAGGAGGGCAACCTAAGCCACAGCAGAGACACCGTCACAGCAACAACCAGAAAGGACATGAAGGAGGTCCGGGTGCAGGTAAAAGAGGAACGCAGAAATCCGACGAGGTGTATCTTTTCAGTTCCCTCGAGTTCTAGTAGAATAACCATGCCTGAGATTAAAAAAGAAACGCTTGAATAGTTAAGGTATCTAATAAACTGAGTCAGAATAAAGCAGAAAAATTAAGCCTAGTGCACAGCAAATAAGAAGTGAGGATACACAGTGCTGAACAAAACCCAATAATAAAAGATACACTTTCGGAGGAGGAGAATATACCCTGGTATTTACCATTAGACACTAGCAAAAGTAAACACACACCAACATTACCTTTCGTGGACCTTTATCACCATTATTAAATAACTTCAAACAAGCAGCAACTGCTGAAATTAATGGATAAATTAGTTTCTCCTTTCTGTAGAATTTATAATTGGGGTAGATGAATTTTTAAAAACACTCGTATTAATTCTTTGAAAATTCTATACAATATAATTTGGAAATATCATTTCCCTCTCCCAAGTCCTCCCAGATCCATTCCCACCTCCCTGTCCATCTAACTCCACGTCCTTCAGGAGTGGTGGTGGCAGCGCTGCACAACCCGACGTGTCCAGTTTGTGTTGCCCCAAGACTCTCGGAAGCGAGGCTCTCCCCCAGATCGTGCTCAGCCGACAGGGCTCTCACCTTCAAAGGAAACTGCCTGACTCCCTCTTCCAGCAGCTGTTGGTTGCCAATGGCCCCAGGGAAGAGTGGGAGGGGCTTTGTGCTCCCTCCCTGCTCTCTGCTGGTTCTCGACTTGTGCTTGCTGTTAGAACTGCTGGGAGTCCCGATGTGCAAATGCCCTGTGGTGCCCGGAAAACAGTTTCGTTGTAGCCATCCGCCACCTCTGGCTCTCAAATCTTTCTGTTCCCTATTCTATGAAGATCCTTGTGCCTTGGAGAGAGGACTCTACACTCCGTAGTCTCTTACTGTGTTTTTCTTATTTTTTTTCCAGTCTTAGAACCTCTTCGAGTATAATAAAATACTAATATTCTCGCCTTTCAGTTAGGAAAATAAGACCAGTCTAGGAAACATGTAGATAATTAGAGATATGGCCAGAGCTTAAAGCCTGACCCCATCTCCACACTCAGAACTCTTCCTAAGGACAATATGGGATATGATCAGGTTTTTTTGGAGCACTTCTGCTCCTGTCTTTTCTAAAATTATGAGATAAGACATTTGGATTGGCTTTATGGTTCTGATCTATTGTTGTTGGGGGGGTATTTTGTTTTGGTTTTAGTTTTTTGTTTGTTTGTTTGTTTGTTTTGTTTTTGAGATAAGATCTTCATACATAGCCAAAGCTAGCCTTGTTCTTGCAATCTTCCTGCTTCACCATCATGCATTCTAGGATTACAAGTGCGAGCTTCTGTGCCTAGCTCAGTGTATTAAATGTTTGTCCTTGTCTTGGTTTTTGAAATAGGGTCTTACTCAGTAGCCCGGACTGGCCTTGAACTCAGGGCAATCAATCTGCTTCAGGTTCCTAAGTGCTAGATTACAGGTGTAAGCCACCATGCCTGCCTCGATCTTTTATATTTAAATGTAGTACCTGAGGAGCAGGAGAGAGATGAGTCAGTGGTGATCACCTGCTGCTCTTGCAGAGAAGTTGGGCTCTGGGCCCAGCACTCACATGGTGGCTCACAACCCTTCCTAACTCCAGCTCTTGGATCTGATGTCCTCCTCTGCTCTCTGCAGGCACCAGGCACACACACAGTGCACAAACATACATTCAGGCAAAACACTCACACATTAAAAGATAAAAGCAAATAAATCTTTAAATTTAGTACTTGAAAGAATCCACAACACAGAAATGAAAAAGCTAATATAAATATTTTTGCTCATTCTACGAAAAGTTGATTTCTATTCATCTTTCAAATGTACATATATTTTTGTAAGGTGAATAAACATCTATTCATCTTATTTGTCTATGTATAACAAATTCCTAAGAAATAAATCATTAATGCAAAAATGTTTATTGTAGTATAGGTATACCTGTAATCCCAATACTTGGGAGACGAAGGCAGGGGAATCAAGAATTTATGATCATTTTGAGCTACACAGGGTAAGTTCAAGGCCAGCCTGGGATACATGAGGCCCCATCTGGATCTAGGAGGTGTTAGGGGGAGAAGTTGGGGGCTGAACATTATAAAAATATGTTGTATAAATTATGAAGCTCTTATAAAACAAAATATCATATATTTTAAATGTTCAAATAGAATAAACTGGGAAAACTTCATCAAAATACATTTTACATTTCACATTTCTAAGAGATTGTGAAAAAAATTTCAATAATAATGAATGGAGGTGGTTTATCACAGGTCCTAACTCCAACACTGGATGGATTTTTTATTTTCTCCTTAATTGTGAAACTAGCTAAGTTGCATTAAACTTATAACTTAGTCTTTTTTGATCAGTCACGATAGCACATATATCTATAATCCCAGGCGGGTGACGCAAGAAGACAACAAATTCAAGTTCAGCCTGGACTACAGAGGAAGACCCTATCTTGAAACTAACTAATTAAAAAGTCCTCTTTGTGATATTTTATAATTTAAAGCTTTCTGAAGTAAATAGAAAGATATATTGAGGTGGTTATAAATTAACTTTTATGTAATAATTTTTTGGTTAAAATTCAGAAGCTTTATTATTTTTCAAAAATATTTTCCAAATTAAAAAATTAAGCTGGGTGAGTGACTGCCTATACTTTAGCACTCAAGAAGCTGAGACAGAACTGGGACTCTGAGGTCAGCCTAGAACAAACATAAATTAAAAAACAGAAAAATAAAAAAGATGATTAGTTTTTTTAAAGAAACAATTTAAGGCTTTCATGTAGATTCTATCATTAAAAACTATGTGGTTTATTTTTTTC